>NC_050495.2:3197792-3850292 GCF_012460135.2 Molothrus ater
CTTGCCTAAAGCACACTCAAGTTATTTGTATTATTCTGTGCACCTCTAGTTCCTTCCAGGTGTGGGGCACCTTCAGATGCCCTCAAAGAAACTGATGCCTGGGCAGGGCAGTGATATTTCCCAAACCTTGCCTGTTTAAATGGTTTCCAGACTTTGTGTCCTTCCCAGGAAACTTCCCCTCTCAAATGTGCCTTCTCTGTTGCAGGCCTCTCTCACTCCAGTGAAGTCTGGAGGAGAAGTGGAGGAAAAACCAAAGCCAAAGGATCGAATGGCCTCTTGTCTCCTGGAGAACTGGAACAAAGGAGAAGGGCTGGGCTACGAGGCCATCGGCCTGGGCATCGGCCTACGAGGGGCCATCCGCCTGCCATCCTTCAAGGTGAAAACAAAAACTCTCTTCCTTGTGCTGACATCCCCCAGAGGAGCCTTAGGAGGACAGACCTCGCTAGGTTTGTGCCCCAGAGCCCTCAGGCTGTTCACCCCACCCTGTTCACTCAGGGGGTTGCTTCTGACCCCCCAGGACCAGAGCAAGGACCCTCTGTTCCCTTAGCTTTTCATCCTCCCCTTGTGTGAATTGGCTGTAGAGGATCTCCCTGCTCTGCAAGGGACAGGGGACATTTGCCTGTCTTTAGGACACAGCATTTCAGCATGATCATAAAAATACATGCATGCTCATGGTGCTTCACACAGTTACTGTTCTGGTTGGAATCTCTGATGGTTTGGCAGCTGAGTCTCACCTGAAGTTTGCTTGAACTCTGTCTCCTCAGAAGCATGGGGTATCCATTTTGAAAAGCATCTGCATTAAAAATTAAAAGTATCTTAAGTTTGGGGTAGGGGAGTGTAGAGGGGCTTCCCTGAAATTATGGTTTTTGAACACAGAAGGTGCAAGTAAAGGTTTGGGATGAGAGATTCTTCAGTCTCTATTTAGAGTAAAACTTGCTTTGAGGTTCTTTAAGATGCCCTGGGCTTAGGCTCTCTTTCTGTTCTGCTACAATCTCAGACACATGGATTTGTCAAGAGTTTTCTCTGTCATCCCCAAAGTACCTGGTGATGACATGCACCATGCTGGTACCCAGGGTGTTTTCATGCAAATTGAAGGGGTAGAGCTTCATTCAGAGTGAAATTCTGTTTGCAAGCAAATGAAGAGATCAAGAGCTGGGAAGTGACCCTTGGTTTCTGCTGTGACCACAGCAAAGTATAGAAGTGGCAATTTGCTTAAGAAGTTGATTTCTGCTGTTTCTAAACTTTCAGAAATGCTAATTGTGTCTTTTGTTCAGGTGAAAAGAAAGGAGCCACCTGAAGCTGCCTCAGCGGGAGATCAGAAGAGAATCCGGCCTTCTACTTCTGTGGATGATGAAGATGAAGGTTTGCAAATTGCATTTGTTTGAAACCCAGGAGCAGATGCAAACCCCACCAAGCTGAATCCTTTAAACTTCACAGCAGTGTGCTCACTTACAGTTAAACCCAGAGTCAAGGATCTGAGCCAAACCCTGCTTCTCACAGAGCTCTGATCAGCTGGGCCATGGCCCCTCTGGGTTCAATTATCTGAAATTCACTGGTGGGAACTTTAAGACCCACATTTTAAGAATAACTCTCAACCTATTTTAGCTGTGCTGGGCCCCAGCAGAAGGAGCTCAGATGGGTTCATGGGCTCTTTGGGGCGTGCTCACAGCTCGCTGGGGTGCGGTGGGAGGAAGCACGTAATGGTTTGCTCTGCATTTGATTTGAGAAAGAAACCAAAGTTACTTGCCAGAGAAATCTGTTTGAAAATATCTTAACATTATTTCCTATTACCAAGGAAGAGTAAAGAGGAGACAAAGCTTTGAATACCCTTTGTTTTGCACATGGGTTCATGTAGAAGTCGATTCAGATTAACAAGTGGTTTTGAAGCCAAAAAATGAAACAAAAAGCATTAAATTCAGGTTGCCTGTCCTGACCTCACTCATGCTGCATCTCCTGTCTGCTCTGCCTAGGGAGTGTCAGCTTTGGCCACCCACATTTTGCCATCAACATTCTTCACTGTGACAGCAGCAAGTCCCTGTAAGCCTGGGGACCCTCACACCACATGGGCACATTGCTCCTACTTCCATCTTCCCAAAGAAGAAGTTTCCCTTATGTAGTTAACTCTTTCTGTCCTTTCCAAGGTATTTGATGGTAATTTCTGTTGCTTTTGCTCCTCAGAGTCGGAGAGGGACAGGGATGCTTCTGATACAACATCTGACCTGTCAAAGAAGGATGCAGAGGCTGTGGGGCTGCGGCGGCGACCAGCAAGGCCACTGGAGCTCGACAGTGAGGGAGAGGAGGGAGATGAGACATCAGGGAAAGAGGAAGAGTCCTCCTCAGAGAAGGAAGAGGAGCAGGAAGAAGAGGGAGCCTTAGTGAAAGCAGCACCTGGCAAGGTATGTTGGTGTGAGGCTGCAGTTTCAGTGCTGTCATTAAAAGGGGGCCTGGTAATGCCAAGTGCCAAAGTTCCCTTTTCTGGGAGATGAGTGCTCCTGGTGGGGTCTGTCTGTCCTTCCAGAAGTGACCTCTGTCAGGTCACTCCCTCTTCAGGTTCTCTGACAGCCTCCCATGAGAGTCCCTGGTGCTTACTGCAGCCAGGGACAGGCCCAGGCACTGTTCATTTTTGGCAATCTTTCTTGCAAAGGAGGAAGAGGAGGATGACGAGGATGAAGATGATGACGATGAAGACGATGATGAAGATGAGGATGAAGATGATGAGGAGGAGACAGGCATAGACACAAGTGACAAGGAGGAGGAGCAGGACTCCGAGGAGGGTAAGGAGCTGCAGTGGAAGCAGTGAGTGTCACCTTTGGGTCAGCTGTGGTCTCCTTTCTGCCTTTGTGAGCCGATTTTGTTACTTGTGTACCTCCTTTCACTGGGCAGTTTTACACAGTATAATGCACAGAGATATTTTTAATTAATACCTGTGAGGTTTCCATGATCCCTCAGTCAGTGGGTCCCTTTAGAGCCCTCCAGTCCCTACCTGATCTCAGCCCAACCCAGCCACAGGGGCACTGGTCTCAAGCCCAGCTGAATGTGTTCTTGTTTTGTGAAACAGGAGTGGCTGGGGGGAGAAGGGACCAGATTTCTGAAAAGGGTAAATTGGCTGCTAATAACTCTGTCCTATCAATCAGTTCCTGCTCAGGAAGGTGGTAGTTTCCACTTTTTAAGGCCATGTGTAAAGGCAGCAGAAAATCTTAGTAAAAGATAAAATACACCAAGAGACCCAGGTGGGAGGTGCCAGGCAGCACTACCACCCCCATGTTGTTTGGTGATTGTTGTAAGGGACAGGATTTATAAATCTCTGCAAAAAGAAGTGAATTGGGAGGCCACCCCTTCAAACCCACCTGCTGCTGGTGATGCTGTTTCCACACAGGGGAAGGGATATTTGCCCCTGATTGATTATCAAAGGCAGAAAGCAGAGCTAATGGCAGTTTGTTCTTGCAGATGTAGCAAGTCCCTCATCTTCCAAGGCTGAAGCTGAATCATCTGATGAGAGTGAGGACTCCTCTGAATTCGAGTCAAGTTCAGACTCGGATGATGAAGATGAGGAGGATGATGATGATGATGAAGAGGAGGAGGAAGAAGAGGAGGAAGAAGTGGCTGAAGATCAAGGCAGAGAAGCCATGGTTGCTGAGCCAGAGCAGGAACCTGCTGGTCATGAGCTTCCTGATGATGAGAGGGAGACTATTTTGGACCTGTATCCTGTGGATGACTACATGGATGCAACAGGCTTGGGACTTGCTGAGCCAGCTTTGGCAGTGAAAGATGAAGGCAGTGAAGAAATCAAGGCAGGGGATAGCGAGTGTGGCCAAGTCCTGGGGGCTTCTGTTGCTGCTGAAACTCTGAAACATTTGGTTATGGAAAGAGACCAGGAGACAAAGCTTGCACTCTCTCCCATCTGTAGGCCAGGTATGCCCTTCCACGTGCTTTGGAGTTTTGTTATGTTTCCAAGTAAATTTTCTCCCAGTATCCAATATATATGGGTTTGTATTTCCCTTGCTCTCTTTCTTCTTCCAGTCTTGGCTCTAGGCTAGGGATTATCTGTACAGGGAAAGAGGTCTGTGCTGAACTGTCCTTCCTAGTAAGGAGCTTTACATGAGCCATCTGCTACTAAAAATACTGTGGTTACTGTATCCAGAATCTTATCCTGGGCCAGTTTAGTTGGAGTCCTAGAGGAACTGAACAGTTGTCATCATCTGAGGGTGACTGATCGGGTGGAGTGGTGGCTGAAGCTCAAGATAGAAAAGCCATGGCTGCTAAAACAGAACAGGAATGTCACTACTGGCTCTTTTTGGTTTTAATATTGAAGCAGTATGTGACAGGGAAGCTGCATGGGGCAGGTGAGTGGAGTCTCAGAGTTTTCTATGGTTCCTAATATTATTTGTGGGTGGTTTTGTCACCTATTCCTTTTAAATGAGTGATACTCAGTAGTTTTCTGGAAGAAGGAAATTGTCTTCAATCAATACAGAGTTGTACTTGAACCAAGGAAATTGGAAACCTTTTACTAGAACAGGAGTGAGATGCATAAAGCTTGAGTAATTTGGCAACTGAGGGAAATCTAAAAGTTAAAATTGGAGCCAGCAGGGAGGGCACATCTAGTGGGGCCTGCTGTGGAGCCTTGGGCAGCTCTGGTGTCTGAGGACTGGGCAGGGTTTTGCCACTTGGAGAGCTGGAAATCCAGTCCCTGCACAGGGTGTCACTCCTTGGCTGCTGCAAAATCTGAAAGTCACAAAGAGGTAAAATGTTAAACTGGGCAGGGCAAAGAAGAACTGGTTTTGCATGAATCCTTTCTAGAACAGGTCAGTGTGCTGAAAGAACATAAATTTGGAGACACCTGCATTTAAGCAACTTGACATGTGTAAGGAGCTTTCCAGGTAAGCTGTGGGAACAAACTCAAACTGCAGCATTGTTCTTGAGCAGCCCAGCTCATACAGGAGTTGAAGGCTCAGACCCTTCTCCAGCAGCCCTGGTTTGTTCAGCACAAATGGGGAATGCCTCCCTTCCAACTCTCCAGGCATTTTCACCTCCTTTCCTTCTCCCACTTGAAAATGTTATTTTGAGCTGCCTAACAAGGTTCACCATTGATTCCTTTTGGACCTGGCCCTAAGTGGGTAAATAAACTCCAGACAAATGAGGCTGCTGCAGGGAGAGCAGCATATAAATTGCCTCATTGATACCATCTGAGTGTGCCTTCATCCATTACAAGGGCTTCCCGTTTGCTTCATGTGTTGTTCAGGAGTGTTCTGCTATTCCCTTCACCATTCCCTCCTTGGAGAGCTGAGGGTGCTCCTTGGCCTGCAATTAGTTGAGTTCCCACATTAGGAAAGGTGATGGCTCTGGGCTCTGACAGCTCTCCTCCAAAGCCCTCACCCCACAATCCACTCCTTCCTTTAATGTCTGTACAAAAGGTTGTCAGGGCTTTTGAAAGCAGAGAAACCTTCGTTCTGGTCTGTGTCGTAGTTAATCCTCAAATTAATAGTGTGGGTTTTTTATGGTCCATTAGGAAAGTGTGTGGTAGTGTCTAATTACTCTATACTTTGTGCCTCCAAAATGTAAAGCACTGGAGTTTTAAAGCCTCCCAGTGGAATTGAGCTGTATTTTAATTGTGGCATCTTGAACATGCCTTTACCAGCGAGTGGCAAGCAACCAAGTGGAGGCAAAGCTCCTGATTCTCCTCTCTGTTCCCCTTTCAGAGGAAGAGTCCGAACCCACTCCCATGCTGGAGCCAGAGGTACAGGAAGGTCCAAAGCCTGAATCTCAAGATGAGGAGGCGTCTCTCTGTATCTCTGCTCCAGGGGGAGTCTTTGGAGAACCTCTGCCCAGCAAAAGCAGCTTCTTTGGCAAGTCTGAGGAGAGCAGCTTGGAAGGCCGAGTTAAAGCCAAGCCGCCGTCGGCAGCGGAGGAGGAGGAGCGGCTGCCGCGCACGCCGGGGCGGGAGGTGATGATCCACTCGGACACTGAGACTGTCCTGCTGCCAGCCCACAAGGTGCCATCCTCCATGCTTCCCTTGCCATCCACTCCCGGCAAGGAAGAATCTTTAGTCCCTCCAGAAAAGTTCCCTGAACAATTAATGGTGACCAAAACATCCGTGGAAGAGGAGATTCCCAGGACTCCCGGGCGGGACATTTTGCCCAAGTCTTCGCACCCCCTCACGAAGTCGCAGAGCACAGACACTGTTCCAGCCACGCCAGGAAGTGATGCTCCCCTTACAGGAAGCAGCTTGACCCTCAGTTCCCCTCAAGTCCCAGGGAGCCCCTTTTCCTACCCATCCCAATCCCCTGGCATTAACAGTGGCATTCCTCGGACTCCTGGGAGAGATTTCAATTTCACGCCTACTTTCCCAGAGGCTGGTGCTACCATTCCTTGCCTTCTGCCTGGCAAGAAACAGTCAGAGGATGAGCTAGAAGAGAAAACCTTTAAAGAGCCTCTTGGTGCTTCCCTTACTATCAGCATGAACAGTGTTCCTTCCCCTATCCCCTTTGCCAGCCCCCCGCAAGCAGATTTCCACATGGACATGGCTTTGCCACCTGATGAGCCAATACCTGTAGCAGCCCTGCCGTGCATGCATGGAGATGGAAGAATGCCCATCGAGGAATGCAAGGCAGAAGTAAAACCTGGTTTGCTCTCCCCAGAAGTACCCCCTGGGGCTTCTATCCTTCCTCCCCCACCACCACCTTCTGTTCTTCCCAAAAGGAGGCCGGGTCGGCCGAGGCGGTCCCCACCTTCTGTCCTCTCGCTGGATGTGTACTCGGGCAAAACCATGGAACCTCCTCCCATGCCAGTGGCCTTGGTGGAAGGTGCTGTGGGCAAAGAGCTGCTGAGCGGACATCCTGATGCCTACTATGGACTGAAAGACCCTGAAGCCGTCACCCTGGACTTCAGGAATGACGGTTTCCACGAGAAAATAGCAGCTGAGACAGTTGCAGAGAAGCTGCCATTCAAGGAACTGGAGAACCAGTGGAACGAAGACTTCAAGGAAGAGGAGGCTCATGCAAAGCCCAAGCGCCAGTGGCGGAGGCAGAAGAAATCTGAGGAGCTGCCAGTGATCCCTTCCCCCGAGTATTCCCCGCCCCAGCCGCAGTTCAGGCCGCGCTCCGAGTTTGAGGAGATGACCATTCTGTACGACATCTGGAACGGCGGCATCGACGAGGAGGACATCAAGTTCATGTGCATCACGTACGACCGCTTGTTGCAGCAGGACAACGGTATGGACTGGCTCAATGACACCCTCTGGGTTTTCCATCCTTATATCCTTTCTCGTGGTGTTGGCAGCACGTGTGAGATGCACGGGAAGTTGGTGGGAGAAGCGGTTGCTTACAGGAATAGAGATTGCTTGGATGAGCAGGGAATTTTAAACTGTTTCATTCTCTGAAGCTGCAATACAAAAATACTGCAGAAGTGGCTGTTCCTGCTGCACGTTCAGTCTGGAAGTGCAGGGACAGTCTGTAGGCACCTCTTCTGGGGAGGTTTCCTTCCTAGTTTGAGAAGCTTCTGTCTGCATGTAACCAAACTTTTTTTCCAGCTTTCCTGTGGAATTTCTAGTCTGCACACACAGAGCTTTCACTTGGAATTAAAACTTGCTGTAAAAATAATCTCACCATCTGTGCCCAAAACAATGAGTTAGTGGTTCTAGCAGCTTTAAGTTGCTTTGAGGTTGAAATACTGATAAAATCAGAGCTTTCTAAGTGGCACATCAGGGCTGTGTGTGTGCAGCCACCAGTAGTGTTCTCCAGACCAGAGCCTAAAATACTGTTCTAAAAACCTCAGAACTCTCCAGTACTTTTTTCAGGAAAGATGTCCAGGTTTAAGTGTTGAAGAAGACAAACATACCACCTTGTGTGTTGCTAGAGATTGTGTGAAGTTCAGATATCTTCATCCCATGCTTCCTGCAAGACAGGATAGCAAAATCAAAAAAGCCCAAACACCTAAAACAGTCAGTGATAGCTAACAAAACCCATAGTGAAAATAAATCTCTTTCCCTCTTGATAAGGATTATATTGTAACAGCAAAATCATGTTCACTGTTTAAGCCACTTCCATATCACCTTGAGTTCGTGTGTCACACTGCATGACAAGTGTGAAAGTACCTGCAGGCTCACCTGCTTTGCAGCCAGCCCTCAGCACTCTGGTTTTGAGGCTGTCACCTCTTGGTTTTTATGGACCCTCTGCTTCAGTTTCCTGGTGTCAAGGATACCTTTGCCCTCACAGGAAGCATTTTTGGGTCAATCTTGTTTGTTGTAGCTTTCATGGCTGTGTTTGTGGGGTGAGCTGGCAGCAGTACAGCTCCACTGTCCTTCCAGGAGCCAAAGCCCTGAAGGTGCCTTCAGACCTGAAGGTTTGTGATGTGTGTCTGAAGGAGCTGATTTCCCAAGGCTGCTGAGAGCAGCATCTCTCCAAGGCCTTTGGGCTGAGCAGCATCTCAGTAGTAATGTTATTTTTTGCAACCCCACAAAACCTTCCTAATTTTCCAGGCTCCCAGTGTTAGCTCCATGCAGCTGTAGCAAGTTTAGTCTGATATCCACCTCTGGCTGTGTTTCTCCTTAACCTCTTGCCACCTACCAGCTTTTCTACCCCCAAGAAGAAGAAGCGGGATGACGGCATGCGGGAGCACGTGACGGGCTGTGCACGAAGCGAAGGCTACTACAAAATTGATAAGAAGGACAAACTCAAATACCTCAACAATAGCCGAGCTTTTGCAGAGGAGCCTCCAGCTGACACACAGGTGAGGAATCCAGCTGTGAATGGGGTTTGGTTTGGCACTGTCACACACAGCAGGTGCTTCCTGCCTTTTGGCAGGGAGGGAGAGGGAGCTGTTGTGTCTCCTTGATTGTCCTGGGGTTGTGTGGGAAGTGCTAACGTTTGATGTCAGGTGTTCTGTGGTGATGTGTTGTAGCACAAGGGGCTGCTCACTGGGAGCCTGCAGGGTGTTGTGGGTCAGCTTTGATCCCCCATTTGTCCTCTCAGGGTATGAGCATCCCTGCCCAACCTCACGCTTCCACCCGGGCTGGTTCCGAGAGGCGATCAGAGCAGCGCAGGCTCCTCTCCTCCTTCACTGGCAGCTGTGACAGTGACCTGCTCAAGTTCAACCAGCTCAAGGTAGATACCCCCTGCTGCAGATCCTGGACCTAGAGACATCCTTTCCCGTTCTGTGCTGTGACTAATTCAGGGTTGGGTTTTGGGGTGTTTTCTTCATGCAGTTCCGGAAGAAAAAACTAAAATTCTGTAAGAGCCACATTCACGACTGGGGCCTTTTTGCTATGGAGCCCATTGCAGCTGATGAGATGGTGATAGAGTACGTGGGTCAGAACATCAGGCAGGTAAGCTGTGGCTGAAATCTGAGAAAAACCCAGCCCTGGATGAAATCCTTCAGTATGACAGCAAGGGCTGGAGTCCTGGGTTGGAGGTGTCAGCTCTGTGAGCTGGGTACAGGTTGGCATGGTTTGGAAGGTACAAGGGTGGGAATTCCAACAATCTTTGGAAACTGAGCACTCAGGAGAATCCTCCTTCAGAAGCCCATCCTGAACTTCTGTGTTTCCAGTGAGGTGTGTGCTCTCTTGGGGTGATGGGGGTGGTGTAAAGCCCCATTGCCTGGCACAAGCAGAGCTCAGGGGAGCCTTGTGGTGGTGAGGTGGCTGCTCACAGGTCAGTAGTGCAGTGGCCTGAGCCTGCCTGGCTCTCTGCAGGTCATTGCTGACATGCGTGAGAAGCGATACGAGGACGAGGGCATTGGCAGCAGTTACATGTTCAGAGTCGACCACGACACCATCATCGATGCCACCAAGTGTGGGAACTTCGCCAGGTTCATCAATCACAGCTGCAATGTGAGTATCTGTTCTGGCCTGTCCTTGTTCCCTGGCAGCTGACAAACCTGGGGAGGCCCTGCCAGCCCTGCTTGGGGTGCTCAGAAGTGGCAGGGGGTCGCAGGGTTGTGATTAAATGTTAATGAGCCACAGCAGATCAGAGCAGGGTCTGAAGGAATGTAAAGAGGTTGGAGAGATCTGAGGAATGAAACATGCAGGGAGACTGAGTGTGCTAAAGAGCCCTTCTGGCTGTCTCAGGGAACCCTGATGGACACTGAGCAAGCAAATCTAACAAATATTTCCTTAAAACATAGCAAATTTCAGCTGTGGGAAATTCAGCTCCTTCTAGTGTCCGCATGGGAAAATAATCCCTGCTGTTTCCTCCTGTGCTCTGTGCTGCAGTCTGCTCTCAGACCTGCCTGCCTGGCCAAACTGTTAAGCATTGAGCTTCTCTTAACCTGGGACAAAATTGATGGAGCATCATCCAGGCTCTTTTGCTCCACAAATGACCAGAATGTGGATATTTTGGAGCAGCACAGGGAGGGCTGCTCTGTTTCCTGGCTCCACGCCTCCCTGCCTAGGCTTGCCCTAAGTCCAGGCTCTGGCAGCATGGCTGGGTTGTCTTGGGAGAGGACTGCCCTGTTTTATTTTAGCTTGAAATAATTGTGTGGAGGCTGGGAAGCCCTGGCCCTCGGGAACCTACATCCTCACCTGTTCTGTCACCCTTGCAGCCAAATTGTTATGCTAAAGTGATCACGGTGGAGTCTCAAAAGAAGATCGTTATCTACTCCAAGCAGCACATCAATGTGAACGAGGAAATTACCTACGACTACAAGTTTCCAATTGAGGATGTAAAAATCCCGTGTCTCTGTGGCTCTGAGAACTGCAGGGGAACCCTGAACTGAACTCAAGGTTTCTCGTCACACTTGCACCTTCGGCCATGTCAAAACTGTGGTAACCAGGTGTGGTTGCACTTTGCCAAAAAAAGATGAAAAAAAAAAACCTACAGAAAAAAAGGAAGAAAAAAAAAATTTAAAAGCAAAAAAAATACTTACCAAAAAAAAAAAAAAAAAAAAAAGAGGAAAAAGAGAAGAAAACCAAGCAAGTTTCGCACTTCTGCCAGGATCATGAGTGAAAGCAAAAAGCGCACACGCTTACGAGGACTGTTCATGTTTCAGGTGCTTTTTCCTTTTCAGATCCAACACGCACACAAAAAGGTGGCTACCTTTTGTGGCATGGTTTATCCAAACACTAGCTTCTCTGTTCAGTCCCTGAAGTAATGCTCCATAATGGGATAATGGTACCTTTTTTTTTTTAATTGTTCTTATAAGCCTTCATCGTTTCATAAATGCTGCTACCTTTTTCTCATCAGTTTTCGTTGGTTGAAAAAGACATTCAACGTTTAAATGTGAAGCAGAGACTGAAAATGCCATATAGGGTTTGTTGGGAGCTTGATTGGCTGAAATTGCACAGATTTCTCAGAGTAAGCTGTAAATAAATGTAAGGTTGATGTTACAGAGCAAGCCAGAGGCTTGAGGGTGTGTGAGTGGGTGTGTGCTTGGGTGTGTGTGTGTGTGTGGAGATGTGTCCACAGTGAGACTAGAGCTGAGCTGTCCTGCCTTTTCCTTAGGGATGAGCCTGAACAAGGCCCCTCAGCCAGACCTCAGCTCCCCTCCTTGGGCTCCCCTCTCGTTTTCTATGCCATGCTGGTCCATGGGGGATCAAAACCTCTGCAGCTGCACGTGAGAAACCCTTGGGTACTTCAGTCACTAGGAAGAGGTGGAGTCAGCTGTGGCCTTTGGGGATGCCCATTCCTTGGAGATGGGCTTGTCTTGCTTGCAGAAGAGGCTGACATTGAGTGGACAGCTCAGCCCCTGTTGATGCTGTAGAAATCCTGCCCTGCTTGCAAGCAAAGACTACGGCCCACGTTTGTAGCAGGACTTTCTTCCTGTGGGTGGGAATCAGGCTGATGTGTGACTTGTATTCATTTTTTCTCACTTTCATCTGCATTTCCCTGCCCTTCTAGTGTTTTATGTGGAGTATTTGCTCTGTCCTTGGATGTGGGAGATGCCTCCTGTGATAGGAGCAAGCTGTGCCCTGCTGCTCTCCTCCCTCTGTTACTCAGTAACTTGGCCAGGGGGATCCTGTCCCTCCAGAAAATCATGGTAGAAGTGTCCCTGAAAGCAATCCTGTCCCCCCCATCTATAGCATGGAAGCATCTATTGCTTCTCTAAATTTGGAAGGCATGTTTTAAAATGATTTCTCAATATATTTTGTCCTTGTAGATGTGCTGAGGTGAAGGTTGCAGTTCTTCAAGAGGTTCCATTTAAAAATGGGACCAAACACGAAAAAAATAATTCTTTGGATGAGATCTGGAAATGTTACACCATCGTTCAGGTATAGACAGGATCAGTTTTTCAATTTGCATTGAATTTCTCCTGCTTTAAAAGTAGAAATTAGTTGTACTAAACCCTTTTTAACTGGCTTGTAAGGGGAAGTTGCAATGTCATTCTGAAATGGGAAGATTATCTGCATAGCTAAACACCTTCTCCCCACAGAACAAATTGCACAGCTGTGTTCTTGTGTTCTTTCCAAACCTCCACAGGGGTGAGAACAAACGAGGTTGCAAAAGAGGGTCCTGGAAGTTTTTTCAGCTGTTCCATGGAATTGCCAGGCCTGCTCTGCAGTGTGGAGTTTGTAATGTAGGTTAGACCTCTGCCTCTGAATTTCTCCTCCAGACAAAAGGCCTGAGGGAGCAGGAACACACAGACTGCTGCCAGCTGCCTTAACACCACCTGTGTTCCTGTCTGAGGGCGAGCAAATTGTCTCTGAGATTGGACAGCCCATGGTCCATCTCTGCTTTCGTTTCAGTTCTGTTTTGTTTCTCCTCCTTCTTCCTAAATCTCTCCAGCACCTGGGTGTTGGTGACCCAGAACCTAAAATCACGAGAAGCACAAGTTTCTGTCACTGAATGTTGGGTGGAACTGCAGTGATGGCATTTGGGAGTTTAACCAGCTGCTCAGTTTAGTTGTTATTTTTTTGAGTGAGATTCACTGTGTTGGCATCTCCACAGCTTGGCCTTTGACTTGCAAGGCTCTGGAAATGCACAGAAGTTTCCTGTGTGTCAGAGCTGAAGCCCCTGTCCTTGGCCTTCTCCCTCTCTGCTCCAGTGCATTACTGGTGGATTTGTGGGGTGAGCACACCCCACATGGCCCAGCCCTGTGTTCCCAGCTCATCCCTGTGCTCTGGGTGGGATCAGCCCCTGCAGTTTGCCTTAACCCTTGGTGAGGAAGGTGGGGGAGGAAGGTCCCTGTCACCTTCAGGTCCTTCACCCTGTGTTTTAGGAGCACCAAAGGGATTTGGGTGCCAAAGACCATGAGCACCTAAATCACTTGGGCACTTCTGAAACTGCCTGTAATTCATCCCCTTTTAGGATCCCAGACAAATAATGTGAGTTTTTAGAAGAGCTGATCTCCCAGTGCTTCCCCAGGATGAAACAGAGCTGTTGAACCCACAGCACTTTTGAAAAATCATGTCTGGTCTCAAAGCCAAACCTGAGACTTCTCTTTTTCCCCCATAAATCTTGGCTTGCAGAGTCCTCCCTGGGAGATATTTTGTCTTACACTGGGAAGCTGCCTGACCTCCAAACAAATCATTTTATGGTGAGGACTCCCAGGCCTGGTGCAGTGATTTCCATGGGTGCCCTGTCCCTGCCAGGGGAGCCCTGCAGGCACAGATGTGGGTGGGAGAGGTCTCAGATCCTTTGCCTTGTGCTTGGCAAGGCTGGGGTGAGAGGAGGGCAGAGCTGTGGCTGCTGTGGTTCCATTCAGCACAGGCACCCCTGGGAACAGTGACAGGGACAAGGGCAGCCTCAGCAGCTCGTGCTGCTTACAGGGCCTGCAGTGCTTTTGTCCACTGAAAAACCCATCCCCACATTTATTGGCACTTCAATTTGAGCCCAAGACAAAAAAAAGAGAGAGACATTTACAGTGCTCCTGCAAAATTCCATCTCTCTGGGAGGAATGACCCAAGAGAACAGAGCAAAATGATGGAAATAGAATTTCAGCCTTGGGTTTGCAGCTGTGGGAGTTCAGGTGCAGGTGCCTCTGTGCTGGCATCCACAGGATCTGGGGGGCTGGAGGGGATGGGGCTCACCCTGCAGTTATTTATATTGTACAGAGCAGCTTATTTCTACCAGGAAAGAAAAAACAACCGTCAGTTTAAAACTCCGTCAAATTCAGTAGTTTCAGTTCTGGTTTTTGTGACCTTTTTCAGGGATCATTTCAGTGCATTTCTGTACAAAATAAAAATTTAAGGAAAAAAAAGGATTTTGAAGTATAAAAAATGCATTTTCTGTACATAGGCGAACTCAAGAATCTTCTCTTCAAACACTGTTTCTTGTAGAAACATGTTGAAATTTTTTTGCTGATTTCTTTGTACTTCAAGAGCATGTAAATAGTTTATTAAAAGTGACTATTGTAATTTGGAGTTCTTTTTAAACAGATTCCAGCTCTAAATCATGTCAAGATGGGGAGGAAGAAGGACTGAGTATAGCAAAGGAGCTGGTGGCATTTACAGCTTGTGTCAAGCTTTGTATAATGTAAATTCTGTATAAATACGGGGTTTTTTGTCAAATAAATAGATGCAATTAGAAGCATTAAGAAACTGAAGACAAAAAATTGCCAAGTCAAGGCTTCTTCTTTCCCCCCTCCCTCAGTCTGAAACCTTATGTGCAAGATCTATTTATTTCAAGCGAGGAAATGTGTACAGTCTAATAGACACCCTAAAATGTATTTAAGCAAATTAGCAACTGGATTTTTTCAGTTTAATATTTGTTTTGTTTTTATGAGTTTCCTCAATTGCCACTGTAGGATTTGTCCAAGTGAAAACACATCAAGAAGGACACTCTAAAACAATGGGGCAGTTTTGAAGCAAAGTGGAACACCCAGCTCCCAATTCTGGCAGTTTTCTGGTTTTAATTCCCAGCGTGGAAATCAAGGGCCTCCTTTAAAAGTAGGCAGGTCAAATTGTTTGCAATAAATTTAATTTTTTTTTTCTTAAGTTCCTTTTAAAAAAACAACTCTGCTTTGAAGATTTAGGATTTCTGCTTTTTCTTTGGTTAAGCAAATTTATAAATTTAGGGATGTTTTGTGCATATAGAATCTGTCACCAGTATGTATCTTGTTTTGAAGAAAGTGTTTTTGTTGTGGATGTGTCATGCTGTATATATTTGTTCATATTTTTGTGAATTGAATACTATGTACCATTGTATTATAGTAACTTTTATAAAGCAAACCATAAATATACTGACTTTTCTTACAGAAAAATTATGTTGTGCTTAATATATTACCTGGGAGCTGTGAGAGCTCAAGGAGGCAGATGCAGAACAAGAACAGTGTGAAGAACTGATTTTCAGCAAAGTTTGCTGCAAATATTAATTCTGGTGAGCAGGAAATGAATTTAAGCAACATTATATTGCATGAAAGAAATATGTGATTCTAGTCATAGAAAGAAATATGTGATTCTAGTCTATAAACTTTGTCTCAGTATTAACAATCTTGGCAGCCCTGGAGAGCTGAGGCAGAGCTCTCCTGACAGTGAACCAGGAGTCCCAGACATGTCCAGTGTCTGCAGGTGAGGGGTCCCTGCTCCTCCTTCCCCCCTGGATTGCTCTGATTTCATATCCTTTATTTATTTATTTATTTAACTTTATAGAGGCAAAGGGCCTTGACCACCAGGTGAGGGGTCAGAGATGTGTGTGGCTGTTGGGGCCAGAGGCTCTTTGCTTTCTTTATAAATCCGTTTATTCCAATTGCCGGGAGTTGGACTTGGATGGTTCTTGTGGGTCCCTTCCAGGATATTCTGGGATTGTTTGAAATCTGGATTAGTTCTGCTCCCTGGGACAGGGGAGCTGCTCAGGCTTGGCCCATGTACCCCCCATGTACCCCCCACAATTGGGGGCTGCTGCTGGGGGGGGTCAGGGTGGCCTCTCTGAGCTTTTATTCAAAAAGAAATACCTGGAGCAGGGACAAGTGGAATGGCTGATGGAGGAGGAGGTGGAAGACACAGGACAGAGGCTGGAGGAGATTCCCAGCTCAGCTCCTGCATTCCTCAGGTGAGCACAGGACAGGGCTGCAGGACAGCCCCACCTGGGGGTCAGAGGAGCCCATCCTGAGCTGAGGGCTCCCCTGCTGGCAAACAGGGAACAGGGGGGTGTGGAAGGGGCTGTGCAGCACCCCAGGGTGGCCTTCAGCAGCTGGGACAGGGAGTGCTGAGCTGCAGCCCCTGGGAACACAGGGACTCCCCAGGCACTCAGGCCAGGTCAGAAAAGGGATTTACTGCTTTGGGGAGGAATTCCCCGTGCAAAGGACAACACCAGAGCAACACCCAGAGGGGACTTTGCACATGCAGCCAGGATCTGAGCCAAGGAATCGCTGCCAATGCCAGCAATTACTGCTGGAAACATGGGAGAAACCCCAACCCATCATTAATGCAGAATTTACAGGTATTAGAGCGAGACTCTGTTGCCTTGGGAAGGCTGAAATATGTAAATACAATAAATTCTCATTCCAGAGTGTTGTAGCTACCCTAAAACCATGTTTATTCTCAGCAAATTCAAATTGAAGATTGAGTCTAAAAGCAATTAAACCAAAATCTTAAAAAAGGAGATGTGCAGAGAGGAAAATGCCTCCGTGCTTTCGCAGCTTCCCGTGTAGCTAAAATTAAAACTTTGGATAGACTAAATTTGAGCACTCCCAGTTGTTTCTTCTGTCTTCCTCTGTAGCTGCATGTCTTTGGCACATGCCTTAAACCTGCCCTTTGTTAAGAATTCCATGGTTTGGATCAGATTAAGCTGCTTTTTGAGTGTGTTTGCTATTTCCCACGCCCCATCTCCCAGGAGGTCACGGAAGGGCAGTGCCAGGGCTGGGCTGGGAGAGGTGTTGGGTCCTTTTGCATTGTCCAGCTTGGCAGTGGCTTCCCTGGCTTTGTGGCACTCCAGCCTGGGCTATTTACCAAAACGTGGGGTGTTTCCCAGTTCATTTGGGGTTCAGCTCCTTGGGGCTGAGGGTGGCACTTGCTGCCATCCCCTACATCCTCTTGGTCTCCCCGTTGGGCTCCAGCACAGTCAGGTTTCCTCTGGCATCCTGATCCATTTCAATGGCCTCAAACAGAGACTTGAAGTTCCCAGCACCGAAGCCCTGCGGGGGTGGCACCGTTAGGGACCAGGGCTTGGCCCTGAGGGCTCCTGGCCAGGACCAGAGGGAGAGCCTCAAACCAACCTGGTGGTTGTGCCTCTGGATCACCTCCAGAAAGACCGTGGGTCTGTCTTGAACTGGTTTGGTGAAGATCTGGAGCAAGTAGCCTTTTTCATCAAAATCCACCAGGATTTTCAGCTCCTGGAGAAAAGAAATGAGGCGACAGCTCGAAGACCCACAGAGGAGCAGGTGGGGCTCTCTGTGTCACTCACATCCCTGCAGGGCACTGTGGGGAGCTGGTCCAGCCCTGGGCAGGCCTTTTCCCCTCTGACTCACCTCCAGCTTGTCAATGTTCTCCTTCACTTTGATTTTGGCAGTTCTGAGCCTCTCCCGCAGCACCTGGTAGTAGCTGGAGGGCACATCCATGAACTGCATGCCCCTCTGCTTCAGGTTGGTGATCTGCAAGGCAGGGGAGACCCAGCAGGGCTCAGCTTGGGAGGGGTTTGTGCCAGGAGCATTTCCTGGCATGGGCAGTGTCAGAACAGAGATGCTTTCCCATGGCATTGGCCAACCTCAAGCATGAGAACCTGTCTCATCATTTCACTTTAGCACCAGGAATGGGCAGGCCCAAGATGTCCTCCCCAGGCACTGTTGAGAGCTGTGCAAGAATCATTTGTCCTGCTCTGACCTGATACCTCTGGAGGCCCTTTGGTCTGGAGAGGAGCCCAGACCTGGGTGCTCAACCCAGACCTGCCCCAGCTGAAGGTGGGTGGTGGGTATGGGGCTCAGCCTGGCTGTGTTCCACCCTGCAAGGACAAAGGTGCCACCAAGGGCCCTGCAGACCCCAATTCCTTTAAGCAGGAGGGACAGGCAGCTCACAGGTGCAGCATCCCTGGGCAGTTAATGCTGGTTGTAAAACAACCACAGCACAAAGGCCATTGGCTCTGGGTCCTTGTACCCTGACAGGGTCATGGTGCACCCTGTGACAAGCACCAGGCCCAGAGCCGGGGCAGGGGGATCCCGGGGCAGGGGGGTCCCAGGGCAGGGGGGTCCCAGGGCAGGGGGGTCCCAGGGCAGGGGGTCCCAGGGCAGGGGGTCCCAGGGCAGGAGGGGTCCCAGGGCAGGGGGGTCCCAGGGCAGGAGGGGTCCCAGGGCAGGGGGGTCCCAGGGCAGGAGGGGTCCCAGGAAAGGGGGGTCCCAGGGCAGGAGGGGTCCCAGGGCTGCACTCACTGCTGAGATGATGTCGGGGGTGTTCAGTGCGATGTGCTGGACTCCGGCCCCTCCGTAGTAATCAATGTATTCCTACAGGGAAAAGATGTCACCGTGGCAGTGACAGCACAGCTACAGCTGTGAAGGGATGGGTGTGGGCTTAAAAATATGCAGGCAAGATCAGCCCAGGGGCACCACGGAACGAACAGACACTGTTGATGAGATGGGGTAAACTGGCTCTGCCCAGCAGCTTCCCTGGGCCCAAGCAGAGCCAGGATTCCTTTCTAGCAGCCACTTCAGCACAGCAGGTCTGCTCTGGCTCCACATCACTGACCTTTGGTCCCTGTTCCTTCACCAAGATCCCCCTGGGAGTGGAGGCAGCCACATGGGTCAACCACCAGCATCCACTCACCTGAATCTGGGATTTCTTCTTGCCAGGGGCTGGCTCATTGATGGGCATCTTGATGGTCTCCTCGTAGTTGGTGACCACGATGGAGCGCAGGGCGCTGAACTCGGTGTGCAGCTGTTTGTCATCCACTGACCAGAAGCGGTGGAAGAGCAGGTTCTTCTGGTACCTGCCCAGTCACAGGGGGCACAGTCAAGCCCTTGTTCCATCCCCACAGTAATGGAGCTGTGCTGGCTTCATCAGCCCTGGCAGAAGTGGTGGGACCAGCAGAGCTGTGCTGCTGCTCCATCCCACCTCCCACCCGCTCTCCCCACTCTTACCAGTCTGCTACTGGGACCATCTGGAGGTCAGGTTGGTTCCCCACAACGTGATCAACAAAGCTGAGCTTGGCACTTGGTCTGTGGGGGGAGACAAGGAGGGTGTCAGCCAGGCTCAGGGGTATCCCACAGCTCAGGGGGCTCCAGGGCAAGGCCGTGGGGACCTGTCCAGCTCCTCAGTGGGATATCCCACCAGAACACGATGGCAAAGAGCCAGGCAGGAGCCTCTGGAAAGTACTCACAGCTTGGGCAGCAGGGGGTCCTTGAAGAGGGGTGGGTGGTACCCAGGGAGGAACAGGCCCTTGTAGTTGAGCTTTTCTATCAAGGTGTGGGTGGTGTCACCGTACTGTGAGGGGGGAAAGTGGTTGTGTCATGGCTTTGTTTGTGCAGGGGCCTCCCAGGTGCAGCCAGCTCCATGGCCCTGCCCTGCCACTCACCGTCTGGATCACTGCGAATTTCACTTTCCCAAATTTGTCCTGCTCCACCCACGGCTCCTTCACCACCACAGCACCACGCTCCTTGGCTTTCTGGGCAGAAGGAGAGAGATCCTGTCCTGCCACAGCTCCCCCAGGCCAGGGGAAGACATCCCCAGGCCCTCCTGCCTCCCCTCACCGTTTTGGGGGGCTGTGTGGGAGGGGGTGGAGGGGCTTCCCACCTGCACGATGAAGTCACAGTCCTCCACTTCAAAGGCGATGTCCTTCACCCCGTCCCCGTGCTTCACCAGGTGCTCCCCCATCTCTGCCCCGAGCAGGAACAGCCACAGGCATGAGCAGAGCTGCTTTGTTCTGCCGCGGCCATTTCCCACTCCATCCCCCCCAGTGACACCTACCCTCATTCCCTGGGTTCAGAGCGGATGAGAAAACAAACACGATCTGCCGAGGAGGAGGAGGAGAGGTGAGGATGGAGCCACAGGTGATGGTTTTCATGGTGGGTCTGACACCACCTCACCTTTCCCTGCCCTGGCAGTGGCACCTCTGTCAGGGGCTCCCTTACCTTGTCCTGCTTGATGACATGTGACACCACCTCCCTGCTGCCGGTCTCCAGCCCGCGGTAGGCCAGCTCCTCGAAGCCCAGCTTGTTGCAGTAGTAGGATGCAGCCTGTGGGCAGGGAAGAGTCCCTCTGCTGGAAGCTGTGGTGCTGGTGGCCCACAGGCCATGGACAACAGCCACCATGGCAGGTGCAAGTCACACTTGCCCTGTGTGTGTGTGAGAACAGGCAGCAGCTTCTGTGCCTCCTCCAGCAGCCCAGGGGGAACAGGCAGAGGCAAGAAAGGGCCAGGACTGAGGAAAAAGCCCAAATTCAGTGGGAAGTGCTGCCTCCAGAACTTTCTGTGAGGGCTGCCATGGAGCAGGAGACATTTCTGCGTGTCCCGTGTTCTGTGAGGTTGGGTGAAAAGCAGCTCAGGTGTGAAGCACAGGGGTGTTTAAGTTGCCCAGGGCAAGGTTTGGAGATCAGCTGCCATGAGCCCACACAGCTCTGCAGGCTGGTGGCCACAGCTGAGCCCGGCCACGTGCTCTGGTTCATGTCCCACGTCCCACCCCCAGCAGCCGCCCCTCGCCTTGCGCAAGGGCCACCAAGGCCACCAAGGCCACCGGTGCCAGGCCAGGGCCGGGCTTTGGGACACGGCACATCCCGGGCCCAGGGGCTGCCGGGAGGAACCAACACCCCCCAGGCAGCCAATGCCTGCAGAGCCTGGCCTGTCCCAGTGTGGGAGGTGTCCCCTGGCACTGCTGTCCCCTGGCTCAGCTGTCCCCTGGCACTGCTGTCCCCTGGCACTGCTGTCCCCTGGCACTGCTGTCCCCTTACACGTGTGCCTGGTGGCCGCAGCCTCTCACCTGCTTGGCATTGCCGACCCAGAAGGTGATGGAGTGGAAATGGATGAAGCGGCCTCGTTGGGGCTAAAAGGAAGGAAAACGGGGCTGAAAGCTGCTGCTGCTGCATTTCCTGCGGCACTGCTCGGCTCTGGAGCTGGGGGAAGCAGCAGCTGGGACCCTGAAAATGCATCTCCTGCAAATGCATCTGAATTAACTGGGTGGAACAGCCCTCAGATGGTGATTTTCCAAAGTGCTTTACAGTCAAGGCCCACAGGATCCTGCACTGCAGGTTGGAAGGTACAAAGCACTGATTCACCTTTGCCCACAGCCATGGTTTCAGTTCTCCCAGTGCTCCCCACAAGTGGCCATCCCAGCGAGCTGCCCACCTGCAAACCTCACTCTGTTAAAGATTAATTATTCCACAAAAGCTCTTACACAACCACCAGCACCAGGACAGATCCCCCTTCGCTCCATTCCCCACCACTGCCCAACCTGGCACAGGCCACCCAACACTGGAAACACTTTAAAAGTGAAAAAGGAGGCAAAGAATGCAGCATTTGGAAATAAATGTTGCATGGAATGAGGATTCAGCTTAAGGCTTGACTTGACTGGGAAATATCCATCATCTCCTCTTTGTCACTCTCCTCCCAAACCAGAAATTTCAACGCTTAATACTAATTTACAACGAGGATCTTGTGTGGCCCAGAGCAGTTTTACTTCTGATTTCAACAGGTAATCAAGGAATTGACACAATCTGCAGTAACATGACTGATGTTTCACACCAGGCAGAGGGGCAGGACAGGGACACAGCTCTTACCTTTTCTCCTTTGTCTGTGTAGGACGTCTGAAAGAGAATGAGAAAAGAGAGACATTAGCGGGACAGGCAGGTACAGCAGCCCCCAGGGAGCTGAATCCAAAGGTCAGGCTGTGAGGAGCAGCTCTGCTGTGCCACGTCCAGAACAGTCACTGGAATATCCGAATTCAAGCAGAGCTTAAATCTCCAAAAATGCCCCGTGCCATGGAGCCCCCGATGTCCGAATTCATTCCCATCTGCTGCCCTCACCATTTTTGTGACCTGGCGATGTGATGGAAGCAAAGAGAGCTTGAGAATGGGGCGCTTTCAATATAACGGGACGGGGAGGCTCCTCCTCGGCCCCACCTTCTCCCACCACCAACCCAGGGATGGTTTGGGCTGGGAGCTGCCCAAAGCGGGGGCGGTGGGTGGCTGTCACCGGGGCCGTGTCACGGGTCCCTGCAGCCCTGTCGGTGGCACCGAGGGTGGGAGTGCAGCACGTGAGGCTCCGCGGAGGGTGGGGACCCTGCTGACCCCGCAGCCAAATCCCTGCCCCGTGTGTGTCGCAGGTCACCGGGGGGTGACGCAATTTGGGCAGCACAGCCCCCGGCCCGCCCGCTGCCCCTGGGGACATTCACCCCTCCCTGGGGACGTCATCCTGGGCGGCGCTGAGCCAGGACAGCCTGCAGAGCCCGGCTGGGTGTGCGGTGGTGTCTGGGCACGGGGCCACCTTTAGCCCTGGTGAGCCCAGCGCTGCAGGGACCCCAAAATGTGGGACAGGAGGAGGAGGGGACAAGAGATGGCCCTGCCGGGGAGACACCAGTGCACAAACTCCACCTGGCTGGGAGTGGTGGGAAGTTGCAGCCACCAGCAAGGCCAGAGGGGATGAGCACGGGGGCCTTGGGTGGTGCCAGTGGCACGGAGGACAGGGGTGGGGGTCTCGTGGTGGGGCTGTCCCCTGCTGCCACACTGCCCGGCACATGGATGCCATGCAGCACTCGGCAAATGCGCTGGGCCACAGACTGGAGAGGGGCCAGCAGCAGGGACAGGGACATAGCATCGTACACCACGGCTGTGTCACCCAGCGGTGGTGACACCGCTGTGCTACTACATGTCACCATCAAAGCTGCGTAACTCACTGGTGGTGACACTGCTGTGCCACCACGTGTCACCATCAGAGCCGCTCCATGGCACCACCACAGCAGCGTGACCCAGTGACGGTGACACCGCTGTGCCCCCCCATGCCAGCGCCACAGCGGTGTGCCGCCGTGGCAGTGACGCAGCTGTGTCACCCCGTTATTGCCGCCGCCGTGTCCCCGCCGTGTCCCCGCCTGTCACCCCCTCACGGCGCCGCTGGCCCCGCCCCCGGCCCCGCCCCGCGCCCGTCCCGGCTCCCGTCCGGCCGCGGCCATGGCGGAGCCCGGCGGGGGCCGCCCCGTCACCGTCAGCGATGTGCAGCAGCTGGTGCGGCGCAAGGACGAGATCGAGGCGCAGATCAAGGCGTGCTACGAGCTCCTGGAGGGGGTCAGTGCCCGGGCAGGGCCGGGCCGGGCTGGGGGGCGCCGTGCGGGCCCGCGGGCCCGGCCCCGTCCCAACCGCCGCCTCTCCCCTCACAGCAAAAGGGCGTCGGGATGCACGAGCCGCTGGTGGACGCCGAGGGCTTCCCCCGCTCGGACATCGACCTGTACCAAGTGCGCACAGCCCGGCACAACATCATCTGTGAGCGGGGAACGGGAACCGGGCGGGGGGGCCGTTCCCGGGACCGGGCCGCGCCCCATCCCGCGGGATGAGCCAGCGAAACCGGGATGTGCGGGGCAAACGCGGCCTCTGCCCGGGAACGGGCACCGCGGAACCGCGGAGCTCTCTGGAACCCCCATGGCGCGGGTTGTAATTCCGCAGAACCGGGGCCCGGGGCTGCGCTGAGCCTCTTCCCCAGGTTCTGCTCAGGGCTCGGAGCTGCCGCCTGGGCTGAGTCAGTAAAATGGGATCTGTGAAACACAACAAAGCTTTTCTGGGCTGTTTGTAGAATAAAATTTGGGTAGAATACAGCTTGGCATTTATTTCATCCCAGGCTTTCCTCAGGATGGGTGTGTACGTAACAGCAGGTGACTTAATGGAAAGAAGACTTAAGCTGCTCACTGAGTGCTAAGGGATCACGGGCCTCGCAGCCCTTCTGCCTTTGCATGTTTACCAAAATTCGTAGGGTGGTTTTCTCTGTGTCTTTCACTGATAAACATCTGCCGGGCTGGCACCAGGCCCCAGCAGATAGAGCAGAGGTTGTTGCTGAGACCAGAGACAGCCAGGGCACCGCTCTGTGTGACTGCAGGGGGAGCAGGTGCTGAGAGCCCTTTGGGAGAAGCCTCTCCAGCTCCCTGTGTGCTCATGGTGTCACCCACAGGTTTGCAGAATGACCACAAGGCAGTGATGAAGCAGGTGGAGGAAGCTCTGCACAAGCTGCACGCCCGGGAGAAGGAGAAACATGCCAAGGATGAGGCGGAGGCCTTGGCCGAGGCCATGAGCCAGAGCCAGAGCCTGCCCCGGGCCTTTGCCAAAGTGAACTCCGTGAGCCCCGGCTCTCCCGCCAGCGTCTCGGTACGTCGGGCACGGCTTGTGGGGAAGGCTTTGGCTGGAGCCAGACAGCTCATAGCTCCCTCTGCCTCTTGCTAATCACTGGAAATAAGCTGGGGCCTTGATTAGGGTGTCAACCTCTTCTTTTCATCATGTTGGGATGCCCTGTGAAGGGGCTGGTCACTGTACAGGGATGAGATGGGTGTTCTCTGAGCTGTATCCTGGCACCACAACAGCTCCTTCCACACCTCACCGACCATTCCAGCCTCAGTATTTCTCTTCCCATGAAACAGAACAGGGGAATGAACACTTAGCTCTCCCTGTGGCTGTAGTGATGTTCACTTGCCTGGGTGTGAGAGGTGTTGTAGCACATCTCTCTACCTGAGGCTGGGTGAAGGGTGATGCTCCTGTGACATTACCTGTCTTTGGAAAATGCAGATGCTCATCTCTCTTCTATCTCTGTCCAGGGACTTCAAGTTGATGATGAGATTGTGGAGTTTGGATCTGTCAATGCAAACAACTTCCAGAACCTGCAGAACATTGCCACAGTGGTGCAGCACAGTGAGGGGGTGAGCTCATTCCTGCTGTGACTGCATTCTCTTGCCTGTCTCTGTTAGCCACAGCTTTTTCTATGGAACTTGGATCTCTGGAATCATCATTTCCCTGTCAGAAACGGTGTCAGATTCAGTCTGTGCAGTTGTAGCCTTGCTCTCTGACAGCACTGAGCTATTTGCTCATGAATGGAAGAGCTGAGAGGTGTGGACATCACGTTGTTTGTTCTCCCTGGGGACTCCCTGCAGCAGCATTGCTGTGCCACCCTGGTGGCCTGGCCAGAGAAGCTGCCACAACCATTAAGTGCTTGGTGGTGGAAGTGAGGGATCTCCTGGAGATGACTTCACACTCTCTTCTTTCAGTTCTAGCCACAGGAGTGGGAGTGGGCACTGCTGCAGAACATTTCCTTGGGCTTAATGTTCTTTGTGTGCTTCAGCAAAAGAAGGAAGAGAGTTGACTTTGTGATGGAAAAGTGAAACATTTTGGTTATTTTTCTATTTTTTCCTCTCTTTCAGAGACCCCTGAGTGTGACTGTGATCCGTGGGGGCAGAAGGGTGCACGTGGGGCTGACTCCAAAGCGCTGGGCCGGGAAGGGCCTCCTGGGGTGAGCTACTGTTTCACTTGCTGGAGGGAAGAGGCTTTCACCAGCTCAGGGCACATTTCCTGAGCAGGGCCAGCCCTGGCTGTGTCACTGCCCACTGTGACAGACCTCACAGGTGGGCACCAGGGAGCTGGAGGCTGCTGGTTCTGCACAGGGATACAGGGAGTCGAGTGCCAGCAAACATGAGCACAGGCAGAAAGGTCTCAGTGGCTGGTTTGTCTGGGAAACCAGTGGAGGAGGGTTGTGGTGGGTCTGAGCCATCCCATGCCAGGTCTTCTGTGCCTGTCTGAGAAATGAAAATTTAATATTTCCTCCTACCCTCTTTTTTTTCAGCTGCAATATCATTCCTTTACAAAGATGACCATGGCTGGGAGAACAATAAAGCTGAAGCTTGTTCCTGCTTTCTGGACTCTGATCTGGTTTGAAAACGTGGTGTTGCTGTGACCTCTGGTGCCTGAAGGGTTCTGGCAGAGTTCTGCAGTTCAGAATTGCACTGGCTGTCAGGAGGAACCTGCAGAGCTGCAAGATGTGGCTTCTTATCTCTTCCACCTTGTATCAATTTAGAATAAGGCTCTAGAGAGACCCAAATCCCACTTGATACACGCTCCAAAGAGCTTGAAATGCTCTTTTTTGGTGATAACAGAGCATTCCTTTTTTCTCCCCTTTAAAACTCCTCACTGAATATCATGTAATAAATGCTAAACAGTCCTAGAGCACTTTTTGATGCCTGTCATAGTAGATGAGATATGCAAGTTTGATACTTCATCTTCCTCATTTTGACACAGCTTTTAAACTCAGTGAACATGCTGAAAGGATTTTTGGAATGCCCAGTTATTTTAACACAACGAGGTAAAGAATAGGGGTTATAATTCTACTTTTGGAACTTCTAGTACTTTATGTAGTCATGACAAAAGCACTCCTAGCTTCTCTATTTTCTTTTAATTTTTTTAAAATTGGTTTATTTGCAGGAGTTGATTTTGGGGTGTTTTCCTGGTTCCAGCCAGGACAGGGTTTACCTTTTTGTGCCTCCCATTCTCCTCTCCATCCTGCTGCAGGAGCAGTGGGGGGAGTGGGTGGGTGGCACATGGTCTGGGGTGTTTTCAGTGGGAACAGTAAATTGGGGAAGACCATTCCTAAACCACCACAGCTGCATAAACTGTTGGAAGGGATTCTGGGAATGACTGGTTTGTTTAAAGCTTATTTCCAGTTGAACTTCAAAATACTCTCCCAAAACAATAAAACTGAGTATTGCCTCTCTCTGTTCTCATAGAAGTCATTATTTGGGGCAGCCTCTCCGGGTCAGGGAGATAATGGGAGCTGATAACAAATCTCCTTTCCGCTCCCAGCAGGGTGTGAGGCTCTTTCTGGGCAGAAGGAAAAACAAATTAAGTTTAGAAATTGTATTATTTGAGCTTAACAGCAAGGCTGAGGTCAACAGCTGGGAGCATTTGGAGCTGATTATCTGCAGGGGTGAAGTGAGAGCCCGGAGGGAGCCTTGGGAGTGGGTTCCCTGTGCGAGTGGCTGGGGTCTGTGGGGGACTGGCAGGGCTTGGGGGATGATTTTTCTCACTTTGACTCTGCTTGTCCTGCTCAGGGAAGCCACTGGAGCAGAGCTGCCTGCAACTCCCTGTGGGAGGCATCGGGTAAAGATCCCCCAGCCCATTCCTCGGGCAGGGTGAGGGCTCGGTCCCGAACGTCTCCGGCGATGCCTAAAGGGACTTTGTCACAGCCATGAGCGGGATTTAGGCTTGGGCAGGGTGAAGGGCTGGATGTTCCTTCCTCTGCCTCCCTGCTTTGGGCCGGGGCCAGCGCTGTCTCTTCCGGGCAGCCGGTGAGGATAAGGAGGGTTCCCCGTTCTCTCCCGGCGTTTCCCGGTGCAGCCGGTGAGGATGAGGAGGGTTCCCCGTTCTCTCCCGGCGTTTCCCGGTGCAGCCGGTGGCGCAGCCGGTGCTGCCGGTGCAGCCGTTGCCTGGGAACGGCGGTCGCAGAGGCAGAGACGCGGGGATCGCTGTGTCGGTGAGCGGGGAGGTCCTCGGGAGGGTCTCCGGAGGCTGCCTTGGGGACAGCGGGAGGCACCGAAGCCTGGAGGGGCCTTGGGAACGGTTCCGTTGCGAGCGCGGTGGGAGCCGGCGGCCGCTCCCGAGCTCCCGTCCCGCCTGCCGAGGCCCGGGAAGGTTTTCCCAGGGCCTCTTTCCTCCCCTGAAAGTTTTCTGTGCACGAGGTTTCGGTGTTGGCTCAAATCCAGACCCGTGAAGCCGGAGATGAAGCAGCTGCCGCCCAGGAGCAGCTCTGTGCTCACAGGGCTCTGACAAAACCCATCCGAAAGGGAAATTTCCGTGCCCGGCGCGGTGTGCGGGCAGCCAAGGGAGGGAGCCTGAGCTCAGCTGGAATAATCGCTGTACTGGGCTGGTTTGTGCCCAGTGTGGGAGCTGAGAAGGGGCTCTGGGACCCATCCCCAGCTTCACAGGTGCCCTTTTCTCCTGGTGTGCCCAATTCCAGGTTGTTGTGGAGCCAAATCTGGAAGAGTGTGTGTGGGGAAGTATTTCAGAGCATCTCCACACCCCAGCTCCGTGGGAGGAGGGTGAAGGTGTGGATGGATGGTCCATGTGAAGTTACACTGAGGGAGGAGCAGCACTAAGCAGTGAGCCCCGGGAGATGTCGCAGGACAGACAGACGGCTCAGGAGGCGGATGTGCAGCCTGATGAGGTGAGGGCAGCACCATGGAAGGTCCTGTTTGAGACAGGGTCTGGGGCAGATCCCAGGGGAAACAGAGCCCTTGGGATCTGAGATGTGCTGGGGTTCATTCCTGGTAGCCACAGGGCAGTTCCCATCCAGACCAGCCCAGGAGCCAGCACTCACCAAAACCTCTCTTCCTTTTCGAGGCTGCCCTTGCTGCTGCCAGGGAGAAGAAAGGGGCATCAGAGGATAATGAAGAGTCACCATTCTGTCCCCGGTCATCTCCTTTAGGTATGGGGATCTCAGACACCCTGCCCAGCACCCAGGCTGGGAGCCAGGGCACCCTGGGGAAGGCACTGCTGGGACATCATGCCTGGATGTCCCTGAACCACCCCAGCACTGTGTGAGTCCAAGGGAGCCATCTCCAGCCCTCTCTCAGGCTACAGGGAGAAGCACACACGGCACAAAGGCTCTGCCAGCATGGTGTGGGCAGCCATGCCAGGGATGCTGTTCCGGAAGAACAGGGACAGCAGCTTTTACCCCCTTGTGAGTACAACGGGCACAGTGCCACCAGGGTGGCTGGTCCACATGGCACCCAGCACTCCTGCCCCGCTCTCTTCCATCATCCCACAGACCTTGTATGCCTTTTTTGTCCCGGCTGCTGAGAGCCAGGAGCTGTCTCTTCCCTGCAGGACCTGTCCTGGGTGTTTGGCTACAACAGCAGCCTGGCTGTGCACAGCCTGATGGACGAGGAG
Organism: Molothrus ater; assembly: GCF_012460135.2. NCBI lineage: Eukaryota > Metazoa > Chordata > Aves > Passeriformes > Icteridae > Molothrus > Molothrus ater. The sequence continues at coordinate 3,226,483 of NC_050495.2, forward strand.
GACCGGGTGCTCCTGTATGTCTCCTCCCACACAGTGGTCATCCACGACATCCTGCAGAACAGGCAGTCCCACCTGCAGGTCTGGCACAGCTGAGCATCTCTCTCCTCCTCCTCCCCTTCTCCTGAACCCCCTCTCTCCATCTCTCTGGTGTCCTGTGCTCAGGGGTCACCTATAACCAAACTCAGGAGCAGCCCATACAAAAGGTATGAACAGAACAGCCCCAGGTTTGCAGCCTCCAAGGCATTTTGCTGCTTCCCTCCCCCAGGGCCACACGAATGTCATCTCCTGCCTGTGTGTGAGTGAAGACAAACGCTGGGTTGCGACTGCTGACCAAGGGCCAGATGCTATGATCATCGTGTGGGACTCTTACTCTGGGTAAGCTCCCAGGAACCTCCTCTTTTGGAAACTCCCTCTGTCTGGTAAATCACTCAGGACTGACTCCAGTCTCAGCTGAGAATAAAATGGGAGAACGCAGAGACAGACTAAAAAGCAGCAAAGGAACCAAAACCAAACCAAGTCCTTCATTGTCCTTGTATCACCCACGCTCGTGGGACACTGAGATGGGGCTGAGCTCCCCCAGACTGAGTACATCACATCTCCATGCTGTAGGATCTTCAAAGATCCTGGTGAGTTGTTTCCCAGTGCCATTTACTTGGGAGGAAGGGATGGAGGGGACACTGAGCCCCAGCCTGTGGCAGCACCAGTGTTTGCAGCCTCCCTCCCTCCGTCCCTTCTTGCACACAGAGCAGGGTGGGTGGGTTGTGCCACAGGCTTTGCCAAGTGACTGCCTGGAGCCCCCAGTGCTGCCAGGAGCACCCATGGGATCTCTGCTCCCTAGGGTTCCCGTGCGCACCATCTTCCAGAGCCACTCGGAGGACGGGGTCTGTGCCATTGCCATTTCCCAGGATGCCAAGTATTTGGTGACCATTAGTGCTGCTGCTGTGCAGGTAAGAGAATATCTCCTCTTTCACAGCTTTGCAGGATAGAGAGCTGGAAGTTTTTTGCAGTGCAGCACAGGGGAGGTGGGAATTCACATGGGGAGAGAGGGTTTGCAGAGTCATGCTTTTTTTTGCTGAGCCATTAGAGCACAGACCTGGATTTCATTAAAGTGAATGCTGCAGAGTTGAGAAAATGGATCTTAATTTGGGATAAAAGCTTCTAACTTCGTCACTTTCATCTAAGCAATTTCTTGCATTATTTCCTGAAATTGAGCTTTCTGCTGCCAGGCTGTGCTGGGCTTTAGCCTGCTCCAGTCTTTTAGGCTACATCTAAAATCCCCTGCAGAGGGGAATGGGATCCACCTGGCTCCCCAAACCTCCACAGAACCATGGGAGCATTCCTTGGATTTTTCTCCCCTTCTCTTTCAGAAAGTTTGTGTTTGGAGATGGACTTTGCCCACAGGGGAGCCCACGTGCAGCACAGAGCTGAGCCCTGAGTTTGGCTGTCAGGTGAGTGACCATGCCAAGGGGGCAGAGCTGGGCTGGGCTGGGCAGCCCCATCCTCACCTGCTCCCCCTGGCACCCCCATGGGAGGCAGGATCACACCCCATCCCTGGGGCACCCTAATGCAGCAGAGCATCCCAAGGGCTCATCCCTGTTCCTCTAATGCCTGACAGGCATGGGGTGTCCTCTGATTTCAGTTCAGTGCAGCTGGTGAGGTGGTTTTGGATAAAAGCAGTGGTTTTGGATGGCAGGATAAGCAGAAAGCATTGCTCAGCTTGGTGCTAATGCAATTCTTTGAATTTCAGGATTATGTAATTTTTAACCCTCAAAATCCCCATGAGTTTGTCAGCAACAGCAAAACCCAGGTGATATTTTACCTGTGGGTAAGTAGGGACATGGAAGTCCTGTTTCTGGTGCCACAAAGGAGGCGGCAGGGGGGGTCAGGGGCTGGGTGTCTGTCCACAACTGGGGTCACTCTGCAGATCTGTCTCTTCCCTGCTCCCTGCCCTTGCCAGATCCCAAAGTGGTCTGGACAGATAACACACTCCCTCCACTCCCACACTGGTCAGGCCCAGCTGTGGCAGGGATGCTCTTCACCTCTACCACTCCTGCTTTCCCATGGGCCTTGAGTCATTCAGCAGCTTTTGGAAAGAAGCAGGTGGAAGGAGAGGATGTTTTGTGCTCTCTGGAAGACCTTGGAGCCTTTCCTGCTCTGGTCACCACAGTGTGGGGCAGTGCCCAGATGGTGGGGAGGGCCACGCTGGCACGGCAGAGCTCGGTTCCAAAATCCCTGTCCTGGATGTTTTCTCTGCTTTCCCCAGGATGATTCTGGTTTGCAGTATGGGACACCATTCCTGAGCAACCAGGTGAGCACAGCAGGGAGGGACCACAGCATGTCACCCTCTTGGCTTTCCTGCTGGCAGCAGCACTGTCCCTTCCCATCCCCTTGCACAAAAAAGTGGCCCTGGCCCCATCCTGTCCCCCTCAGACAGGGACAAGCCAGGTTTGCCCAAGCCGAGCTCAAGCAGAGCTCTGTCCCCAAAGTGCTCCACTGCATTTTCTCCCGGGGCTCTTGTCTCTTGTCCTGCCATGGGACAGGAAGGGAATGCCATGAGGGAATGCCAGTCTCTCTGTTTGAGGAAGGCAGAGCCAGCTCTGGGATGAAAACACAGCCTGGCTCCCATCTTCACAGACCTTCAAGTGCCTGGTGGGACAGTTCAGCCAGTCAGTTTTCCATTTTAACAACACCCAAGCTCTGACGGGCACGTCGGCCGGGAAGCTGGTGGTGTGGGACATGCACGATCCCCGCACCCTCCCCGAGGAGCTGCTGCCCAAACCCCACGGAGTGACAGCCACCAAGGTGGTGGCAATGCAGGAGGAGAGTCTTACCGTGCTCCAGGTGTTGGACAGGTAACGGGGCAGCCCTTTTCAGTAGCTTAGGTACAGTCCCCAGTCCTCAGGTAGCTCAGCTGTAGGAGTGGCAGAGATAATGTTGGAGTTTTAATCACTTGGCCGCGTGGTCACTCATGCAGGAAAGTGCTGCTGGTTTGTGAGTATTTTTCCAGCAGTGGATTAGTCTGGGGGTGGAAATGAAGTTGAAAATTCGTGGTAATGCGATGTCAGCTCCCCTGGGATAGCTCAGACAGTGGCTCAGCCTCCTGGATGCTACCGGCAGAGGGAGCAGACAGCCACCAAACGCCGCGACAGCCTTGGGGACGCGGCAGGGACACGGCAGGGTCACGCAGGGTCCTGGTTTCTGCACTACCCTGGCTTTCTCCTGCACATCTGTGCAGGGCTCTGCTCGTGTGCTTGTGCAGAGAAATGGGGAAGAGATTTGCTTCCACCCAAGGATGCTCCCCAAGAAATATTTGGGAGTTGTCAGTCCGTGTGTTGGTTAATAACTTTCCCTTCCCTGCAGCTGTATAGTCACAGGTGATGTGAAAGGGCAGGTGAAATTCTACGATGGGCAGCTGCGGCTCCTCACCGTCTACAGCCACGACACAGTGGGTCCCATCCAGTCCATCTCCTTCTCCACAATCCTTCGTGATGCTCCCAGCGCCCTCCCAGGCAGCAGCCAGCCCTTCCTCACCAGGTGAGTGTCTCCTTACCAACCCAGGTCTTCTCCTGTGTTTGCCTTGCAGCTGAAAGCTGGGGAGGTGCTCAGTGAGAGCTGCTCCATGAGCTTCTGCCTGGTCTGGAGCAGGACTCAGCCCTGTGCCCAGGCTCCTGGGCAGGACAGGGAGGGAGGGAGTGTGGGTGGGCTCCAGCACACCCCAGACTGAGCTCCAGGTGATGCCTTGGTGCAGACACAGCATTGTGCAGGCACAGTGATGATCAGCTTCTCTGTCACGTACCCAGCACACCAGGCAGTGCTAATGCTGAGCCTCCAGCTCTCCCTGGGCCCCTTAATCCCCCCTTAAACCCTTCCCAGGCATGGCTGGATCCAGTTGGATTTTATCATGGCTTGGCCAGCTAATCGGGGCCGTGGCACCGGCACAGGGCTGTGCCACACTGGCTGGTCACCAGCCCCTCTCTGTCCCTCTGTGTGACGTAGCTGTGCCTGAGGATTTACAGGGAGTCTGCAGGCCAGATGAAGCTGCTGTGTGGCTCCATCCAGCCTGCAAGCCACATGTCTGTCAGTCCTGTTAAGGCTTTCCTGGCAATGTCTGTTCTTAGCCACGCGTGTTTTCCAAAGAGCCATGTGGGAGAGATTCTTCTCCAGCCTGGAGCAGTGTCCTGGGGGATGGTTTGGTTTCCCAAAGGGAAAGGGAAGGCCTGAGCTCATCCTGGAGGCTGCTGGGATTAGGAATGGCTGGAGAGCCCAGCTAAGGCACGCAAGGGGTGCAGAGTCCATCAGTGCCTGGCCCAGATGTGCACAAACTGGTGGCTGTGATGGAACAGCTGGCAAAGAGGCTGTGCTTCCCCTTGTCTGTCTGTGCAGACTCAGCCTGGAGAAGGCTCCAAGGAGACCTTATAGCACCTTCCAGTGCCTCAAGGGCTCCAAAACAGCCAGAGAGAGGCTTTGGACAAGGGTGTGGAGTGACGAGACAAGGGGAAAATGGCTAAAATTGACAGAGGGCAGGGTTAGATGGGATATAGGGAAAAATTCCTCACTGTGAGGGTGGCGATGTCCTAGCACAGGTTGCTCTGGCACAGAAAAGCAGTGGATGCCCCATGCCTGGAACTGTTCAAGGCCAGGTTGGATGTGGCTTGGAGTAACCTGGTCTAGTGGAAGGTGTAGAAACAAGATGATCTGTAAGGTCCCTTCCTACTCAAACCACTCTGGGATTTCTGTGTGATCCTCTCTTGTCCCTTTTACTAGGTCCAGACTCTCAGTCAGGCAGACTGAAACTGTACATATTTGTGCTGTAAAATGAATAATTATCCTGCTGTCTGCTTCACACATCACCAGTCACACAGTGAAACCTCTCTGCCGTGCTGCTCAGCGTGGCCAAGTGAGCAGACAGGGACTGAAACTGCCCTCTGACCTTGGCCATGGCAGCATGGTCAACGTGGAGCCACTGACAGTGGTGGCGTGGGGACACGTGGAAAGGCCATTCAGAGTATCTCCAATTGCTCACTTGTCCATCTCACACACCAGTGACTTGCAAAAGGCAGGAGCTCCCCAGATATCATTCATCTTCTGGCTTGCCCAGCCAAGTAGAAAATGGAACTGGCTCCAATGTCTTCCCCTGGCCATTTCCCAGGTCATGAATACAAAGTGTCACTTGCCTTCCAGGTCAAGGAGTGTTTGCATACTGTGTATCACAAAATATAAGTGATTGTCCAACTAACTTGCCAAAAAGAGACTGATGTGTAATATAGCTCCCAGGGACGTGAGCCAGTTGGTCTGATTCATCGAATTCTGTTTCTCTCACGCTAAACAGGAACTTTATCCTTTCAACCTCTGATGCAACCATGTTCCATGTTGCAACAGACAGCACAAACTTTGGAAGAATCATGACAGAGGCAAAGAAAGCTGTGAATGCCATTGCCTGCCACCCTCAGGAGCCACTGGTGGCTGTGGGGAGTCACTGTGGGCTGCTGAAGGTGTGGGAATACAAGCAGACCCAGTACCTCGTTAGCAGGATATTCACTGAGGCTGGCATCCAGTGCTTATCCTATGATCCTGAAGGTATCCCAGCCCTGTGACCTGACCATGTGCCAAGCACTGGCCTTCCTGGGAGGAGTGATGGTGTCGTGAGAGGTTTCTGGTCTGCTTCTGCTTTCCAGGTCATTTGCTGGCCGCTGGTTTTACTGATGGAAGCGTTTACATCCTTGATGCAATTTCCCTTCAGTCCATCTGCGAGGAATTCCAGTGCTCGCAAGGTCCCGTGACTCACATCAGCTTCTCTCACGATTCCAAGTACCTCGCAACCGCTGTACGCTTGTTTTTTCCGCTCGGTGATTTACACGCACTGCTCGCGGGGCAGCTTTGGGAGGGACTGGGAACTGCCGGCCATCCTGCAGGCACAGAGCGAGCAGGGCAGAGGGCCGTCCCTCCCCCGGGGCTTGGTGACTCTGAAATGCAGAGCGAGCAGGGCAGAGGGCTGTTCCTCCCCTGGGGCTTCCTGACTCCAAAATGCTTTTCCTGGTTTGAAGAGTCACTCTGTAAAAACGTCACCAGTCACAGCGGCTCCGCAGACCGCCCAGTCCCTAACTTTAGTGACAAGTCTTAGCTCTGCATCCATCTGAAGAAGGGGCTGGAGCAGGGATTTCCTCCTGGCTGGTGCTCTGGGAGGGGGCTGCTCCCTCAATCCCAGGTCTTGCTGTAGAAGTATTGAGGCAGCATTGAAGCAGTTTGGCTCAGAGTTTGTAGCAACTGATGATGATCTGTACAAAGAAAAAGATTTCCCTCTTTGACCTTTGTGGTGTTGTTGCAGGATGAGACTTATTCAGTGACTGTTTACAAGAGAGTCCTGCAGAATGGGAGCAGATGCTGGGAACACCTGGCAGGGCTGGTCTCCCACTACAAACCCATCCGGGGCATCCTCTTTGGGGTCCACCCAGACAGCAACGAGCCCAGGCTCCTGAGCCTCGGGGAGGACCGGCAGCTGGTGGGTTCATACAAAACTTTAAAGGACAGTGAAGATTTGTGGTTAAAGGGGAGGGGCTGGACAAGGCCTTCAAAGGAGACTCCATGTCTGGTTCCAGGGCTCCCAACCTTCTGCCCACCAGCTCCATTGCTATGGGTTGTTTTTCTGCCTGGTCTTGCTGCTGACGCTCTCCTATTGTGGCTTCTCCAGGAGATGAAAATCCAGTGAATCCACAAGGTCAAGGGTGCAGGGCAGACCACAGGAGAGTTGCTGTGTTTCCTTGTCTTCTCTCCAGGTTGAATATGACCTGAATAGCAGCATCAAGGACCACTTGGTGGTCACACACAGGGACAGGCTGGAGCAGGTTGCGGTGCCCCTGTGCTTGACCTGGTACCCACAGCTCAACACCGAGTCCTTTTTCCTCACTGCCAACAACTGCTACAAAATGAAGCTCTACAACACAACAACCAAAATGTGCAGGTAAAGGATTGATTCAGGCCTGCCATTACCTGGGAGCCTCCTCCTGACCCTGTGTTCTCCTTGGTCTAATGACCACCATGCTCCCACCCATGAGCATGTGATTTTCCATCTGTGATGCAGATCTTGGGATGGCCCTAGAGCCCCAGGTCACTCCATTCTTATGCCCACTCTGCTGTTCACTGGTGTGTCATTTAGCAAGGTTGTGGCTGCAGGTGGATCTTGGTCTGCTCACTATGTTGGACCTGAGATGTAGCAGTTAGACATCAGATAAAGAGATCAGAATCCCCATGAGCAAAGCATAATAATCCATGAGCACTAAATAAATTTCTGAGCCCCAGTGTAGTCCCTTCTAGCCAGGGACCCTGTCCTACCCTGTTCTCTCAGCCAGTAGTAAAAAGCCTCTGCACACCTCCCGTATCTACCCAACCTTCCACACAACAGATGTTCAGAGGGGAAAAATGTTTTGGGTGGCCTAGAGTGGATAAATACATTGTTTGCCTTTAGAAAGACCCTTTTGGGACCAACCTATGGCTCCCCCTTGGAGAAGATACAAATCCTCCCTAGGACAAGCTCTGCGGACCCCCAGCAACACTACCTGTTGTACATTACAAAGGACAAGGTACGGAGCCCCACCTTGCAGAGCTGGTGGGCCCTTGGGAATTTCCTTGAAGATGAAACCACGTGTAGGCTGGCCCTGCCTGAGAGCTGAGCAAGCTCCTGGGGAGGAGGATGTGGCACTGCCCCAGTGGGACCCCCAGCCCTCCCAGACTCCCTGTTCCCTTACAGGTGGGTTTACAGATGCTGCCTGTTGATGGCAACCCCCACAAGTCCTCGGCCTTCATTTGCCACCCGGATGGTGCCGCTGACTTTGCCATCTCCCACGACGGCCGTTACGTCTTCACAGCCGGGGGCAAGGAGCGCACGTTCATGAAATGGAAGGTCAACCTCCAGTGAGTTATGGCACGAAAGGGAAAGGAATCTGGTTACTGCTTTCCACAGCTGCTGGGGCAACCCATTGGGCCCCAAGCAGCTATATGGGGTGGCAGCTGAAACAGGAGGGATATATTTTTGGGGGTTTTGCTTCCCTCTCTGTGATGTAGGAGGGATTAAGCCAGCAAACCTCACAGGGCTGGCCATAGTGCCTGAACAATACTCCAGTCTGGGAAATGGTGCCCAAATGGTAAGAGGTTGAGCAGAGGATTTTGTGGTACTTGTGAGGGCCTGGCCAGTGTGATGGGAGATTGTCAGGGTTAGGCAGGGACCAGAGGAGCAGCACTGGCTGCAGGAGGAGCACACAGAGCAGCTGCTGATGCAAAAGTGTCTGCTGTCCAAATGGAATAGGAATTTGCTGGGAAATCCCCCCTGTGTTTGAAGAATGGATTTAGGACAAGCCACCTTAATCCTATAAAGCTTTGCTTACATGAATAAATGGCCTGCAATAAATGGGGTGGTTGAAGAGTGGAGGCTGTTTTAACAAAGAAGGATCTCCAGGCTCTGGCCCAGAGTATCAGTGATGAATCCTGCCAGGTTTTTTACACCATCCTCTGCAGGCTTCCCTCTGCCAGATCCCTTGGGCAGTAGTGCCAGATGTACTCCCACAGGACAGGAGGGTAATACAGCAAAGGCAGGATAGATATTTTGGTTTCTTGGCATGTCAAGGACCAAAGCTGCTCAATGCAATACATGTTTGGGGGAGAGGCTCTCCCCTCATGGCTGCAGGTGCCCAGTAGATATATTTGTACATAGAAATGAAGCAAGGCAGCTGTGAATGGCATGAAAACTGCCAGGGCACCATGGAACCACTTCACACTTCAAGGACTGGGAAGGGAGCTTAGTCCATGGCAGAGTTAGGATAGTGTGGATAGACATGTTAGGATAGACATGGTCTCCCTCAGTCTGTGCTATTTTGTTGGTTTTTTTTTTCCAAATCCTGCACAACACTCTCCTAGCACAGAGCCCCATGTCTCCTGGTTTCTGGGAAATAACTCCATGGGACCTGTCTTTTGGCCCTTGTTCCTATGGTTGCCATTAGGTGTGCACCTGGGAAACACCACTGCTCTTCACCTTCCTAGGACCAAGGCTTTGTGGTTAAGACACATGCTGGTCCTGCAAGGAACGTATTTTGCAGGTACCATTTGCTCTGAGGAAAGCCCAAGGAGTGCCAAGCCAGCTCACCTTCATGTGCCAGAACAAAGGAAACTTGGATGGGAAAGCAATGGGTTTATTTATTTTCTTTTCCACTTTGTGTGGCTTAAACAGTCGGGGGTCAGGATAAGCGACATTTTAAGGAAGGCAATAGAATATAAATGATCCTTCTTTATAATGGTTGGCCAGAGTCCAGGCAACATTGAATTTCTATGTAATTTGTTTTTGGAGCGAAGTTTTTGATGAGCTAATTATCATTTTATTGCTGCTTCTGGCATCTTGTGAATCTCCGCTGTGTTTAATACCCAAATAACTTAATTATGAAAAAAGCATCAAGCTTGCAAAAAACCCCCAGTGGAAGCAGCACTACAGAGGTGTGTGTGAAAGCTGCAGCCTGGCTGCCAGGCGTGGGGTATTATGTGGCAGTGCTATGCCATGATTGCACTTCCAGGCTTGGTTTCTTTTTACATCTGCACAAGCCAAAGGGATTCTTTTGGCTCCAACTGCCTATGAAATTGAAACAAAGAGGTGGCTACTCAGGCGCTTTCAGTTTAATGCAAACTGCACCTGCGACTCCGTCGCCTGCCACGGCGGAGGAAGTCGGGTAATGGATTGCACTGAGTTATTGGGGAAAAATGTGTTGGATCAAGGAACAGGGAGCTGTGTGGTTTATTGCAAACACCAAGCCCCAGCCTTCTCTGCATGTTCAAAATGCTGATCTAGCTAATTCATCTCCCTCAATGTCTCTATAAGGAAGCAGAAAAGCCAAATGCCAGACACCAAGTTCAAGTCCATGGAAAAGCTCCTGGCTCCCAGCCCTGTACTCATTCCACTAAACAAGAGAACCATTCAGTAATAATTAATTCCCACACTGTGCTATTGTATGTAAAACCTGGGTATGAAATATGCTGTAGAAGTGCAGCTGATGATAAAATAGCACAAGGTTCAAGGCAATGCTTTTCTTTCCTGAATTCTGAAGCCCAGGGATTTTATTTATTGAAAGTGTCTGTGAACAACGCCTAGAAAGGGAACCATGAAAGCTCTCCTCACATGAACCCTTCCTGTACCTTCTTTCCTTCACTTCTGCCAGTGCCTTGGATGCTGCTGCTTTCCTGGGTGGGGAGGACCTGATCCCATTCTACAACCTCCTGGATGGCGGCAGAGAAGGCAAATTCTTCAGGGTAATTATCTCACCGTGAACGCTGTCTGGCCACATCTGGTTGGACTTTAATTTACACAGGCCTGACATTTCTTTACGTTTTGTCCAGCTAGCCTTTAACAGCAATCTCACTGATATGGCTGTTAGTAAACCCTAAAGGGAGCCTTATCTTCCGTGCCTGTTGGTAACTGAAATTTGCTGTGTTTGTTTGAATCCCTGGCAGGAACTGGAGGACTATTTTTACTACGTACAGCTGTGCAGCCAAGGTATCAAAACACTGGAGACCAGACAGGTGTCAACACATATTCCCTTGGAGGAAATTCCTTCTGTAATGAGAGCAATAGGATTTTATCCATCAGAGGAAGAGGTTGGTCAGCTGTTTTTATTGTTCTTATTAAAAGAAGAAAGAGCAAGACTGTTTGCAATTCCTAAGTGTTCTAAGGGCCAGATTCTGACCATTGCCATGCTGGATGGCTCTGGGATATATTTGTTGGCTGTCAATGTATTTTTATCTGGTCTGCATCAATACAGTAGTGCTCAGAATCTGGCAGAAAATTCCTTAAAAAGTTTCCTTGCTAGCAAGTTGGGCAACTGCAGAAGAAGGCTGAGCAAACCTGGAGCCTGACAGCTCAGAGTTGTTCAACAAGGCAACCTCAGGGTCAAAATTTTACAGCAGAGAGAACTGATTTAATAAGGGTGCTGCTTCTCCCCCTTTGTGTGGTGTTTCTCCAAGGCAGTTTATACTGTACACAAACCTCATTTGTAACGTGTAACCTGGCATGACTGAATCTGAAGCAAGGGGATTTGAATAACGGCCTCTGAGCACCAGCTCCAGCCGTCACCGCAGCAGAGGCTCCCCCAGGGGAGGAGGTGCATCACTGAGCTCCCTCAGCCTTTCTGCAGGGGAGACTGTGTTCATCTCTTCCATGGCACAGCAACCCACAGGCTGCTGAGGCACTGCTGTGAGTCTGTGCCACCCCATCTGCCCAGGGATGCTCTGCCAGGAGAGCCACCAGATGGGAGGCAGGACTGTTGCCACAGCCACCACCAAACTGCCTCACTTGGGAGCCCCCACAACCAGCAAATGTTTGTCTGAGCTGGGGCTGCTCTGCCCTGGTGTCAAGTTGAGGTGTTATCTCTTCATACTGTGTTAGATCTTTTCCTTGGGTTATTAAATTTTTGCCTCTTGGGGACACAGAGAACATATTCCCTTGGGAAATGTCTCTGGAATAATAACTGATAATGCCCACACTTCCCCAAATTAAAATACAAACAGCATTTCAGGCATGGAAACAGAGGTGCTGAGCTGTTGTGAAACCAGGCAACCTACAATCAGTAATAAATCCAAAGAGAAGGTTTGTCTCTCTCTAGAGTGTTTTAATAAAAGAAAAGCAGGAGGGAGAAAAGGCAGCTTGGGCTGACTAGCAAAGCTTTTGGGAATTGGTGTTTTTCTTTTGTAGTTCAGTGGGGTTGATATAAAACCTAATCCCAGATCAGCCAGAGCCGAGTGAAAATGACTGTTCTGGCTTGGTGTGACATTCGCTACAGGAAAAATGTAAGGCTGAGATTTCCCTCTTCCCTGGGCTTCATTCAGTGGAAAAACTTGTGACACAAGGACAAAGGCCCAAGGCTGAATGCAAAGTCCTCCCTGGGGAGATCTTGCATCAGCTTCCCTTCCCGGGGAGCAGCAGGCCTGGTACGTGTTGGCACGGGGAATCCTCACGGCGTCTCTCTGCTGCCCGTGTATCTCTGAAGGGGCTGCAGGGACAATGAAGGCATGGAGCAGATGCTGCCTTTTGGACACACATCTGCACAGCTGCCAACTGGGCTGACTCACAGCACCAGACTTCAGGGAAACCAGTGGTATCCAGCACAGCCAGTGCTGGCCTGTTTGTCTGAGAGGAGCATGAGGGATCCAGCAGTGCAGGGTGTCAGCCCCACTGAGCACATTTCGGGTTCGGCTTCTGCAGCACCTGAACTGCCCTAGACATGGGGAAGAGCAGGGAAGATAAGATTCCTTATGAGTCAGGATAAGATTTCTTATCCTGGTTCTGTTGGGACCCTCGTGTGTGTGCTTCCAGAGCAGGGATGGGAGATGGTGTGTTTACTGGTTTGTGGTTTGCCTGCCCACTGTCCCAGAGTGGAGACACAGCTGTGCCCAAGGTGCCGGTAACAGCTGCAGGGTCACCGAGCGCCTGTCACAAGAGAGGAAATCCAAAATGACTCTGTGTGTGTCCCCATCTTTACTTGTTATTGTCATGTCAGCAGGTGTGCAACTGTTGGCCATTCCCACCCTCAGCTGCTGAGTGCAGCTTCCTCCTGGGATGGGGTCATGGCACCCGTGGCACCAACACATGAACGGTTTGGGGACGTTGGCACCCACGGGATCGGAAACTGGCCCAATGCTCTTCAAAATAAAACATGTAACAATCTGCCTTGTTTTGATCTTTAGATTGAAGAAATGATAAATGAAGTAAAATTCAGCAAGTATGCAGATACTGAGAGAAGTGACAAAAATCAATTTAGATGATTTTATCAAACTTTATATAAATCATCGACCTGCACTTGGCTTGTCAATGAAAACCATACAACGAGCATTTCAGGTTCTTGGTTATGATAACAAGAAGGGAGACAAAGTTATTGACAGAGGAGACTTCCTGTCACTGCTTCAGTGCAGAGGTGAGTTATTTTGTTTCTAATATCAGTTTTATGCTTGCTAGTTCTGCCTGCAATTTCAGAACTTTTTCCCTGCAGCAAGAAATGATTCTGGAATGAGAACCTGGTAACCAGGGCAGGTGTGAGGAGCCACCTGCCTTAAGATTTTAAATTGAATATTCACGTGTCTTGTCCCAGCTGTGCTTCTTTTACTGCTCTGGAAATCTCTGCTGGCCTGAGGTATCTCGGCTGTTAAATGATAAGTATGGATCTTGGCAAAATGTATCCTTCTCCCAGTGTGCCCTTATCTGAATTGCTGTTCTCTTTTCCAGTCACACAGGCTCTGGAAAAGTAGTATAAAACTGATAAAAGGGAGACAAGAAAAGAGGGATGAAATTGGTCCTGGGCTGTACCTGTGTGAAAGACTGCAAAGATGGGATGATTTAGCTGAGCTGAATCAGGGAGAACACCATGAATGTGGGTGTTAATATGCTTCTGGCCAGTGCCATGGAGTGCTAATAACAAACTTCTATTGTCTTTCTTCTGGTGTAAAAGTATAGCTGAGCATTAAAACAGGTAAAGAGAAATGCTGGTTTACTGAGTACATCCCTTGGCAAGACTCCTTGCCACAAAGACCCTTGGAAACCACGGATTCAACAGGTGTGAGAAAGGTTAGCTATTTATACAGATGGTGTGAACATCCATAAATAGGTACAACAGACAGAACAGCTTCATAACAGATCTATAACCTCATGCTCCAGGGCATGAGCCAACCACTAACTGGGAAACAAGTGCTATGTCCATGTTATTTCAAGATACTAAATAAAGGCTTTTCTCCACCTTTCTCTTCCTCTGCCTGAAAATGGCTAAATGGACTGTGATCTGTGCCAGGAATTCTCCAGTGGGAATAGAAGCTCAAGCTCTTGCTACTGCAGAGTTGCTCATAGAGCTGTCTGCATCAGAATTTCTCCCTTTGATTGACATTTTTCCCAAAATGTTATAGGGAAGAACAATTTTCCTTAGGATCAGCATTTTCCTGCGTTGGGATCGTGTGTTCCAGTTGGCAGTGTATATGTTCATATCTCAGAGAAGCCAGATCCTCTTTTGAACTGCCCTGTTTAGTTTAGTTTGAGTTGCTCTTGAGTTTTTGTGCTCTCGACCCCATAACCCACAGGCTGGTGGTGCTCTGTTTGTACAGGGGAGCAGATGACAGAGGATGAGCTGGCTGAGTGTCTGATCACCCTGCTGGGCAAGAGACCCAGGAAAGAAGGATCTGAGCTGGACACCCACCCTCCCACAGGTACAGGATTAGCATTCCACACAGCACAGAAGCAGGATTGTTTCAATTCCCAAATGGAATAATTTAAATTTCAAACCCACTTACACTGTTAGGCTGAGAGCTGTCAAAACTGCTCAGATGGGATTGCAAAAATAGTCACAGAGCTACAGACTGTCCTTCATCCACACAGCAATTGCATGGGTGTATCTAAAAATAAATGGACAATGAACTATAACTGGGGCCTGACAAGATTACATTGCTGTTTATCTGCTGGCTGGAACTGAAATTAGAAACACACAGGGAAATCCCAGTGCTGGTTTCACCCAGGTCACAGTGCCCATTGTAGCAGAGCTGTTGGTAACGACCACATTTGTCTGCAATTTATGTCCCAGTCCACACCAGCCTGGAACAGCAAATTATAGCACTGATTTGAGCCAAGTGGCTGAATTTAATTGCCCATTGTAATTGGAACTGCATTTTTGTACAATTCATGTCCCAGTCCCCACCAGTTTGGAACAGGATCTGTTTAGGGTCACTGGCAATGGGCCCCATGCAGCAAAGGTGCTGCTCCCAAAGGGAATTTTGAAATCCCTGGGTCCCTCAGGATCCTAAATCACATCAAATTGACCAAGTGTCAAAGCTGTCCAATGACTTCTCTGAGGCAGGGACCTGCTGCCAGGTGAGACACATGGATTTGACAAGTTTAATCCCTGATATAAACACATAAAGTATCAAGCTAGTAAAGCATCACTTTATTGTGATCCCTTCGTATATCTTTAAAAACATTTCATTCACTTATTGCTGCTTATAAATTTTACTGGAAAGCGATTTTGACATTGCTGCTGTGTGTCTTGTGCTGTTGCTACTGCTCTCCAGGTGCAGCAGCTTTGACTGAAGAAGACATTCCAGCAGAAATCACAGCAGAGATATTTGTTGCAGACATTCTTGGCTTACCTATTGCTGAGCCAGAAAAAAAAGAACAGAAGAAAAAAGAAGAATCTTTGACCTACAAAGGCCCAGAATCATAGCTACCACTAGATTTTCTGTTTGTTCCTACTTTCCAGGATCCTCTCCTCAAATATCTGCAAAATTTATGGCTTGTGTTTATTGCAAAGTAAAGGTCACATAGTTGCATTTCAGTCAAACTCTAGAATAAGTCCCCAGTCTGGCATATACCACAAACCTGTAATTTCACACCTATATAGGGAAACACTGAATGGCTGGAAAGAATGAGGCAGGTGGCCACTCCATCCTTGACTGGAACCTTCCCAGAAGTCATTTCAGGTGGGTTTATGCCAGATGCAGTCTATTTTCATTACGTTAAGACAGTATTCATTTGTGAAACCTGACAGCAAAAGAGCAATGTAAGAGTATTGTATTGATTAGATACATTGATAAATGCTTTGACAGGTTAGAATGGATTTGTAATTATAAATCCAATGGACCTCGGTAAAGAAATAAACGTTGTGGTATACATTAAAACCACGCTTCTCTTTTGGCCTTTAAACTGACTTTTTCTTTCTGAAAGTAGTAATTCCAATTAGCAGTGTAATACCAATGGGACAGCATCGCTCTCTGTGTGTGTAAACAGCATAATGAGACTGATACAAGTTGCTGTAGAAAGATCAGTGAAGTGCTGTTGAACAGCTTCCTTCTTTACATCATCCTCGGCATCAATTTGAATAATAATGTAGGCCCTTAAGAAGCGTTCCTTTCAGAAGCAATGTTTTTTAAACAGAGATCGCTGTTGTGTACTCAGAGCATCTGTGATTGTACAATTAGCACGAACAGCAAGGTGTGCATTAGGGAGAAGTTAATGAAGGAGTCCAGCAGTACCACACCAGAGCTCACAGGTCTGTGACAAATTTCCTGCAGAGCATTGCCTCCCATGTAACTCATTTAGCCTTTATGTTCATGTACTTCCATGGATCTCTGTCAGAGCTGAGCCTCCACTGCTCAAAAGCAACCCAGTTCCACAGATATTACTGGAATTATTTAAAGCAGCTGAGAAACTTTATAACCACTGGGAAAAAAAAAAAAAACAAAAACCACCAAAATCTGCTAAGTATGGATTTATGCTTCGTGTGAAACAGGGGACTTCATCACCCATCCCCGTGTTCAAGGTCTGTCACAGCAACTGGCCAAGGGTGGGATGGGTGTCTGTCACTGCCCTGTACAAAAATAGATATTATCTCTATGTAAAGGGCTTGCAGGTTTTTAAAAGCCCTGGATTTTAGGACTGGATTTTGCTTTGTGGTGAAATGGTAAAATGTAAAACCGTGTTCTTGATGCTGCTGGACTGCATTGGTTTATCACAGAATCACGAGAATCAATCTGGTTGGAAAAGATCTCTGGGATCCAAGCCTTGACCGGTGACCACCCTGTCAAGTAAACCACAGCACCAAGTGCCACATCCACTCTTTCCCTAAAGGGGAGGTGATTCCACCGCCTCCCTGGGCAGCTCTTGATGACCCTTTAGAGTGGTGGCGAGCTGAAATCGGATAAACTTTTTAGTTCTGGGGTAACTTACGGCCTGAGCTCGGTGGAAGTGGGGAAAGAACGTTGTCTTGTGCTCGCTCCGGCGAACACTCGAGGAAAAACAGCCACGGGAGCTCTGGAAGCCGCGCGCGCGGGGCCGGCGGCCGCCTCCGGATTCTCCCCCGCGCGGGCTCCTTCCCGCCCGGCACCTCCTCCGCAGGTCCCCGCCGGGGGCGGCTCGCTGTGCCCGCGGCTCCGCGGTGTCCCCTCAGCCGCGACAGCCGCGCGGGGGTCGGAGCCCGCTCCCCTCCCTCACGGCCCGGCCGCTCTTCCCGCCACCCGCCGTCCCCTCACGGCGCCCGCCCCTCCCCTCCCCGCCGGCCCCGCGCGTGCGCGGAGCGCGGGCCCCGCCGGGCGGGCGGGCGGAGCCGAGCGGAGCCGCCGAGCGCAGCCGTGCCGAGCCCCGCGCAGCCCCGGCATTGTGCGGGCGGGCGCCCCGACACACGGACCGAGCCGCCGGCCGCGCCGAGCGCCGCGTTCCCCGCCGAGCCCGCCGCCCCCCAGCAGCATGTCGGGCCGGTCGGTGCGGGCCGAGACCCGGAGCCGGGCGAAGGATGATATCAAGCGGGTGATGGCGGCCATCGAGAAAGTGCGCAAATGGTGAGCGGGCCGCGCCGCGCCGGGACCCCGCGCCCGCGTCCCCCGCCCCGCGCCCCGCGCCGGCCCCGCGCGGGTCCGGAGCTCGCCGGCGGCCGCGGGGGGCGGGGAGCCGGCGGCACCCAGCAGCCATTTCGCTCCGGCGAGTCACATGAAGGCGGCGGCGGCGTGTGAGGGCGAGAGGCGGCTCCATTGTGCGGCCGAGCCCCCTCCCCGCCGCCCCCCGCCGCTCCCCGCGGACCCCGGCCCGCCGCCCCTCGCCGCGGGTCCCGGGCCGGGCGCCACGGGCATGGGCGGGCGGCAGGGTCGGGCCGGGCGCCTCCCGCCGCCGGCCCCTACAAAGGGCCCGAGGAGCGGGCCCGGGGAGGCTCCGCCGCCCGCTCTTCTGGGTGGAAATAGTGCTCGGAGAAGTGTCCTGGAAAAAAAGAAAACACATTAAGAATACTCCTGTGAAGCTCCCGAGAGTTTATTTTTTGCCGTTGCCTGTTTGTGTATTGATTTTACCTCCCAAGTTCCCGGGCTTTGCGCGTAAAAGCGCAGCGAACCCGAGCGCGATCGTCTCCCACCGACGCTCCGGGAGAGAGCGCGAAGTGCCCCTGGAACCTCTCGTAAATCATAAAATTAAAGGTTATTCCCCGTGTGAAATACGTTCCTTTTGTTAGGCCTTCAACGCGTTTTTGGCATTTCCCCGCTTTTGTCTTTTTTTCCTTGCTTTTGTTAGAAAAACCCTCACGAGGTGTTTAAACAATACAGTACGGCGGTCGCCGCCGTGCTGTGCATGGTCGGTCCGGGGATTTGGGATGGCATAAAGAGCGGTGCCGGTGTGGCTCAAGAGTGAATCTTTCTTCCAGCAAGTTGGCTGAGGCTGTTCAGCAGTCTCTGTGCATGTATCTTAAAATACTTTCTTTAAACATTTGGAATCCACGGGGAAATCCCTCGCGTTATTGTTACTGTTCATCCCTCAGCTGGTTTGCAGCTTTGAAATCAAGGGGACACTTCTATTGTCCTCCTTGGCTAACGCTTTGTTTTCGTTAAAAAAAGAGCAAAATACAGAGTCGAACGTGTTCGTATTAGGGTGAAATGGATTGTTAAGTTTTAAATGGCCTTGAGCACACGAACGGGCCCTTTGGCGTGAGCCGGACAAAGAATCGGGACGTGTGTCCAGGAGCGCCGGGCACGGGATGGGGATTTCAGAGAACCCGGCCTTTGTGTGGGGAGCCGGAGCAGCCCCAGCTCCGCAGCTCGGGTGCTTTCAGGAACTCTCTTCTACTCGGGTGTTGTTTTTAAGTGCAGTTTGCTGACTGCTGGGCCGGCTTTGGAAGGTCAGAACAATGTGCAGCGGTGTGACAGGACTTTTGTTCCAGCCGGAGCGTGCTTGGATGTGTGGGACTGTTCTGGCTGTAGGTATTTCATTCATGAGCGCAGCACGCTCCCTTTGAATCCTGGTTTGTGGAATTCAGAGAGGAGTAGAGACAGAAGCTTGGCCATTCAACAAAATACCTAATTTTTTTTTTTTTCTTGGCAAGGACTCTCTGCCATCATGCCAGTTGCTATGGCTCTTTCTGTAAAACAGAAATCTTATGGTATAAATAGATTTCTCTACATTTTAACCTTCACGATAGACAACTTGGCTATAGAGGGTTCCTGTATAGTCATGCAGTGTTTCTGTTGATTATTGTCAGAAGTATCGATACAACTTTTTGTGGAAGTATTTACATAAAGCAATTTTCTTATTTTTTAAAGGAATCATAATTTGAAGGTGAATCTCATGGTTACCCCCCTCCACCTGCAGTCAAATACAGTGGGAAATTAGCTAGAGAGATTCTGTGTTTTGTGGTTTCAGTGTTTTGAGAAGACTTGGCTTGTTAAATTGAACTTTCCACACTGGCAATTCCTGCATCTTCAGAAGAGCCACATCGGCAATTTCCAAGTGTGCAGTTTCATTTGCATAATGGGAGCAATTTGTTGCCATCCACAGCTCTTCTGTGGAAACGCAGCCGCTGAAAATTAAAATACCTTGTGTCCAGCATTTCCTAGAACAGAGTTTTGTGAGACTTGTGTGCTCGGAGCAGTGCGTGCCAGGGATGGGCAGGGAGGCAGATGAGGCTGTGGACTTATCCGAGGGGACGGTGGCTTTATCCAGGCATTGTCCACCTGGGCAGGTGTGCAGCACCTTGCTGGGCCTGCTGCTCCTAAATCCCTGTGCTGCCACGTCTGTGAATGTGCCTGCTGGAAGGCAGCTTCCGTCAGGCAGACTTTGTTCCTCAGGAAATCAGTGTTCCTGGACAGCCAGCACTTGGATGCGGATCCCCTGTTTTCCTGCCCATTCACGGAGCTCGTGGCACTTCTGGTTATTGCTGGAACTTCGTAGTAAACAGTGAAATTGTTACATTTTTATCTTGAGATTACTGTAACCTTATCTCCTTTGTTTAAACCACCATGAATGAGCATCTGTTTTGGAAAACATGCAGTACGTGGCTTACAGAATACATGGTTGCCTTGTGTTTGTGTGGCAGAAATGTTAAATTTCCACAGTAAGAGAACAGTTCTACCTTTCTTTAACAGTACTTAAAATTCTTCTGTCAGTCTATTTTAAAAAATCCTCTGAGATTATTTTGTCTCAATAAACGGTACAGGATTTTTCTTTTTGTCTTTAAAGGTTGATGGGTACATGTAGATTCCAAGTGGGCTCTCAAGAAGAGAGGGGCAAAAACTATTGTGCCCTCAACCAGCACTAGAAAAATACTGAAGACACTCTTGGTTTGTGTCAAAGTCTGATTTATTAAATGAAGAAAAATACAGACATCTACTGAGACAAGGAATGAGCAGGAGGAAAGCATAAGTGGTAGGATGTCTTGGGAGGCAGTGAAATAATTTGCATGGGTACAGAGCACTGCTGGACTTTAGGACACGTAAGGACTTTAGGACAGCTGTGCAGACACGTAAGGATGCAGGTCTGGAATACGTGGTGAGGATAGGTAACCCTGGCTTTAGAGAAGGCACCAGGAATCAGGAAATCCCACTGTGTTGCCTTCCCTTGAATTGCAGTATTTCTCAGGAGTCCTTTGACCCTTTTCTGACCCATCAAAGCCCTGATCTGTCAGGTGATAACACCTTAGGAAGAAGAGGTGAACCTGGACAACTGGTGAAAGTACCTGGAGAAAGTTGAGGGGAAAAGTGCCCACAGTCTGTTTTACCTGGTGCCATTGGCTGGGATCCTGAGCTGTGGCTATTTAGGATTTCTAGGCAGTGCTGCTGTAGCTTTTCTGTTCACTGTCTCCATTCAGACTTGCTAAAATGCTTTTGTGTGGTATGTAATGCTCTGAGATTGAGTTTCTGCAGGTTTTGCTGCTCGTGCCTCCTCAAATAGGCTTTCTCTGAAAAGGAGTCATGGCACAGAGCTCCTTGACAAGATGTCTTTGGAAAAGGCTGTTTGCTACCCCCAGATCACCTCCCTGCTTTAGCCTGTCTGTGGTGGGTTTTCTCCTAAGACTGTAGTTCAAGCAGTGGCAGCTGAAGTAAAAATACCAAGTCTATGTGCAGGAATGCACTGGAGTTCTGTAGTGGCCCAAACACACTGTTACCATGCTTGAATTATAATACCTTTCTTTTTTTCTTGCTTGAATTATTTCTCTTGACTTCAGTGGGAGCTGAAGGTGGAGTTTTGACACGTGTGAGCCATGGTTCTGTCTGCTTGAGCAAGGTGCCTGTGGCCAGGTGGAACCAAGCAGGGCTTGCTTTAAGCCACATGCACATTACAGGGGGCTCCCCAAATGTGCTGTACTTAGATAAACCCAGAGAGAAGGTCCCTGTGAGCACATGTCCTTGTCCAGTCTCTCTGCATGGCATTCGATTGGATTTGCAGCCTGTTCAATAAACACCATGTGTGTTTGGGGCTCCTTCACGTTAGTCACTAGACAAACATCTACTCAGCGGTAGGCGTGCTCGGAAAAGCAAGCCTACGCTTCAAAAAATCAGTTTTTGTGCATCTGACAGCACTTTTTGTGTATAATAATGGCATATTCTTTCCCATCCCCTTTCTCTTTTGCTTGATCCCACAGGGAGGTCATAATTCTGTGATTTTCACCAAACTCTGTTGCAATGCAAGTGAGTGTGATGTGATAAATTCAGCATTATGACGTCACTTCGTGATCACCAGCAGAAGATGGGGTATGTGGGAGCAAATCCGTGTGTAAATGCAGCTCACTGTGATGAATGGTAGTCATGGGAAAAGGCCAGACAAGTGGGAAAGCCTTTCTTGAGTGATATATTGGCAGTAAAGGCTTTCTGTGTCTCTGCCATCAAATGTTTCTGGCACTCACTGCTGCTGCAGAAGCTGCCTTGACACTTTCTGTATAAGTGTAATATACACTGTTGTGTTTGCTCACCCATATATTACTTTTACACGTGGAATCTGATGTTCATCTGTGGAGCTTTAGTGTTATTAAACAAAGTATAAATATATTTGAGAGTCTTGGATTATTTAGCATGGGGAATTGGGTATATAATGATGTAAGTTCTGAGATATTAGTATGCCTCAGGCATAAGCACTGAAGAAGTGTTGATACTAATGGTTACCCTTTGTACCCTTGGCTGTCTTTAAATGCTGTGCAGATATAGTTTAGAATTTAAAAATGCTTTTACACAATTTCAGAAAAATGTAAAGGTTTGTTTCTGTTGCACTGATTAGTTTCTGAATTTACTATAACTAAAATATCGAAGATACTTCTCAGTGTGGAAGATTAAAAGAAAAAATATTATTGTATATATTTCATTTTCTGTTGTTACTCCTGAGTCATTCATGGAGAAACAGGAGAGCTTTGAAAACAGGCAAAATGGGTTTTTTTGTAAAACTGTGGAGTTTATCAGTTAGACATGGACAAGTAAAGTTGAATATTGCCATATTTTTAGCCTGATAAAGTGTCAGGTTGATGGTGTTCCATTAGCCATCTTTTCCAGTCCAACAGTCAACACAGAGACCAACCTACAGAGACTGACAGGGATGGTGCAATTACAGATACTGCTCAGTCATCACTTATCAAAGGTGGAATTGAGTGATGGGGGCGGAATTCTGGTCAGGACCGTGGGGTGGGTGGGTGCAGCAGACAGGAAAACAGGTGAAGAAACTGTTTAAGGTTTCACAACAGACTGAGCACAAGAGTTCATGAGTTCCTCATTCCTGTTCCATCACTGGGCCAGTGAGGATCCTCTGTGATTTGTGCAGCCCTCCCCAAACTCGCTGCCCTGGGCAGCACCAGTAAATTGTCATTTCTCCCTGAGTGAAAAGGAAAGTCCCTGATCAGCAGGTTGGGACGGCGTCTTTGCACAAAAGATTAAAAAGTGACTGTTCAGAGTAGAAGTGGGTTTGGGGTTTTTGTTTGCTTGTTTGGATTTTGGGTTTTGTTTTGAAATGGTAAGGCAGTAAGTATTACAGATAATATTCTAAGCTTAATTTGCAATGAATGTCATAAATCTTGAAATGATTTTACCCTGTTGATCTTAAATGTCTGAAAGTCATTGCGTTTCTTTGTTAACAAATTTGTGTTTGTGCTGCCAATGCTTTTATTAAGTTTTAGAGGAGGTTGTCTTCTTTTTTTCCTTATTAATAATTTCATGGTCTTAACCTGTCAATACTGTAAATACTTACACAAGTAAAATATTTGCATAATAGCACTGTGATGTTTGGTTTTCTTTTTAGCCATAGGTTTGCAGGACTGGGATGTTGGTGTACTTCCATCACAAAATATTCTTATTCCCGTTGTTGTCTGAATTACTGTGTATTGAAATCAGTTAAAAAATCCCTAGAGCTGAGGGTTATCAAAACTTAAAGTGGTAAGAAGCTCAGAAGAGTTAAAATGTCAGGGCTAACTTTAATACTAGAAGGAAAAAGTTACTAATATAGGTTTCCTCCTGTGTTCTACAGTCTGTCCAGTGAAGATGCTGTGTGAGGCTGCTTTGAGATGCTAACAGGTATCTTGAACTTTTGGTTTTCCAGTGCAGCATCTCTAAGTAATATTTTGCTGTAGGAAAAGACTAAAATCTTGATTTAAAAAAAAAAAAAAATAGCATTTATTCACCTCTCCCCACACCCAAAACAAAACCTCAGTTGGTTTTATTTCCATAATTTCAAAGGTTTTCTTAAGTAGAAATAAATCTAATTTGTCTTGTGTCCTTAAAAAACCCCAAATTATATCATGATCATCTCTTCACAATTAAGTATGCTCTCATTATTGACATGCCCTCATCTCCACTGTCATTTTTATCGCATGTAGAGCTCCAAATTAGAGTGAAATTGGATTTTGACATACTTTAGCCACCTAGTGTACCCAAATGGCTGTGTCTAAACACATTGGGGGAACACTGCTCCATGAGGAGCAGTGGGAAAGAAATGAATTTGAAATAGTTTTGGACTTCAATTAAAGTATCATTATGGACAGAGCCAAAATATATCAAGTAGTCATATACAGTTTAGCTTTGCTTTTGTTCTTAATTAAACAAGAAAATGCCTCTTCTAAAGGAAAAATATAAGATTGGCTTTGGTAGCTAAAACAAATAGTCAGGAGGATGTTTGTGACATTTGTACAGTGGGGCTGCTTTTGATTCTGGAGGCCCTTTCTAAAAATGGACCTATCACATATATGTAAATATATATATTTGGAGTCACATCCAGCTTCTCCCATCCTGCAAAGAGCATTTTTTTATTTTTTTAATCTATAACTGGATCCCAAATCTATTATTTAAATGTTTATGGGAAAAAAAAACAATCCTGAGATCTCATGCCAAATTAATTTCAGATGTTCCTGAATATTTAATGGAATCGGTCTTTGTTGTTAACTTTTAATCGATCCATTTGCAGAGCTGCATTGCAAACCCAGGAACCAGCAGTGGTAATCTGTGACCTGAAAACTGATCCCAGAAACGTGATGAAATTTCTCTGGCATTGTGGACCTTCTTTAAAGCCCTGATGTGCAGAGCTCAAGGAGTGCATCCCTCAGCTGAGCATCCCTCTCCACCCCAGCCCTGGGAGCCCCGAGGCAGAGCCACCCTGCAGCCACATTTCCTTCCCCTTTTGTCACCATTGAGGCTGGCAGGGTGTGCACTGAGCAGCCCAGGCTCTGCTTTCCCCTCTCTGCCAGGCTCAGCCTTGCTTTTCCCCAGAGCTGGGCTCTCATTCTGCACCACGGCACTGATTGCTCCCTGTGAGGCTCTTGGTCCTACAGCTGGAATTGCAGAGCTGTCTGTCAGGGGTGTGGAGTGAGCATTAAATTGCCAGCAGCAAATTTCTGCCCCCCAAATAAACCTCAGATGGTCAAAATGCATCTAGATTTCTAATCCCATTAAACAGCTTCATGATAATCAAAACACGCTGGTCTGTCTAAACCCTCTTCTGCTGTCTAGAAACTTAAGTGAAAATTGTAGGCATTAAATCTGCATTTTCAATTGCTGTTCTTCTTAACTTTATCTTTAATCCAGATCTTATTACTGCTACTGCAGTTACTCACCCAGTCAAGTAACAGCCCTGAGAAATCTGGAGGTTAGCAGTGCTCTAGCAAGTTGTGAAATGCAAAGAACAATTTGCACAATGCAGTGCTAAAGACGATGTAATAGAGATCATCCTACTTAATAGCCTGTTTAAATTCTTGACAACTTACAATAGTAGATCACTCTCCTCTGAATCTGAAGTGTAACTTCTCCTGCATTGTAATTTTGTAGGGAGAAGAAGTGGGTGACAGTTGGCGACACATCCCTAAGGATTTACAAATGGGTACCAGTAACAGAGCCTAAAGTGGATGATGTAAGTATCCTGCAGTATCTTGCTTTTTCCAGATGTACGTGCTCCTGTTTAGGCAAAGTCAAAAGAAATACTCTTTGATTTTCATTGAGCCTTTAAGCTAAGACTGGTGTGGGTCTTGCAAGCTCCAGGGGGGTGTTGATCTCTACAGCAAGTGATGTGGATGGGTGAGTGTGTGACAGTGCCCCTGGAGTCAGCTGGGATCAGTTCTCAGATAACTGTTAGACATGCAGCTGGAACTGAGCTTGAAACCTTTCTCTGACTAACTGGGAGGCAGGGAGGGAAAGTTATGGCATGGATTATTTTTCCCCTCTTTCTGCCTGGTGATTTAAAGAAGGCAGCTGGTTTGGAACGGGGCAGGGAACATATTCTATGTGTGCATCACTGCTCAAAACCAGGTGGAAAACATTTGACATGACTGTAGGAATATCCTGTGGAGCTGGGATCACTTCTCTTAAGATGTCCAGCCAAATAATACAGCAGCACATGCTTCTGTTGTCATGTGTGCTTTCTCTTGATAAATGTTCTGTCTGTGCATCCTGTTTATGTTGTGTGCACTGTTTGTGTGGCGTAAAAATAAGGGTAAAAATCAAAGTTGATAGGACTTACAAATTGGTTTTTAAAATGATCGCTGCTCTCATCATAGAAATTGTAATATTGTGGTAGAGAGAACACTAACCCATGATACCACAGTAAATTAATTACACAATAGAAAACATATGCCAAGTTTGGTACTCTTTCCTTGGTCTGTCATGTGCTTTTACTTTACCTGAAATATGAGTGAAGGCCTATTTGGAAGAAAACTTCTATATTAAAAGACACTCTCATGACCTTGTCTCACTCAGACTCCAAATTTAAGATCTATTTTTTTTATAGGATTGCTTTAACTGAGTTTGTTTCTTTCTATGCTTTGGTTGTCCCACAGATTCAGGGACTGTCAGTGTTGTGGTAAACCTCAGGGGTTCTTCCAGTGCTTGGGCAGCATCTCTCTGAAGTTCCCCCTTGGGAATTGGGAAACCTGTCCATTCTTTCTAGTTGTCAAATGTTTGGTCTTGATTTTATTATTTATAGTTCATAGTGGGGGGAAATTGTGCTGTCTGTGTGAGAGGGAGTGCAGGGTTTAGGATATTTAGGATCAGAGCTTCTGGCAGTTTTCCTGCTGTTCAGCTGTGCCTGCAGGATGGGCGCTGTGGGACTTGGAAACAGAATTTCTAAGTGAGCTTCTGGAGGAATTTTCAAGGTCACTGCTACCCAAAGTCAGGTTCTCTATTATGAAGAATGGGTTTATATAATGGTTTCCATGTGCAGAGTTTAATTGTGTTTTCTAAGCCATCATCTCTAGGTTGAGGCTCCAGATTTGCTGAAATTGGGACACTTAGTTTAAGACCAGTTACACTGGTGTCCTACAGTCGTGTTCTTTTTATTTCAAGTAGAGCTTGTTGTGCAGCTGCAGTTGTTTCAGGCTTGATGTTGGCAAGGTTTCTGTCCTGCTTCTCTGAAAGTTCTCACAAATCACCCAAGCACGTAGATTTTATGTAAATATAATTTATTTAAGTAAATTATCCCTACCTGGTATATAAGTACCAGGAGGGGATAATTTTGTCTATTAAATTTTGTTGTGGACATCTTTTTATATTTAATTTCATCCATTCTGAAGGACCAGACAGTAGATTTGCTTTTCACTAAAATAGAGAGTGGTGCCTTCCCCTATTTCAAGTGGAAGTTGTCTTTGATTTTGGTGAACAGAAATTAAATTACTTCCCCCCTCATGTGTTGCTCCTTAGACACTTGGACATTTCTCTGCACTACAATTAGCTCGGCTCTTCCTCCTCCTGGTTGTGGAAGGCTGTTCTGGAACCTCACCACTCTGATGGTTGAACCTCTTTAAAAAACACCTGTCAGCTTAAATTGCTCACAGTCACATTCGGTGTTTCTTTTGTGGCAAAAGTGTCCCTTTTACCTTTAAAAAGCAACAAAACCAAACCTGAGAGAGATCATGACCCCTCTGACCTTTCATTTTGCAAAGGTAAAGAATTCCATGTGATCTCACCTCTGTTTCATGCATCAACAAATAAAATGTGTTCTTCTCTAAGTAAAAATACAGTTTAGAAATAAGCTTAATAATTAAAATAGAGAGGAAAATCCCTCCAGATGTCACTTGTTGAGTTTTTTCTGCAGTCTTAGACAGTATTTGATTGTGGTTCAGTTCCTTCCCTTGGAGGATGGTCTCTCTCCAAAAGGGTGGGCTCAGGGCATTATTCCTGGAGCAGGCTCTGAATGGTCTCCTCAGCTGCAGGATCTCCACAAGCAGTGCAGCTGCCTCTTTTTCCTGTGAGTCTGATTACGTCACCTCCTCATTGCAAATGCTGCATCCCTGAGCAGGCACAGATTCCCCAGTGATGGATGCCACGGTCCCTTCCTTTGTTTTCATCTGGGAGCAGGTTGGGACCCACAGCTCATGCAGGCCTTGTGCTCTGTGGTTTGGGTCAATCTGATTTTTCTTAATCCATCCTTGAGTTTTAATGAAGAAACAGCATCAGTTGTAGAGGAGGAGGGGGTTTCAGTTGAGGTTGTGAGCTGTTCTTGCAGAGGTGCTGACTGGGGAGGGTTTTACACAGCAACCTGGATTTCTCTGCATGGCTGCAGTCTCATGAGTGTGTGGTGCCTTTTGTTTTTCAGAAAAATAAGAATAAGAAAAAGGGCAAAGATGAAAAGTGTGGCTCTGAAGTGACCACTCCAGAGAACAGCTCCTCCCCAGGGATGATGGACATGCATGGTGAGTGGGAGGTCAGGCCCAGTTCCCCTCTTACACTGCTGTGAAGGTGTAAACCAACAGCCTCAGATCCTCCTCTGCTCTGATGGATGGACTTGAATCAAAATGGAAAACACCATCAGATACTCACTTGGTACCTTGGACTTCTCTTCTGTGGATGTACTAACAGTTGTTTATATATGGGCTATGAGTGTAAGGGGAAAAATTTGTTAGAGGAGTTAAATATAAAAATAAAATTAGAAATATCTACCATTCAAAGCACTGCACTCAGGTGCAGTAATACCTCAACAGAGTTTGTTGCTTGAAGAACCAAAAATCCTCCAAAGGCTCAGTGGGACCTACTATAATTTAGGCAGGTTTTGTACTTATTAACTCTCTTACTGATGAAGGTCAAGAGAATTCTGCAAGAGCCAAGGAAGCAAGCTCAGGTTCCGTGGTGCCTTCCTTCTGCTGCAGCTTGAGAAATTAACTGCTCAAGAAAACACTTTTTGTTTGCCAGTCAGGCACTATGAGGTCAATTTTATTTCACTTTAATTTTTTTTTTAAATGTGACTTTTGAGTGTTAGCCTGGTGTTTATTACAGAGCAGCTTGCACAGCTCAGCTCTGCTTCAGGTTTTTACCTTCTGGGTGTTTGGATAACAATTGTGGCTGAGAATGCAGCACTGTTTGAGCTGATAAGAGAGGATCACTTTTTAGTGGGTTGTGAATTTTCAATTTCAGTTGTATTTGCATTTGTGCTGCCTCATGGTTGCTTTTTGCAGGCTGACAGCAAGTGGGGTCTTGCAGTTAGAGGAATGAGCAAGGGTTTTGCAGGTCTGGATTAATTTTTCATCTATTTCAAGCCTTTTAACTTTTGGCTTGTCAGATAATTTAATTTTTTAAAGTCTTGATTCTCCCATCCATGAGGTGAATGTACTACTTGCTTTTTTATCACTATAACCTGTGTTTTTAACTGTACAATTTCACACTGTACAATTTTGTGATAAACTTAATCTGAATTGACTTCAGGCTGCTCTGGAGAGAGGTGGTCCCAGCAGCAGCTCTGTGTTCTGAAGTCCTTTGGATGTAAAGGTTGTACAGATGCAGAGGGAGGTGGATTGACTTGTATTCTAGTAATTTAATTCATAATATTTTGCAGGGTGAGTTTTCTTCACGGAGCAGGAACTTCCCTCTTGGTTATCCAGGGATGTTGGTCTGGCTTAAAGGAAGTTGCACCCCAGTGCTTTGTGTAAAATAATAGCTGAGCTACTTAGACCACTGTCACGGGCAGAATAATTCCTGTTAACTACAGATCTGTGCTGCAGAGGATTACTGGGATCCAAGCCTTGGAGGGCTAGAGAATATTCTGGACAATGATCACTTAGAAACTGTTGATGTTGGGGCTGGATGTTACATTTCACCTTGAAGGGGTTTTAGGTTGTTGGGGTTTTTTTGACCTTCAGGACTCAATTCAAAAATATCTGCTTATCTGAACGTTGGAGTGATGGGTATTTGGAAATTGCAGCATGAACTGGCTCAGCCCTGTGTTATATGAGACTGCCACTTTGGTTGATCTGGTTTACTCATATTTCAAAATTCTGGGTTCTTTTGCATCAGATCTGAGTAAAACACTGTTTGTTTTAATGTATAAAATTAGAATTAGATTTTTAGTAGCTGCTTGAAAACTCCTTAGGCTGGTGTGGAAAGAAGTTGGATGTGTGGTGTGAGTCTAAATGATTGGACTTGATCCCTAATGAGCTAAATTATATCACGTGTTATCAGGGAATAATATGGAAAAATTAAGGTGTGCTTTGTATCTTGTCAAATCAAACTGGGTTGGTTTTCACTCTTCTGTTCACAGATGACAATAGCAACCAGAGTTCAATAGCTGATGCTTCTCCAATAAAACAGGAAAACAGCAGCAATTCCAGTCCAGCCCCAGAGCAGAACTTGGCAACACAAGCAGACGGCACTGAAGTCAAGTCTGACGAAACTCAGGCAGAGGCAAAGGAGCAGCCTGGTTCAGAAGGTGAGCTGGGAGGGCCATTTGGAAGCCAAACAAAAAAAGTTATCTTTTAGTGTGTTATTTATTTGCTTATCTACTTTAAGACTGGAAAATAATAATTGGAAAGAGATGGTTCCTGAATTCTCGGCATTTATGTGAAAATGGGCTGTAATTTCTCTGACCTGCTGGTGATCTTTCATACAGCTGGAAAGGTCACACTGACATTCAGGAGTCTTTTCAGAGAGAAACAAACAAAATACTGGTTTATTGTTCTCAAATCTCAGTCTTGAAAAAATAAATAATTTAAAATCATCTTTGAAATGGCTGCTACCATGTAATCACACAAGTCCTGGAAGGTATTATTAGTTTGTGTAGATCTCTGGAAGTTGATGCCTTACTGTGACAGGAAAATAGAGGTGAGATACTTTAAAATTACTTTTTTAATTTTGTAAACTATAATGCAAGCTTTCTTTTCTCTTAATCCTGCTTGCTACTTATTCACAAGTTAGCTCTGAGTTCTGTCCTAATTTTCTGAAAGCACTACAAGATTCTATTGCAGTTGTGGACAGATTAAAAATACATGTGGGTTAAGGGATTGTTCTGACCCTCACTCTTTCAATGGTATTTTGGGTAATTGAAACATGCTCTGTATTTATATTCTTGGGAAGATAACTTTCTTTGTCCTATTATAACAGATAAAAGATGTCCTTAACACCATTCTAACGATTTGCTTGCAGAATTCTTCCCATACCAAAGCAATTAAATTATGCCCTCCTGATTTAGTTCTTCACTCAGTAGCTCCACTGACCAACTTAAATTTAGAACTTTTATCTTGGTAATGCCAGAGTGCTCAAATATGTTAAGTGTTGTCATTTTTAACTGGGGTTAAAATTTGACAAAAGAACCATCACCAAATTGGAATAAATCAGAGCAAATAATACCTCCACTTGCATATTTGGTCACAGTAAAGAGAAAGGATTTACTCCTTGGTCTGATATTGTCTGAACCTGCCTGTGTGAAGCTGTTGCATAGCATTGCATGTTCCCCTGGTTAAATTTAAGTTCAGGGAAAATCTTACCAAGTGTTCTGGATTGAGAGCCAGGTATTGTAAAATGAAAGGGAGACATAATAGCAAAAATTTCCTGTTATTAATGCAGGGGTTTTCAGTTGGTTAAATGCTGTGTTAAACAATTTATTAAACATTTATCTACCTTGTTGTGATCAGTCAGAGCCCTGCAGTTGGGACATTATTCAGCTGGACAGGGTTAATGACCTCATCTATCCCATGTTACTCCACTGAAATGAGGGAGGTTCCTCCAAGCCACTTTGTGTGGTCAGAAATGCTTAATGAGGAATAAAACAAAACAGGTGGATTAAAGCATTCTGCTGTGTGAACAAGTCCTGCAGGCATTGGAATAGCTTGAGGGTTGGTGGTTTCAGGCATGGATCTCCTTGGCCAAAGGTCAGCAGCAGCTGAGTGTCTCATCAGGAGCAGCTGGAAGAGAACAGCAGTGATGAGCTGGGGCTGGATTTGTCACAGGGAGATGAGGACATGGCCAAGTGCTCCTCAGCTCAGTGGGGGCTGAGAGATACACAGCAAAAATCAAAACTCAGATTTCTTTGGACCCTTGGGCCTTGTTTCTTTATCAGCCTGAAGATGCTTTTTGGTGAGACTTGGACAGGAAGAGGATTCTGCCCAAGTTCACTGAATGTGATCTTTGAGATGCTCATGATGGGCATCACTTTGTCTGGAATTCAGAAATGCTTGTGATGCTTTTTATACAGTACACAAAATATCCATTACTCACTGGTTCTGGCATCTTCATTAACCAAAACTGTCCAGCAATTTTGTTTGATCTTTCATTTCTCTTCATATGGAATAAATTCATATAATCTTTGGGTCAGGGATCTAGAAATACATTTTGCAGGCCCCTGTCCCCTGTTTAAATAAATGGGTTCTTTAACCTTGAGTCTCTAAGTCTTGCTTTGAGAGAGGGAAGGGTTTGAAAAAACAACCAACAAACAAAAAAACTCCCCAAACAACCCAAAACCCAGTGAAAGCTGGAAGCAAGTAACAGCTATAATAGGTTTGAGGAATTCTTCACACCTGTCCACCAGAATTAAAAATATAGTGGTTAAGCTAGTTAGCTGAATTTCTAAAGCCTATCTCAAATATCTTATCAAGAAAAAAAAAATTATACAGGTTTCTAGATCCATTAGTTGTATCACTTCAGCCTTTTGCTTCTGGTTTGAAGGAATTCCCTTGCAGGCCAGACTGGTTTGCTGAGGGCTCTTTGAGGCTGTGCAGGAGCTTGGCTCCCTCTAGGGTCTGATCCCAGGGTCTGTGCTCCAGCAGCAGGAAGGAAAAACTCAGGCAGCAGCTGGGTTGTGATCCTGGAGTTTGAGCTTAATTCATCATCTTTAGACACTTCTTATGTGTGTTTTCATGAAAGGTTACAATGTGGGTGAAATGGATGTGCTGGGGGATGTTGCTGATGGGAAGATATCCTGGAAAGCTCCTGCTGAAAGCTTTCATCTGTTTGCTTAAAATTATTTCTTGCCATTTCAGATACCTCTGATGAACAGAATTCACAGTCTTCAATGGAAAATTCCATGAATAGTTCAGAGAAAGCAGAAATTCAGTCCTCTGGAGAAAATGATTTAATCACAGAGGCATCTAAAAACTCTCAGGTAACTTTAAATGCAATAGTCTGATTACATGGATCTTGGAAAAGTTTATTTTTACTTAAAAGCAAATATAAGGAGGACAGTTGTGTATTTCCATTAATTTCCAAAGTGAGGACAGTAAAGCAGCTGTAGAGTATTAAATGTGCCTGTACCTGGTTTTGTGGTCCAGGTAACTGGCTGCTTGAATCTCACAGAATTGGAACAGTAAAACCAGATTGGTCTGATGGATTTCTTGATTTCTTAAACCAGACCATGTTTTTAAGTGAGTATTAACATTTTACATTAATAAATGCTTGGAACAAACCTACTGGACCCTTTGAGGACCATTTAGAAGTAGAACACCTTCTATAAAGGTAAATGTTTATGGCAGTTAGGAGAGTTAATTTGTGGATGTTTGGGTGTTTATTTACTCACTGAAACACTGAAAAATTCTGGGTGGGTGGGAGGAAGAAATGATCCTTGCAGTTGTGCCCTTCTCAGGGCTGGACAAGTGCAGATCCTCAGGCAGAGCCCTGCTCCTCCTGCTTTTCCTGTGGGTCCTCAGTTTCAGTGCACCCTCCATCGAGGCTGTTCCTTGGAATATTCACTGTGGGGTTTAGCCTGGAAATAGAATTTTGCTCCTTGTAGATGACAACAAGTGCAAAGATGCTGAGGTAAGATGTAAGTGGAGGAGTGATTTAAGGCAGCACTGGGACATGTTGTGGCATCCAGGGATGCTTTGGCTGGGACACATCACACGCTGGGGAATTGTTTGTTTGATGTTTGTGGTGCCTGAACTTCAGTGCAATGATAACGTGGCTGTTTTTTTTTTCCCCCTCATTAAGGACTCTGAAGGAGTGCCACCTTCTAAAAAGATGAAAGTAGAGGCTTCCCAACAAAATGTTGAAGAGATTTAGACTATAGATTTTTCTGGTCAGTTTTTATGTAAGGTACATCAGTGGGCTTAATTATAGAACAACCTTACTTAAGCATCTTCTCTTGGATGAGGACAGAACTCCTAACTTTTCAAGTTACCAAGCAAAAATCCAAGAAAGCCTAACAAAGGTTTAACTTCTCAGACACTGAAAACTTTTTCCTGTGAAACAAACATTGAGAACTTTTAAGTTACTGTCTCTGAATTGGTTGGAGTAAACAACTCAGGAGGGGTCTACGCACTGTTTCTAAAGTCAAAATTACAATTATGTTGCTGCTGTATTTTTTTTTTCATTTCTCTATTTAACATTGTAAGATATTTAAGGATGGTACAGGTCAGGTATTAGCTTTCATGTGAAGTTCATTGTTCTGGCGTGATGTCTGCTTTTGTTTTGTGCCTTGTGTTCTGAAAACAGTGCTAACTTTTAAAAGTTGTTTTGCAACTGTCTCCTTTGCAAAGTGGCCTATGTTTGCATAATGCCATGTAGTAAGGCTTTTTTTTTTTTTTCTTTTTTTGTTTGGGGTTTTTGTTTCGTTTTTAAGTTTTAAATCCCTGGTGCTTAAATTTTTAAACAACTACAAATCAGGAAGCCATTTTCACTCTTGGAGTCCAAGGAGAAAAAGGAGCTTGATATTTTATTTTAGCAGCTATAGTGGAGATCTTTATTGAATGCATGGCATTCGCAACTGTAAATTTGGTCTTCTAAATACTTAACTTCATCAGAAGTTAACATGATCTGTTTACCATTTATAGTCCAGATCTGAATAGATATTCTAACACAGGCACTTAAAATACTTAGTATTAGGTCCAGATCTCTGTACTGGGTACAACTTGCTTTACAGGAAAGTTCCACTATGTACATAAATAGGATCAAAGGGATTGATGCACAGTGAGTTTATTTTCAATTGGTCTTTTTTGATATCATGTTTTCACTGAACTGGATTTCATTGTACTGTTTCATTATGAGATGTTTACTTCTATGTTCCAGGAAAACACTGTATTGTGGGGGGGGGGTTCCTTATTCTCTTTCAGCAAGTCTTGTAAATGAGCCTTGTTGTTTCCATAGTCCAGTTCCTAACTGCAGTTAGCAATGTTCCTTCTCTTCCAATTAACGTTGAAGTGTGCTTATGCTAACTGAACTCATGGAAAGGCACAAGGTGGGTGCAGCTCCCCTCAAATTCCTGGCAAGCAGAAGTGTGGAACCATCTGCATCAGGTCACGAGGGTCTGGTCTTCCAGTGGTATTTGTACTTCCAGGGAATAAGCCCTGATCTCCCACTTCCATGCACACACATCCATCCATGTGTCCATCCGTGCTGCTGGCTCGGGCCCTTGCTCTGTCTTCTCCTGCTGTGGGAGATGGAATTTGCAATTTCAAATATGATCTCACAGCTCTGGAAATGGTTGAGTGTAGTTTGTAAGCTGAAAAACTGTAAATACTTTTTTAGATGATAAAAAAAAAAAAATAAAAAAGAAGTTGCTTCCAGTTGATAAGGTTTTTTCATAAATTAGGTTTGTGAAGCTTATATAGGTCTGAATTCTCCAATAGTGAAAATGGCTTGCACTTAGACTACTGCATTACGTTTGCAATTACCACTTTATTAGGAAAATAATGAGGAACTGGGGGGAGGGAAAAGGGGAGGGAGGAGTGGGGAGCCAATACTGACCTTCCATAAGATGTTTGTAGGATTGAACCCCAAATAACCTATGACACTCAACTTTTCCTTTATGTTGAAATAAAACATTTTGGATTTTAACTGAATAAAATTTGATTGCAAATCATTCATGAAAACAGCGTGCTCCCTAATAAGATTTTGGGATTTCTGGTCTGATCATGAAGTCCATTAACATTCTGAAAATAAGGAAATGAGGAGCCAAAAACTGAATTTGCACAATATATGCAATGAAACGGTAGAATTCTCTCTTGAATTGTGTGTATGCCTAAAATGTGGATAACTGGTCCATGATGATTGATTTGTATGTATATTACATTCAGATTTAAGTGATATTTTGTGAGAAGTTCTATTGATATATTAAATGGGCAAATCTAGAAAGATTCAAACTTTTAAATATTTTTGATTTACTAACTTTTCATTATTCTTAATGCTAAAACAAAACAAATTGATGCCACCTTGGACAAGTAGTCATGTTTACTGATCCCTCTCTTCAGGTGCATCGCAGCAAGTTTTTAATTTTCATTTTGTAGAAATGTTTCCAAGGGAGTAAATAGACTTTTCATTTAGGAACTAATTCCTGTACTTTAGGAAGAAATAAAATATATAAATAGCACTAAAAATACCTCAAATTTTTCATTAGATAGAAACATTTATTGGCATTATTGACATCAACCAGCTTTAATTATAAACTTCCTTTTCTCTCCTGTGGCTTCTGCTCAGAACTGTTCATTGTTCTGTGGCTAACGAGACAAGGCATCATAACCATCTTCCTAGAGGCTTTATTTCTGAGGTAGAAATCCTTTATTTACAGCTTCTACAGAATGCATTCAGATCTTTTATTTTAACCAGAGATTCTAGTGACAACAGACAACTGAACAAGCAGATAGATTTGGGTTCCTTAGACCTGTTATTGTCAGTCTCTGAGGGAAGAGACTTTGACATTATCTGGTATGAAGAAATCCAAAATAGTGTATAAGACTGTTATTAGTCTTTTTTTGAAGTGCCTGATAACATTTATGGGCCAACGGATGTGATTGAACACATTTTAATGCCAGAAAGTACAGATGGGACCAAACCAGAACATGGAATTCAAATCGACTGAGGTTTGAAACCAGATCTAAATCCAGCTTTTTTTGGCTTGGACCTATCTCTACCCAAAACTTGTTTTATGAACTCACTGTAAAAGGGTTTATTGAAAGCATTGAGAGGTGGAGCAGGAGGAGAGATGTAATTTTTTTCAAGATGACTGAAAGTTCTCATACAGCTGATGTTTTAGAAATAGTGCAAATATCAAGAAGTGCTTCCTTGCTACAATGCTGAATGTTGGAGCTTCAGTTACAAATAAATAAATAAAATAAAATAACAAAAAATATGAAAAAAAAAAAAAAGAAACTAGAAGCAAGCAAGTAATTTAGCTGAGTTTGTGGAACACGTGGGAAGGCCTTCCGGATAATCAATTTACTCAGCCAAACATTTTATAGCAGAACTATTCCTTGGAATTTTTATGCTTGGGAAAGTAGTTGTTATACATTCCAAAAAGTGCTGGCACTTACAAAACAACAACAAAAAATAAAATCAACAAGGCAGTATAAAATATCGGTTTTGGGTGGCTATCTTCATACATAAGCATTGTCATGTTTTGGAATGTTCTTTATCTCTAAGGGCCTGTTAGAAGGTGTAAAGAATTTTGTTTTCTTCAATACCTAATCGTTTTCCATCTTATGATTTGTGTGTGTGTGTTGTACAGCAGTATAATTTTTCACTTATTTATTCCATCGGTAGTTATGGTTTGTACAATGTACAATGGTTTCATTTCAAAATAAAATAAAAAATCACAACATGAATGCTGTGTGAATAATTTTTATCAAGAAACCTAATCTGAGTTTGGTTCCTTTTGTTTTTTTATTTTTTTAATTTGCAATAAATTTCTGTTTTTATAAATGGTATTTTTAAATGTGCATTCTCTGGTGTTGTCTCATTTGGTAACGTATAAAATTATCCACCTTTGAGAAGTCCAAAGGTGTCTTGATAATTGTGTGGTGGGGCAGGGGCAGGTGGCGGTTGTAAAAACAAAAAACAGATATGACCAGTGTAATTACAGCAATCTGCAGAATAATTTGGTAATTTAAGATAATTCATTTACCAAATTCCTCGTTTGGTGCTCGGTTAATGTCTTGTGGTACCTTAAATTGGAGGGGGCAGGGAAGGCAGAGTGTGAAACGTGCTTCAGTTTGGAAACAAGCTCGAGTCCAATGATTGCAAGGGTAAAACCTCCTGAAGAGTTTTGGAAAGATTCTTTACATTCAAGATGGATATAAAGTGTCCAGCTTATTTTTAGTGTTCTGTCCCAAGGTGGCCTGCAGCCCCACAGGCAGCTGGACTGCTCTGCTGCCTCTGGCTCCCAGCGGGGCGAGCCCCAGCCTGCTCCCACCTTGGCTCTCTCACATTTACCGGGGTGCTCGTAACATCCTTAGCAGCCCCTTTAAACTCACTAACCTGGGAAGGAAACGGTTTGGTTTGGTTTTTTTTTCCTTCTCCAGATTAGTGAGTTAAACCAGGAGACACGTACCAAGGAGTTCCATACAGGGTGGAACTGGAGAGAGAGGCAAGGACAAGTAGAAGCAAGGCTGTAACTCAAGATGGGTCCCAGGAGGAAAGGCCTCTGAGCAGGTAAGGCTGGTGCCAGGGAGAGAGCAGTGGCAGCCTGGAGCAGGGCACGGCTGGAGGTTGTCCCTGTGGTTTCCTGGGAAGTTTTCCCTGTGGTTTCCTGGGAGCAGGATGGGCACGGCTGGGCTGGACTCCTGCACTCAGCCCCAGCCAGGCTCTGAGTAAGATCCCTTGAGCTCTTGCCCTCATCAGTATGGGAATGCTTATCTTCCTGTCTGTAGATTCGGGAGGATAATCTCACCACTAAGTGGTGTGGAATACACTGTGGGCTTTGAACAGCTCGGATGTCTCTGCTCACAGTGTGTATTACAGTTGAATTCCTCCTGTGCTAAAGGAATTGGTGGTGCTCCTTGAAAGAACATCATCAGAAGCTGATGGCCTGTGTTTCACCTTGAACTGTGGATTGATGTAAAACAGGAAGAAAAGGAATACTCAAAAAATGCTGTGGCCTCTGTTTCCCTGTGCCTCCTGGAGTTCCTTGCTGTGGAGCAGGAGAGGATCCCTGGCAGTCTTGAACTGTTACTGATCACCTAAATGCTCATCTTAAAAGGGAAAACCAAGAGGTCTGTCTCCAAAATTAAGTGGATTTATTTTAAATAATGCCCCTTTCCTTGCATCTAGCAGAAAAAACCTGAAACTTGTGTTGTAGCTTAAACCTGCTGCCCTTTCTTTAAATGATGGTGTACTTTGAACTCTTCCCAGAAAATTGTACTGCAACCTAATGGTTTTATTTTAACAAGTTACCTGTCTTTTCCTGCAGGAGGAAACACTGGCTTGCTTAGAATTTAGTGAGGTCAGTGTACAGGCTGTAGTTATGGAAATACTTTATACAGTGATGTTAATGATGTGATTTTTTTAGCTCAGGATTAGTTCTTAACAAACTACATGGAAGACTTTTAATAGGTATTGTTAAACAGTGAATGTTGTTGTGAAATGTTTTAAAATTTTTGTACTTAAAATATTCTCAGAATGTCTTGCTGGGACTTTTTTTCCTTAAGCAAATTTTAATATAAGATACCAATAACCAGGTTTAAAGCTAAATATGACTGGCCTTTTCTTCAGAATTTGAGTCAAGTATGATGCTGACTAAGAGCTGAATGCTAGGTTTGGGTTTTAAAGATCTGAGACAGCTCCCACATGATGTGGTCATTCCTTACTGTTGCCTCCATATGTGGGGAAGTGTTTGACCTACCACTCCTTCCCTAAACACAGGGATCAGCCTTGATTCCATGCTAATGGGGAATGTCAGATCCTTGCATGGGCGTAATTGGGATATTGCAGGGATGCCTCTTCTTGCCCAAGACTTGCTCTCAATCTCTGAAGTCTCTCTTGATCTTATTTCTGGTTTAACACACCAGAAAAAGTAGCATGTGGCTGTTGAATATTTGGAAGCTTTTTCCCTCCTGAGGGTGGCTATGTAGAAGAGCCATTTTCATTTTAAGTGTGAGGTCCTATAACTGAAATAATATATGCAATTTAGTATAAATGCTTTGGAATGTGTGTCCCAGGATCTGACTGCTCCCCTGGTTATGGAGGCTTGCACTGCAGGGCAAGTTTGGGATCTTTTCTCTTAACTTTGTGTACACATAGTGTACACAATGTGTACATTGTGCTGTAGGATGATGCTTTTATGTTAACCTACAGGACCCATTGCTTCCGTTATGCTTTTGAGAAGGATGAAATCTGACCTTTACCTCCACTGGAACAACTGTGGTTCCTTTTATGTGCCGCTGAGAAGGTACTGAGTTAGGTGTGAGCCACCAGCCTGGCAGCAGAAGCTCCATGTCCTGACCTCTCTGTGACTCTGCAAGGTCTCCAGCTTAGCTGGCTGCCCTGGCTTCTTGCAGACTGCTTCTGGAAAATAATAAGCAGTTTAGTGTATTAATGACAATTTAAGTATTTCTAGCACAATTGTTCTCTCAGCATTCTTCAGCCATTTCTGGGCTGTCCTCTACATCTCATGTTCCTCATAGTCCCTTAAGTTTAGGAATGTTTTCCATAATCGTTAGGGCTGGAAGGGGAGATCACTCCCTGCCCAGGCAGGGTCACCTGGAGCAGGTGACACAGGAATCCGTCCAGGTGTGTTTGTAATATCTCCGGAGAGGGACAATCCATGGCCTCCCTGGGCAGTTCCAGAGCTCTGCCACCCTCAACCTAAAGGAGCTGTTCCTCGTGTTGAGGTGGAACATTTCGAAATTTAGTTTGGTTTAAAAAAAAATAAATAAAAATTTGTTCTGCTGGATGGAAGTCCCCGCTGAATCACTTAAACCAGCCACCCTCAGGAGGTGTGGGGACGTTGCTGGCACAGAGCAGGCAGGGCGGCGGCGGGGCCGCTCCGTCGCCTTTAAGCGCGGCGGGGGCCGGCGCGGGGCGGAGCGGGGCGGTGGCGGCGCAGAGCGGGCGCGGGCTCGGCCG
This sequence comes from Molothrus ater, assembly GCF_012460135.2. Taxonomy (NCBI): domain Eukaryota; kingdom Metazoa; phylum Chordata; class Aves; order Passeriformes; family Icteridae; genus Molothrus; species Molothrus ater. The sequence goes on from NC_050495.2 coordinate 3,266,722, forward strand.
CGGCGGCAGCAGCGGGGCCATGGCCGCCGACGTGTTCATGCGGCCGGCGCGGCTGCTCGGGGCGGCGGGGCCGCTGTCCCCCCGCACGGAGCCCGACGAGGACTCGTCGGACACGGACGATGGCGGAGCGTCGCCGGGCGGGGGGCGGCGGTGCGGGCCGCGGCGGGGGCAGCCCCCGGGCCCGCAGATCATCCACTCGGGGCACTTCATGGTCTCGTCGCCGCACAGCGAGCACCCGCCCAAGAAGGGCTACGACTTCGACACGGTCAACGAGCAGACCTGCCAGACCTACCAGTTCGGGGCGGCCCGCGGCGGCGGCGGCGCCGGCGGCCGCCTCAGCATCGACGCGTCCCTCACGAAGCTGTTCGAGTGCATGTCCCTGGCCTACAGGTACCGAGCGGCCCCGGCGGCGAGTCCCGGCCGCGGGGACAGCCCCGGCCAGGGCTGGGCGAGGGGAACCGCGCCGGGGAGCGGGACCGTGTGCGGGGCGGGGTCGCAGCCGAGCAGGGACCCTCCGGCCCATACGCTGGGGTTCGGTGCCGCTTTTGTGTTCAGCGAACTTGGGAGTCCCGGCGGGCCCTTCCCCGCAGGCCCGGGGCTGTGGCTGGGGGCGAGCCGGGGGTGCCGCTGCCCCCCCCCCCCCCCGCCATGAGGGCTGAGGGCTGGGGTCCCGCTCGCCCCGCCGGCTGCTGGTGCCGCTGGAAGCCCTCAGCATCCCGCGGCCAGGCTGGGAGCGAGTGGAAGCCTCTGGTGCTAAACAGAAACCCTTAAAGGGCAAAGTGCCCCGCTCGATGTGAAACCCAGCCAATTTTCCCCTCCCCAAATTTTATTTTTATAACAAAGTCAAGCAAGCGGGCTCCGTCGCTGTTTCCTTTGTTCCTGTGCTGGCTGCAGCTGGCAGCAGCACTTCCTGGGTTTATCTGCACCTATTGCTGTGACTTTGGTTGTGCTTTTCATCTCTTCAGTAAGGCGTTATATTCCCATTTATCCCCTTTGTCTGTCATCCAAAATGGAGGCAGAGCTGTGGAGTAGAAGTGTTTTGGAAAGATGTGTGTCTGCTCAGTCTTTTGTTCCGTGTGATACAGCAGAAACCGGATCCAATCTGATGTTCTCTGCTGAGCGCATTTTGGAAGTTGATTAAAAGGGTTGATGGAAAATGCCTCTTGGCATATCAACGGAAATATTTGTTTTCATCTATAGGAACCACCTTAGCTTGCTAAAAGAAAATTAACTTTGCCCACCCCAAATTAATCTATTTAAGTATTGCTCAATGAAGAGGAAACAGTAGAACTATCTGTTCTGTACAGTAGCTTGAAGATGTAAGTAATATTAAAATTTTGATAATATTGGCCAAGAACGTTATTAGCTACTGGCAAGAGACTGAATGTCAGATAAGGTGTGTGCAACAGTGGATCTAAGTATTTTGCACTTACAAAAAAAAAAAAATAAGCCTTTTATTGTACAAGCTGGGAGGAACTCGCAAAGGAGCTGCAGGGATTATGAAGGACAGAACTGGACTGCTCATGTGCATGTGCTCCTCGGCCTCTATCACCTTGGTTTTATTTTGTGCTTCCACTGGTATGTCGTTGGGATTTTGAAACTGAGGATCACATCTGGTGCAAAGGAATAATTCTGTTACACTGATTGACAGTACTGAGCTCTGATGTAGGTGAATAAGTTGAGCACCAAATTTATTACAGAAGAAATAATTTTATCCTGCCTGCTGGTGGTAGCATGAGGCAAGGTGCAGAAAATATCCTCTTAGAGGCTGCCAAAGAAAAGCACATTCTTAATGCTTCTGTCCTTGGGCACCTTAAGTTTGCTGAGTTGCAGCCCTGAAGCATCCTGCCCAGATCCAGCCTGCTTACTCAGCAGCTTTGGGATACAATTTTTAAATCTGCCGAACAAACCAATTGTAAACTTGGGTCTAAAAAGGATTTAAGTAATTCTGGAAAATCTGATTTGAGGTGTTGAACATGGCTGTGAAGTGGGAAATGTCTTTTTAGTAAATGATTGAGCCTGTAGGTTGTATTTCTCTCTGTCCTCAGGCTGGATTTTTTCTTGGTTGGTTTGTGGGGATGTTTTTGTGGCTGTTGCCTCAGCTGTACCTTTCTCATTATTGCCTGTCAGATCCAGCACTGACAAAACACACAGATTCCATGTTAATGTTTTCTATGCTGCCTTTGCTGGCTAGAAATTCACTCTAGAAAAGAACTGGGGCTGTGGAAACCAACAGCAAAAACTGTAACACAGGAAGATGAAGATGTGTGAGTTTTGCTTTTTAGGGGCATGAGCTGCCTGCAGGGCTGGGGGATGCAGCTGTGACAAACACAAGCCCAAGGAAGCTGCTGTAACAGAGCTCTCTGTGTAATATTTATTTACACATGGCACTCATTGCTGGTATTTCAGTGTTTAAAGTTTTAGAGAGAAGCAGTAAAACGTGTGGTACCCATTAGCTTGGTGGATGGACTAGAAAGCAAAGCTTTTCTAGATTACCTCAGTCATTACCTGGGTCATTACCTCGGGTGGTTTGTTTGGAAGTGACCAAATTTATGCTGGATCACGGATTCGTGATCCATAGCCCATAAACCTGGGCTCTTCTAGTTGTGCTGAAATTTTTTTTTGGGTTTGGCTTTGTGCTGTTCACAGTCAAACTTTTTATGATAAAAAAAGTCATTTCTGAGCAGCAGGGAAGCGATTCCCTTGTGCCTTTGAGCAGTACAAACCAACACGATCCTAATTTTCATCACAGCTGTTTCAGTCACATATCCAGTTGCACAGCTTGAAAAGTCTCATTTCAGATAAGCCATTCCAGAGGGGAAAACATGCCTATAGCATACTCCCCTGTACAGTGAGCAGATTAAACCAATTTTTTAAATTAATAAGTAACTTATAAACACTAGGGGTTTACAACAGGTGTCACGAGGGCTGTACGTTATCTAAATGTAACCTGTTTTTCTCATGAGATTGATTGTGGGAGCTGTTCCACACTGACAGAGGTAAAAGAACATTGCTTTTCCCCTTTTAGCCCCTTCATCTCAGCTCTTTAAACCAGTGTGACCTTGCAGACCTTGACGTGTAGGTAGCTAGAATTGACTTGTTGCAGGCAGGCAAAAAGATCTTAAAAAATGTTCTTCTCAAAATGAGAAAGACCTTTGACACTGCTCATTCTAATGAGAAACTGTGCTCCTGGGTACATGACCTACAATACTCAGAATTAAGTAAAATGTTATGTCATCTTGATATTGAATTTAGTAAAGCCCTCTAATAACTTTACCATTATCCAAATAATTACATTACCCAGAAATAACTTCCCAAAGCCTCACTGTATTCAGAAATGTTTCAACAGCAGCCTATCATGAAGGTTTTTTCCCCTGAGATTGGGACAGAAGAATTTTTTTCTCTTTGTTGTGATTAATGATAATACGCTGGCTGGTGTTCTTTTTAAACTATTGTATATTTTTATGTCAGTCACTGCTTATCTTAGTACAGGCCATGGTAGGGTAGATGAAGATGACTTTGTGGGCTCATTTATTCTTAAGTGGCCTCAGCGTTCTCTCACCTCTTATTAAGAGCTTAAGGAACATGCCAGGTGTTGTACTTGAGGTAAGAGTGTTAAGGTTGGCATGAGATCCTTGTCCAAAGCCCTCTGGATCTGCTTGCTGAAGCTGCACAGGGCAGGAGAGTGGGAACTGGGACAAAAGCTGCCTTGTGAGCAGCTTGCCAGGTCATTTCTAGATTTCATCTCTCCTCTTTAGCAATATGACTCCTTCACTTCATGTACATGGAAGCCAAAAATATTCCCTTCCTCAGTGGACTGACGTGAGGGCTCAGCTTGTTTCCAGAGCCCCTTTGCCCCACATTCTTTGTCAGTGCAGTGTTTGGGGAAGTTCTCAGCACTGCTGATAGCACTTGGAGATTAAAAACCTCCAGAGTTCAGCTACATATTTCACATGCTGCTTGTAGAAGCTGCTCTGATAAAAACACCTGTATTCGCCTCTGAATGTAACCAAACTTGAGCAGAGTTGCTGTTCCAGGTATTTTTTTAACCACAGCAAGGGTCCCTGCAAAGCAAGGATGGTGTATTCAGGGTGCAGTATGAATCAGGACATCGGTACTGAGCCTCTTACTCTGCTTATGTCAAATGCTTGATATAGTCACAAGCTTTTAAGCTCTGTGTAAGATGCACTTTGAAATTCCACCTTGACAACCTTGAACCTCAGGACGGTTTGCAGAAAGGTGGCTGAGCTGTTCTTGTCTCTGAGATGCATTTCTTTGCCAAAGTAAACATTTAGTAGTGCTAGTGTGAGAAGGCCTTGGTTCAGATTAAGGTTTCGCTGTCTTCAGGGCTACAAATGACTATGGGAGGAGCAGTCAAATTCTGTGGACAGAGGTTTAAATACAGGGACAATTTTGGTTTTTTTACTCCTGATTATTTTGGTGTCTCTGCAGACTTGTTTCTATGCACCTGGTTGGGCAGGGTGTTGCTGTAGAGGTGTGGGGCACAGGAGTCACCTTTCTCATTAAAAAAGCATATTGTTATCATCTTTTGATCTGCCATTTAATCTACATGTTTTGTTGTTGTTCTCATCTTGTGTTTTTACTCAGTAAACAGATGTTATTTTCTGGCTTAAATGCAACATGGATTTTGCAATCATCATTTTTGATGGATTGCTGAAATAGGGAAGAGGGAGCTAGTTTGTCCTCAGACTGCAAGTTCTCAATAACTTTTGCATGATCTGAAAAAAACGTAGCTGAACTTTGAGATTTGGCATTATTTTAGTGAAGATTTTGTGCTGCATGATTATGATGTGCTTTGAATGGCAACAGAAATTAATATGTTGATTTTCAGTTCTCCCCCCCTTACCTGTTTTTATTCCTTTCTGCTGAGTGGCAAGAGGAATTAAAGCCAAGAGACCCAAATTTCAGGTCTTGGCTTTACTCATGTTTTTCCACACACCCCTTTAGTAGGTCACTGAACCATTCTTGTTTGTTACTTTCCCATGTGGGGGAAAAAATTTCCATTCTTTTGGAAAGCAGAGTTGATATTCAGTCACTTGAGCAGCTGCTTATCTGACTGTGTGTCCTTAAGCTATGATTAGTCTTAATCAAACAAAAGGGTATCTAGTGATGCTGCAAGCTGGGAAGGGGTGGGGAGGAATAAAGGGAGCTTTGTAGCCATGTTGAGCTGAAGGCTGGGCATTTCTGGGATGTCAGAGGCATTTTGACAGGCTCGAAGGAGAGAGTGAACTCTTGAAGTTGTAATGGGTGGGTGGAATTTTTCCTCTAATGACAGCCTCAGAGATCTGCTGTAAAGCAGGAGGAGTTGAAAGGGCAAGGAGTGAGGCTGGAAGCTCACTGAGATCTGGAGTGAAATTAAGAGGATCTTTGAGGAATGCATTGAGTGAATTAGAAGGGCCAAGATAAAGCCACATCAAGAGCTGTGTGGCGTTGGCAGAGGCCACAGGGATGGAAACAGAAGAGAAGAAATGAGATCCTGCAAAGTTCAAGTCATACAAAGGATGTCTCAGCTGGGTGGGTGGGTTTGAGCCCGGGTTACAAACTCACTGAACCCTGTGAGTGAGGAACACCCAGAGCAGGGGTGGAGGGAATGACAGCAAGGAGGGGGAAGTCTCTAATCATGGTGGGGATTGTGGGGAAGAAAAGAGGTTGGAGTTGGACTTAGCTGAGATTTGAATAAAAGGACAGAGGTAAATGATCACGATCAGTTGGGGAGAAGGAGGATGTTGGTGGAATGCTGTTCAGGGCAGGAGAAATAGGAATGAAAGGGGAGGAGAAATGGAAAGTAAGGGTGGACAATGGAAGGTGTGGCTGGAGTTGGAAAAGTCCAGTGTTTATTCCCCATGCTTTGATCTGTGATAGCAGGGTTAGATTGGAAGCACTTGGTGAAGGTGTGCCTGATGAAGGGGAGAATGAGCTGGAGGGATCCAGATATGAAAGTCATGGATGATGGGGCAGGAGATCTGGAGTTCCTGGTTTGGCTCTTCTCTTGCTGCCCTGCTGCCTTTTGCTGTTGGAGAGAAAGGGCTCTCTTCTTAAAACAGAACAACAACAACCAAAAACCTTATCAGCTGAGAAACCTGGACCAGTTTGGGTTTAATCTAGTATTTTATTTTTCATTAACGACAGGCTATATGCTTGCAACTTCCTTTCTTTGTATGCAGAAATTAATTGCATTTACAGTTTCCTTCATCTGTCCTTTGATATCTTAATATCATTGGCACAAGCAGTTCTTTAAAGACAAAACTTCTAAGCTACTTCTGCGGAAAAAGACAAGCTTTGTAAACTCTTTGATGGCTATAGAAATATTTTACAGCTTTCATACAATTTTCCTTTCGCTCTGGAAAGGAAACCTTTAACATGTCCATGAAACAATCATGAAGATGATTAGGAAAAGTACTTGTTTCAGTTGCATCCAAAGAAAATAGAGTTGGCTCTTTGTGTTTCAGACAGTGATGGAAAAACCTGAATCTGATTGTTTTTAGTGCAAGCTAGAGTTACATTATTATCACTGTTTCTGAAGCAGGAAGGCTTGAATAATAGGGTTAGGAAAAGCAAGGCTCTTCAGAAATTGCTTCTAATAGTTTTAGTACCAGAACAAAAATTTTGAACGTGGTCTTTTCATATAATTTCTGTTTGTTTGCTCAAATGGAGCTTGGAAGGTCATTTTTGGTTGTTTTTGAACATAAAGCACGCTGACTTGGTGTCACTCCTGATAGAATTAATGCAGCCACCCCTTGGTGAGTAAAGCAGCCATTGCCATTGGAAATGTTCCGGTGTGCATTTGCCACAGCTCAAGGCTCTTCACTAAGCCTTGGTTTCTTGGCTGTTGATCTTAGATAAATCAATTACTGCTTTTTCCTCCCTTTCTCCATTCTGAAATGACCAAAACAGTCTCAGCACTTCAGAGCCCCAGATGTGTGTGCTGGCCTTTTAGAAAGAGGGAGACAAAGGCATGAAGTTTATAAGTGAGCTGACATAGGAGTCTAAAAGGAAGACCTATGAAAGATCACACCTCAGTTGCAAACTTAATAAAGGAAAGAGGACAAATGGAAGAAAGATTTAGGAGGAGATGATGAAGAGGATGTGCAGCTTACTGACATGTGCCTTAGAAAAGCTACTGAAGGATTGGCCATTCTGTGCAGTGTGAATGGCTGCAGGGGAATTGCCTGCTCCCTCTCTTAAGCAGATTTCACTTTGTGCCTTAAGGTATGGAAACTCTTGAGTGCTGCTTAAGAGCAAGCTCAGCAGCAGTTACCTTTGTGAAAGATCAGTGTTGTTAGTTGGCTGTCCAGCTGTGACATCGGTGGATAATAGAAAATGGGATTGGGAAGGACCATAGGAGCCATCTAGGCCCAGGAAAGAGATTCCTTCCCTTGGCTGGTTATCCAGACCATGGCCACTTGCAAGGTCTGTGAAGGTACAAAGCCCACAGGGTTAGGAGTGGTTCTCAGGGCTGCTTTGTCACCTTTGGGACTGTAAGAGAAAAGGTGGCATGCCAGATGGAAAGGGCTTGCAGGGCACTGCTGGGATTATCCTGTAGCAGGGTATTAGTGAAATAATCTGATTCTCTTCAATTAGTGATATGGCAGTGTGTTTTGGCCAGAATTCTCCTGACCTACAGATAACCCTTAGCCATGACACGGTTGGTGATGCACCGTGATGTGAGGAAAGGCTTCAGCTGTTTAAGCAGCTGAGCATTGCTGCTTAATGAATTGATCACTTTTCCTGAAGAGCACAGAAAAATTTAAACGACTTGTTAAATTTTAATGACTTGTTAGAGAGTTTTTTATCCTTGGTTTTGTGTTTGCAGCACATTATCTGCAACAGTAATGCACAGTTAGAGAGCTTTTAGTCTCTCTCCTTCTAGTTTAGCTGATGGTGTAGTGCAAGGAAGCAATGGATACAAACCTCTTTGCTGTATCTAATGCCTTTTCTTACTGTATTTTTTATGTGTGGTTATGTCTTCCTACATACAGAGATAAATGCTTTATTTTTAATCATAGTGGAGATTTCTGGATTTCTGGGGATATATTTATTGCTCATTTACACCACACCAGAGCAAGCAGAGAATATCTTTATGGGTAGAGTACGTATGTAAAGTCTGTGCTTCTGTTTCATTGCAGATTAACATTATTTCCCTATGCATTTTCCCAGTGATTCAAGGAACAAAGAGCAGAATTTGGGGGAGGACAGTTCAGAGCAGAAATAAGAGCTGAGGCTGCTTTCAGCTGAAGGAGCAAGGAAGAATGGTTGAGAGATGACCCTTAGTTCATGAAAAGTTGTCCTTAATCAAGCAAGGGAGTCTGATGCTTGTTACAGTTTTGTTCCTGTGTGAGCTTGAAAGTGCTTCTTCCATCTCAGGAGATCAGGGGTGGTTTTATCTTTGCTGGTTTTGGGTGGGGCTTACTTGTCCTAGGGCTGGCTTGTGAATTGAGAATTGAAGACTGGAGCCTTAAGGGTGACCGAGGGGGTAGAGAGAAGATCCAGATAACCTTTTGCCATTCTTGAGAAAGAGGACTGCTGGTACTTGTTTTGGAAGTGAGATAGGAGCTGCCTTGTTTGTACTTGGGTTTTGTAAATCTGGGGGGAGGGTGGCAGTTGGCAAGTGTGACCTGGCCTGAACTTCTCTGTGGGGTGTTTGCTCCTCTTGGCTTTGTCCTGCACTGCATCTGCCCTGCTATTGGGAGAATCCTGCTGATGTGGGTCCTCAGAGGTGTCTGTGCTGAGAGCTCGTGTGAACACCAGAGCCTTTAGTGCCATTAGAATCCTTGTGGTGAATGCAGGACCTTGGTCCTGTGTCCTGCCAAGCAGAGGGAGAGGAGGATCAAAGGTGTGCGAGTGTTTTGTTCTGAGGAGTTTGTGTTGCAGCTCGTGCTGCTGCCTAGAGCAGATCTGCAGGAGCACAATGAGCAGGATGGGGCCTTTGCTGTTCACTGATCCCTCCAGTGGAGGCTGTTAGTCCTCAGAGGTCAGCAGGGTTGTTCTTTATGAGAGACCTGTCTGCATAACAAGATTCAAGCAAACATTGCAGAGGCACCAAAGAGGTTTGCTTCTGGAATCTGTCAAGTTGATTGTTTTCAGAATTCTGCAGCATGGGGTGTTTTACTCGAAGTCCTGGCCTCCTTCCCTCTGCTGCTTTGTTTACTCTCCCTTCCCTCAAGGTCCCATAGTAACGGGTGCTCTGCCTGCAGCAGTTCAAGGACACGGCAGCTGAAGTGGCCTTGGCCAGCCTGGCTGAGACCTCTGGCCAGGCTGCAGCACTCAGTGACTTCTGTATCCAACAGCCAGACCCTTCTCCAGCCCACGGGAGCTTGTCCAAAACACTTCTTGTCCACATCGCCCCATCTGTGCCAGGGACTTGGTTGCCTTGGCACCAAAATTCTTATGTAGGGCAAGGGTTACACTCACTCCAGCCTGCCAGGGTGATGATGCAGAGCCCAGGCCTCTGTGGTAGTGCTGGTGTATCTTTGGAGCAGCTGGAATGTGGGGTTTCACAATAGACCTAAAAATAACTCAGTATGTTGATGTGAATGTGAGCCACCGCAGGCTCCTCTGCTCAGCTCTTCATGCTGCATCTTACATTCATATTTTAGTTTGTTCTTAAATGTAGTTTGTGCTCACTGTCCACACCATTCACAAAGAGACAGAGACAAATGGAGCAAGAACTGTGGAAGAGCTTCTCATGTCTTTGTAATTCTTTGAAGTCCATGATTGCTCTTTACTATCATTTTATCATGCAGACTTGTGCTTTTGGTGCTGTGGTGTGACACTTGATTGAGCCTGTGTTAGTTGATAAAAGCCCTTACTTTGGAGGCAGAAGTGATCATGATAAAAAAGGAAAGGCATGCACATAAAAAGGAAAACTTAAAAAAAAGGTAAAAAGGAAATACCTGAGCTTGTGGGTCTGGCAGCTGTTAGAGAAGAAGTGTTAGTACCAAACTGGAAGAGGCCAGTGGAAGATCTTGTTGCATTTCTGATCTGCCAGTCATTGGATATGGGTATTATCTGCTGCCACGTTTCCCAGAGCAAAGAATGATATCATTTGTTTTGTTCTTGGATGGTCACTCTCTGCTCATCCTGATGAATTCCTGTATGTTTACATTGAAGCTGTAATCTGAGTAAACTTAGCCATGGCTAGTCAAGCTCTGTTAACAGCATCTACAGTGAGAACTGCATCAGGAGAACTCCCAGTATTTGGGTGAGAGGCAGCACAGCAGAGTCCTGGCCCTGCTAAGCTGTGGATTCAGGAAGGGCTCTGAGATGTGCTCTCCTGTGAGCAGCACACAAAGGCCTGGATGTTCATGCCCTGCTTCTCGTGTTTGCTGGTCTGTACAGTGTCCAGAGAATGTATCACCATTTCCCTGTATAAACTCCTGCTTATTGCTATCTGCACAGCTTAGTCCAAATTTCTGTTTGCTTGGAAAACATCTGTCCCTGACAGGATGGAGACTGAGGGAACTTGGATAGAAAATGTGCTGGTGGTGTGCCAGATGTGGGAAAGCACGAAGCAGTGAAAGGGAATCAACTACTTGTTTTTGCTCTTTAAAACACAGCTTTTGAGGAAGAAAATTGAGTGCAGGGGTTGTAGAGGAGGTTTGCTACCTGGAAACATACAAAATTTACATTTCTGAATTAGAGGATATAAAACGTTTAGAAAGGAAGGACTAAGTCAAGGGATTTGGATATGGTTGTGAAAATTTAGATCTGTTACAGAGCCAGAGAAGCTCTTTGAATGTTGTCAGCTTATTTCAGATGAAGTCTTGTGATGGGAGAACTGACTTGATCAGGAATACAAATATCCTCAAGGAGGGAACTGCGGCCACTTCAGGTAATTATAAGGAACCGTGTTTGACACCTAAAGCAGAGATTGTGAAATAATTGCTTTGGGAAACCAAAACAATCTGTCCAAAACCTGGGGCATCCAAGCTGTTGAGTAGTCACCATAGTAGGTGTTCTCTACTAAAAATGTCATTATCCCTCCCTTTCAAAGCAGAGTCCTGCCAAATCAATATACACACTCAGCTGGGGGGAAGGTGTCTAAAAACAGCAAAAAGAGAAGCTGTGTGGTTCTTCAGTTCACTTTTAGGGAGTGGGTTCATATACTTGCTAACATCATTTTCCTTTAGAGCTGGGAGGGGCTGCCAGGAGCACCCTGGGGACAAGCTCGTCCTGTTGTGACCCTTCCCCAAGCACCTGCTCACCCAGTGCTGGGACTGAGCATGGACCTGGGGCACCCTGGGTGGGGCTTCCTACAGCCCTTGCCAAAGCAGGTGCTGGAGTGAGCTGCACAGTGTTTCAGTATCAGCTGGGAAAAAATTCCAGGCAGCCTTTGGTCTCTGGAAGCTGCAGATAAGGCCCAGAGTGTGGCTGTGGCTGCTCTCTGTGGCAGCAGCCCCGTTCTGTGCTGCTGCCTGGAGGTGCTGGGGATTCCATGGTCTTGTGCAAGCACAGAGCCAGTATGTTTGTGACTGGAGTGACACTGTGATCTGAGTCATTCTTCCTGTGAGGAAGGGAAATCTGCAGCAAAACTGCCTGGGAACCAGAGGCATTCCTAAATCCTGGTGTGTCTGTTGTGCTGTGTGAAATTGTTAACCCTTAGAGAAAACCATGGGATAAGGTTGCACTTACTTTATCAAATCAGCAAATGTTACTGGAGAGCAGAGCTTAGCTCTGCAAGTAGATGCATAGAATTCTGCAATAAAAGTGAATTCATTACTGTTTCTAATAAAATTTTGGTCTGTGAAGGCTGTTGTTTAGGAACTCAGCGTGGATCCCATCTGTTTTTAGTATCCAGTTGTACAAGTAGAACCCTCAAATCTCCAGTAAAAATCTTAGCAGAGCTTAAGGAGACTAAAACTTTTATTAGCAGTTTTTATTAGCACATTAGTAGGCTTGGTGTCTAAGCGTGGCATGTGGTGATTATAGGCTGGGTGCATGTAACAGGCTTTTGGAAATAGGGAGACAGATCCTAGGAAATTTTGAGAGGTTGCTTCTCTCCATAGCAATAAACACATAAAAAGTGTTATTTACCTTTCACATGAGCTTTCCCAAGGGACTGTCGTGTCCCCAGGACAGGATTGTACAGAATGAAGGTTGGGACTGGTTTTTGTGATTTTGGCATGTAGGAGAAACCTGCTTCAAAGAAGACTTGAGTGAGGGTCATTTAGTGACTTGGTTGTTGTTTTGCTTGTAGTAAGATTTGTGAAAGTGCTGATGCTGTCACATGTTTTACTGGTGAAGTCAACACTTGCTTTGGGACATAAACCATCTCAGTCTATTTGAAACTCAGTCCAGACATGTCTTTTAACTGGTGCACAGGTGAATGGCATGGGAATTTCTGAACCATGTTGCTGTTTGATATTTAATCATGGTGGTTACTGGGAGCAGAGGAATGACTTTATAAGGGTATCATGCAGTAAAACAAGGTCTTCCTCTGACACTCTCCACATATAGTGAGGTTAAATATTGCTTTTGGAAGTTAACTGCTATGAAACATTCATCAGTGCCCTGTGCTGTGCATAGTTACCATAACCACCATCATTATAAAGTAACAGATTCAACAATTCAGCAGGGCTGGAGCCACCAAGGACAGGGGTGATCTCTCCATCTGTGTGTGGGAACCTGGCATTGCCCTTGGCCTGTCCAATCCTAGAAAGGCAATGGGAGCCATCTGGGAAAAGTGTGGTGAGGATTATGTGGCAGGAGCTTTGTTAGCTGCTTCCCTGCCAGCCCCGTGTCCCAGTTGATGGAGGAAGGGTCCCTCACTCAGCCCTCCCTGCACTGCAGCACTGATCTTCACTGATCTTCACAGCTCCAGTTTGACTCGTGACCCACAGGTGGAAGTTTGCTTTCCACGCTGTGTTCTCTAAATGTTCAGCCTTCCTGGGACTGTGGCCTTGGGTGGGTGGATCCTGGGGAGTTTTACTGTGGTGTTTGAGATGTGGTGCCCCATGGCATGACCACGCACAGGGCACTGGGGTGTTCAACATGAATTGAAGGGCTGCTTTTGGTGAAGCATTGCCAGAGCACTTGTTTGCACACAGATCCAAGAAAGGTCTAAGTGGAGACTTTTCCTGCGAGTTGTGCATGACCTTTTAGGGACTTTATTTTTTTCCACATTCCAGGCTGTTCTATGTGAGTTCTGGAAGGAGTTTTCTCCCTTCATCATCTTTCTATGGGATTTGGATTGGTCTTTGAGTAGTTTCAGTAGTAACACAATGGTGCCTTTACCCTGCTTCTGTCTCTTGTGTAGTTTCTGGTTCAGCTTTTATGTAAACTTTGAATAAGCTGTGTGTGCTGTTGCAGTCTTGAGTCTGTAATAACTGAATTTGGGAACCAGCCTGGTGTTTTTCAAGCTGCAGGGAGCTGGCTGCAGACAGCTGGGATGAAAGCTTTGTGTCACAGGGGGGGAGCTGGGAGAGCATCTCTGCTTTTCCAAACCTGTAAGGCGCTTTCGGAATAAGATCCCTGAAGTCTTGCAGTGTATTTATAGGATGTAACGCTGTTCAGGGAATGTTACAGTATCCTCTGTGGCACAAGTGCTGGTTTCGGGTTTCTCCAGCATGGTAAACAGCTCTGGGCTCCGGTGGTATGTGTGCTGCTCTGAGGGCTGGGCTGATCTGCCACGCTGATAGGGTTTGTTTGGGTTTTTTAGAAGCTCCACGTGTGAAAAATCTTTTCAGTCCCAGATCATCACATCTTGATCAGTTCATTAATCTAGGCTGGGACCTTAATGATCAAAAAGATTCTGACACATTTATAGATCTCCATGCAAGAGGGTCCCTCACCAACAACCATCCTTTTAAATAATGGATGTGTACTGCAAAACCCTATCAGTTCCTGATCATCTGTATGGAAAACAGCTCCTTGTAGTGAATATTGAGATTCTGAGAAGGTTGATGAAAAGCCAGTGGCCAAAATCAAGTCTTAGGAAGAAGTGGAAAATTTCAAGACACTCAAATAAGTAGGAACACTTCCCTTTATATTGAAGCAACTCTAAAAATGACACTTCTTTCCACCATGCATGACAGCATAGGAAGCACTTCAAAAATAAGGAAGACAAAATGTATTGAAAAAAGAAATAAAACCAAATGTACTGATCTGATGTGAAAATTTTAAATCTAATCCTTGCTAAAGCTTACCCTTGCTCATGGCATTTCTAGTGTGGGGTGTGTGGCTGGGAAGTGCTTGGCTGGTGTTCTGCCCTTGCTTTGCCACTGACACACTTTGTGCCCATGGGCAGCTGCTTTTCCATCCTGGCATTTCAGATTTGGGCAGTGAAAGGGGTGGGATGTGCCTCTGAGCCTGGATCTCAGAGCACCGTGTGAGTTTTGTGTGTTGCTTCTTTTTCCATGACAGGATTTCTGGTGGTTCTTTAAAAAGGTCCTGATTTTTGACAGTGGAAGTGGGTGGCCTTTTATAAAGTGTTAATATTTATAAAGTTGCAAAGTTAAAGGCATCAAGGCTCAGGGGGAGGTTTGGGGAGGGTCAGCAGTGACAGATATGATGGTAAGGCCCATTTCTCAGCCTTTTGGGAGACTTGTTAATGGCAGTACTTCAGCAGCTTTTTTCTTTTCTTGCTGTTCCAGTTCTGTACTAAAGTGAGCCACTGTTGGACAAGTGTCTGAAAAGCAGGAACATTTCTAGAAATATCCTTTGATTTCTGACTGGAAATGAGAAACTGTCTAAATATTCTGAGTCTTTAAATAGCCACTGGCTGAAGGACACCATAGCCTTCAAGTCTCCTTGATATTTGTACTGATCTTTATGTTTGTCCTGTGCTCTTTTCACCCTTTCCTAACCTGCATGAAACCTGCCTCTGGTGAAGGCATTTCTCAGTGGTCCTTCCCAGCTGCCTGCAGCCTCCCCCTGCACACAGCTCACCCTGGCCATGTTGTGTTGGACTAAAACTGCAGCAAGAGATCCTTTCCCTGATTGACACAGTGGTGGTGGTTTGAAAGCATGTCAGGGTAGGTGTGATAATGCTCCCAAAATTGAGTTTTTCAGCTGTCCCTGAGGAGGCTGCCTTGACACAACCCCAGCCTGGTCATTCCTGAGTCCAGCATAGGCCAGGTTGTCAGAGCAAGAGCCCAGGCACTGCAAGCTTTCATTTATGCAAATTACATTAACCTTCCAAGCTTAAAATAGCATTGAATTTATAATATAAATAAATCAACATTTCTTGTGGATTTGTTGGGGCAGGAGTATTTGCTTCAGGCATACAGGTGACCTTTCACTTTCCTGTTCCATTTCAGGAGGTGCATACCTGAGCCTGCCTGTGTGGAATCAGTCTAGATAACATGTTTCTTGGCAGGTGTTGCAATTCCAGTTTGCCAGTGGCTAAACTTGATCTTTATTTTTATTTTTCTAACAGCTCTTAATAGATAATGCTCATGACAGAGGAAAAATATTTGTCTGGTCCAGGATCTCTGTCTTCAGGATGGAAGTATCATTTTTAAAAGGTGATGACTCAAACAGTGAGGGGACATTTTGGTTGTTTTAAAGTGTTTAATTTAACTTGAGCACGAAGCTCCCTGCTGTCCTTTGTGGTCTGTGGGCAATAGAAAGTCCCTCCACAGCCCTGAGCTGCAACTGCAGGAGGATTTCAGGGAAGGAGGGTGAACCAGGTGGTAATGAGGAAAATGACCTGCCCTACATCTGGCTTTTAAAATCAGCTCTGTCTGGGCTTAGTATCCTCAGGCTGCAGCTGGGATTAATTTTGTAGGTAGGAATTGTGAGATGCTCAAATGTGATCTCCTCTCCAGTCCTACACACATTCACACCATGTAGAAATGTTTTGGTTTCTCTTGCCTGCCCCTTTGCTCTCTCACACAATGCATATAATCTGATTCTCTGAATGAACCTTTGTTTGGGGAAATACTGTTAGTTTTGGCTCTTGGAGAGCTGAGCTGACAGGCCCAACTCCCCAACAAAACAGATTGGAGATGACAAAACAAACTAAAACCACGCCTTTAAAAAAAAATGCTGGGGAGAAGCCAGAAAGTTCCTTTTCTGTGTTGCTGAAAAAGCTAATCTGTTTAGCTACTGTGCTATCAAGTCTGAAATTTGTCTTCTACTTAAATTAAGAGCCTCGTTGCCATTACCTGTAATTAAAGTAAAATTCGTACCCTACCTCAAAAATTTCATGATTGTGTACAGGAAGGAACTGGGGGGAAGCACAGAGGAAGTGGGTTTTGAGGCTGGAGCTAATAAGGCAAAAAAGAGTTGTTTTAGCACAAGGGCAGGAGGAATCCATTACCTAAACAGGAAAGCAAAGGCCATTTCTGTAGCTTCTTCCCATAAACTGAATTGACAAAATTCAGATTTGAAAACAAAATAATTTGTTTACAACATTAGACTCTGGTGATTCCTGCAGACATGCAGTAGCTGCTTTCCATCTGCTGGGCCTGCTGGGAATGCATATTTGGGCAGCAGGACAGGCCTGTGGAATCTAAACCACAGTGCTTGGAGGTTTGTGTTTAAATTCCATGTACCATAGATCTTGGCCAGGTGCTCTCTGAGGAGAAGAGAAGAAACAACACACTCCTGAGCTAGGGAGCCAAATGTTGCCAGAGATTTTCCTTGTCCGTGCTTATCAAGAAAGTGAAAGATGAGAGGGTGGAAATGAGGGGTTTATGTGCAAAGCACATCAAAAAAATCCACGTTGTACTCCTACCGTGTCGCTCACACACTTTATAACCACGGGCGTGTCATTCACACTCTCCTTATTTTAAGCAGGAGATCCTGCATTCCGTCCTCAGAGGGTATTTTAAAAACTTCTTACTTGGTGCAGCCTTTAGTTCACTGCAATCCCAGGATCACTTCCCAGCTGCAGTTCCTGCTCAGCCACTTTTACACGTCATGGTGTGGAGAATGAACTGAAATTTTTCTGAACAGGAAAAGGGGATTTTTCAGGCTGATGTTTACAGCAAAGTCTTCCCGATTGCTTTCTGTTAGAAGAGGATTTAAACATGAGGCTGTGGTACTCTTGTGAGCATTTCTGAGGGAGATGAAAAATGGGGAACTGCAAGTTGAATCAGAAACAGCTGAATAAAGCATGTGAGCTGTGTAAAACACATAAGCTCTACCATGCTATACCATATAGTTTCCATTTAATCAACATGTATTCCAATTACCTGTTAAGTGGAGGATATATGGAATTTATGTTAATATTTTAAAGTCTACTTCTCTGCACCTTCAGTGCTTTTTGTAGAAACCAGTTTCATAAAATGCTGGTGTTTCTTAATGCTAATAAGTAAATTAAAAATCCCTAAATTTCTTCTGGGTTTGCATGCAGATAAATGTCCCTTTCTGCCCAAATCCAGAGGGTGCTTGTGTCGTGTGGATTTATGCTGACTGAAGTCCATCTTAAAATCCTCTGATTAAGGGAGGAGAACAGGGGATTCTTCTGTTGTGAGTCATCTCATCTCAGAGCTTGATCCTGCTTCTACAGATGTTGGAGGGAGTTTTGCATTGAATTTATTAATTGAATGTTGTTTCAGTGCTAGGGAGGGCCACTGGTTTAAATTTTGCAGCAGTGAATGGCATCTCATGTGTATCTGTTAAGAAAGAGGGTCACACCTTTGCCCTGTGAGATCATTAACTGAATGTTATTAACCTAGAACAAAACAATGAGATTCTCAGAGACAAAACTTTGCTTGTAAATGGATCCTGTCAGGGTACTGTTAGAATACAAACCTGCTCCCTAATTACATTTCAGTTGATTGAAGAACAATTTAGAAATCAAAGGTGTTGAAGGGAATCAGGGAATCAACTCTCACAGTGGATGTCTCTTTCTTGTACTTTGCTGCAAATTTCGTGATGTTTGAAGGTTTGTAATTGTTTTAAAACACAGCTGCTTTCACTGGAGTTTTAGAAATGGAGAGTTGTGAGAGATCAGTGCCTGTTATCTGTCTGCCTGCTTGGATTTCAGTTGTCTGAGGTGTAGTTCCTGAGCTGGGAAAATGCATGTGGAAAACCTTGGGAATGGACTGCAGCCTCTCCTGGTGGAAGTGGCAGCCCCGGTGCCTCTCCTGTGACAGCCCCAGGACTCCTCCAAAGCAGTTGGGGCCGCTGCGTCCAAGGGGATTTCCAGCTCTGCTGGCTGTTGAGCTGAAGCTCTTTTGGCTGTGATCAAATCACTTGATGAGGACATTTAGACTCGAGAGGTGGAGATTTCTGCATGGGAGACTGAGCTGAGCTGCTGGAATGCAGTGCAAGTCACCCATCAACGTTTGATTTGATCTGTGTGTGATAGTGAGGGGAACAGGAAAGTCACCGATTCTTCCAGCATTGCTGCCATGAGCTGAGCTGCTGGCAGCAGCATCCCCTGCAGGATGCACCCAGAGCTTGGCTCCCTGTGCTGCCCATCTTGGGCACCCTCTGTGCAGCCCCAGCATTCCCACAAGCTGTGGGTGCAGCTGTCCTGGCTTGTGCCGTGCACTGTTGGGCCCAGTTCTCCTTTGGGATGTTCTCCTGCTCTCCTTGTTGGGGGCAGCATCCCTGGAGGTTGGGGGCAGCATCCCTGGAGGCTGGGGGCAGCATCCCTGGAGGCTGGGGGCAGCATCCCTGGAGGCTGGGGGCAGCATCCCTGGAGGCTGGGGGCAGCATCCCTGGAGGCTGGGGGCAGCATCCCTGCAGCAGCGTTGGAGAGGGGGCCAGGAGAAGCAGGGCTGTGCTCCTGGCTTGTGCTGCAGGTACATGGTGAGCATCCATCTGTTGGGAAGTTGCTCCACATTGGCTGTAGGAGTTGGATGTTGTGGTGTTACAGAACTGGCAGGAGCAGCAGCCAGATGGTCTCTCCAGTTGTTTGGGATTTTTCCTTGTTGCTGTTGTTGTTTTGCTGCTTTAAAATCTGAAGGCTGCTTTTGGTTAGGCAGCTGCTCTCAGTCTCAGTGCCGTTCAAAGTAATTGACTTTCCATTGACTTTGGAATTTGGAATAGTGTCTAAATATTGGTGTCAGCTTCATGCTGATTACTCTCCACTGAGGCTGAAGTCGTTTCACTTATGACCTCAAGCTGGACTTGTGTTTTGCTCCCATGGGAACTAAAAATAATAATTATTTTAAGAATAGGTTCTTAATCACTTCCTTCTTTTGATGTACTGGTCTTGTTTAGCATTTTCTAAGAATGTAATTGAAAATACTTTAAACTATTTGTGTTTTAATTCCAATTTTAATTAGCTCTTTGAAGATGCAAGGAGTGTACCAGACTTGATTACAGTTCCTTTGAGTCTTTTTATAGAAAAGCATTTGCTCTTGTTATTCTGAGTGCAGATTATTAGAGTTTTGTTGCTTTGGCAAACTGTCGAGTCACACAGAGCTGTGAAGAGATGAACATTAAGTTGACAGATTTCTTAGTCAAAGGCATGTGGGCACTTTGTCAGTGCTGGTGATGCATCAGCACATTAATCTCCTGTCTCCAAACTGTGAATGTACAGATGAGAAACAGGAAAAGGTGGGCTTTAGTCTGGGTTTGGAAGGGAAGATAAGGTGTGCAGTGGTTCTGGGGCAGAGCTGGCTGTGCAGTGAGCACCAAAGTTGTTGGGATAGCTTGCAGTGATGGGAGAAATATGAAATGGATGGAGATCACTCTCTGCCCTGACACATGGGCTGGGTAACAGTGAGATGAACTAGTTGGAGATCTTTCCATTAACTAAAAATCTTGAAATTTAAAAGTGGAGTCTTGGGAGATATTTCTTTTCAGTAGTGCATCCATATGAAATAGAATCCAGGAGGATTTCCTAAATGTCTGTGACCATGCAGATGGTGCTGAGTGCCTTAAAGCCCAGTAACAGCACAAGTACATTAACAATGATTTTTTTATTTCTTGCTAATGGTTGGCATGGTTTGCTCTCACTCTGTCAGTGAAGTTGCTTGCTCCAGCAAGTCTGCGGGTCTTGGGGGTGCTCAAGTTCCATGTTGTGTACCAAATTCTGTTTATTTTTATCAAGCACCAACGTCCCAAAGGCTGCAGCAGAGCCTTGTAGGATAATCCAGTGTGCAGCCTAACCCCCAAAGGGGCAGCTGGGCATGGACAGGGCTCACAGCTTGATCACTCACTGTTCTCTTGCTGCTGGGAATCATCCTTTTGGTGCAGTTCATAGCCACTCTCTGCATCTGCTTCCTTGTGCATACAAGAACATTGCAGTTCATTTTTAAAGAGGACGAGGAGGAAAAAAAAATCAGGCAACAACTCATCTACTGATGCATTGCTACAACCTGTTGCCACAACTGACATTTTATATAGTAGTAAAATTGAAAGAGCAGAGCTGATTTTCTTTACCTGTCTCTTGGCTGAAGCCTGGCATTTGCTCCTCTGTTACTGTGGAGTTGTGGGAGTACCTGAGTGTGAGAGCAGTTGTGGTGTCAGCAAGGGAGGAAATATTTGAAAAAATGTTTGTTTAATATCCTGTTATTGGCAGCTCTGGCATTCTGGTTGCTTTTGTTTAGGCCGAGGAGTTTTTACTTGTTTTTAATCTTGCAAGTTTTAATAAAAGGTTTCTTTAAAAAGAGCTGCTGTTGGGAGGTTTCCCAGACCAAATAGGAAACTGGGAATTATCAGTTCTCCACCCTCAGGCTCTGTGCATGGGCTTTGGTGAGCCAAGGGAAGTGCCTTGCACTTCTGTAGGATGTAATTCTATTTGCACAGAGATTTTAGAGCTTAAATGTGAAATGAGCTTTTAAGGATAAATCATTCCTCTCTGAGTTCATTTGTGCTGAATGCGTGAGGCAGATGGCCCGTGCCAGGGCACTGTCTGTGCTGCTCCATCCAGAGCCACTGCAGTTCATGGCAGAGGGCATTCCTGGCTGACCGTGTGCTCAGGGATCTCTCTGAGAGGGCAGAGTGTGTGTAGGTGACATTGCCACTCCTGCCACTCCTTCCTGTCCATCACCCCTTGACCTGATGCTCGGAGGGTGTCACGGTGAACCCGTTTCCTGTGCTGTTGTATGGGTTGCAGTTGGTATTTCTGGTCCAATTCCCTCATAGCAAGGTTGCACAACCAGCACAGGAGACATAAACTTGAAAGATGTGAGGCTAAAATGCCCCGAAACAAGAGAGAAAACCTAGGATAAGCATGGTTCTTATACTTTAATCTCTGGTTTGAAATTTACTGTGTTATGAGTATTTCCTACTTCCTCTGCCCTGTCAATAGTATGGATTAATGATTCATAAAGGTGTGTTGTAAGGGCTGGGTAGTTTGTGTTTATACAGTGCTTATTAGAGTCCCTGCTGCTTCTTCCTTTTTCCTTCCATTTCCCTTCCATCTCCCAGGAGCATTCATATATAAACCATTTCTTTTTCCAGCCTTGCTTTTCCTTGGAGAAAAGTTTCTAGCCTGTTGGTACTCCTTTGTGCCCAGCTCTGATTACCAGCAGTGTAGAATTGGTGGATTATATTTTTTCATGGGCCAGAACTGGCATTTTATTCCTCCTTTCCAGTGTTACCAGCCTGGAAAATCGAGTGGA
This sequence comes from Molothrus ater, assembly GCF_012460135.2. Classification (NCBI taxonomy): domain Eukaryota; kingdom Metazoa; phylum Chordata; class Aves; order Passeriformes; family Icteridae; genus Molothrus; species Molothrus ater. The sequence goes on from NC_050495.2 coordinate 3,288,213, forward strand.
ACTGAATCTGACCAAACATGCAGAAGCCTCTTAATTTTAAATAATCTCAGTCCCAGTTGGTGGAAGCTCATAGGTGGGGGTTAGAAAAGGCGAGATACTGGCAAAGAGAAAAGTGTGGGTGAAATTAATTTCATTCCTGATGATATTCTTGAGACCAGTTGGGACAGTTCTTAGCTCTTATGGAGGACACACGAAGACTGGATTAATCTCTGGCTCCTGGTTTAGTGAACTGTGGACAGTAAAAGTTGTGACTGGCCAACCATGGCTTGTTGTTGTTTCATCTGTTGAGAGTTCTGCTGGTTTAGGGGGATGCTTTGTCTTGAAAGGAAGGGAGAGAGAAAAACTGAAAGCAGAATGATTTGTTGTCTGTTTTCTTGCAGTGGAAGATTGGTTTCACCAAAATGGAAAAATTTTAAGGGATTGAAGCTTCAGTGGAGAGATAAAATCCGTCTCAATAACGCCATCTGGAGGGCCTGGTACATGCAGTGTAAGTACCGTGCTGGGGGCGGGTCTTCCCCGAGACATCGGTGAGAGCAAGAGAATTGAAATTATTGTGTACTGAAGAGCTCGGGGATCTGCTCAGGTCCGATGTTCCAGAGGCAATGCCGTTGGATCAGGGCTTTCCTGGGTGTGCCCGCACTGGGGACGTGCTGAGAGCTCCAAGCACAGCCCGAGATCTCCCCTGGCCAGCTCCCTGGCACACCTTGGCACTGGGGCGGCAGCTCTGCAGGCCCTGCTCGTGCTCAGCACCCGCGTTGCCGTTGTTGTTTCAGACCTGGAGAAGCGCAAGAACCCCGTGTGCCACTTTGTGACCCCTCTGGACGGCTCCGTGGACGTCGACGAGCACCGGCGGCCAGAGGTGCGTGGGAAACCTGGGGACAGCCCAGTGAGCTCTGGAGATTGCGACAGGATTTTCTGGTCTGCTGGGAACAAGGGCAGCAAAGCCAATCTGGGCTCTGGTTTTATTTAGAAGGAACCATTAAAAGCAGAGTGAACCCGGTTTTGTGAGTTCATCACATTAGGATGATCAAGGTGCAACCAGAAGGACATTTGTTATCTGTGTAACTTATGTTAATGCTGTAATTTAATGAATCATAAATCACAGAAAGTGCTATTTGAATAGTTCAGGTTTTGACAGCCACTGCTGTCTTCTGACTGGAAGTTGGTGGGAAATCAGAGTGATGGCTGTTTTCAGGACTGAATCTAAGTGAACCTGGGAGAGTTTCTGTATTTTATGTAATTGGAGAGGTGTGGTTTCAAGAGAACAAGCAATTTCTTTTTCTGTGTCGAAGTAGTTTCACAGACAGATCAAATATGAGTTTGTGTTCTTTCATTTTTGTGCTCCTGTAAAAATAAATGAAAACTAACATCTGCCCTCTGGCTCCTTGCAGAATACCAGTGAGGCCCTTGATGTGGCAATATGTGGCTCTCTCTATACTGCATAACTCTAGAGTAATTTATAACTCAGAGGAGTTCCAGATGAATTTGTGGAACTGTCTCAGGTTTTTGAATGAACAGTGTTGATGTTTGTGTTGAAAGTGACCCTCGAACACAAAGTTAAGGCTCTCATTAGTCTGCTCTCCCCAACTTACACACTGCTCTCTGTGATACATTGAAGACCCATATCGTGTGATCCTTTTGTTGCCATCAGTGTGTGGCCTGCAAGGTCCCCCCCTGAGCTGGACATCAGATTTCTCTTGCTTTGTGTCATTCATAGCAGCTTTTGCTTATGTGTGTGTCTGTGCATGTGATCTTGTGAAATTCACAGGATATTGTGTGCTTTATACATTATATTTCAGTAAATTAATTTTTAAGGGTTTTTTTTTTTTTGCCATTTCTTAACTCTTGTTTATGGTTGAGCTGCTGTGGGAGATGCTGACAGTGCAGTCAGATGTCACCTCGTGTTTGGTTTTTGTGGGAAAGATGAAGTTAGTACTGTCAGATTTGCTCTGTGATAGCTGAACTCTGGGACAGCGTGGGCTGCTGATACATGAGCTCAAACAGAATTAGCATGCTTTCTTTTGCATTTTTTATGCCTGAATATTTGCTTGGAAATGTATTGAATATTCAGCCCTTATGTGATTCCGTGTAATTCATGGTATGTGTTTGTGTTCTCAGGCCATTGCAACAGAGGGGAAATACTGGAAACGAAGAATCGAAATAGTCATTAGGGAATACCACAAGTGGAGAACATACTTCAAGAAAAGGGTCTGTTGGTTTACATAGTGAAAGTAGTTTGCTTGAGCTTGATCAGTATGTTGTCGCTTTTTGAGTTTTTCTATCAGTTTTTCTGGCATGCAAGAGTACTTGAAACAGATGATAAGCTGGTACAGACATGCTCTCTGATTAGTTCCACTTAACTAAAAATTATTGTGCTGGGACTGATTGTGCATGATTGGGTCTTAAAAGTTTTGCAAAATCAGGTCTTCCACTGGCACATACAGGACTTACTCTGACTTCACCCTGTGTTCTGTTCTCCTTTTGCAGTTACAGAAACACAAAGATGAAGATCTTTCAAGTTTGGTCAGGGTAGGTAACACCACTGAGAAGTGGCAATATTTGTGCTTGTAGAACCCGCAGTAGATAACAAAGCTGTAACATGCAGTAGCTTGCTTTGATTACAATCTAAGAACGAGCATCTTGCTTAAGCCTTAATTAAGGTTAGACACCTTAATGTTCTGTGCCCCAGAGAGCAGTGTGAGATTTGTAGCTTGAATTGGATGGAGGAGAGGCTGAATGTAAAGTGCTGTGATAGAAGAAATGGGAATCAGCACTGCATGCCCAGAGAGATCAATCTCTTTGAGGGCTGGCACATGATTTCATCTTGTTACTGAGTTGTAACTGGCACTGCTGCTTTGCTTGTGTAACTGGATGTGTGAAGATGTGGGAGCTGTGTTTTGCAGATCTTCCTGCTGTGCCCACAGCTCAAGCAGATAATATGCCAGGATCCTATAAAGGGACAAAATGGTTAAAGAGACAGTGGTATGTCCCCTTAAACTGTCAAACCTACTTTGGGTATATAAACCGATGGTCAGAAGCACTGTTGTGCTGTTTTTGCAAGGCAGTGCAGTTTTACTCAGCTGTAGTGAGGGATGGCTAAGCCAAGTCACACTGTGTTTTATTTTTCATGGGCAAAAAGTGTCTTGTGCAAACTTGGAGTACAATTGCACTTCACTGCGAGTCAGAGTTTCAAATACATCTCACAAGACAGGAGTTGTTTTTTGCACTCTTGCTAGTCATGTTATTTTTAATCTTTATTCAGACCAAGGGATTGTTAAACTGCGTGCAAAAATACTTGTGTAATCAATCAAGCAAGGAAGTGTTGTTATTTGTCTTATGTCCTTCTAGTCAATATCTGGGTTTTGGGCAAAAATCTGTCCCAGAGTGTTCTGGTATTTCAGTATCAGAAGCACCACGGAAGTGTTTCAGTCCATTTGATGGCTCCTCAAAGAGAGGTTCTTCCTTTAAAAATGTGAAAAATGAGGGCTGCTTTTATAGATATGCACCAGACTGCTTTGGCATTGCTGGGCAGCCTGACCTCTCCTCCTTTCCTTCGGCAGGATGATGATGTGGTTCCCTGGCAAAAGAGAAGGTATGGCAGAGAAACCCCTGTGCCCATGGAGGAAGGCAGCCTGCTGGATGCAGACATGCTCATGTCCGAGTTCACCGACACCCTGTTCTCCACACTCTCTTCACATCAGCTGGTTTCCTGGCCAAATTCCAGGGACATAGGTATTTGTTGGCTGTGGCTATGCTGCAGTGAGAACCCCTACAAAAACTCTGCTTTGTTGCTTTGCTGCTCTTGTAGTCTTGCCTAAGAAATCTATCTTATATTGCTGATACAGATAAAAACAGGTCAGGGAATGTCTTATGATTCTGTAGGTTATAGAGTCCCACTTAATGATCCAAATTTAATTTCTGTCTTAGCTTCTTATGTGCTGCTCCCAGCTTTGCCCCCTGATGTTGCTCTGAATAAATATGTAATGAGCAGTATTTACTTTATCAGTGGTGAAGGCACTGTGATTTATCTCAAAGCATAGTTGTGTGTGTATTTTTAAGGGAGTGCCTGTGTATTTTTGTTTGGCTTTGTCTGGTAGAATCAGTGCAAGTTTCATCTGTACAAACAATCCCAAAATCTATTCAACTTTCTCTGGAGGCTCTGACTGTCTGATGGGACAGAAGATGTCCACTGTTCACCATCCTTGCTGCAGGGATGTCTGAGCAACTCCAGAGCAGCCATGGTTTACATGAATTGTACTCAAGGCAGATGAAATGGGTGATGGTTTATTTTAAAATTCTCTGTTATGAGCTGTGGTGGATCAGGCTGTGCTTTCCAGCAAGGTTTTGTGTAGTGCAGCTCAATTAGAGCCTTCAGGTTTCACCTCTTCCATTTTAGTAATTGAAAGTTTCACTCCCCAATGGCTTTGATACCTGGACTGTGCTGTACTCTGAAGAGAAGCAGATGCTCAGTTCCTTTCAGCACCAGTTTTTCTGTAACATCTTGGCCAAGCCTGGCTGTGGAGTGTTTTATTCCTGCTGCTGTTACTATGTGAGTGATGGGAAGCTAATCTAATCTGTCTCCTGAATTTTGCAGGACACTTAGGAAATGCTGACATGATTCAACCAGGGCTTATTCCTCTCCAACCAAATTTTGATTTTATGGATACTTTTGAGCCTTTTCAGGGTAAGAATCATATATAGAGTTCAATAATTTCTTAAATATTGCAGTGATTTATGAACTAGGTTTTTAAAAAAAAGTTTAAGTGTTACAAGCATCTAAGGTTTCCCCATTTCACACTTCTTAGTGATGAAAACATTTAACTTTTTGTTTGTCTTTGAATGTTTTATGGCACTGTCAAGAATTCCATATAACACTAAACTACTGCTGACAACTTTGATGGTTATGGATCTTCATGGAAGTAAAGTGTCATATCTGTTTGCTGGCTCTGCAAGCAGTCTGCATCAGATAGCTGCACTTTGTGGGACTCACTGAGGAGCTCTTGGCTGTCTGTGTGTAGATGAACCTTTAACAGGACTGATTTTTGCATTGTCCCTGTTTGCATGAAAATTGAAGGAGTCAGCCCCAAAGCCCCTCTGAAGACAGCAATTCACTGCTCAGTTGTATGAAGCAAAAAGCTCATGGTTTCATTATTTGTTTAATAATACTGATACTCCTGTGAATTTTAGGATCTAGCAATGCTGTATCTTAAGTATGAAAAGAGGAAAATTAATAGGTGGCTTTTCATGTTTCAGAATTATTCACACCCAGTCGCTCCAGTAATTATTTCCCTTCCGTGTCTGCTGTCAGCTCAGCTACCACAGACAGCAGCAGCCACTCGTCCCAGGTAAGAGAGGTTTCAAACAGAAGGCTCTGCCATGAGCCATGGAGGAGTTCCTCCTCTCAGGAGGAGTTCAGGCACGTCTGAGTCAGTGATGTTTCCTTCTCTCAGTCTCCTGTCCTGCCGTCGGGTTCGCTGCCCAGCACGCTTCCAGCAGGGAACATCAGCGATGGACTGATTCCTTCCTCAGTACCTGCTCCTGTCATTCCTGACGTCGTTGCTGACCAGTGTTCCAGCATTAGAAGTGGGGGATCTTTCATCCAGCCAGCAGACTTCCCTCCTGACTCGTCTCTCAGCGGGCCACAAACTTTCATGTCGGTGTTCCAGACGCCGCTGCCGCTGCTGCAGCCCACGAGCGCCCAGCAGCCGCCCCCGCTGCCCGCGGTGCCGCTCGGCTCCAGCCTGAGCCCCGCCCCCGCCGCCTTCGCCGCTCCAGAAACGCCCAAGTTCGGCCTCTGCGAGTCCTCGGTCATCACTCACACGGCCTCTGCCACGCTGACCCACAACGCCCCTGCCACCACCTTCAGCCAGAGCCAGAGCCAGAGCCTGGTGCTGGCCACGCAGCAGCCGGGGGCAGGAGTGCCTTGTAACCTGGCCTTCCAGACTGCTGTTGTGCAGGGGCAGCCCCGGCCCCAGCTGCAGTCCCAGCTGACATTTGCACTCCCCAAACCTGTTCCTCTGGCCAGTGCTGGGACAAGGCCCAAACAGTCACAAAAAATAGTGCCTGCTCCGAAGCTTGAAACAGTGTCCTTAGTGGTAAAGAATGCCTTCATCACCCCAGGTGAGGAGCACTGTGGGAGGATGGCTTTGTTTTCTGAGTGGGACAGGCAGGAGGAAAAGACCTCCTTGCTTTTCTTGCTTTACATAGTAAGTCAAAACAGAGCTGCTGAGTGTGTCCACGGAACCCTTGAATCCACTGGCTGAATGCAGTGGCTGCACTGTTCAGTGGGATGCTCTGGACTGCTGCAAGGACTGGAAGCAGTTTGGTTGAGTGTGAAAAGCTGACCTGCAAAAGGGGGTCTCTTTTGTATCATCTGTGATGGGCTGTGTAGCTGCACCAGCTCTGTGCTCCTGTCCCATAGAAGCCCTGGATTTAGGAGTGATGCTGTTGGGATTAACTGCCCCTCAGGGCATTCAGCCACAGTGGAGGAAGAGATTTTCCTGAGGGAGCTCGAGATCTTTGTCTCAAGCACTCTAGAGACCCTTGAGATGCTTTAAGTCAGGAGTGGATTTCAGGTCAGGATAGGAACACCTGGGACTTCCACACTGGGTGGGATTTGGAGCCACTGATGCTGCACAAGGCAAAGAATAAGATAAGGAGAGAGAATTTAGCTTGAGGTGGCTCTTGTAGGAAAGCTCAAGGCTGGAGCAGGACAGTCAGAACACCCTTGGGATTATTGCAGTCTGTTTTTAGACTTGTGCTGGCTGGGAGCCAAGTGACTTCAGCCACTTGAAATGTGCAACAATAATTCAAGAAAAAGCCTGCCTGGAGGAGTAATGTTAAACAGGCTTTACTGGGGAGTAGGTGTGTCTGCCAGGGCCTGACAGTGAGGTTACCCACCAAAGAGAAAAATCACTGTTCAGGAGAAGGGCAGACCCAAGATGGAATTCTGGGATGTCACTGAGATCAATTTGGTCCATGATTAGAGCACAAGGGTGTTAATGGCAGTGTTCCTATCTGCAGTGTGTTATAAACCAGCATTCCATGTACCTTCAGCAGTTGAGACATGCATTTCTCACCTAGTAAAGATTGTAGGCAACTCAGTTTCAGAAAGCCTTTGCTCCTGCTTTTCTCAGGCTTCCTGGGGTGTTCCTCACCCCACATATTACTTTCCTAGTGCTCCACCATCCACTTCTAGCCCATCACAACCAGTGGCTTTGTTTCTCATCTAGATTAATGGCATGTATTTGGGGATCACGGTGTTCCTAAACTACTGGGACATCAAGTTCAGGGGACAAATCCAAGAATTTATATAAATACTGGAGCTTTATTTTTGGAAACAGAATAAACATCAGTACTTGTAACTGAGGCATTTATGCCTGTAATTTGTGTTCAGGACAAACAAATCATCTCCTGACTGTAAAGCAAATTACATTATATCTTGTGTTAAAACCACTGTGTGATGTAAGGACCCAAAAACCTGTACAGATTGTCTCATTAGGTGCAAGACTTCACTGCTATCACTTCATGATAAATGTGCTGATTTGGAGAGGAAAGTCTGCAAAAGATGCATATGTAGGACAGAAACATGAATCATGTAAAGCGACTTGTAAATATTGTTGCTGGCTGCTGCAGGTCCCCAAATGTGGAAGTCAGAAAGGCCAAGCCTGTGCAGCAGCATTACTGCACTGGTAAGAGTAGGCTCTTGAGGTCAGTAGAGATGTCCCAGTCCAGCTGAACATCAGTGAACAGTGGAAAGGTTGTGATTCTAGCTTTAGATGTGGGAGTGCTCGAAGAACGAACGCCCTGTGTCAGTGACAGAGCCACGCAAGGGCTGGCACAAGGTTTGTGCAATCCCCAGGCCTCTCTCATGGAGGCTGTGCAGAAACTCCAGTTGAGTCAAAACACAGCTGGCAGGCAGAGGTGACACTGTCAGGGAGGGGACGTTGGATAACCCTGCACTGTCTCCCTGTCCTGCTGTGTGTGTCCTTTGGGGTCCTCATGCTGAACTGCAGAGGGGTGGCTTGGCAGGGGCTGGGCTGTGCTGACATTTCTCCTGCATCATGACTTTGTTTGTGCAAAGGAGAGCTGAACCAGTGCAGCCAAGAGTCAAGCCAAATATGTTTGGTTCATTTTTATCAAAACCCAGACAGAAGCTGTGTCTTTGCCTGATTCTTCCCTTAGTGACAGTTTAGGATGGTCAGTCATTTTCTGTAGAGACTGGGCAAGAACAATGTCAGCATGAATGCTGTGGTAGCAACTGCACATCTGCATTGGTTACGTGGAGATCTTCACAGATTCATGTGGAGACATTTGCTGCTATTCAGAATTACCTCTAGCTGCCTAAGCACTGCAGAACTCTTGGTTCTTTAGCATATTTTGTGGAATTTTGATGCTGATTCCCAATCATATTTGGTTGTCTTGTGGTTGTGTGTCATCTAAAGCAGCTATATAGCCAGATAGTGAAAGAAGCTGGTAGGCTGAAGTGCTGAGGGAAAGGATTTAAGACACATATGAGGAACCATGAGGTATTGAGTCATTGACCCCTCCTGGGTCAGCAGAGCAAGCCTGAGACCCCAAAGTGTGGATGGAAGAGAGCTGAAGATGGTCCTCTCCTGTCAAACCCAGCTCTGACAGAATGAAGACACTTTGTATCTCCCTGAATTACTACATACCTCTGTAAATTCACTGTGAAACAGTGACAGTCATTCTAGAAAACTCAGAAATAGCTGGAGTGTTGAAGTCCTTTGTACTAAGTTAAAGGGGTTGTGATTATTGGAAGACTGGTGGCATTTTATACTGCAGTGAAATAGTACCAAATAGATGCCTATTGATCCATGCCCATGTTATTGACAAGTTATTTCATACAAAATAATTTCCATCTTTTTTTTTGTATCATTAACTATTCTAACTGAATTGTGTTCTTCAGCTGCCTTTCAGGGACAGTCCAGAGCTGTGATTGTAACTCCAGCACCTTTAAAAAGAGAGGGGATTTTGACGCCAGCCACGTCTCAGTCTAATGTTGCAATTGCACCAGCTGGAATTGTCAGAGTAAGGAGAAGATAAAAAACAATTATATATTTGTTTTCTAGGCCTGTTATTTGCAAGTAGTCAGAGCCATAATGTGCTCAGGCGGGTAACGAGTCCAGTAAATCATCTGTTACCCAATGTATGCATTTGTGCATTCAGCATTATGTTTGCTTGTTTTTAATGTAGCCACTCCATGGGCTTGGAAGCACTTTATAGTCTTGACAGGCTCTGTCTCACACAACAGTAAGATTCCAAGGAGGCCTGTATTCACAGTGCTGTGGATGGGGATGGTTTGTGCTTTAACTGTGCAGAAGCTGGAAGGAGCCCATGGAGCTCACCTTTCCACTGCCATATTGGAAAATATGACTTGGGGATGTGAGTGGGTTTCCCCAATATGTTGTGTGCAGGAAGATGGAGATAGATTTTAGTATATTATGCTGTTGATGTGTTGTAATATTGCTTTAAGTTATGAAAGGATACTGGTCTCCTGCCAGAAGCCTGACTTTGGTGCCTGCCAATTCCTTATGTATTAACCCTTGTTTCATGTCATCAGATTGTTAATCATGTATTAATTTGCTACTTTTAGTGAAAGGCAAGGTAACAAATCTCTCTTTCTCTCTTTCTCTTTCTTAATCTCTCCCCCCACTTTGTCCTTTCTCTCATCCCTTCTCTCCCTCTGCCCCCACACTGCCCCTCCTGCTCTTTCTCTCTGTTTTCCTCTGTGCTGTCTCTGTGCTGTTCCCAGGCTCCCGGGGTGACGGAGTTCCGTAGTAACATTCTGGTTGGTCCAGCACAGCGAGCACCAAGTAGTCAACAAAGCCAGTCCACAGTCTCACATCTCTTTCCTCCTAGTGTAGTCCAAGATGTGTTGGTGAAAGGAGAGCACATCCCTTCCCACTGTAGCAGTTCACAAGTTCCCTCACCTACACCTAGTAAGTTAGAAAGCTGTAAGCATTCTCTCCCCTGCACATGGAAGTGTGTTTCTGTTGGGTAGGCAGGGTGTAAATGGGCCTTGAGGATCTCTGGATAATTATTGAAGGAAAAGCTTTTCAGGCCCTTCTACCCCACAGCTTCAGTTGCATCCAGTAGTTTCCAATTCTTGTCTTAAATGACTGTGCAGCATCCCCCCAAACTGTGATTTTGTGTTTCCTGTAAGTGGCTCCTTTCTAAAAGGATGTGCTGTCGTAGTCACCAAGAAATGAAAGGCATCTGTGTAGGAAGTTCTGAATAGGTTTGTTGTTCAGTATCATAGCTCTGATTTTGACTGGAGGATCTCAGACACAATCCTTGTAGGTAAGTGCAAAGACTCCTTTTGCATGTGCATCGGTGGAGTGTTCCCTGGGCTGGTTCTGGTGGTCAGTGGCTTGTAAGTGTCACCATCATGTCCCAGGCCTTTAGAGACAAATGGGGGAGCCCAGCAGGACAACGGAGTCACAGCCTGTGCATCCAACATGCCTTTGCTGAAAGATGTGTGTGAAAGGACTATTCCATCTTGCTATTCAGGATGTATCATGTGATATCCTGAGCTTTCCCAGCAGTCCTGATTTTCTCTAGCATGTGGTTGCTGCATCAAACAGTGTAATTTGGTTGCCGACTGCATTTCAGTTCAATTCTGAGTAGAAACTTCTCAGCAGTTGCATTTGCTACAGAAAGTTGTTTGTTAATGTGTCTTGTGTTTTTTCCTTTCTGAAGGCCGGGACTGTCAAAATTCAGGCCAGGCTTCCCCCTGCACCTCTGAGCAGAGCCCCAGTCCACAGTCTCCTCAGAACAGCTGCTCAGGAAAACCTGCCACTGACCCTGCTGTGGCTGCACTTAAGGTGTGTGTCCTTTCCTTTGAGGGGCTTTTCTTTGCCTTCATAGCTGCTTTTCTGTCCTGATGTCTGAGCATAGCTAGAGAAAGTTGTGCTTCAGGACAGTAGCATTGTGTGTCGAGCTTAGCTTGCTGCTGCCTCTGTGCTGCTCTGTGCAATCCAAAATGTCAGACTCTAATCTACTCTGCTCCTCAGGGATGTGTCACCAGAGGGGCCAGGCTTAGCTGTACCTCTGCAGGTCCTTATGGTCGTGACAGCAGCTCCTGCTGTGGCTCACAGGAGTGTTGTGACAGGTGTCAGTTTACTTGTCAAAGGTTTCAGGCTTAGTGTTCTAAACTGTGGCTTTTTGCCATTGCTCTGTTGGGGCTCGTCAGTCTGCAGGGCTCTGGCCATGGCTGGAGGGGAAGTTCTTGACCTGCTGAGTTATTACATGTCTCCAGTGATGCTGTGCTGCTCCACAGAGAAGCAGCTCCACAGACTCTATGAGTTACACCTGTAAAACCCCTCGAGAATCACTGGGGTAAGAACTCAGCGGTCTGGAGGTAGCACCGGAGTGCTGGTTGTACCTCACACACAAGCTGACCTTGTCAGAACACTTTCTGTGGTGGTATGAGAAACTTCTCCATGAAAACCCCATCAGAACAATCAGCTGTAACCCTCTCATTCATTCTGTTGTGGGAGGGAGCATTACTTAACAGTTCTGCAAGTGCCAGTCCCCTTCTGGCTTCTCTGGCTCTGTGTACCCTGTGAGTTGGTGGCAGTTTGGTTACTCTAGGGCACAAAGGTAAGTTTAACACCTACAGCCTGTGACTGAACTCAGGTCTAGATCTGTTGCAGAGGACAATCAAAACAGACCCTTGCTGACCATGCTGCAAGTTACTGATAAATCTGGCAGGGATTTGCTTGGCATGAGAGCTCACAAGCCATGGATGCAGCCTGTTCTGCTGCTAGAGAGTAAGGTAACAAAGGAACAAATTAGTAGGGCTGGCTGATGCTGGGAAAGTGGTCACTAGATGGAAAAGCAAAGACACAGCTTTACAGCCATGTAAACACACCTGCTCTGACAGGAATTGCTTTGGATATGTACTGTTAGTAACTCTTTTGCAAGAGAAACAGTGATATTTGCCAGGCTCCAGATGTATGTGCTTTTGTTCCTCTGTATTGTCAAGTTAGATTAAACAGTTCTGTATTGCTAGGTAACATGGTTATTTCAGTTTGGCAAAGCATGGAGTGCACTGGAAATCTCAGTTCTGCTCATGGACCTGCATTTTCTCTGGTTTTGGGCAACCATTTCACTGCTTTATTACATTGCTTTCCCCATTATAAAGTGGGGTGATGGTGAACTGCTGCCAGAAAGCCTCACTCTTCCAGGAATGGGTTCTCAAAGTGCAAACTCTGTTAGAGAAGTTCCTTCATCCCAGGTTTCCTGTGGCAGACTCCCAGGAAAAGGCAGTAATTGAGTGATGCAGCAATAGGAACAACGTGGGCTGCTGCTGCAAGAGGACTCAGAACAAAGAAATCCCTGGGCTGTTACAGTTTTGGTCTCTGCACCTCCTTCACACGCCTGGCACACACCTCTGTGTGGAGTGGGGATTTTCAGAGTCATATCTGGAGTCGTTTTGTTCCTTCCTGGATCCTTCTGTGTGTCCCTGCTGTAGCTGTGACACGTGTAACCATCCCAGGGCTGATCCCTGGCTGTTCCAGGCTCCAGCTGAGCTGGGCAGGAGCCACAGGGTGGCGATGTGGCCCCAGCTTTGGGAAGGGATCTGCCGGCTGCTTCTTTTGTCCTCGGCAGCTCAGAGGCCTTGGAATAATCTGGTATTCCCAGTGCCCAAGCAGAAACTAGAGCTCCTTTTATTTTCTTTCTGTTGGCACCAACCTCGGGAGCTCCTGTCAGTGTTTAGGTAGCTCCCAGCCCTGGGATCCAGGGGCTGCAGAATCCTCCTGTGCCTAAAAAGTCCTGCCAGTTGTTTTCTTTGTTACTGATTGAAAGGTATTTCTACCACAGCCTGGACCAGTTCTGGGTCTACTGATCTTTTTTCTTTTGTTAATATAAATCCTAAATATTTTACTTCCTGATGACGCAGCTTAGAAAGATGTGTAGGGTGTCCTTTACTTTCTGCTAAAGCACTCCACAGACAAATGGTATCTTTCAAACATTGTGTGCCTTGCTGGCAAGTAACAAATCATGTGCATATTGTACAAGCCTAGAACCTCCAGGTAATATAATATCTTTCATATTTTCTCCTTGCCATTCTGGCATGTGATGCTTAAAATAGGTGCAGATGCCAGAGGCAGGTTGGTCCACAAACACACTGTCAGTTCATTATTAAGATTCTGGAGAGTCGTTCCAGGGGAGGCTGTGAATGCCAACAAGTCAACAAAAATGACACTGAATTTGAGGAGCTGAAATAGTCATAGCAGTAGAACAGTAAAGGACAACAGCACAGACTGAGCTGATTTTATTTGTGCAGAATCGAAGGATGAGGCATCTTTCAGAACAAAAACGAAGGTCTAATATCAAGATTGGTTTCAGTGCTCTGAACAGCTTGGTGTCAGCCAACTCCAAGTCGGTAAGTACTGCAGCAGCACTTACAGTTTGATGTGAAATGTAAGAAGGAGCCATTCTCGAAGTCTTGTTAATAAATGTAGTGATTTCACTGCTGAGTGGTCAGCTGAGCACAGCAGAGAACACACTGCTGGAACACAGCAGTGAGCAGAGGTGGAATGGGAAAGCTCAGGTAAATTCCTAGGATTTCCTACACCATTGAGATCTCTGCCTCCCAGCATGGTCAGTTGAGATGATTTGGAAAATCTCACTAGGACTCTTTACACCACCCAGCTGTCTTTAAGAATCAGGGTCTTTTTGTCCCACTTTCACCTGTCACTTGTGCTTGGGTTCACAGAGAAAAAAATTCTGAACTGATTTCTCATTGTCCAATGACTTTGTGCAGATGAAAAACTTACTCTGGCTACACCAGTCAACTTAGTTCACTGAATTGAAATACAAATATATCTGCACAACAAAATTTTTAGTGTCCTTTAAATACCAGCAGCTTTGAAACATGCAAAATATGAAAGCTTTTTGTGCAACATGTTGATTTGTTTTTATAATTTTTACAGTTTCAGAAATTTAGGTGATATGTTGCCAGAATTTCACTTCCTGGCTTGAATAGCCTATTTGAAGGGAAGTCCTTTTTGAAAACTCAGCTTTACTGAAATGTCTGGTTATTTTATTTCTCAAGTACAGATTTTTAATTGGTTCCTCCAAACTGAAGAATATTATTATCTCCTTTGATGGGTCCTTCTGTTTAATAACTTCAGGTTTCCCAAACTAAATAATTTATATTATCAACTTAAAGCAGCGCTTCTACCAGCACTATAAATCTGTCTGGAGATGTAGCACATACTTCACTACTTAAGTAAAACTGTAAATATTTTTAAGAGGACAGATAATGAAATAAAACATTTTAAATTATTAAAATACTTCTTTCAACAAAGTAGCAGAAATGTAATTTATGGAAGAAGACAACCCCTACAGCCACATTTCTTTGTACTGGAGTTTGAAGAGGATTCAGAGAAATGCAGAGTTGAGTATCTGAAGTGTTTTGCTCTGCCTGACCCTGTGCTTTTACACACAGTGAAGAAAAATTAAAAGGTGCTGGAGTGCAGGTTAGGAGGACAAACTCCTCATGAACCTCGGGTTGTTGCAGGAGTTGAGCTGTGTGTCTGTGTTTGGCCTAGATCAGCCACGCCATCACACTCCAGAAGACAGTGGAATACATCGCCAAGCTGCAGCAGGAGAGGAGCCAGATGCAGGAGGAGACCAGGCGGCTCCGGGAGGAAATCGAGGAGCTGAACGCCACCATCCTGTGAGAACGGGGAACTCCCAGGGACAGAGCAGCAGCCCCAGTGGTGCCGAACAGCAGGGAGGGTGTGCTCAGTGCCACAGCAGGGAGCAGATGGGTGTTGGACAGAGCAGAGCTGCTGTGGGGTGGGCACTGGTGCAAACTGGGTGGATTTTCAGCAAGCTCTGAGCACAGAATGTACGACAGTGGCAGCATCAGGGAGGATGTGTCAGAATAGTTCTGAGAAGAATTCAGCGAGGATGTTTTTATTAAGCTCATTGGTGATTGAGCTCTCACTCTTCACAATGGCTCTGCTGCAGTTTTCTTCTCAAATGCAGTCAGTTTTTATAGAATATTGTGATTGAGTACATAAGACGCAGAACTTGGGCTCTGGAAGTTTGCCACTGGCTGAACATAATTGATAAATGCACCTTCCCAGTGCCTCAGTTTGGTCTGTGGGTTTATGATGATGTGCTATTGCAAAGCACGTTGAGAACTGCAGTGGCTTTACTTCCATCTGCAGAAGTTTTGGGCTTAGGCATGATGTTAAAATTAGCAGTAAATCAAAATATTTTTATTTTTCTTGCAAAATATAATGAAGTCTGCTTGGTTTTGTTTTAAATGGGTCTGTTTTATAAGAACATCTGTTACATCTTCTTCTGTAACATTGCTTAGGAGTAACTGTAAATTTTTCCTTGACTCCTAATGTGCCTTGTCCTTAAGGGATGCCCAAAATTACTTTGTTCTATGCTATACTTTGTTTTCAGTTTTGTTGTTTGTAACCAGAAGTTTTTGTAGCAGCTTGATAAATCACTTTGCTGCATGAATATAGACAAAGTTGTTGGGAAAACAGTTTTTATTCCTAACTGGAGCAGTTACACTCTGGGGGGATCATGCCCTGGGAAGCCCCTCCAGCAGAGATAACAGGAATACACATTTTCTCCTGCTGCAGTTTAGTCTGGAAGGGCAATGTGTCCTTTTTGGTGAGACTCTGACTCCAAACATCTTCTCAGTTCTTGCCAGCAGCAGCTCCCTGCTACCGGGGTTCCCGTAACGCGGCAGAGGTTTGACCACATGAGGAAGATGTTTGATGAGTACGTGAGAAGCAGGACCCTGCAGAACTGGAAGTTTTGGATTGTATCCTTTTATACCAACCCATTGAACCTGGGCTTTGGTACTGGTAGTTTTAGAGCCAAGAACTTGGGATTCTGATATTGTGACTTAAAGCCAAGTTAATTAAATAGCAAACGTCCTCAGTTTTTATCTGCATCTCTGTGTGGGTATGGATTCTTGCAGACCTTGCTCACCTCAACATGTGGGAGGTAACTGCAAAGTAAAATGCAATACAGAGGCAAGGTTTTCATGCCAGGTTATTGTACTGCAAGAAATCTTTTGTGGGCTCTGCTGTAACTGCAGCTCTAGTTGCCTTTTGGGAAATGTACATAGACAATAGCAAAGATTTCAGGGGAAGAAAAATTACAGTTACAGAGGCTGTTCAAAAACTTCCACATCCCTTTTCCTTTTTTCCTCTTCAGGTCTGCGTGGAGGAATTTTGCAAAATATAGTGAATATCACTAGGAACTAAGGTTCAATTTTTTTCTCAGTCTTAGTGTTAAGATATTTTAAAATACAATTATTTCAGCATTGCAATCCCTCTGGCAGTTGAAGTCATTTAGAAATCCAGTGTTTTCTCTGCCATAGCCTTTCCCATAGAATGTTTTGAACTCCCCCTTTGTTGCCTCCCTTAACATTTGATGGTTTGCAGTTCAGCATTATTATAAAGCCATTGTTTGAGTCCTTCAATGGGATGGTTTCCACAACAAGCTTTAAGGATCTGAACGAAACTGCACTGGCCTGGTTGGATCAGCACTGTTCTCTTCCTGTTCTAAGGCCAAGTAAGTGAGTTCCCATCCAGCAGCTCTTCAGATCACAGAAAGTAAGATAGAACAGCATTTCTTAAAAGTCAGAGTATGACAAAGAAAGCACATGATGCTGAATGTGGCTTTCGCTTCCTTTTTGTTAGCTCAGTGAAAAAATAAGAGCCTCTTCTGACTGTGAAGACAGAAAAAAAAATTGTTGAATACACCAGAATTTAAACAGTCTTTAACTACACTTAAATTTCAAAAGCTTGGCTCTAGTTGGAGTATGTTTGGCAGTGTGATTTATCTCATAATGAGGGAAGACCTCTGAGATTTGTATTTAGCTTTGGAGTGACCTTCTGTTTGGGCATCACTGCTTGATCCATTCCCTCTTGCCTTTGACAAGTATTTAATTTACATTTATAGCTGTCAAGGGGGGCTCTGTTTTGCAGAGGAGAGATCAGTCAGATTAATAGCTTTTCCTGATGCTTTCCTGCCTTTTGTTTTGTTTTCCTAGTGGTGCTGAACACCCTGAGGCAGCTGAGCAGGAGCACCTCGATCCTGTCGGACCCGCAGCGGCTGCCGGAGCAGGCGCGCGAGGCCGCGGCGAAGGTGAACAAGAGAGCTGGGGACACCTAACAACCAAAGACACTGAGGTGCTTGTCCCAGGGGTGGAGACCCTGCCAGGCCCTGCCTGCCCAGGCTCCTCCAGTCAGTGCACTTTAGAAAGGATTCTCTCCATCACCAGAGACATTGTTCAGGGCACCTGGCCCTGCCTTGAGAAGAGGTGCAGGTGATGCAGCGTTGTCAGAACGTTTGGGTTCCTCTCCAGTGCTGTGCTGTGCTCTGTCAGTGAGAAAAAAACACCATGCTCAGGTAAACTCAGCAGGTTTGAGCCCTGCAGGCAGCAATAGATCTCCATCAATGCATCCTTATGCAACTAATGGAACGCCCTCAGTTCTCTGAAGTGTAAATCCTGTATGCCAAGGAATGTGCTCTTCAAGGGGAAAAAATACTTCTGATTTCATGAAGCAAAATGTGCTTTTTATTTTGTTCTCTGGTATTTGGTTCCATGTGTTTTACTTGAATAGTGAAAATTGTTAAACAGGATCATATGAAAAACCAAAGGAGAAGAAAAATCTGTCAGTGATGTCAACTCATGGCAAAAATACTAGAATTAAAATCTCAGGCTTTGTTTTGTGTATTTTTATTTTAATGAGTGTATCATTGCATTTGATCAGTTTCAAGATGTGCTTTATTTTCTAGTAAATAAAGTAGCTGATTTTTATTTTTTTTATATAGCAGGCTGTGCAGTAAGTGCAAGAAAGCAGTTTTAGATAGTATAAATTCTGCAGTTAGGATAAATGCATGAATTTATATCAGTTTAATCAGTTAACTGTTTTCTTGCACTCTGCACAGTTCAGCTGCCATCCTCACAAAATGTGCACATATAAAACACATCCATAGGTAAATGTAGTAGCACTTCAGAGACAAGAATTGAGTTTGTAATGTTAAAAAATTGGCTTTTTTATTATTTCAGAAGCTATATCAAACCACACAGACTTGCAGTCAGTTCTTTGCTTCTTTGTCTTTTTTTGCTTCTTCTTTTTGCCTTCTGTCTGAAAAACCTGAAGGACTTTATAGGCCTGGTCTGTATGGGAAGGTTCTGTTCAAGATGAATTATAGAACATGTAAAAATAAGTTTAAAACTCAAAATACTGCATAATATTTTTCTTTGACAATCTCAGCACATCCTGTGCTCTGCTGCAGGTAAACTGAGTCCCGTTCCAGCAGTGATTGTCCATCCTGGGACAGCACTGGGATGTTCATTCCTGCTGATTGTTCGTAGTCTGGATGATCCCATGACCCTTGTAATTCCACTCATGACTTGATCCTGGTTGTTCAGAGCTCTGCAAAGGTGGGAACACCTCCCTTGAGCAGTTTTCTCCCAGTTCCAAGGGCAGGCTGGAGGTGCTGTGCAGCCTCCCACAGTGGGAAAATGAGGAATAACTGGAGCCCTTGGGGGCTGCACACTCTGAAATGGGCTCAGTAGGTTCTCCTTGGGGAAAGGAGCTTTTCTCAGCATTGTCCCCAATCTCCTGCACTTGGTGGGCCAGAGTTTGGAAGGAAACCATGGGCCTGGGGACTAGGGCTGAGCACAGGTGGAGGTTTTGGTCTTGTTTCTCCTTTGTCCTGAGTTCTTGCAGCTAATGGCTTTTCTTGCAGAGCTCCCTCTGTGAGAGCAGCACTGTAGGAAGGACAAGGCACAAAAGGTGAGCCCCTCCCTGCGTGGAGGGACTGAGGACTGAAGGGGAAGGCAGAATGGCAATTTTGTACCAACACAGCTTCCTCTGTGCAGGCTGTGTTGGGGGACATGCTTTTCTTTCTCTTCTTTTACAGTAGATTTGACAAATTATTTGAAGTTTGTGGCACATGAGAAAACCTGTGTCCCTGTCACAGAAGCAACAAAATTTCAAGTCTCAGCCAAGGAATGGTGTGTAAAGGTTGTCATAGTAATTAAATAGTGAGTAGAATTTCTGGAGGGATCCATTCCCAGATCTTTCATTTTGTGGTAATCAGTTAAGCAATATTCTTTTGGATACATCTGGGTAAGAAGTGTTAAATAAGTAAATAATTTTTTGAATCAGTGCTTTCAATCCTCCTGTTTTTATCACTGGTTGTGAATTTGACTCCAGTAAAATCATTTTACACTGTGATGAGCTGGGGATGTCCTTTATGTCCTTTCCATGGAAAGGACCTCACTGTCTGTTAAGAACATGTGTGGGTTTCTAGCAAGAAAGCAGCAGGCACATTGTCCAAGAGTTTTTGCTGACCTTTTCAGATGAGCAGATTCTCTAATGCCTCCCCTGCTTGTCAGCAGTGATGGTGTGTGATTTTCACCATTTCTGGTAT
This sequence comes from Molothrus ater, assembly GCF_012460135.2. NCBI lineage: Eukaryota > Metazoa > Chordata > Aves > Passeriformes > Icteridae > Molothrus > Molothrus ater. The sequence goes on from NC_050495.2 coordinate 3,307,674, forward strand.
CGATGGCGTGGGAGTTCTGTCCCAACAATCACAGTGCAGTACAATCATCCTTCAGAGCCCAGGGGGATCTGAGAACTGAGACCCTGACATCCCATACCTCACTGGATGGATTGGAAACTGAAAGCAACCTTAAGGGAACAGCAGAGGTAATTCACCTGAACTGCCAGAAACTTTGTCCATTCTCAGTTTTGATGTGGATGGAAAACTCATCCATCAGATTGCACCATGAGCTGGTTACAATTGGAGGGGAAGTGCTTGTTTAACAAATTGGGGTGTAGAAACAAACTCAAAGCACTATTAAAAACCTGCAAATCTTAAAGAGAAAAAAATTAAGTATTTCTTACTTAGGCAAGAGTGTAGGAGGGAGGAAAGGAAAAGTGAAAAGATACTTTCCACTAGTGCAATTACCAGAAATGATGTGGCTGCTCTTTGGAGCAGTGATTCAATATGTTCTTGTCACCTTGTTATTGCAGATCAGAATTCTTTTATCAGTCAGCCTTTTGAGGAGAGTGATTTCACTTCATTTGGAAACACAGGAGGAAAAAAGCTGGTTTATGTCTCACATCTGAACAGTAGAACCACTAAAGATTGGTATGGAAAGAGATGGACCATGTATGTATTAGTTCCTGCATAGTTTTCCACTTTGATTTATGTTTAAACACCTTAGTTTTTCTTTCTTACCCATGGAGGAATTTAAATACTTTATTTTTTTCAAAGTTTTGTAATTTAAGCACTCAGATTTCCTCAGTGTCACCAAAGTAAGCAAGCCAAACACACAGTGCCTAAAGTCTGCACAGAATTGCAGGTGCTTCACATCTGTCTGGTGCTAAACTTTTGGAGAACCCCATATAACTGAATACAAGTTGTATTCTGTCAAATCCAACATGTTTCACTCAGTAAAGGAGTGGCTAAATAACTTCTTTATGGCCTGTGATATGCACAAAGTCAAAATGGGATTGTCTGCTGGTTCCTTCTGACCTCAAATTGTATTAATTGGAATATTGTAGATGGCCCCACCCCAAAGACAAATTCTGGAGGACTGGGGCATTATCTGCTGTAGTTTTTACCTTGTATTGAAGTTGTTGGCCTCCTTTTAGCAGGAGTAGTAAGGGGTGAAGGTCCAGGAGCAAACTAGAATTGAAGCAATTTCTGAGGAGGAGGATCAGAGACAGGTGCACACTTCACCATGACAGTCTGATCTCTGCACAAAACCAAAAGATTCTTGGTTAATGCCATTTGACCTGACTGGAATGTTCTTCCATGCTTTTCAAGACCCCTGGGGAGGGATTCCTTGAAGGTGGGGGCTACCAGAATGTTTCCATCTGTGCCTTAGATCTTGGTGTCCTGTGTGCATTTGATTAATCATAAGTCATCCATTGTTCCCCCTAAAATGATGCTGTGTGGAAAATTCAGAGAATGGAGGAAGTGGGGCTTCCCTGGCTTTTTAGAGGGTTTTATCTGTGTGGCATTACTGTGACTCTTTCAGACTGAGGTTGTGAGTAACTGTTTCTATGTTTGGAAAAAATTGCATTTTCCTTGTTGAATCCGCCCCTCTCCACTGCCATGTGCAGGAACACTTGTGCACACATGGACATCATCTCTGCTCTTCCAAACCCAGCAAACAGGCAAGGCCTTCAACCTCTACATCTGAGATAGAAAAAGATGTCTTTGAAAAGACAAAGGGCTGTCAAATGTATTGGCAACCTGCATCCCTTTGTATCTTCAGGGTTTTTTTACATTCCTCTGTGTGTGTTTGTGTTCACATGTGGTAGAAGGGACAGGGACAGGTAAATTTAGTTTTGTTGGCTTTTAAAGCCCAAAACTCCTAAAAAGGAGTTTGAGAACAGGAGAGGGAAGCTCACTGCAGAAATGTTCAGTAAGATAACGCTTACTTGAAGGTTGTTTCACTTTCTCAGTTTCTGGAGTGGATAATTCTTGCCTTGATGTTGTCAGCTAGAAAGTACTGCTGAAAATTGAATGGGTTTTTCACTGTTTTCTCCTTTTTCTTTCTATATTTTTTTTGGTTCCTTCCCACCTTTATTGCATGGAAAACCACCAAAAAACAAAAGGCTGATGACATCCAGTTCAGGTTCTTTAGGGATTCAGTCACACCAGTCTGGAGGACTGTGGACAATTGTTGATAACTTCTAGGAGTTTTTTAAATTAGGTGAGACATCAGGAGTTTTTCTGTTACTCCTCAATTCATACACTTGAGTTGCAGAGGAGATTACTTGGTTTGGGTTTTGTTTTTGTTTTTTTTTTTGATATATTTCCCACAACATCAGTTAAAGTTTTCTTTGGTTTCATTCTTGGTTGGATTTTCTGCCCCTATACTGTGTAGAGCAGAAGTGGTAGAACCAAACTGTAGCTTTATCTGTAGAACTTGAGTTCTTCAGTTACAATTACAGGAACTTCAGTTACAATGAAACACACCTTTGGTATATAATGGAATTAATTTCTAGCCACTGTCTGAACTTTTTATATCTGAACTTTTCCAACATGAATAAGGTTTTCAGTCAAAAGAGATCAATGTTATGAGCAAGGCTTTTAACAATGCAGTGAATAAATAGATTGTTTTCTTCTTCTAACCTTGTATTTAAATGTGTTTTAAGTGAATGGAATTCATTCTTGTTAAGAAATAATGACAAAAAAAAAAGCTTGAAGGTGTGAGGACTTCAGGTTGTGCTCTTGCTTTGCTTAGGTTTCCTGTTCTGTTGCATGACAACTTCTGTTGTGCTGTTGATATGTAGCACTTTTCAGTAGGTCTGTTAAATTGTGCAATGCATTTTTTTATATTTACAACCAAAACAATAAAGGATATTTTTTGGAAGAAATTGGTTTTAATGCCTTTCTTTTCTGACTGGAGGTGAGGAAATGGTAAGCAGAATTATTCCTGGACCAGGGTTGGCACCTTGGCATCTTTTTTGCAGCTCTAAAAGGTGACAAGAGCTCATTGCCCTGTGAACAGTGCTGGAGTTACCTTTGGATCCGTGTGTTTGGCATTCCCAGAGCAGGGCTCTGTATTCTCTGTGGAGTTTTGGGATTGATGTTGGTGTTAGGCACTGAGCTGCTTAAATCCATTTAAAAATGAAATTAATAAATCTGCCTTTAATGACTGACTTTTGTTTTTCTCTGGTAGGACACTCCAGCTCTCTGTGCTTCAGTTGTCTCCTCCCTGGCATTTTGGATTTTCTTGCCTAGTGGAAGCAGCAGTGAGGCTCTAGTTGAAGTGAAAGGTAATAGAAGAGTGAAAAGAAGGATTTTATTTTAAAATCACCGCACAAGAGTTTGTGCTGGTTGATGTTATCCTTGTGATTGGTGCTTTTGATTTGATATTTCTCATGAGAACTTCTCATGAGTCAGGCCTGCGGTTCCAGGAGGTACAGCAGGGTTCAAAAACCCTGCATTTAATTTTTCAGAAATCACAAACTTGATCTCAAATAAAGCAGATTGGTGGGAGTGGAGAGCAGTGCTATTTCAACAGTGATAAACCAACTCTTCAGCCTGCCTTCACTCTTGACCAAGCACTACAGATGCCAGAGTTATTGCAGTGATGCTATCAAAGCTCTCTGGGAGGAAGCTGTGGCTGCAGAGCACTGTTTCTGTATTACTGATTTAGTGGTGATTTCAGGGAGGCTGCTGTAACTTCAGCTGAGGTGCCAGAAGAGTTTGTGAAGTGGTTTCTTTTTGTGGCTGGCACTGCTAATCCTTCAACACTGCCAAAAGTGGACCTACACTTGCTCTGTGGAAATGATGCCAAATGAAATCACTGCTGTAAGTGATTTCACAGCCCAGGGCTCTCTTTATTTCTAAAGGAATGGAATGGAATGCTCGCTATATTTTTATTTATTTATTTTAACCTATATTTTCCCTCAGGAGCTCATCTCTGCACTTTCTCCAGGAGATGGGCAGACAAGGAATGGTTATTTGGGTGCTGGGGAAGCTCCCTGTGTGCAAACCCAGAAGAGCCCCTGTTGTCATCCAGACAGATAACATCAGAGCAAGGTGTGTGTGTCACACCCCCAAAGCTTTTCCACCACCAAATGGAAACAAACCCAGGAAAGATGAGACTCATCACATCCCTGGGTCCTGCTGCTCCTTTCTGACACTCCTTAAGAGCCCATCTGTGCCTCCTCCATCCAAACCCTTCATTCCTCACAGGCCTCAAAAGTTTTGTTTTCGACCAGGATAAAAGGGGAACTGCATGTCAGGAGATCTTTGCTGGTGACCAGATCATGATCACAGCAGAGATGCTCCCTGTGGCACAGGTGTATCCCCCAGTGCAGCCCTTCAGGGCTGGGGAGGATTTATGTGAGCCTGGTAACCCTGCACCAGGAAGGCCACAGGGCTGCAGGTGTGGGGCTGGTGCCTTTTCCTCTCTGCAGTGACTGTCTGAGTGTTCCCCCTGGGGAAGAAAACTCCTCTGTCTCAGGTAGCTCTGAGTGTTCCCCCTGGGGAAGAAAACTCCTCTGTCTCAGGTAGCTCTGAGTGTTCCCCCTGAAGAAGAAAACTCCTCTGTCTCAGGTAGCTCTGAGTGTTCCCCCTGAGGAAGAAAACTCCTCTGTCTCAGGTAGCTCTGAGTGTTCCCTCTGGAGAAGAAAACTCTTCTGTCTCAGGTAGCTCTTCCCATGACGTTTGGACAGACCTTCTGACTCACTTTGACATCTCAGCACTGCTGAGGAAACATTTCCCTTTCTAGGGAAAACACTTTTGTTGAGCTATTTATATCTTCAGAAGGTGAAACAAAAGCCATGCATGGGAGAGGAAACCACAGGGAGCAGCCCTGTATAATCCTCTGGTTCAGCAAGGCTGAAGTGGTTTGTGTCAGTCCTTCACAGGGGTGATGTTTAACCCTCGGGCTGTGACTGTTTTCCTCCTCTGAGAGGTTTGCTGACCCCACCTGAAAAGGTCAGGCAGGTGTTGACTCAGCCTTGGGGATCAGCACAACCCCAGGCAGTGATTTTTTTTTTTTTTCAACTACTCTTCTTTCTCTATTGAAAATGAGGGATAGGAGGTTGAGGTTTTACCTTCTTCATGTCATCACTATGTGACATCTCCACAGTTGTGTCTGAAATGGGCCCTGTTTGGGAGGAATTCTTCCCCTGGCTCCAGCAAGGAGCTTGGTCCCTCAGCTCCTCTTGGGAAACTTGAGTGCTTTTCTAGGATCCCCCCTCAGACTTCTGGGGGGCTGGCAGTGTAACTCAGTTGATATCAAACCCACTTTTCCTGGAGAAGTTTGAGCAGACCAAGGCCAGTGCAAAATATATTGTAGAAAAGAATTCGTAAAAAAGAATCCAGCAATATTTGTTTTATTTAATATTTTAATTAAGTTCCAGTTTCTATCCAAGGGTGGTAACAGGAAATTAGTAAAACCATTCATCTACTACATAGCAAATAGATCCTTCTCAGTATTAAAATATAAGAGTTTAAAATATGAATAAATAAATATATAAACTAATTGCTTAAATATATTTATAAAAATAGATGTGTTATATAAATTCATAAATAAAATTCCCTAGTAGAGAGAGAAGTACAAGATCAGCCTGCTGACAATCAACTTTTCTTTTGAAAAACAACTGCAAGATAAAAATATAAATAACATTAAAATTACTGAAAATATACTTCGTTTATATATGTCAGGACTAGTTAATTAAATTACCTTGACTCACGTTAGTCTGTCCTTATTATATGCTGTTGCAAATAAGACAATATAAATAGTTTTATAATAAATACATTCAATAACACATTCATGCTTTAAATATTAAATTAAACTGGATTATATAGTTAGAGAGAATAGCAAGTATATTATCAATGTCATCAAACTGATCCCATAACCCCTGGTAGGTCTCATTTCCAGAGACCTCTCTTCAAGTTATTTTTTCATCCTGGCACATCAAGCTGCTGCTGTGGAGTACAGCTTTCCCGTGAGCTGCATGATGTCCTCGTATTTCTTTAGCACCCACCAGATGTAGGTTTTTGTGTCTGCCTGGCCCATGCTGTGGCCCTGGGGCTGCAGCTGGGGCAGGTGCTGGCTGCTGCAGGTGTAGAAGGCAGTGCCCTGGCTCAGTGTGGTGCCCAGCTGGTTGAGGTTGGCCTGGACCAGACCCTTGGAGCTCTCGGTGCAGAAGGTTTCTATGTCACCTCCCAGGCTTTTCAGAGCGTCCTGGATGTGGTGCAAAGCACAGCAGTTTGCCTGGAAAGCTGGACAGGTGGGTATTCTGTCTGCCATGTCTCTGGCCTTGGACTCAACTGTCCAGGGCTCAGGGTGGAATGTTGCAGAGATACATTTGTTCTGTGGGGAAGGAAGAGGAGAGAGAAATTGTTAAATTGTTGATCCTTTGGTTTCCCTTTCTCATTTGTGTACCCCTTTGTGGGGTTTTTGGTTGTGTTTCAATCTTGTATTAACCCCTCCATCCCTCTGATCAAGCAGGCATTGCACAGAGTTTGCAGATTCCTGTGCATTGCTTGCCTTGGGTCTCAGCTTTTCTAAACCTTGGGTTCTATTCTTTGCTGTAGGGGCAAAATTTGCCTATTCCAGAGATCTGGTTTGGCCTTTGTGAGTTTCCATCGGTTTTGGCAGAGGTGGTTTTGATTTCAAAAATGAATTCAGAGGAAATGCCAATGTTGATTTTTATCAACATATTCTTGGGAACACAGTCCCAGGAACTGAACTTTGTCTGAGGCATTAGCACCTGGGTTCAGTGATTGTGTTTCCTTTCTAAGGAAAGGATAGGTGAGCAGGATTTTTGGCAGAAGTGCTCAAGCACTAGGGTCAGACTGAAGGGCAAAGCAATTCTCACCACATTTCCAGTGATCTGACTAAATTCCTGCAAGAAGATGCCCAGGGGACTCAAGAGACTGAGAAGGAGCACTGGGAATCAGGAAGATCCCAGCAGGCAGTGACCTGAGGCAAAGTCACCCAAGCTCTCTGCAGCTGCCCTTGCTCCAACTGCCCTGAAATAACACAATAACACTTTCCTTCTTGCATGGAATGCAGAGAACAGCTGCTTTAGGTTTTAACCCAAATACTTCTTTTCTGGTGGTCTTTCTAATGTTTTCTAATAATTCAAGAAAACATTAGACAGACATAGGCACAGCACATGGAAAAGGGTGCACTTACATAGAATTCAAACAACTCGTGTGCTTTCTGTTGTATTACTGATGCATAGGTTGGTATCTCTGTAGTGAAATGATTCTGCCTCTGGCCTGTAGTCACTCTTCTTTCTGATGTCTCTGTCGGTGCCATGGAGCCCAAAGGAACCAGTAAACAGAAGAGGAAGATTGCAAACCTGTTGATCTCTGCATTCAGATGAAGAGAGGAAACCAAAAAGAAAGAGAGAACACAATGATTAGTCTCAATCTTCTGCATAGCTTTTTGCAATTTTTTTTTAATAGTTTTGTGCAAGGTGATACATTTTTAAAGCATACAGGCATGAAGTGGCTGAGCTAGAGATGAGCATCAGCCAGGACAACCTTACAGCCTGTAGCAAGGGTAAGTCACACCCACCTGCTCTGCATTCCATGGCGGGATGGGACAGCAGTGGCTTGGCTGGGAGCTGGCCTTGGAGCTGGTTCTGGAGCTTCTGCCTGCCTGGAGTGCTGTGGATGGGGCCAGCCAGGCTGCATTTAAGTGCTGTGGAGTCCTGCGTCAGTGGCTCCCCCACAGTATATTTTTTTTTTTTTTTGCCAGTGATAATTCGGGGGTTTTTTTCTTTTTTGAAAGATTACATCAAAAGTTGATTCAAATGTGTCTTCACTGATTGTGATCTACGTGCACAGTTTCAAACTGACATAGAGGGTGTCCTGTGTCATCTCTTTGAGCTTGCCTTGGCCATCCCATCTGAATCCTCGGGCTCTCCAAAGTGTGGGATTTAGAACATAAACTCTTGTTTTATTTATAAAGGTGGTTGGAAGTACGTTACTGCTGCCCAAAGCCATTGCTTCTCCTGCAGAGTCAGTGTAAGAGTGGGCCAATGAAAAACATTGTGTGCAAGGTAGGTCAGGCCTCCAGTTCCATGTATAAATCCTTCTGCTGGATGCCTGTAAGACCCTGTTCCCAAGGAATGCTCAGGATCCCCCCTTCCCATCCCTGTTGCCCATCTCTCCAGCTCCCCTGAGGTTGTTTTCTACTTCTGGTAACCAAATGCAGGAAATTCTCATACACACCAAAATAGTAGGTGCTAAGTAATGCCAAGGAAGAGATGAGTTGCCATGGCCTATGGAAAGGACAGTTCTGGCAGACACTTCTTTATTTGTGGGTTTCATTATTATTTGGTGGGAAAATGGAGACACAGAGAGAGAAAGATGTTTCTTTGTGCGTGATGTTCTTTAGGAATGTCCCTACAAAGGCAGTGGTGGGTACAGATGGCTCCTTTCAGGCAGAAGGGTGATCTTGGAAGGTTTCTTTGGAAGCACCCAACCTGCAGAGATGCAGGTGGTCAGTGGCCCACAGGAAGATCTGTGGAAGGTGCAGGAGCTTGTACATAAAAGATGCCACTGGGCACTGCCAGCCCCCTTCCAGCTCTCCCAGATGGGCACAGCCATGGAGTACTGGGCTCTGGTCTTCCCCCAAGAGCAGGAGTATCTCTTTGTGCAGCACTGAAAGCAATGGGGCCAAGTTAATTTAAATAGTGATGCAAATAAAAGAAGCAGAATTTTTGCAGCTTCGCTGTTCCACAAACACAATTCAACCACTGGTAATTTTCTTTCAAAGACTTTCAGAAGATTTTACTTCATTTTCTCCTACGGACAGCACTTTACCTGGTTATTCCACTCCAGGACATGCCGTTATCTCATAGCCTGTACAAGCTGTACACCTCCTTTCCTGTCTGTACGGGGCTGTGATAAGCTGCTGAGCTGATAAGGGAGCAGGTCAGCATCCGTCCTGTAAAACCCAACCTGAGAAGTTCAGCTTTCCACCACGTAACCATCAGACATCACAGGGCAGCTGCAATTCATCTGGTGAAGTTCTGCTGACACACTGCTCTGTCAGCCCTCTAAAATGGAATTTGTGGCCATTGCCGCAACACCTATCGCTGGAAAAAGGAAATCAATCTCTGCCTGTGGAGACCTGATGCTGACCTGAGACACAGCTGTGCCTTTTGTTCCTTGAGCTCACCTACTTTTTCCAAGTGTGGGAGCTGGTATTTTCAGCCATGAGCTTGTTTTCTGGCCTTAGATGGGTGTGTGGCAGTGCCCTCCACGTAAAGGGGAGAGCTGGGCTTTTGGAGCTGGCTGAGTTCTTCTGCTTCCTCCCTGAAGCCTGAGTGACATTCAGGACACAGATAAGGGAAGTGGCAAATTCCATGCCACAGGTCCCCAGCCAGGCAAGAATGCTGATGCTGTACCCTACAAGTGCAGCATGAGGCCACCTGCCCTTTCCCTGGGGGGAAGCAGCCCCCAGAACCCAGTGGGAACCAGAAAACCAGGGATTTATTCCCAGCTGAGTGAGCTTGGTGCTTTTCCAGACCTGCTCCACCTCTGCTTGGAGAGTTTGGTTCCATGGCAGCATCTCCTAGCAACAGGGACACAGAGCCAGGGGCTTCCCTGCCGGGCTGGGGCTGCATGGCAGCGCCCGGCAGCGTCTCGGCTGCTTTTCAGGAGTACCTGCAGCACCTGGGGCTGCAGGACTTCCCCTGTGGCCTTGGCAGCTGGGTAGGGCTCTGGGGGGCACAGCTGTGGGATGTGGCACCGGGCTGCCATTGCCTCTCCTCTCTCCCTGTTCTCCACAGAACAAATCCCGCTGCAATGCCCGCAGGAGCTCCCGGGCACGGCCAGCAGGGCTGGAGGAGGCTGTGCCACCAGGAGAGGAGAGCCCTGAGGTGCTGCTGGAGCTGCTGAGAGACCAGCACAGCCCCTGGGCACTGCCCCCTGACTGCAGCCCCCAGGCCCAGCGCCTGAGGGAAGTGGTTGTGCTGGCACCCGAGCTCCTCCGTGGCTCCAGAGTCTCCCAGCTTGTCAAGTCCCTGCGGATACTCAGCAAGGGGGTAAGTGCAGCTGCTGGTGCCCATAAAGCTGTGTCTTCCTGCTGTCAGGGAAAACATGCTGGGAAAAGGGCACCGTCCATCCCATGGTCTTCCCAGGTGCTGCAGCTAGAGTAGAGCTTCTCCCCACAGCCTCCCCAGGATGTTGTGCTAACCCATGTCACACAGATGTGTCCATGTCACCCTGGCCACAAGGTGCCTCAAGGACAAGTTGGCCAAACCCAGCTCTTTGCAGGTGGAGGAGGTGGATAAAGGTCTGCTGCAGTTCCAGCAGCTGGAGGAGCTCATCCTCAGTGCCAACCACATCAGCAGGGTAACCTCAGCCCATCTGCCCCGGACTCTGAAGGTGAGTGAGCAGGATGGGGCAGGAATTCCCATGTGGGAACACAGGGAAAGACAGACAACTCAAGGGGGTGCCAGGAACAGCTAATTTCCAAGGTGTTTGTTGTTCCTTCTGTCCTGGGCAGGTGCTGGAGCTCTGCTACAATGATGTGGGTGATCTGCAGGACCTGTGTGCTCAGCCACCCCCGGAGCTCCAGCACTTGGGGCTGGGCTACAACCAGCTGTGTGGCCCTTCCCAGGAAAAGCACCTCACTGTGGATTTCTGGTAATGCCACAGGCTGAATGTGGGCTCCTGAAAGGGAAATGAGCAGATGTGAACAGCTGACCTCAAGCCATGGAGGTGGCCCTTTTTGGGAAAATACAGAAGGGAAAATTTTGGGAAAATTCAGAAGGGTTGTTTCTTTGCTCTGTGTCTACTCTCTGTGTGGAGTAGTCTGTCTCTGCTGTCTTCTGTCTCATGCCCAGAGGTTGTTTTGGTCCTTAGCAAGGTGTGGAATGGGGAGATCAGCAGAGAAATTGCCCTGACACCCTGCCCATCCCAGTTCCATTTCCCTGGACAGTTTACTTTTTCCGTGTCCTTCCCAAAGCCACTGCTGGAATTTTGTGAGCATCTGAAGCATAGACTGCATCACCAAATGGTGCAGGGGTCATCAATGGATGCTAAAGAAATGTTTTTGTGTTGTGGGGCAAACTGGTGATGGCTCAGGAATTGGAACTGGCCTCCAGATTGGATTCCTCAGTTCAACCCAGTTTGTGCTGGGCAAATATGATTTTTGTTTCTGTTTTTGCTCCAGGGCTGTAGCTTTCTATCCTCAAATAGGTGCTGGCTGCCTTACATCCTTCCCTGGGTTCTCTCCTTAGGCCAAACCTTGTCTCCCTTGACCTGAGCTTTAACAGCCTCACAGACCTGCTGGGGCTGGTCTCCCAGCTGACCACCCTGCAGAACCTCCGCATCCTGCTGCTCCAGGGGAACCCACTGGCTCTCATCCCCCCTTACAGAGGCTTCCTCGTGGACAGCCTGCCCAAGCTGTCCATCCTCGATGACATCTACATATGGCCTGAAGAGAGGCAGCAGTTCCAGGGGCTGGCAGGGCAGCCAGGTGAGCCCTGCCTTTGAGGCTGCCCGTGCTGACCCTGTGATTCAGGAGTGGGGTTTGCATTGTGGTTGTGTCATTACAAGTGAGGTAGTTTCTGACTTAGGCCCAAGAACAACCAACCCCGGTCCCAGCACTGCCTCAGTGTCCTGGCCTGCCTCAGCTTTTCTTTCCAGACACCATCTGGTTTCAGATCATGCATTTCCCTCCTGAGCTGTGGCAGGAGGAACATCAGTACTGGGGGAGGTTCTCACATGGGGCTGCACTGTCTGCACACAGCAGTGCCACCTCTGGGGCACATCCCTGACTGGGATGAGAGCAGGAGGCTGGGGACACCCGGGGTGGGAAACCTCTCTTGATGGCCCCTACTCAATGAGTTTGTGTGCTGGATGTGCTTTTTGGAGATTCAAACGTTGAAGGAGCGGAGCAGCCAAGGCACGAGGTGTTTGCATGGCTTTTAGTGACGCCACGTGGCAGTGGTTTGTCACAGCATTTGCACGGGCTGGCACCCAGGGATGCCAGCAGGTGGGACATGGGACCTGGAGGTTTCTGCTTGCTCTGTTCCTTCCTCTCTCTGGAAGGGAAGTGCTGCAGGTTCATGGCAGGATTCTCTTCCTTTCAGAGCTGATCAGGAGTGAAGCACGACTGGTTGTGAACATTGGGGAGATGAAGGGACTCCCTAATCCCGAAGATTTTCAGCAGCTGGAAGCTGGCTGTGAGGGTCCAGTGATCACCTGCAGCTACTGTGTGACCTACCAGTTTGCAGAGGGAGAGGAGCTCGAGGACAGGGGCAGTCCTGAGGTTGGTGCTTGATTGTGCTCCTGGAAACAAGCAGCATGGCAGGTCTGCAGGGGGAACTGCATCTCCAGGCTATGGGGTGATGGGCCTGGCATGGGGAGCAGCAGTGTTGGGGACAGAATTCCCATGTGGCTGCATCCAGCAGGACAAGCCCACATTCCACATTCCTCCTGCCCAGAGCTCTGCATGTGAGAGGGAACTCACAGTCCCCCTCCTGCTGACTGTGGCAGACCCTTTCCCTGGCGCTGAAGTCCCTTCTTCCCATGAGGGTGGGCTGGGGAATAGGATTTTGGAGGCAAATCCATCTCTCTTCCAGGGAACAGAAATCCATCAGAGTCCCACAGTGGCCACACTGGATGTGGACAGCTCTGCTCAGGACACAGGAGAGACAAAGAGCCATCAGGAGCCTGCAGCCACAGAGGAGCCCGAGGCCCACTCTGGTAATGAGGAATTATAGATCTTCTGTTCCATGTCTCAGGGCAGGTTTATGGCTCTTTGTGGGGTGTGGTGGCACCAGGATGTCCCTTGCAGTGCCAGAGTGCCAGCTGGGCTGCTCCTGGGACTGATGGACAATGACCTGGCACCAGCTGTGTCCTGGAGGTCCTTCTGTGCTGGGGAAAGAGAGATCTCCTCTGAGCTTTTTTGTGTCCCTACACAGCAAAGGTTTTTGCCACCTCTGCACAGCCCTGGGCAGACACCATCGACTGCAGCTACAGGAAGGAACACATTGCCAAGGACTTGGTGGGGCTGAAGTCCTACCTGGGGGCTGGAACCATTGTCTCAGTTGTGGAGGAGAAGGTGAGGGTGTGGCTGAGCTGGATGAAGGGGGAAGAGCTGCTGGGAGGCCCAGCCAGTGGCGTCACAATCCCTCTGGGAGGCAGGCTGGGATGGCAGCGACCCTGGGCCAGCTCCTCTCTCCGGGCAGGTGCTCTCGTGGCCTGTGGATCCAGACGAAAACTCTGTCACAAGTAAGGAAGGACAGGAGCTGAAGAAGAACGGTGCAAAGGTAGGCTGCCAGGAGAGAACAACGACCAAATTCTATCTCAGTTGCAAAAACAGTGATGGGAGAACAAGGACCCTTCTGCTGGGTCAGTCTGGTGTGTCAGAGAGTCAGACCTCTCCCAAAGTCCCCCCTTTCTGTGGGGGGAAGGCAGCAGCTGGTGGCACACACCTTGGCCAGGATGCAGTGGTGGGCAAGGGGCTGGGTTGGGGTTGCTTCTCTTTGATAAAGGGACCCCAACCTTCTGCTGAGGCCTGTCCCCATGTCCAAGGACAAGCAGAAAAAGAAGAAGAAGAAGAAGTCCTGCGAATACCGCAGTGACCCTCCCATTTGGAGCACCCTGGCCACCACGAGGGTGACCTTGGAGACCCTGCTGGCCACCGAGAGCCTGGTGGCAACTGTGTGTGACTTTGGGATCTTGATCCCTGAGAAACCACCAGAATCACCGGTTCTGGATGAGAAGGTAAAGAGCAGGTCCCAGGGCAGGGCTGCAGGCTGGGGTTCAGCAAACGCCTTCTCTGGCCTGGGCATCCATCCCTCCATCCCTCCATCCCTCCATCCCTCCATCCCTCCCTCCGTTCTTCTCTCCCCAAAATGGGGCTGAAATAGCCCTGCCTGACCACCATCCATCGTTGCTGGTGTGGTTATTTAAGGCTGATATTAGTGAGCAGTTCTGCTACTTTTTCTGGGCCTAGGAAAATAGATGAGTTTATTTTTCCATTCCAGAATGTGTAAGCAGCCACTCGTGCTTCCTCTGGTGCTCTCTCTCAGCATGGCAGCACATGCCAGCTGTACCAACTTTCTGTTTCCTGGATTCTCTTCTCTGAGCAGCCACCCTGCTGTGCTCCTGCTCCCCCTCACCTCTGTCCTCTGCCCCTGAAATCCCAGTGACAGCACCCAGATGATGACAGCTGGTACAGGACTGAATGAGGGCAGTGAGTTTCAACACAGCCTTACTGTGGAAACATCTCTCTCCACAGGAGGCAAAAAAAGGCAAAGACAAGAGCAAAAAACCCAAAGGAGAGAAAGGAGACCAGAAAAACGCGGCTTCCAAAGGTGACAGAGGCTGGAGGTGGCGGGACAGAGGGCGGGGTGTGTGAGAGAGCAAACAGGAGCAGGGCCCGGCCACCCTGCCAGCCGCAGGAGCAGGGACTTACTCACATCCTGAGCCTCGGGCTGTGAATGCAGACATTGACTGCGGGGCTCTCAGAATAGACACAGCCCGGACTCTTTACGAGTCGGTGTCTGCACAAGCACCCGGGGTGGGCTGCCAGCTGCCCTGGGAGACCCACACCTACAGCACCCTGTGCCAGGGGACATCGGCAAAGCAGATTTTTGGGCGAGAAAAGTGCTGCCCACTGTGTCGGCTGCCAAATGTGGGCGGTGGCGTGGGCGGGCAGCTGGAAGGGCTGCCTGGGATGCATAATGAGCTCCTCATTCACTGCCAGCTTGCATCTCCAAGCACTTTGCAGAGGGGATTGTTGTTCTCTCTGGTTTGGAGATGAGATGCACAGAGAGCCCCAGGTGCCCCAGCCAGCCCATGGCAGGGCTGGGAACAGATCCCAGTCTGCTGTCACCCACCAAGAGACCACCCCGATCCCTCCAGGTGTGTCCCCTCCCTCCCCAGTGCAGAGCTCAGGGCTGCTCAGCCAGCAGCCTTGCTTAATCTGCCAGAGGCAAACCTCACCCTGCCTCTTGCAGGTTATTTTTCCATCAATATTGGTTCTGACTGCAAAAATAGCAGGGCCAGCACATCAGAGGGGTAATGCAAGAACGGGAGGAAGTGGGACAGGGAAGGGGTGGCCAAGCAATGCTGAAAAGCTGCTCGTGGGTCATCGAGGGCATGGAGAAGGCCAGGCCTCCCAGCACTGCTCAGAGCTACCAAAGGAGCTTTGTTTTCCTGCTCTGGCATCAGACTTAAGAGTGCAATTAACCCCCAGAGCTCCAGGCTGCTTTCCTGTGCGCTGTCACCCACAGCAAGGTCCCCATCTTTGGGGAGGCTCTCAGAGCTCTGCAGTCCTGGGCTGCATTCACAGAAGCTGGTGGCCTCCCTTAGTGACCTGAAAAGAAGGAAACTCATTGAATTGCTGTCCCCCACAAGAAGATGTGTATTTGCAATGTACACTCAGCCTGTTGCTGAAGCAGGCGGCTGCTGTCAAACAGCTCAGCTTCAGCAGTGGCTGTTCCTTCCTTCCTTCCCTCCCTGGTGTGTGGTCAGTGCGTGCACGAGGTTTCCTTTCAGCTTGAATGAAGGTAAAAGTGCTGTTGTGTGCACAGAAGTTCTGCTGCTGCAGGAAACCCACAGCAATTAGAGATTTGTGCTTAATTTGGTGTCCCCGTGTGCCTGTGCAGGTGGGGGCTGGCTTGGCTGCACTGTGAGGCCACTGAGTGCATAATTCAAAGTTTGAGTGCAAAATTCACAGTGCCTAAAGATGAGCTGCCCCACAGCTCGCTACACCCGCTGTCCCATGGCTGTGACTCACCAGAGCAGCCCAGCTGTGGCTTTTGTGGGGGGCTGCTCGAGCCCTGCTGAGCTCAGTGTCGCACATCCTGCCTGCCCCGTGAGTCACCAGCTGCTCCGGGGGTATTTGACACCTGCACATCACCTGGGGACCGCCCTTGGAGCTGTGACAGTGGCCATGCCCCGGGGCACAGGGGATGACTCCAGCCCATCAGGGCTGTGCAGGGACCAGCACTCTCACAGCCGGGAGCTGAGGCTGATTTGCATCCCTCAGTTCAGCAAATGCACACAAATAATAAGTCTTCTCAGAGGAATTGGGATCACTTCCAGGCTGCTCAAAGAGGAAAGGCAGCGAGCTTTGTCACAAGTGAACCATTTGCCCAGACACTGAAGGATGTCTTCAGAAGTAGTCTCACGTAGGTCTCATTTTACCTCGCACTTGATTTTCCAAGATCCTTGAAATAGTTTATTTCTGCAGCTTTCTTTTGCCCTAGGGCAATTTCACAACAAACAGCAAGGCTGCACCCAGGTCAACTGCCAGCCTAAAGATGCTTTTTGGGCTTATCATCCAAAATCATATTCAGTTTCCCCTGAAGCCCAGTCACTGCTGACACCCTTGTACGCTGCTGCTTTTAGGATCATTTACTCTCCCAAGAGAGTGACAAATGCACTTCTTACCACAGGAAAAGGAAAAAACAAAGACACTGCTGAAGTGGAGGAGGATCAAGAGCCCCAGCCAGTGCCACTGACAGTTCAATTCCAGATGCAGCTGCTTCGATGGCCCTTGGCAGCCAGCACCCAGAGCCAGGAGAATGTGGCCATGGCAGTGGGGAGCACACAGTGATGTGTCCGTAGCAGGAGCATGAGTGGAAATAAACCACACGGGAACGCTGCACGGAGCCTGGTTTAGCTGAACCGCCAGAGCTGGGAGCTGCCCCGGGGCTCCTGGCTGGCTGTGGCTGGTGCTGAGCTTCTGCTGGAGCTGGAGCGGGCAGGGGATGCTGGGTGGGTGTGCGGGGTGTAGGCTGGGTGTCCGCGCCCGGGACACGCTGCCCCGGTGCCGGTGCCAGCCCCCGCATCCTCCGCCCGGGGCGGGGCTCGGCAGCGCCGGGGCGGGGCGGGGGCAGCTCCCGGTGAACCTCGGAGGGAGCGGAACGGCAGCTCCCGGTGAACCGCGGAGGGAGCGGAACGGCAGCTCCCGGTGAATCGCGGAGGGAACGGAACGGCAGCTCCCGGTGAATCGCGGAGGGAGCGGAACGGCAGCTCCCGGTGAATCGCGGAGGGAGCGGAACGGCAGCTCCCGGTGAATCGCGGAGGGAACGGAACGGCAGCTCCCGGTGAATCGCGGAGGGAACGGAACGGCAGCTCCCGGTGAAGCGCAGAGGAGGCTCCGCAGAGCAGAGCAGAGCGGGGGTTTTGCCGTGCGGGGTCACCGTGGAGCGGCGGCTCCAGCCCGGTCTGCGCGCCCCGGCGGGACCGGGGGCTCTGGACCATCCTCACCGGCAGCACCGGGTCCTGGTGAGAAGCGGGGGGAAGCACCGAGCCACGTCCCCGTCCCAGGTAAGGTGGGAGGGAACGGCTCGTCTTCATCTGCCTGCCCGGGGCCGGTCCCGCGCCGGATGCTGCCATGTATCCCAGGATTAAAAGCCTGGCGCTTTACACCTTCTCAATCACGCTGCTGGCCTGCGTGCTTTACATGAAGAAGGAGGCGAAGTTGGCAGCATCATCAGCAGAGCAGAAAGTGGATGTGGTGGATCACAGAGTGCAGCCTTCGGTTCTGGACAGCGCTGAGCAGAGCAAGTGTTTGCCGAACTTGACCTTTGCCAATTCTTCTCTCGCCCTCCCGGAGCCTCACCGAGTCTTCCTAACCTACAAGCACTGCAGGAACTTCTCGGTCCTGCTGAGGCCTTCCAGGTGTAGCAAAGAGATGTTCCTCCTGCTGGCCATCAAGTCTTCCCCCATCAACGTGGACCGGCGCGTGGCCATCAGGAACACGTGGGGGAAGGAGGCGTCCATCGGGGGCAGGCACATCAGGCTGGTGTTCCTCCTAGGGCGCTCCGAGGCCAAAATCCAGCTGCAGCCCCTGCACCAGCTGCTGGCTTACGAGAGCCAGGAGTTCGATGATATCCTGCAGTGGGATTTTGTTGACGACTTCTTCAACCTGACCCTCAAGGAGCTGCATTTCCTCCGCTGGTTCACGGAGGATTGCCAGCACGCCAGGTTCGTGCTGAAGGGCGACGATGACGTGTTTGTCAACACTTACAACATCGTGGAGTTCCTCCAGGAGCTGGACCCTGAACAGGATCTCTTTGTTGGGGACGTGATCGCCAACGCCCGGCCCATCAGGAACACCAAGGTCAAATACTTCATTCCAGAGCCCATGTATGGGGCCACCTTCTATCCTCTCTATGCAGGAGGAGGGGGATATGTGATGTCTAGAGAGACAGTGCGTCGCCTCCAGAGCACCGCAGAGGACATGGAGCTCTTCCCCATAGATGATGTGTTTGTGGGAATGTGTCTGGCAAAGATGTCAGTGACCCCAAAGAACCACGCTGGCTTTAAGACTTTTGGGATCCAGAGACCTTTCAACCCTTTTGATCCGTGCTTGTACAAAGAGCTGATGGTTGTGCACAGGCTGAACCCAACGGAGATGTGGATCATGTGGACGCTGGTGAAGGATGACAGCATCAGGTGTGCAGTGTCAGTGACCCACAGCTACAGCAGGGGCTGGAAAAGGAGCTACTGATGAGCCCAGGGACTGTGGCTGGTGACAGGGTACTTAAACTAAAAATCAGGTTGTGGTAGAAACACGTCCGTTACTAACAGACTGCACTGGAGCTGTGGTTTGGTTTGCAGCGAGTCTTTTTCTGTTGGGGGTTACTTGAAGCAGTTGAATTGTCACAGGGTGGGGGTGTGGTCAGTGGCTTCCCAGCCAGACTGTGCCAGGGGAAGTCACAAGTGCCATCTGCACTGCTGGCCAAAGTCAGTCTCATGTGGGACAGCCAGCGATGACTAAGAAGTGACAGAGCATTTGAAATTTACTTGAAGGCATGGAAGAAAGGCCAGTATGTCCTGCTGGGTCTGCTGTGCCAGGGCAGCAGCCCCACAGCTCCTACCACACAGCAGGAGAACGGGAGTGGAGTGGGGAAGGAAGAGCTTCAAAATCCATGGCCTTAAGACAGCAGTGATGATGATCTGGGGGACTGGGCTCAGCCTCCAGCCCTTTGGCTTTTGCAGAAACTCACAAAGGTTTACATGCACTAGAAACTTTAGCACAAACACTTTCTGATCTGGTTTGAGAGGAGCCACGTGTTTTCAATAATCATGGTGGTAGGAAGAGTGGCTGTAGCTTCCCATGTTGTGTGGGAGGTGTTTGGTTCATTGTTGTTGTAATGTTGTGTATAAATAAAATACTTTTCAAAAGTATTTACATGGGAATATTCTTAGGTCTTCTGAAAGCTAAGAGCCCTAAAAGCCAGGGAAGGCTGAGATCTGGTGCTGGGTATTTGCATTAAAGAGGAAAATGTTAGTGGAAATGGATATTTGCCACTTCTTTTTTGTGAGCTGTTCTCTGCCCTACTCAGACAAGATGCACTGACACAAAAGTGATAAATCTGAACGTGCTGGAGATGTTAATTTGAGAAAAGATCAAATATAGGACTAAGTTTTGGTGTTTTTTTTTTTTTTTTGTGAAGCTTATCAGTATCTTGCTGCTAGAGCAGGAGCTGTGGATGAGCAGGAAGCAGCCTGGAAGCCTTAGGGGAAAAAACAAGCAAATGAGTAAAGAGGAAGTGTGTGATTAGAGCGAGCAGAGTCCTTTGTGCTGTGCTGTCATTGCTCTCTGTAGTGCCAGCTGCCCAGCATCCACCCCCCACCAGATGGGAGCTGGAGCTTTCAGAAGGGCCTAGGAAGTGCTGCCAGGAGGCTCCTGCTTGTCCTACAGGCAGGGACACCCTGAGAGCAGAGGTGAGGGAGCTCTCAGTGGGATGTTGGGGGACTGCTGGTAGGATGTGCTCCCTTGGCCCTCTGGAGCACCTGGGGTAGCTCTGGCTGAGCCCCAGGGCTGACCCAGGCTCTTGGGGCAAAGGTGCCACCTCACAGGAGCTGTTTCTGTGCCAGGTGTGAGAAGGGGTTTGTCTCAAAGAATTGGTGGGTGTCCCTCCTCAGGGTGGTCTTGTGCAAGCTGTTACTGTGTTTTCTGGCTGCAGCTCCAACAGGGTGTCTTTAACTGTAGTTGAGAAAGTGCCTGTGTGTAGTTTCAGGTGTGTAAACAAGGCTGAGTGTCAGCAGCAAGCCCAGGTTCTGGGCACTGGGCTCTGCTGCTGGTCCTGGAGAGGAGACTGCACAGGGCAGGCACCGTGGTGCCCTGTGAGCTGCTGTGCCAGCACTTTTGTGATCCACTCGATGATTCCCAGTGCAAACTCAGGAGCACAGAGCATGATGTCATGTCTGTTGTGGGCTTAGGTGTGTGGGCTAACCCCCAGCTGGCAGCTCTCACTTCCTGACAAAGGTGAGGGACTCCTTTCTGCCCTGTTTTGGGGTGATTTGTGCTCCTCACCCCCACTTTGACTTGGCTGCGCTGCCTGGTTGGTTCCAGGCACGTTGGGCTGGATGTGTGTGGGAAGAGCTCTCGAGCAGAAAAAGCAGTACGTGCAGTGAAACGAGAAGTGGGGTCACAGCAGGGCTGGGAGCAGGCCCTGAAAGGGGAAGAGGGACTTTCCTGGCTTAGCAGGCTCCTGGCAGTGCCATGCAAACATCTGAGAAGAGTTACTGTGGCATCCTGAAAGGTACACAACTTGTTTGTGCACTCGGGTCAGGGCCTTGGCGGATGTTCTTCAACTGCACGAGGTACCAAAGGCGAGCAGTTGTGGTTAGAGGTTGACCTGAGACTGCATCTGGCTCCTGAGGGCTCAGCTGTGCCACCACCCCAGTAATCCTCTCATCACAGCAGACGTGGGCAGATCCCTGCAAGCTGAACTCCAGACTGTGCCATCCTCCTTGGATACAGCAGCACCCAGTGAGGAGCAAGGAAAGATGGTTTGGTAATTTTCTTTTTACTACTTAATCTATAAATGAACAGTGCTGTGCGCCTGAGATTGCATTTGTTCCAGAGGCAGCCAAAATGAGCCATCTTTTATGCTGCAGGTAAGAAAATTCAGGCACAACTCAATTTAGTAACACCAACCTTGATACAGATACATCAGATGCTAATCTGTGGTGAAAAAGCTTTGATTAATGTGTGATTTCTTACACAACCTGGCAGATAGGGATCCAATCATCAGTGATAAAGTTCAAGTGGATGCTGTTCTACAAAGCAAATTTCACACCAGCTGTCAAGTTAGGAAATTAACAGTGAAGGACACCCATGGTTTTGAAACCTGCAGTGAAACATTAAGCTTGCAAAATAAATAATTAAGATTATTTCCTGAAACTTGCATGGGGAAGCATTCAAATATGTAAAACTTTTGCTCAGTGCTTTGTAGAACAGTACACAGCAGCTGCCAAAACAATATTGTTTGTAAGTACAGTATATTGAAAATCAAACTTCCCCATTGCTTCCTGGGGAACCTCCCCCAGAGGTGATTCTGGGTGAAATAAGTTGCTGTGCTGAAAAAAACTGCACTAAGAGCCTGGGTGACTCCATGGGAAGTTCTCAGCTCCAGAGGAAATACTTCCCCTGACTGCAGCTCTGTAATTTGGTGCAGCAGCCAACTCAGAGGTTAAAAACTTTTAAATTCAGATAGAAAGCAAGGCCTAATTTCTTGCCCAAATGGCCACACCCACAATGAGCTTTTGCACAGTTTAATAGAGGCATCTCCTCACAGACATCATTTACCTCACAGGTTAAAAACAAGGATTTTTAAATACACTTCTCTGGCTGATCCCACAAACACACCAAGGGAGCAGCAGGACCCTCCAAGCAGAGACACAATTACCACCAGGCCATCCCTGATAACAGTCTTCACATTTGCATAGATAAACATTTAAATAAATGAATCCAAAAGTATTACAAACAAAGTAAGTTACAAACAAAACTGAAGCCTTCCAAATACCTGATTTGCAAAGCAATCCTTTTTTGGGAGGGGGGAAATATGGAATCACAGGCTTATTTCAGCAGTTTTACACTATCCCACACTTCAGAGCTTGGGACTGTTCCATTTGTGACTGACCCTAAGAGCTCAGTTCTGCTCAGTCCTCCCGAAGGTAAGGGTCATCATCTGAGTTCCCTAAAACACCCTGTGGCAAAGAGGAGTCCTCTCCTCGGGCTTTGATGAGCTCATCTGTCTGAGCTTCAGCTAATTTGGTCTCTGCTTTCTGGGACAGCAGCCTCACCTCCTGCACCTGGGACTTCAGCACCTGGATGTGGCTGCGGGCTGTCACCGAGGCCTGGTCTGCACCTGCAGGGAAGGATTGACACCCTGGGTCACAGGAGCACAACCTGGGCAAACCTTCAGCTGAGGAAATGGATGGGACATCATCTGCTTTGCTGTGTGGTGAGGGCTTTTGGGCTGTATAAATGCACTTACTGTTCATTTACCTCAAGCCTTTTGTCTGCTTTGAGGTGTCACTGCTCCCTTGAATTCTCCCATCGTGGTGGGATACAGCTGAGGTTGGACAGGAGGGATCACCTTGTGCCAGTGGGTTTGAGAGCTGAGCCCAGCCCAGTCCCTGCCAGAACCTTTCAGTCCTCATCCCATCCTGGCACCTACAGCAGTGGCACTGCTGAATTCCCACCATTCTCCTCCCATGCTCCCACAGGTTTCTGGGTCTTCTCCAGGCACTTACAGAATTAGGGTGTCTCTGTATATTCACTGCTTTCCCTCCCTTCTCCCCTCCAGTAACTCTGCCCATTTACCACAAGCCAGTCCATAACTCAGTCTCAGAGCTCTCAAATCTCTCCAGGGAGAAAAAACCAAAATTAGTATATTTGCCTTTTTTAATATAACTAAATCCAGTTGGAAATTCCTCCTGGATTCATAGGCAGCCTTGGTTCTGTGGCTCCCAGGACTGTGTTTGAGCCTTGCATTTAAAAATAACGGAACTTTTCTCTCAGACATTTTTGGCCATGCTTAGTCCTGACCTAAACCACAAGTGAGGTTTCCAGGCCTAGCTCTCAGGATGCATCTACAGACTCGCAGCCTAAAGCAGAATGTACGTGCTCAGCACCTCTAAAACGCAGGCACCAGCTGTCAGCTGTGGTGTTAACTGAGTGTACACTGTGTGTCTGAACTGGGCTGAGAGAGGGACAAGGGGCAGAGGGACAAGGGGCAGAGGGACAAGGGGCAGAGGCTCAGTGCTGCTGCTCACCTGACTGATACGCGGCCTCTGCCGCCATCTCCGACAGCCGCAGCGCCGTCATCCAGCTGGACTCCAGCCTGAGGTACTCCTGCTGCTTGGTGGTCATCTGGGAGAAAGAATCAACAAGGTGTAACACACCTGAGAGCTCTCCTGAGCTGTGAGAGGCAGATGGTGAGGGAGGTTGGTTTGCTCACATCCACTCTGGCTCCTATGACCACCTGCCAGACCGCATCCACCTCTTCCGAGTTCATTTTCCCAAGGAGATTTGAGTATTGCTTGTAGAGAGACACCAGGGTATAAACTGCCTGTCAAGGAATCATTTTGCACAGTTACCATGACAGCCTGCACAGCTCTGGTGTTGGCTCAGTATTAATTAGCAAAATTACTCTCCATACACTTGATCTACTGACAAGGATGTAAACTGGAATGCAAATACTTTACTCAAATTGGCACTTTATTTGCAAAATTAAAACTGTGACTTCTTGTTTCAGACTTCAGTATGGCTCAAGCCATTCTTCTGATGGAACTCAGTTCATGGTCTTAGAAAGGCTGAGAAGGGCAATAAAATGCCCAAGAACAGAGAGCTCAGTACACAGGTAATACAAATCACTGATATGAGTTTCTTCAGCCCCAGCTGTGAGTTTCAGGGTCATTTTGCCTAAGTAAAAAAAGGGACTTCTTAAAAGAGCATGGAATGACAGGACAAGGGGAATGGATTCATGCAGACAGAGGGCAGGATTGGATGGGATGTTAGGGAAAAATTCTTGGCTCTGAGGGTGGGGAGGCCCTGGCACAGGCTGCCCAGAGAAGCTGTGGCTGCTCAATCCCTGGAGTGTCCAAGGCCAGGTTGGACGGGCCTTGGAGCACCCTGGGACAGTGAAAGGTGTCCCTGCTCATTGGACTGGATGAGCTTTAAGGTCCTTCCAACCCCAAACCATTCTGGGGCTGTCTAATTTTAACCCCAAAGCAACAGTTTAACAAAGCTAAAAGTAACTTCCACATCTGGTGTAGAACAGTGACCCCACAGCTCCCGAGGGACCTGACATCTTCAACCCTCCTCACTTTGGTTAAATTAACTTTGCAAAAGCCCATTTTGAGTGTGGTTTAAGGGGTGCAGCCAGTGGCAGAGCAGCTGGCAGTGCCAGCAGTGGGGGGTGCCAGGTGTGGGGCTCACCTTGGTGTACTCGGTGAGCGCCTCGATCAGCGCGTACGTGGTCTGGGAGAGCAGCGTGGCCGTGCTGTCTGTCACCAGGGACACGGCTCTTCTGATCAGGGCATCATTGCTGAGGGACCCTGAGCTCTGCTGCTGCAACACAAGACACCTGTGTGACCCTGTGTGACCCTGTGTGACCTCGCCACCGCCCTCCCCACGGACAACACTCAAACACAACAATTAGGAAAAGCTGCGAGAACCAAACTCTCCCTGAGGATGCAACCCCAGGGGAGAACCAGGACAGGCAAGTGGGTTTGGGTGTTAAACTGGTGCAAGGAGGGGGTGCTGGGGGTACCTCCACGACGGGGACAGCGCACAGGGCCACCCCCAGCCCCACAGCCTGGTGCCACTGCCCGCTCCTGCCCGCGAGGCCTCGCTGCCGGACGCTGGCCAGGACAGGGAAGCTGCGCCTGGAAAAGCAAGAGGCAAAGTTTAGCAGCAGGAACATCCCAGTGTGGGGTGGGAAATAGAGGCAAAGATTAGCAGCAGAAACATCCCAGTGTGGGCTGGGAAACTGGGATCAGTGAGGAGAAGAACACCCAGAAGCTGTTCAAGGGGAGCTTGTCTATGCCAGGTTTTTGTGATGCAGCTGCGTGACAGCGGATGAGTAAGTTTGTTTCAAATTTTGTATTATTGTTTAATCGTAAGTGCAAGAAAAGGCAAGCACAGTTATTAGTGCAATATTAATACTTCCAGAGAGAAAATGTATGTTAGCTGGTATGGGCACATTACTGATAGTCAATAATACTGGAAAATAGGTTAAGAAACATGCTTAAAAGTGGTGTGTGGTACATGCAGGTGAGAAATGTGACACGTTTGTTACAATCCAGCGACACTTGGGTCTCTGTGGGCAGTTTTATTTACAACCCAAGCTGTGTACATGCCCTGGGGTCAGGGTCTATCACGGAAATACTCGAGCGGAAAAACAGAAGCACAGAGCAATGACAGGATTTTTTGTTGTTCTACAGCCATTTAATGAAAACAACCGGTGCATTTTCCTTCCTTTATGCCGCGTACTCTTTAGCCTACAGCCTGCGGGTGGGGAGCGCGGTGCGGGCAGTCCCCCTCAGCCTCTCCCCCCGGCCCGCCGCGGTACCTGAGCACGGAGCAGCAGCTCCGCAGCCACCACCCGCCCGCCGCCATCTTGGCCCGCCCGCCCGGCGCGCGGGAAGTGACGTCACCCCGCACACCTGAGTGGGCGGGGTTGGGTGGGCGGGGCCGAGCGCGGCGCGTGCGCAGAGCGCGTGCGCGTGCAGAGGGCGGGAGCGGCGCGTGCCGGACCGTGAGGGCAGCGGCGGGAACGTGAGGGGAGCGACCTGGAGATGTCCCCGGGGGTGTCCCCGCGGCCCCTCCGCCGTCACGGCCCTGTGGAGCACCCCCGACACCTCCTTTGTACTTCGCCGGTATGCCCAACATCAGAAATAGGGTCAGAAATAGGCAACGATTTACCCAGCTGCTGGGAGTGAGGAGGAGATTATGAAACATTGTTACAAAATGTGGAATGTGTAAAAATTCACTTTAGAGCGGGTTGTTCTTTGGTGTTTGGTTCTGTGGCTTTCAAGCCGGATAAGAATATTTCATCTGTGAAACAGAGCAGCCAACAAGCTTTGAGTGATGTCCAGGTGTTAGAAAACCAGATTACTTGGAGGTGGAATGGCCTTGATAAGGTTTTAGGGCTTGGTGTGTTTTAGTGATATTAGATTTGGGAAAGGTGAACAAAGCTTGGGAAGAAGGATTTGGACAAAAGGAATGTGGAACTTAAGGGTCATGAGGACATTGGGCAGAACTCCCCAGATAAGGAAGAAATTGAAAAATCCAACTTTGTTTCTGTGTTGCAAGCAGCTCCATTGGGTAAAAGGGAATTCCAGCAGGGCCAGATCGTGACCACCAACTCAGAGACACCAGTGCTCCTCACGGCCCTGGTTTAATTCATCTTTATTGTTCTAAAGTACACGATGCTGCTTTGATTTTGGGTAGTTCCATGCTAGTGATAATCTCCACCTTCTCCACCAAAGGTTTCCTGTGCAATTCCGCACAAAACGGCCTTAATCAATTAAATATATTCTTTTTAGTTATAGCAGGAATTCCTGTTCTCTCTCCTGTTTTCAGAGACTGAGTCAGCACAGGTGACTTTACTGAGGCAGTGCTGTATCACACATTTTTCATCCAACTCCATACTTTAAACATTTGTTCTAAAGCCTGGCACACCTGAGAGCACCAGGTAACAACTCTGTACCTTGTAAAACTGTAGGGAGAGGGGAACATAGTGCTGATCTGAAATGTCTTTTTCCAGAACTTCTAAAACAAATTACAAGTAATTTCTGTGTGTCTGCCTTCACACCCTTAATGAGGCAGAGCAGGACAAGGCAGGACTTGTTTGTTGAGATGTTGGAGTGGTGTTGCATCCCTGCCATCCCCTGTGTTGTGCTCAGCAGGGTGGGAATCTCAGGAGAAAACTGCTGGGAGGCTTTTAAATAGTTCAGAGTCCAGGAGACACAAAGAATCTGCGAGAGCCACAAGGATCTGTAAAGTGCATGCACGGGGATACCTTTTCTCTTTTAACCTTTATTGTTTTTACACAGGAAAAGAAGAGTGCGGTGAGGCAGCGAGGGCACAGAGCTCCTGCAGGTTCGGCGCAGGGGGAAGGCGCCTCCATCCCGTGTGCGGAGCTGTGCCCCGGAGCCGGCTGCCTCTGGAAAGGCTGTGGGAGCAGGAGCAGGGGCCGAGCCCTCACTTGAGCACCAGGAAGTAGGTGGTCCAGCCGGCCAGCAGCAGCGCCCCCAGCAGCACCGTGTAGCTGAACAGCACGAAGGCCAGCAGCTCCCGCAGCACCTTGAGGAAGTGGATGGCGAAGGAGTCCGGCATGGCTCTCCCAGATCCTGGGGCTGGCTGCTCCCTGCTCCTGCCGCGCCTGGAGCAGAGGAACAAGGTGAGTCTTCACAGCAGGGACAGCAGCCTGCCACGGGGAGAACTCCTGTGACCACCTGGAAGGTTGTTAGTGACTGGTGTGGGCCTGTTCAGAGCCCTGCCGAGGTGGTGAAAAAACGTTTGGGATCTGATCAAAGTGTCCAGATCAGGACTGGTGAGGAAGCAGCTGGAAATACAGAGCCAGGCAGCGGGCACGGCCATGGGGGTGAGGCTGGGGCTGTTGCAGAGTCCAGCTGCTGGCTCCTGGGATCTCTCCCCTGGGGCTGTGCCTCCAGGAAGCGCCAGGATCAGAGCGGCCGCTGATGGTGCATTACCAACAGCCTATTCTGATCAAAGTGGTCAATTCCTCCAAGGAAGCCACCATTAATATTTAATTCTATAATTGCATCTAATGGAGGGACTGGCACAAACTGAGCCTTTTGTTTAGGAATGACGAAAACTGAGGCTTAAATACAAGTTTGCACAGGCAAATATTTATATCTTGCGTTAAAAATAACCATTAATGGGAGACATGGGATAAGATGCCTTAGAATTCATCTTCTAGCAGTATTGTATAGTCATATGTACACATTGCTTTGGAAGTGATTGCTCATTTGTTAGTTTAAATTAAATCTGAACTTTTCCCCTAAAGTCACTGCCTTCTTAGATTTGAAGCTGTGAAAACCCACCTCAAACATTCTATTATCTCTTTAATTTACGTGTTCTTTTAAATTTTGATTGCAACCGTGCCTGATCAACAATATTGACGCTCTTGGTCAAGCACGAAAAGGGAGTTTAAAATCAGACTTAGGATAAAAACTAACCCACAAGGATTATTTCTCTTCTGAACAGCCTAAAGCCAGATAAACTAAACTGAATTCCTGTCCTGCTGCTTGGAATGTTTTTTAAAGAGCACTTCTGATAAGGAATTCACTTTTTGGTGTTGTTTAACAAGTTCAGCCATTCCATTCCAAGCTCAGGCACCTGTATACAGTACAGGAGTTACAGCATTTTAAAACCAGTTGTGGTTTCTCTGTTCAGAGCCTTACAGATTTCTGTCCATAGGCTGAGCGAGATTGCTGGTTATCAGAAAGATGCTGAGAAAGAAATAAACTGCTTACCCAGGCAGATGACGGGCTCCGCTTCGGCAAGTTCGTGTTCCTCCCTAGTTTTGTTCTGCAGCTGTCCCTTTGGCAGGGTCTGTGCTGTAGGCTGGTCCTGCTGTGATCCAGGAGCAGAGTGAGTGTGTGTGTGTGTGTGTGTGTGTGTGTGCAGCCCACAGCAGGACTGAGCTCTAGGTGTGGTCAGCACCGGTTATGATCCGACAGCGCCGTGGTGCTCGCGGTGCTCGGAGCAGCCAAACACTCCCCTTCCCCTGGGGGCTTTGGCAACAGCACTTCCAGAGCTCCAGTGCCGGGGCTTGGAGTCACCAAAATCTGCATTTGTTGGGATGTGGGGTTTGCCTCTAACAAAACCTTGTGTCATCTTACACGTTTTATTTTGTTATCTCGAAGGCTGCAGTGCCTCTTGCTCTGTTCCCTGAGTGCCCTGTGCTCTGTCAGCCACTCGGGGGAGGAGGATGCTCACACACAGCTGGGGCTCATCCCCAGGGTGGGGCTGTGCAGGCTGAGCCAGGATCTTTTACCAGCAGTCAGTGAGGGCTGAAGGCAGCCTAATCCCTGCATGGTCCCCTGCAGGGTCACTGCTGTAGTGTCACCCTTACCCTCCCTCCCAAGGAGTCATCCCAGCCTTTTAGAGCTGAAATGATGCAGCTCCTTGGCAGTGAGGGGAGGAGGGAACCAGGCTCTATGTTTATTCTTAGCAAAACTGCTTCTGATAATGTATGAAAAGTGGAAGTGGAGGGGTGGGGTACAGGTTGGGTAATATTTTCTTTTTTTTTGGTAGTAATGTAGACAGCAGAGAAGGAAGATTATGTACTGCAAATCAAATCTCTTACCTACAAAGATATTATGATGTAGAAAATGGTCCCTTAATTTAATTAGGTTCTCTTGTTATCAAATTATTACCCACATGGTCAGCAGGGCCTTGGACAGAAGCAGAACATCATCAGCTGCTCAGGAAGCCTGTTAGATAGTAATTGCTCCTCCAGGGAATTGATCAGCGTCAGGATGGCTTTTATTTTCTTGTTGAATAGTTCCAGGAAGAGGCTTTGGCTAGGTGGAGGGGTTACACAGTTCTAGTGTAGGCTGCAATGTTGGTGATGATTTCAGAGTTTACCAAGTGTCTGGTGTAAACTCTTAACCAAAAAAAGTTTTGCCTGTAGTGTTACTGATTGCTGGCCAGGGAAAGGTGAGCACTAAAGGTGAGCCACTCTGTGTTTTCCTTTATTCACCTGTGGTGTAGCTCAGAAACCAGCCTGGTCAGTATTTCCTTGGGATTAGTTCAACTGTTAAAATTTAATTAAAAAAATCTGGAAATTGTGATACTACAGAAACCTTTCAAGGCCAACCCAAGGACACTCTTGTTGCTCTGAGTCAACTTCTTGTTTTTCTCTGCACAGTAATTTTTGATCCAAGCTTAATTCAGTTTTCCTTTTAAATACTCTGAAATTAGCTACTTTAAATGGAACTTGCAGAGCAAACAATCCATGTTTGCTCTTCTTGCATCAGAGGTTGCACCATGTTTTTTGTTAAGTCTGTCTACAAGCTGCCTTCCCACCTGAAAAAGGAGGTCTCCACTGACTGAAATTGTATTTTTCTTCAAAAGTTCAGAAATTCCACTTCTAATGTAGTATTACAGGTGGCAGAACAAAATTAAATTTTATATGAGCCTTCGTTAAAAAACACCTGGGTGTTAGAAAAAGAGTTTCAACTTAAGTAACTCAGTTATCCATTTATCCTGGGACAGGGAGACATGGACACAGCTACTACAGTGCAGAGTTTTATTTTATTTTTGTATTCTAGAGAAAGAGAGAGTGCAAACACTTCCAAACAAAGATTAAATACATCTTTATTTAATGTCATTTAATAAGTCAGCTGGAGTTAAACAGAGAGAGGGGCTCCATGGAGGGTCTGACTTGGTGGACTTCAGTCTTAGAAAATAAAACAGATCAAAACCCACAGTCACAACTGTGACAACTTGGAAAATTGAGGGATTTATTGGGACATATTATACATGATAACTGAGGCAGTAATGTTTGCTAAGAGAGTGATTTAAGGTGAGGAGTGGGCTTTTTTTCTAGTTGTGTTTAAGAGTGAACTGCAGTGTGGAAGAGTCCCCAGTGGCTGTGAGGACACCGACAGTGCCCAGCCCAGGCACCACCACAGGCCCTGCTCTGCCTTCCCCTCTGCAGCCAGGAGCTGCCTCTTGCACAAAGGGCCCAGCCACCAGGCCCGTGGAAAATTCCATTTTACAAGTTTGAGCTCTACAACAGCTTGTGACAGCAAGCACCACAGTTTATAACCTGAACAGGAGGTGAAAAAAGTGTCTGTTTAGAACCCACTGTTTACTGGGTCCCTGCTCTTGCTATTTTTGGCCCCCACACAGGGAGTGTTTGTGTGTCTTCAACCATAAACTCAGGACACACTGATGTCATTCATACTCTGGAGGAGCTTTCCAGAGTCAGGTGGGTGTACCCAGGACAAAGGAGTCACCTCACAGCGATCCCTTCAGGGGACAAGTGAAGGAAAAGGCTCGAGGATCACAGGCACAGCTGAGTACAGATCTCTGACTGACACATCCAATGCACCCATGGAATGGATCAGGCACCAGAGAGAGACAAACAGTCTGGGAACACTGCTATGAAGTCAGGAATAGAGAACATCCTGCCTCCTCAGCACTTTAGCAGGGTAAAAAGCAGAAATCACATCTCCCACCAAAGCTAAACTGAAAGAAAAAAAGCAGCAATTTGCCACAGAGAAGGACCAGGGCCCATTCCTGCTGCCCCAGGCTTTGGCTGCCAGGTCAGACCATGAGCAGGGATCTCCCTCTTCCCCACTGTTTATCATTAATGCCTTCCAACCCTGCTTGTTTCCTTGGCAGTTCCACAGACAGCTGGAACACAAGTGCAGAAGGGATGAGGGTCATGAGCTGGTCCCAGGAGAGCTCCCTTCACTGCCGTGCTTCTCCAACAGAGCAGCCGTGCCAGCTGTGTCACACAGGGCCCCTCACATTTACTGTCTCTCACCACACACCCTAGAAAGGGGCAGGCTCCAGTTTCTCCATCAAGGATTTGATCCAGGTTGTGCCGTTGATCAGTTTTGTAGTGGCAATGATGTACTCTGTGCCCCCATCCTCCATCTGCGACAGGAACCTCAGCGCGGCGATTTCTGCGTACGTGACCCCGCCCAGGAAGAACACCAGGGTCACTCTGTTCTCACCGTGCTGACCTGTGGCTCCACAAAAAAGGTCCAGGTTGGCTTGGTTTGATTTTTACAGCTCCCCTGCATCAACTGTCAGTCAAACTCAAATGACCTGAATTAGAGGCTGGGACATAGAAATCCACAGTCTGCTCCCAGGATGTTTCTGTTTGAGACTGATGCTGACCCTCTTGCACATAACATTACTTATTAGCATCACAGTGTAAGTTTAGGGTTTATTTTAGTACTCTGATGAGAAGTTAAACCATTTGTCAAAGGAGAGTTAGGTCAATCTAACACTGCTGTGGGACAGGGGGATGACAGAGAGACCTGGACTCTGCCTGCCCTGATTTCAGTTTGCCTCACTCCCTGCTCAGACAGACAGACATATTTTCCTGTAAAGCACAGGAAAACAAACCCAAACTTACGCTTTTTCTGCAGGCCAGTGGGGAGCTGCTGCCTCTCCTCGAAGTGGGGCCCTGGCAGCATCTTCAGAACCTCCTCGATGCTGCGCCAGCCCGGCCGGGCCAGCAGCTGCGCCAGGCGCACGCTCAGCGGGGCATAGCCGCTGTACACGTACGAGATGTCATTGGGGTTCTGGGGGACACAGACAGAGGGAGGGGACAGCAGGTCAGTGCTACCTCATGCTGCAAAACAGCCTCAAGGAAATCAGAAGCATTAAATAAAAAAGGAGGTTTTCCTGCTGCATATAATTCTATAGTTAGAGGTAACGTGTGCTGCTGAGGCGCCCATTTACCTGCTCATTAACATCGTCCATCCACAGGCGCAGCGTTTTCCTGATTGTTGGGTAGTTATTCCTGCCACCTGTCTGGGGTTTCAGGAGTCCAGCCTTTTCCAGGTTGTTTAAGGTCAATATATGTTCATAGCCATAAGTCTGTAATATGAAGAAATAACCTTTAATACTATGGCAATAACCCATGACCAGTGTCTAAAACAGGAAAAAAAAACAAACCAGCAAAGATGTTTGTTTAAAAAAGATGTTTGTTTTAAAAAAGCTTTTTGGTTAAGATCTCTGTAGAGTATATCCAATTTAGAGTGTTGAAATAATATTAGTAAAAAGTGATATAAACCTCTGTATCTACATGTTGTAACACACAAAAGCACCTCCCAAGTATCTGCCCAAACAGAAACCCAGTGCTCCCTCTGTGCACATTATTCAGGTGTAAGATGTGTCTGTCTAGAATTGAAGTGTAGAGCTGAAGATTTGATGTGGATTTTCTCAGGAATTTCTTCCTCCAAATGTTAGAGCCTAACCTGGAGAATCTCTCTTTTGTAATGGTCCAGAACCTTCTGCTTCAGCCCACTATTGCACACGGATTGCAAGCAGACGAGACGCAAGATCTTGATTAATGGATGCTTCTGAGCTATGCAGTCTTCAATATAATTGTTAACCTATGAAATAAAATACATGAGTGATTATTTAAAGAATTGTTAAAGTGCCCATCAGACTGGAAATAAAGATCTGGTTTGCGTGGTTCTCCAAAACAGCAAGAAAGAGGAGCAGCTGCTCTCCAGGCAGCTCAGGACCATCTGAAAAAGTGACCCAGCTCTGGTTCCACCTGGGCTCTCCCCAGAGCAATCCCTCACTCAGTAGCCAGATGTTGCACTGAAAAATTCTTATTAATCATCTTCTATGTTCCACTGATCCCTCAGAGCATGGGGTGCCCCTGGACAGGTCAGGCACCCCAGCTGTGCACAGGCAGTGAGAGGTAACTCAGAGATCCATTTCACTGGACATCATCTAGATCAGATGTTTCCTCTCAAAAAAAGCAAAACGAAACAAAAAACCAGAAAAAAGCAAATGGAAAAAGAAAGTTTTTTGAAGATGTAAGAGTGGCTAATTGCCATTATCTGCTTACCTTGTCTGTGTCTATTCCAGACATGAACTCTTGCTCCACTGTTAAATTATCAAAGAAATCTTCAGATGCTTTGGGAAAAGAATGAAAATCAATACAAGAGCAACTGACAGCATATGTTTTACAATTAACATTTCAGCAGAGATGCACTGGATGGTGCAAAGCCAGTTTTTGCCAGGCTGAGTGATGTCCACCAGGTTATCTGGCATCCTGCTGGATGTAAAGGATTCTACTCACTGGTGATGTCTTTGATGAGCTCTGCGATGGAGGTGTGGTTGGCCAGCGAGCTCCTCGCCGCCTGCATGTGAGGCAGCTGGGACACAAACTGCTTAATCTCTCCAACAGTCTTGGCGTGGTGCCTTTCCTGAGGAAATCCATCACTTGGGTTAGGCCTTCTTCATGTTAGTAACACCAAACAGATCATTTTATCACGAAGAATTGTTACTGCACTCCCTGCAGGGAGTTAGAGCTCCGCAGCCTTTTAGACAAAGATGCTTACACTGAAGTCACAGCATTACCTGTAACAGCACTTGGATCATGGGCAGAGGCAGCACGTAATACAGCAGGACCATTAGACTGTTATTTTCCATTATCCCAGTGTAGTAAATAATTTTATCCACATTTGTCTGACTCCAGCCAGCACTAGCTGCTCCTCAATTTCCCTACCAGGGCAAACTGCCTTTTTCACACAAAGAGGAATTACTTTGCTGCCTGACAGGGAACTCTAGGCCAATGCTGTCAGAGCTGGGGAACGTCTCCCCTTGGAGCAGGAGTGAAAGGTGCAGAGGAATTGGCCTGGCAGGGTCTGCCATTCACTCTACTTGGTGGGAACAACATGCCAGGTTTTGGGGCAGGATGTGCTGAGGCACCATGCAGAGTTCAGCTCCAGAGGCCTGCACTGCATTTGGGCTACTTGCCTCTTGCTGCAACTTGGAATAAAAATAGTAATAATTTGACTCATATGTGAAGGATTTAAATGGGCAAGTGCAGGCAGGAGAGTCATGATGGAGCCTGTGACTGAAGAAGTCCTCTGCTGCCAATATGCTGCTGTTTCATTATCACCTATTACTGCTGACAATTTCTTAGAATTCTCTTTTTTAACAAGCAGTATGAACAATCCATCTTTAGCACCTCCAGCACTAATAGTGCAGAAGCAGAGCTGCACTGGGGAATGAGGCTGAGCACTCAGTATTTCAGTTAAAGTACCACCACCTCATTTTAGATGTGGCAGAGGTTAAGCCAAAAAAAGCCCCACCAAGGAAATACAATCAAAGAGTGAACAAGTTCTCTTGAGAGTCCCCATGAGATCAGAAAAATAAGATATAGAATCTCAGTTTATGAATCATCAACAGGATGTTTTCAACAAAACCACAAACATGCCCCACACAGCTCTCCAGATTTGTCTGTGACAAGCATGAATTTACAGTTCAAACCTCCTGCATGACAACTGACTTTTGCACATTTCTGTTGGTTCTGATGCCAGCCATATACTCTGTGAAAGTACATTCTGGTGTTTTATTGCTTAAAGCTTTTTGTCTGCATCCTGAAGGGAAAAACACCTTTCAATGAACAGGTAACAAGAGCAGCCAATTGGAATTGATCAGCACACTAAAAATCACCTTTGGCTTCTTGCAGAGGGAAGCAGCACCTGACTCCTGCAGACTGAAGAGAACAATTCCTGTTAGGGGATCTGTGGGCTCACACAGCACAAGGCTGATTAGGAAAGCTCTGAGCAGAGGGAAAGCACCAGAACAGAGGTGTGGGGAGAAATGAGGAACCACATTACTACAGGCTTACTAAAAGGTGTCCTGATCTACTCAGAACAGTCCAAGTGGAGCTGACCTCACCCCAGGGCAGGGAACAGACTGGAACAGCTTCCTGTTTTTTCTCTGGATGGGGGATTACTGTGTGGGAGCAGCTTGAGCTGCCAGTCCCAGCCCTGCTGAACACAGACTGTCAATTATCTGATGCACTGTAGAACACAGGCCTCACCTCAAAGGCTGCTGAAATGATCTTGGCTTTCTTGCTCAGCACTGACCCCACAGCGTTGAAGTTCTTGTCTCGGATTTCGGCATAAAGCTCTTCTGCAGAGTTCAGCTGGAGCTTCTTGGGTTCTGTGGGGAGATCTTTCCCACCCTCCCCCTGCTTCTTCGGGGCAAACTTCTCAGGAGGGAGTTTCACATAAGCTACCGAATGAAAATAACCCTTGTAAGGACTGGAACTTCATCAGCAGAAGTTAAGATCAGCAGGCTGAGCTGGAAAGAGCTCTGAGGAGCAAAGCAATATTAACACTCAAACCACTCAGTGCCTGTGTGTTAATGCAGGAGAGTCTGCCTGCACTCAGCCAGGGACCTACACAAACATCAGAACCCAAGTGCCAGCTGCCCTGCTTTCAGTGAGGCTCGGAGGCAGCCCAGCAGCCAGTCCATTCCAGCAGGAGGGATTACAGCCCATAAATGCCTCCCTGGAGTTTTCTTACCCCCTGAGGAGCAGGACAGCATTCTGAAAATGGCATTTCACAAACTGTCCCTGTCCCCTCAGTGTGGCACGTGATCCAGGC
The DNA here is from genome assembly GCF_012460135.2 of Molothrus ater. Classification (NCBI taxonomy): domain Eukaryota; kingdom Metazoa; phylum Chordata; class Aves; order Passeriformes; family Icteridae; genus Molothrus; species Molothrus ater. Next base: position 3,343,527 of record NC_050495.2, read on the forward strand.
AGGATGGATGCTGAAGGCACACTTAACATTCCCACTCACACACTCCCTGTTCTGTCACTGTGCCTGCACCCAGCCAACAGCCAAAAGGTGCCTTTCAGTAACCATGGACTGTACTTGGCTCCCCTACCCAAGCAAAAAGAGCCAGAGTGGATCCTGATGGGCTCCAGCTTGGGACTGAACAACCCCCACACTGATTTCAGCTGAGCTGCTCCCACATCACATTTAGTGAAGCACAAACCCACCCAAGACACTGCAGCCTGCCCCAGGACACGGGCCAGCCGCTCCTTCCCCACAGGACTCACTGTTCTGGATGCCATAGATCTCATCGATCAGCCCCTCGTACGTCAGCTGCGTGGCCAGCGGCGTCAGCAGGTCCACGTTGCGGTCCAGCAGCAGGAGGGTATCAAAGACAGGAAATATGGAATTCTGGCTCCCAGGGAACTCCCGCTTCATCCTGATCATCATGTTGGCCACGTGCTGCAAGGAAGTCACATTGCTCTGGTTAGAGTGCAGGCCAGAGCAGATGGATGTGACCTCTGGGCCCTGCAGGCACATGCAGGTAAAGGAAGGGGGCGCAGGAGGTACAGAGTGGCTGATGGATGGGGCAGGAGACACTGAGAAAACACAAGTCCTTCTCTGCTGCTCTCTGCAGCTCAGCAAGACAACAACGGCCAAAGCACTGCATTCACCTCAAGCTGCTCCCTCACCACAAAAAATACCAATTAAACAATGGGTAATCAGAGAGAAGCAGAAAGGATGTGTGTGTGTCATGGCTGGATTAAAAAAAACCCAGAGGTGCATTTAACCAAAGAATCCTTAAGGCAGTTTCAAAGAACAAGATGCATTTGTTCAGCCTCACCCGAGCACAATCGCCCTTCCCAAAAATCTGTGGGATGGTTCCGTAGAGAGCCTGCAGGGTCATCAGCCCCTTTGCTGCATGGTACAGACTGGTCTGGTCACTCTCCAGGTAACATTCCTAAAGAACAAGAGGGATTCTGATGGGAGATGTCAATCCAATACAGATGCTTCCACAGCAGAGCAGGGCCCATATGAACAGTTCAGAGGAGACACAAGGCTGGGGGACAAACTATGGCTGTTTACATATATGGACCTTATTACCTGTGCTGTCATTACATCAAATCATTTTTTTGATCACTAGACTCTACTATTTTTGAACTCCAGACACAAATCCAGTTTGATGGAGTAGAAGAAAGTGACTGGAAGGACCTTCTCCTGCTAATTAGGCCAATCAGAGCACCCAACACCTCATTACAGCTGCAAGCCCTGCCACATAGGGATACACATAGGACAGAGAGGGCCAAGAAACTGCCAAACTGTCCTGTCCTTGGATGCAACACTCTGGGAATGCAGGACATGCAGCTGGGATGTGACAGCTGTTAATGCTCAGTGCAGTGAGAACCATCACACAGCTCCCTGGCTGTGCAGGAACACAAACTGTGCTGGCTCCTTGTGACAACTGAGCGCTTCAATCCTCAGGAATGCTCCATTTGTGACAGTAACACCGGCAGCTGAAGCTGCAGGAACTGGGGTGCAGCTCGGTGTAGTGACAGTTCCTTCAGCATTTAGTGTGAAAACACACAGGGAAGTTCAGGCTTCAGGATCAAGCCAGGTTTGCTCTGCAAAGCCTTTCCTTGCTGTGCAGGTCACTCACAAACCCTCTGGGAGCTGCTGCACCAGCACCAACATCCAGCACAAAACCACAATCTGCTTTCCCTCGAGGAGGAGGTGAGCGCGCACCTTGAAGGCGCTCTCGGACTCCATGGAGAGCAGGTCCCCGTCGAAGGGGATCAGGTCCAGGCTGTACTGCTCGCGGTGGATGAAGGAGCCCAGCACGCCCTGCTCCTTCAGCCACTGCTCGCACAGGAGGCTGCGGCGCGGCACGAACAGGATGTGGAAATCCCTCTGCGGAGAGCGGCCTCTGTCTTCCCTGCAGGAGCAGAGCACTCGGTCACTCGCTGCACACGGAGCAGCACAGAGCACGGGCAGGGGGCACTGGAGTCACACAAAACAGGAACGCTGCACCGGGCCATTGCTGACTCCTGGATGTGTCAGTGTTCAACCCTGTGCAGCCACAGCTCTTGACACCAGGGCAGGGGGATGTGGCTGTCCCGCAGCTCCCAAAAGGCACAGCAATCCAAGCATGGCTCATTCCAGCTAATTAGAAGGAGTGTACGTCCTCGCAGGGAGGAACGCGCCCTCTGCATCCCAGCCAAGGTGAAGCCCCCCTGCCCACTTAAGCCGCAGAGTGGCTGTGCTGCGGTTTGGTGTCTGCACATCGCTCTCGTTCTCTGCACAGGTGTAACAAAGCACACGGTGACTCGGGCCACGCCTGTCCCCTCCTCACGGCCGCCCTGCCCTGCCCTGCCCTGCCCGCGGTACCTGAGCACATTGTCCGTGATGATGTCCATCAGCTCCAGCTTGGGCCTGACGAAGAAGATGATGTTCTTGACGTCGGCCGGGGGCAGCCGGCCCGGCTTGAGCGTGAACATCTTCTCCACCTCATGCTCCTGCGCGGAAGCACGGCCGTCAGCCGAGTGCGGGAGCGCCGGGGCCCGGCCGCCTGCCCCCGGCCCCCGCGGCGCTTACCTTGAGCAGCGAGTACTGCGCGATGAGCCCGAAGGGGCCGGTCAGGTACTCGTCCCACACGATGGCCTGCGGGAAGGGACGGCGGGATCAGAGCGGCCCCGCCACACACGGGACCCCCCGGCCCCGCCGATCCCCGGCCCCGCCGTGCCCACCTTGGAGCCCGCGCACTTGTCCAGGAACTCGCGCAGCTCGCGCCGCCCCGCCTCGCGCAGCGCCGTCAGGTTCACCCGGCCCGAGCTCAGGTGCGCCGCCATGGCCGCCCCACCGCGCGTGACCGCGGGGCGGGGCCGCGCAGCCGCACAGAGCGCGGGGCGGGGCCGCGAGCGGCAGGGCCACGGCCGGGAACGGTCATGCGTCATGTGTGACCATGTGTGTGTCATGTGTGATCATGTGTGTGTCATGTGTGGCCATGTATGTGTCATGTGTGACCATGTGTGTGTCATGCGTGAGCATGTGTGTGTCATGTGTGACCGTGGTCATGCGTGAGCATGTGTGTGTCATGTGTGATCATGTGTGTGGCCGCTGGCACCGGGCTGCACCCGGGACTGTGACCGGCCGCACCAGGGAACTGCTTCCCCCCTGCACTGGGCACTGCTGAGGCCACACCTGGAGCCCCGTGTGCAGCACAGTGAGGGGCTGGAGCGTGTCCAGGGCAGGAAACGGAGCTGGGAAGGGGCTGGAGCCCCAGGAGAGGCTGAGGGAGCTGGGAAGGGGCTCAGCCTGGAGAAAAGGAGGCTCAGGGGGCCCCTTGGCTCCACACAACTCCTGACAGGAGGGAACAGGTGGGGGGGTCGGGCTCTGCTCGCAGGGAACAGGGGCAGGGACTGGCCTAAAGCTGCACCAGAAGGGGTTCAGGTTGGACATCAGGAGGAATCTTCACTGCAAGAGTGATTAAATATTGCCCAGGGAGGCAGTGGAGTCCCTGTCCCTGGAGATAATTAAATGAGGATTGGATGTGGCACTCAGTAGTACCCTGGGCATGTTGACAAGGTAGTGTTGAATCACAGATTTGGTCTCTTCCCAGTTGATAGATTCTGTGATTTCCAGTGCAGCCCTTGGGCACATCTGTCCCAATGCAGAACCCTTCACACTCTGAATGAAAATGCAGAAAAGAAAACACTTTTTTTTTTTTTTCCAAAATATAACTTTATTATATATATGCATATATACACACACACCACACTCACTATATAGAAGCTGAAAGAATGCAAAACAGGGATGGCCCACAAACTGTTCCAGGTGTGCACAGGTGTGCACAGCATACAGGTTTCCAAAACCCCCAGCAGCTCCTTACCTGCGTCACTTCCACGTTTCACACCAAACCACAACCCAGAGCTCACGGCACCGAGCGACATCGCAATCAAAGGAGTAAATGAAAATAAAGATGAAATATTTCTCAACTCAGTCCAGTGTCAAAAAAAAGCTTAAAAATCTAAATGTACAAATTCAGCCTTAAAATGGTTTAGTGCAAATATGAAAATTAACAGCATATTTTTAAGGTATTTAAATAAGCTTTAATATAACTCTAGTGCTTCGTTCCTATACATGTTTTCCCACCAATAGATCCAACAGCACAGGGGCGTTTCCTGTTAAGGGCAGGACAAACCCAGAACCTGGGAAGAAACAGCATAAAGTCACTTGTTAAATCATTTATTTATCTTTCACTGAAGTTTGTTAAAAAGGGACAGGGGGTATTTATTAGTGGAAGATCAAAATATTTATGCTTGTAGGGACTCCGGAGCGGGCGGGCAGGGGAGCGGGGTCACTGTCCCTTGTCCTGACATTCAGCACGGGCGGCTGCTGGTGGTGCGGAGCTCGGGGGCGCTGTCCCCCCTCAGAAGGTCTCGTCGTCGTTGCAGTCGGCCGTCCAGTGGCCGAACACCTCGCAGGTGTCGCAGTAGGGCCGCTCCTCCCGCCGGCTGCCGTGGTGCGCCGAGTGCGGCGGCTCCTCCAGCGCCTGCGCCTGCGTCGGGCAGTCCTCGGTGTCGTGCAGGTCGAAGCAGCCGCAGATGTCGCAGAAGAGACGCGGCTTCTTCTTGGACAGGCTCTCCTCCTCACTGCAAGAGCAGCACCAGTCACACAGGAGCTCGTGCTTACTGAGACTCAGGAAACGCCACAGAGCTCCTCCAAAAATAGGATACAAACCCTTCTCCACCACCCTGCAGTGCCCCCACCATCCCCTACACTCTAATATTTACTGAACAAGATGCTGTTTGTGCAAGTATTTGCACGGAGACATTTAAAAGAAACACATGTAAAAGAGTTTCTCTTTTCCCTTAAGAGAGCTGAAGTTATGATACATCAAATAGGTTTTAGTTGTATTTATCTGGATTGGTTTTTCCCATCCCAACACAGCTAAAGCCTCGTGGGACCAAAGATTCTTCTGCACTTGGAAAGGGCCAGATTCACCAAGTCATACAACAGACATGTCACCATACATCAGTGTTTGGGACTGGTAACTACAGAGCACCACCTGCACCCCCAGTTACACCACAGTGTAAAGAGAACCCTGGATTCAACACTGAACTCAGGGAAAGCTCTGTCTGTCCCTCCTGACAGCTGAGATCAGGCTGGAGCATTGTGCAGCTGCCAAGCAGCTCCACCAACAGTTCCCAAAACAAGAGCCAAGGTTTCCTTTAGGATTTGTACCTGTCATAGTTATTTATCTCCTCTTCGTTGCCATTGAGGGCTGCTTCACACATTCTTTGTATCTTCAAGTTCAATTCTTCATTTCTCCTTTGAAGATCCACTATCACTGAATTCAGGAAGTCGATCTAGGAGAGCCAAGGACAAGGACAGTCAGAGGGGCAGGGGGATGGCACCTCCCCCATGTGACCAAGGAACACTTGGGAAATTAACAGGGGAGGGAAGAAGTGGGACCAACCTCGCCCTGGCGGAAGGAAGGGTTGCCATCAGCAGGTGAATCCAGGGAAGCAGAAAACCAGAGAAAGATTGGTGGTTAGTGTATATTCATGACAGCTCTGGTGGCTGCACAACTGGGAAGGACATTTTTTAATCACTGTGCCTGACATTCATGATGTAACAAAGGCTTTAGCATAAGCAGCAGGTGATTCTATTCCAACCGTATTTTCCAGGCATTTCTTGGCACAGGCCCCTGAGGTCACCGTGACTGTCCTACTCCAATCCCATCTTCCTGTGCCAGCTGAGCACCTTCCTTCTCCATTGCTGCCAACCCTTGTTCTGAGTCCAGTTCTGCAGTTAGGAAGAACTGCAGAGCTTAGAGGTACCCAGGAGCCCATTTCTCCAAGCTGGCAAGCACCAGCTTCAGCTGGGCCACAGCTTTTCCTCAGGCACATCCAAGAAACCTTTGGGAATGCCAAGGAGCAGTGAGTGCTCTGCTGGGCTGCAGGGCACAACTTGCCACCCTCATTTCCTGTTTGTTCCTCACAATCCCTTGTTTCTCCAGTATCACTCATCACTTGATTTAGTATTTACTGTCACTGACATTTTCCTTTGGAAGCTGAGGAGCTACAAGATAAATCTGCCCATTAAAGCCCAGTAAGGACTGCCTTTGGAATAACCCCCTCTCCTACAGCCCCACTGCTGGTTCAGCATGCTCATGTGCACATCCAATACCTGCTTCTCTCTTGCAATTTCCTCCTGAAGCAGAGTAGCAGCGTCACCTTTAAAGGAAAACACCAGAGAAGGTACAATGTGACCATGGCTCAGTCAGAAATAATGTCACAGGCTCTGAGGGCACAGCCACTGGGGTGGCTCTCGCTTTACCTGAGGGGCTCATTACAGTCAAAGGCTGCTCGTTGCTTTCCTTGAGTTTCTGCTCCAAGTTCTTCACCTTTTCCTCAAGTTTCATTTTGTCAGACTCCAGTGACTTCACCACTGACTGCAGCGTTTTTGCAGAAGCGTTTTCTCCGCGGAGCACCGTGATCTGGAAGAGTTGTTTGACAACACTTGGACCTTCCAGCACCAAGCCAGAGCACCAAGGCCAGGGCCCCTAAAGCAAGGGCTGAACAGCCACAAAAAGCACCTGCCAGGAGTCACCTGGCTCAGCACAGGCAGCTGAAGATGCCAAGGTTTAACTATGCCACGTGAAAGAAAAATTATCAGCCAGCACACAAAGCCTCTGGCCGCAACTTAACTGAAATTAGGAATCATCCATTCCTCGTTTACCTCATGCCTGAGTTTTTCCAGTTCCTCATCTTTTTGTGTGATCAAGGCACTAGTGACATTGATGGATTTCTGTAAAGATGCTCTCTCTTCATCAATTTCTTTTTTTAAAGTCGATTCTCTAAAAGAAAACCAAGTAAAGCCACAAGTCATCTAATGAATGGGTAACTGTGGTGGCCTAAAGTAATTTCATTTAATTTCAAGTATTAAACTACTGTAAGAAATGGTTCTTAAAAAACAAATTACAATTTACTACTTGACTAAAGTTTTATATATGTACAGGCATTTCAGGTGTTACAACTGTGGAAACAAAGCAAAAACTTTACCTAGGTAGTACATGCCAGAATCTGCATAGCACCGTATCCATTTGAATTTAAAGGAGCAAGTTAACAGACTGGGGAGATACAGGATAAACAAACATGTTGCACAATGTTCCACAAAACCTAACTTGAGAGTTTTGTTACTTCTTGAAAATTACTAACAAGCAACAAAACAGGCATGCAAAGCTCATTGTACAAGTTGTCATGCAAAGCATGGATGAGGCTGGAAATATCAGCTGGTCCTCACTAATTTCAGTGACATCATCATTTCCTGCACATGGAGAAACCACATGGGATTTGTTTTACTTCATGGGAGAAGCGTTAAAAAGAAATCCTCCAAAGCAGGCACAACTCTCTCCTGTGTACATATATCCAGTTTTCCCAACATTTTCCATGGATCTAACAGAGATAAAAGGCTCCTGCCTTAAGGCACCACTGCTGTGACACCCTCACACTGGTGATCTTCCTGACAGGTCACAGAACACACACAGTGAGTAACTGTCCTCTGATGGGAGGAGCATTGCTACAAATTTCCTTACAAGCTGAAAGATTTTGGTTAAAAAAGAAAACAACTAAGAAGTGACTTCAAACCATTAACTCTCCTCCAAGAGGAGCTGGCTCTTCAGTGCAGGCAGCAGCGCTGCTCTCAGCTCTGAGCTCCTGCAGGGACTCTGAACTGCTCTACACTCCCCAGCACTGCTGGGGGATCAGGAGCAGAGCCCATCCATGTGGGAGGAGGCTCAGGGGACAGCTATCGAGCAAAAATGGCAAAGTTTCCATCTCTGTGGTATCTACAGTTAGTGAGAGCCATGATACCCAGACCATGAAACACAGGAAATCTCACCCGCTCGAGAGCAACTCAACAATGAGAGCACAATCAATGCACTTCTTTCATTGTTCAGATTGTACTCAGGAATGGAAGCAGCAAGTGGAGAATCTGGGGTTTAGAAAAGCTGAGGCAGCTACCAAACAAGAACCAAAATTTGATTTGGGTTTGGTACATTTTTACAATGAGAGAATCAACAGAAGTGGAAACACAACAACTTGCAGACTTGTGATCTTGTGTGATCTTGCCTTCAAATACAAGTTACAGTGTTAATAAAACCCAAAAGGGCACAGGCATGGAAAGGTTCCCTGGCCAGCCCTGAGCCAGCCGAGCACTCAAGAGCTCCACAGCCACCTCGGTGTCCTCCTGCAGGGCTCCCCAGGCTCTGCCTCCCTGGGGTGCTCAGTGCTCTGTCCATGGATCACAGGTGCTGTGGGAAGGATGTGCCACCAGTGCATGGGTGCTGCTGACAGAGCAGAGCTGCAAATCCAGGATCTGCTGGGGAGAAAGCCCTGAGGACATCTGGGAATCACATCTGGAAGTTGCTGCTCACGAGCTCTGCTGCACCCGAGTTCTCCCGAGCGTTCCCGAGCTGCGCATGCGGCTGGGGAAGGGCAGATGGAACCCCAGTGACTCAGCCCATGCTCAAGAGCTTGTGATTCAGCCAATGTTTCCACTTGGTCAGATCTTCATGGAGAGATCAGGACCAAACAGATGCTTTTGGCACAAATGTGGTGAATTTGCCATTTGTTGGGCTCGGCTTCAACCAGCACAACGCTGAGGTGGTTGAAAAAGGCAAACAGGGTGTAAGGATAGAAATAAAATATTTACAGACTCAGTACAGGAGCCTCGAATGCTAAAACACAAGGGGAGAGAAAGGAGAGAAGAAAAGAGGAGAGAAAACAGGAGGGGAAGAAGGTCCCTGTGCTGGAGCTTTGGGTTTTCTTTCCCTGGACAGTCTCTCCAGGAGCTGCTCCAGTGGGGGACCCAAAGATGCTGGACCTGGAGGAGCTCCAACCAAGGAAGGTGCTGAGCCCCAAGTGTGGATCACTCCCAGGTCACTTCCAGGCAGAGCCTGTGTGGAGTCACACACAGGGAATGGGAAATAACTGCACTGGGGGAGCTTGCAAGGAAAATCTTGTGGAAACTATTTTATTGAAAAAAAAATTGATTTAGTGAACTTAAACTCTTTTCCTGCCAATTCAAGTTCAAAACATCTGCTTACCAGCAGGGGGGAAATCAAAACAATAAAAATTACTTTTTAATTTAAATGCCATTTTAAAGCTTCACTTTCTTGAGAAGCTTAAACCATATTTTGAACAGTGTGTGGAAGGTGTGGGAGAAAGGGTTTTTTTTTGATTTAGCATTAGGAAAAAAAATCACCCAGATTCTTCCCTTACTACAAAAATAAGAAATTCTAAGAATGAAGCAAATACCTTAAAGTGCTACTGGGTAAGCTTTAAAAATGCAAGATAACAAGAACCACATGTTAGAAACATGGAGTACAAATGCAAAATACTTTAAGGAAGAACAATATTTGCACCAAGGGCCTTTTCTGTTTTGGTAAAAAATATATAGACCTTTTTTTTATTTTATATATATATATATAGAGAGAGAGAGAGAGAGCTGAGTGTTTTACAAAACAAAAGCAAGACACCAAGGGACAAAGGCAGCCAAAATATGTACAACAACTTTACTAAAAAAAAAAAAAAATTATTTATTGTAACGTGGATAGACTTTCTTGAGTCTTACCATTAAAGACACACAGATATAGCAAGGGAAGCAAGGGCAGGAAAGGGAAGAGAGAGGAATGAGATGAGTATCCATAAACAGCGAAGCTCAAAGACAGTCAGACAGCAACCCACACTGAACCCCAGAGCTGAGCCACACAGAGCCCCCAGCACCATCCACACCAAACTGCTGGCACTCCCAGCTGGAGCACTGCACACAGGGGGTGCCAAAACTGAGGGAGAGAATTCCTGGGGGTGGAAGGAAGGTGAGAAAACCACCCCTAGAGATTTGACCTAATTGAAACACAAAGATGGCTCTTGTTCAGCAGCTCGAATTCTTAAGGCAAAAGGAGGAAATTATCATCTTCCCATCACCAAATTCTGTGGATTTTGGGAATTCAGAGACTTTTCTCATTATTTTTACTTAATTAGCTCTTTATTCAGCCAAACCTTTTTCATTAGCACTGATGCCACATGTTGACACGTTCTGAGCCCCAGTGCCTGCAGTTTGCCTCAGCCAGGCTCTTCCTGTTGCTCATTTTCTCTTCTATTGCAGTTTATTCAACACTGCTGAGCAATGTCATTAAACCAGTCACAGACTGGGGCACCTCAGTGTAACCAACTGAAGGTAAAGTCAAGGTAAAATTCACTTCACTGATTTAATTACTGTCTGAATTATTTCAGGCAGCTCACCCAGAGTCAAACAGGAGAAGGAAGATCAGAGCCACACGTTCCTCTGCAGAACTTACAAAGAGTTTGTCTTTGAAAATGTTCTCTGTGAAACAGAACAGCTGAAAGTACTGAATGACTTGGTGCCCACTCCCTCCTTCCTCTCCTCAAGTGACTTCCAGGAGTTACACCACTGAAAACATTCTCAAACACGTTCAGTAACAGGCTGGTGATGCAGCTCATGGGGCTGCCTAAAGCTGGAGGTTCAGCTGATCCAGCTCTGACATTCCCTGGGGAACACCCCATGTGCCTGCTGGCCTTTGGAACCACCCCCCAGAGAACAGAGTGTCAGGGAATGACGAGCAGGGGAACAGTGATAATACTGAGTGGCCAAGGATGTGCATAAACACCCAAAAGCCACTCACTGTTCCTTGTTGTGGCCATTATAAATCCAGGAAATTCAGCAGGGTTGGTTTGTTTTTCCTGGAACAGCTGAGGTGTCCTGGGGAGCTGTGTTGTTCTCTAAGGATTTATGGAACTGCTTTTGGAAAGCCCCATCTCCCTCCAGGCACAGGGGCCAATCAGCTTCCCAAGCACACGCTGCAGACACTCACACTGGTGACCTGGGGCCTTTCCCTGAACAGCAGTTTACAAAGGGATGCCCCAGACACCCAGGACAAATGTCCTGGCATTGAGCAGCAGTGCTGAATGAACTGCAATAACCCACAAGGAACCCACAGCCTGAAACCATGAGAGCAGCAAGTGCTCAGTAACTTTTCCTTCCTTTTCCCTTTCCCTCTGATAACCCCCCTCAGCTTCACTGTATTGTCCATTATTTGTCAGGAGCTCACCAGGTCAGATCTGTGCACACACATTTTATCAGACTGAGGGACAATCCAACATTCCAGAGCACACTAAAACCAAACATTAAACTGGTCACTGCAAATAAGAATTACCACAATGTGGGAGGTGTGGAACTAAAGCAAATGTGGATGCTTCCATCTCTAATCCAAAGAGTGCAACAACTCAGCATTTTTAACCATGACACAACAGAAAAGAACAGCTCTTGGCAGTGTTTCTGTGTTCCATTTCTCTAGGACTGTGGGGTTAAACACACATCAGCAGGAACAACTTACCTCTTTTTCATCTCTAATAACTGGTTATTGAGTACTGATCTCTCCTCTTCCAGCTAAAACACAAGTACAGACAGACTCCAGTTAATACACCACAGATTGTTTCCTTGGTGTGATATATCAGAGCATCATTATCATAAAAGAGACGTGGGAGAGGCTGCAGAGCCCCCAGGTCCTCAAAGCAGCAGATTTTCTACTGGCACAGCACCTGCACCCAAACACAAACTGCTCAGTGACCAAACCTCAGCTGGTGAGGGCCTGGAGGTGCTTTGTGAGCATTTCCATGTCCTGTGCACACAGCAGAGGTGAGACCAGTGCTAAAGGACATTCCCAGGCCCCCCCAAGAACCCTCTGTGTCCCTGGCCATGGCTTCCAGCCCAGCCCTGGGGAATTGCTGCGTGTGCTGTGCTGATCATTGCACCACTGCCCCGGATTTGTTACTGCCCCTCTGTTACTCAGAGATGAATTATTGATCCCAAAGCTGCTGCCTGGTGTTTGTTACCACATCCTGAACCTGCAACTCAGTGAGGCCACTCTTAAAACCTGCAAAGCCTTCAGCTGAAATTATTGCTGTTGGTTCTTGGGTCTAAACTGGGCTAGGAAATGCAAAGCAACAGAAAGGCCCAACACAGAAACACTGGGGCAAGTGATCTTCTGGAATGGTTTAGAAAATAAGTCTTTTTCAGGCAAATTAATTATTTTTCACCAACTCCTCCTTCCTTCTTATTCAAAGGCCAAAGCCAGCAATTACTGCTCTGAGAACTGTCTGTACCAGCACTCCCTGAGCACAGGCTCCAGGGGGATTTCACAACTGCCAGGGTTCATCCTCAAGGTCAGCAACACATACATTTATAATGGCAACCCCAGAGCCCTGACAACAGCTCCTGTCCCTGACACAGGGAATTCTTTCAGCATTTGCAGATCCTGAGGTTCAGCACAGAAGGTGTTAAACACGTTTCCTTGAGCAGGCAGGGTGTCTGCCAGCCCCCAGCTCTCAGCTAAATGCAGCTCCCTGAGAGCAGCCATCTCCTCCACATTTCCTGACAAGTTACCTTCTCCTTCCCTGTGCTGCAGTGCTGCTAAAGCCTCCAGGTCTGGGATTAACCAGGATTAATCACACAACTTTATTGATACAAAAAATAGATACTAGAAGGGTGTAGAGAGTTTTCTAAAAATAATTCTTAAAGCAAATCAAGATGTGTCTCTCAAGGCAAGTGCCCACTGTGGGAGAGCAGAGCATCAAGGCACTATTGGGGGTATGGCCCAGTTTTTCCTGCAGGTCAAACTCAGTCAAAACCCAGTTCCACCAGCAGCACCAGAGCAGCCCCTGATTCCCAGTTTCTGTCTGGTTCCCTGCCCAGAGGCAGCCTGTGTGAACTCCTGACATCTGTACAGGCTGCTGAAAGAAAGGGACAAATATGACAAGTCTGAGAAATGGGACTCCAGGGAGCTGCAGCTTCTCCAGAGCCCCAGTCTGACCCCTGGGTTCCAGGCCCTCTCCTCCAGCAGATTTCCTGAGTGAGGGCACTCCTCTCCTGCCCATCACACTTCCCTGCTGGCTTTTTGGATTCCTTGTCCTCTGCCAGCACTGGCATTTCTCTACAGTCACACTCAGCACCCTCAGAGCAGACCTTGCACACTGTTAATAAAAGATGGGCCAGGTGAGCTGCTGGGTATTTTTACACCTTCTCCAATGAAGTCCAAATGCCTGAGCAGGTCTGAGGCTCCCAAAATGCCACAACAAATAATCTGAGGCCAGCAAAGTTGCCCGAGCTCAGTATCTATCTGAATGTGACTCTTTAACTAATTACAATCAGCTAATTATTAATGGATCAATACAGATAAGCTCCAGCAGCATCTTTGGCATGAGACACTTTAACCTTTAGATGTCCAGATAAATCATTCATGACACAGAATTCATTAAACTTGCAAAGTGTGTCACAAGCAGCCACAGATTGTCTAACCCAGTTGACAACACACTTGTTAGAATTTATGTGGTTACCACAGCAACAGCTCAAAATTCCCAATCCTGTGTGTGCCCTTCCTGATGCATTTCACAGGTACCTGCACAGACCCTGCAGCCTGCACAGCTCTGCTGTGCTCTGCTTTCCTCCCCACTGCCCAGATTGCTGTGGGAAACCCTTCACTGCCACCATGGACACTCCAAAATCTCCTGGAGGAATCTTTGTGGTGACATTTTTGCTGAACCCAGGGAGCCCAAAGCCTGTGGCCACTGAGCATGGTGTGACAGCAGAGGGGAGGTGTTGGATACCAAAGGCCTCTCCCAGGATTTTGGGAGGCTGAGCTGTTCACCAGATCTCAGAGCCCAAATGCAACGTTTGGGAACTGCAACAGGCAGCGTTCCCACATTCCCCAGCTTCAGATCCCCTGTTCCAGAAGGGGACACAGTGCAACACAAAGGGCTGGAGAAGGCAAACGGGCTGTGCAGCCAAGCTCCAGCAGCTCCTCCAGGCCCTTGCTCTTGGAGCCATCTCCTCATGGGCAGAACAGGCTGAGCTGAGACAATTCCAGTTTGTGAGGTGCTGGATGCATCCCTGTGCATCCCCCATTCCCACACTACAGCTGTGTGTCCTGGCAGGGACAGGGATCCCTGCTGACAGACCCACAGCCAGCAGGGTGCACACAGCAGGAATCCTCCCCGAGGGCAGCTGCAAACAGGGGAGGTCACAGAGGGAGCGCAGGGACACAGCCAGCCCATGGCTCAGGGTCCCCTCCCTCGGGGCCACTCCGGGTGACAAAATGCAGGAAGATTTGACCAATGCTGCCCAACCCTTCTGGAGTTACAACTCTCCCTGAAAATAACAGGTTGCCTCAAGGACTCTGAAATAATTTAGGAAAGCCTGTGGGAGTGGGGAGCAGCTCCCACTGGCTGTTTGGGATGTGCCCTCCCCACCGTGCTCCTCAGATGGGGAATGAGTCAGTGCTGAGCCCACACGTCTGGGACTCTGCTCCTCACCTCCAAAGGCTCCTGAGGACCAAGGAGCCTGAGCATTACTCCTGCCAGCAGCTAAAGGGATTTACAAACTAGCCAGGGATGCAGTCACCCATCCTCAGGACTTCCAAACAGGATCCTTGGGGAAAAATCAGCTCTTGGCTTTAAAAATATTGAGCCTGTTGCAGGGTGGAAGAGTCTGTGCCCTGTCACGGGGAACAGGATCCCCTCCCTGCACAGGAGCTCTCTCAGAAAGGCAGGACACAAACCTCAGTCTCTGACATCCCTGCTTTTGGATCTTTTGGATGCAATCTTCCACAGATTCCTTCACAGCGTGCCTGTCACTGGAACTGCTTCACAAGAACTAAACCCTCCACATTAGGGGCTGTAAATCTGTTTTATCTTTTGGCAAGTACCACTGACACAAGCTGAGTAACTTGCCCATATTTTAGGATTCCAACAACGTGTTCAGATGTAACAGTAAAAAGTAAAAAGAATTAAGTACCACCAGAAAAATCCCTTGCAGGGGTTCTGTTCCCTGGACCCACGGCCTGGCTGCAGCACTGTGTGAAGTTTGAGCAGACACAAGTCCAACCAACCAGTTTTACACAGTATTCTGAAATGCATCCTAAATCCTCTTTGTTTTCAGTGGGGAGAGCAGGAATAAGAATTAAAGAACTACATTTCCTTAGTGGTGGTGGATGGACATTTCCACAGTCGTGTAACAAAATCACTCCCGACAGAAATAGCAACTCTCTGTTAATACACTTGGCTAAAGCACGTTTCATTTCTGCTCATTCCCAAGCCTTCCCAAGCACCCTTCCCGGGTTATGTAACCTTCTGTCAGCCTGCACTTCCAACCTCCCCGTGCAGGTGGCTTCCACATTTATTCCTGAACACTCCCAGCACCTCAGCTCCTTTCCAGCCGGGCTCCCCCCGCCCGCGGCGGCCGCTCTACCTTGTGGTGGTGGCTCGAGACCTCGTCCCTGCTCCTGCCCAGCTCCTCGGCCAGTTTCACGTTCTCCTCCTGCAGAGCCTCGAGCTGCTGGGACTTGTGAGCCGCTGCCAGCTTGAGCGCCTCGCTGCGAGCACACAGAGAGCATCGTTACCATGGGAACCGGAGAGGCGAGGGAAAACCGGGGGAGAGAGGCGGCTTCACAGCTCGGAAAAATCCCAACTCCAGCGGGGTCACGGGGCTGGGGATCGGCAACAGCCGTGCCAACGCCGGGGACACCGCGGGGACGGGGTGAACCCTGCCAGGGCTCCAGGTACTCGGGAATTCCCACGGCTGGGATTTGGGCAGGGCAGCAGCTGCAGCCTGGGCTGCTCGCTGAAGGGAACTCTGCAGCCAGAGGTAAAACAGAATTGCTTAAAGGCATAAAAGAAGAAAGAAAACTCGGAAAAAAGGCAACAAAACCCAAAAAAAAACCAGCTTTGAGCTCCACTTATTTAACTACTCCCTATCAGCTCTGACATCCAAAAGTGCAGGACCACAGGAAGCAAAACCTGATCTATTCCATTATTTTAACAGACACAAAACTGCAAATGAGACGAAACCAAAGCTGAAGGAAAAAAGGCTTTGCAGCTTTCATCAGCCTGTGTTGCTACTAATGAGTATAGTTCCCTTAAAATACATTCATTTGCAACAAATCTTTAATAACATGAGTGACTAACAGAAAATCTTTAAGATTTGACATCTTTCAAAAAGCACAAAAGATACCCTTAATTTCACTGAATAGTAATCTTTATTACTCTTTTGTTTTTTAAAAAAGGAGATGCAGTACTCCTGTGTGCCAATACTACAGACTTGACTGGAATATTAAAAATACTTTTATAACTGTGGGAAGTAGAAGAACCCTTACGTCAGAAACTTATTCAAGCACTCCAAAATACAAGGATCTGTTGGCATATTTAGGCAAAAGTCTGATTTTAGTTCAGCATCTCACGAGACTCTGATTTTTCCTTTTACCTGGTCTCACCTTGGCAAATGCCCACCCTGATCCCCTGGACTGGAGCAAGCTGCTCCCAGCTCTCAGTGACTCCTGCTGGGCAGGAACCCACCTATTTCCAGCCCTGCTTCCTTGCTGAGGTGCAGCACTAACCCCTCCTCCTCTTTCTTCTGGCATTAAGGCACAGATTATTTATGGTGTTAAAAAAACCCCACACCCAGTACTGGGGTCACTGAAATGCTCCCGTGTTTGTTGGGAATTCCTGGGCAAGGAGTTCCCAAGGGATGGCCCTGGGAGCAGCCTCAGGCACTGCAGCTTCCCCTCAGCCTTTCCCAAAGGACCCCCTGGCCCTGTCCCACCCCCTGCTCCAAGGGCACCACATTCCCTCTGCCCTCCTCACCTCTCACAGCTCCCCCTGAGCTCTGCTCTCTGCTGCTCAGCAATCCCTGGCACCAAACTAATCCTTACTGTCACTAAAACAGGGCAACACACAAAACAACCAGCAAAGATCAATTAAAAACTACACAGGCTTCCCTTTGTCCCCAAGGTCTCAGCTCTGATGATCACAGGCCACATTCAATCTAAGAAATAACAGCATTAACCCCCTCAGAGTGATCAGGGTCCTGAGGACACCTGGTGGGGCTGGAGATTTTCAAGGCAGCATCTCCTATAAATAATTCCTGCCTGGCAAATTACAGCCCAGTATCTGCTGCCTTTCCCCAGGACCAGAGCAGACATTTCCTGTGTCATTTCCCACGAGCACAGGCAGGAGTTGCTCCTGGAAGGAAATCCTGCCTTTCTCAAAGGGGTCTGTGCAGGTTTTCCAAAGCCACAGCCAGACACTGAATTCTGTGAGCTGGTGGCCCCTGTGCCCTGGTGCCACCACAGAGCTGTCACAAAATGACAGATGGAACTCCAATAATATTAATATAATATTAATTAGTCAGAGCTGCTCTTAAGCTGTCAGCAAGATTCCAGCTCAAGCTCCATGAGCCAAGCAATTCCCTGGGAGCACAGGTGAAAGTGGTTTGTGATTTAATGCAGGGCACCTCTGAGAGCTGGGGATGTGCAGCCCCTGCAGGGCAGCAGGAACTGGGATCTTTATTCCCTGTGGCACAGCAGCAGCTTTGCTGCAATGAGATTCCACAGGGCAAATTCCATGGTTCCAAATGCTTTCAGTTCATTTGCCTGTGGCCAGTGGTACACATTGTCAAATGCTGGTTTTCAATGAAGCAGCTCAAATAAAGAACAATTAACTCGAGTTTTATATCCCATGTACAGGATTTGGTTTACACCATTTAGGAAATAAATACACAAAAATAAACTTCACAAAGCCATCAATGAAAAAATAAAAGCAGAGTCAAGTTTCTATGAGCAAAGCCACCTAAAACTCCAAGTGTACTTGTAATTAAATCAGAATTCTCTTCTAATAAAGATTTTATTATTATCTCGTGCCCTTGGGTGGCAGAACCCTCCAACAAACAAATTGTTTCAAACTATTATCCAAGGATTTCTTTAATTCCCTTCAGCAATTTAGTAGCAACATTCTCATGTCAAGTTTTGCACAAGCCAAACATTTGGCAGACGATTTTGACCCAATATCTGCTTGATAAGTCAAGATACCAGAAAGTTGCTGAAAGACAATTAAAAAAAAAAAAGGTAAATGTACCCACAAAAACGAACAGATTTAACAGTGAAATACTTACAATTCCTTTTTAAGTTCTTCCACTTTCTTGTTCTCCAGATTTAGAAGCTCTTTTGACTTATTAAGTTCCTCTTCGTTTTTCAGGTTGTTTTGTTTAAGCATGTCCAACTTAAAGAGGAGAAAAACCCTCATTACATCAATGAAATCACACAGGTCTCAGGAAACAGCCCTCAGCCAAATGGAGGCTTGAGCTCTTCCATTTTCTATCTTTTATATCTATCTATCTATCTATCTATCTATCTATCTATCTATCTATCTATCTATCTATCTATCTATCTATCTATCTATCTATCTATCTATCTCTACATCTATAGCCCCTAAATTAACCCAGACCCAGCCTGTCTGGACTGATGAGTTTGTCCAACAGCAGCTGTTACAAGACCTCTACATTCAACCAGAGCAGCACAAAGAATTCCAAGCCCACTGGAGAGCAGTTTCCAGGAATGTGGGCTCAACACCCCAAGGTAAAGCCCAAGGCACCTCCATTAACTGCTGCAGCCCTCAGAGCATTATTTGGTTTTTAAATGCAGAGCTTGTTGCTAAAACCAGCTGTCCCTTGATGTCTATTCCTCTAAGATAACTCATGAATTCTGCTTTTCCATACCTTATTTTCTGAGAGTCAGGAGGGCTGAATGCTGTGCCTGCACCCCAGGAAATGAATTCCTTGCAGAGATGTTGCTGCATGGGACAAAGTGCTGGGCACGGATTTCCTGAGCTCGTGTCCCCCACCAGCAGCTCATGGAGCTGATTTGTTTTCATGCACCACAGAGTGTATTTATTATTACATAACAGATAATCTGCAGCCATTCTCATGGCATTGCAGGACCCTGTGGATTTTTTTAATCCAGGAAGGGAACCCCTCCCACATGAACGTCACCAATTCTAATTCTGCACAGGCAGATCCCGCTGGAATCAGTGGGGGCAGCCCAGCTGCTCCCCCCCAGAGCTCAGCCCCAGTGCTCTGGCAGTGCTGGACAGCCAAGGGCCAGGGCATCCTCCCTTCCTCGGGCCCTGGAGCAGCCCAGAGTGGTGGGAAGACATGGACAGGACACAGACACCAAAGGGAACTGCTGCACCTCGGACTGACACAAAATACAAAATAACCGTGACCAGAAAACCACGTGCATTTTCCATCACTCTGTGCTCATCCAGTAATTTTTCACAGT
Source organism: Molothrus ater (assembly GCF_012460135.2). NCBI lineage: Eukaryota > Metazoa > Chordata > Aves > Passeriformes > Icteridae > Molothrus > Molothrus ater. The sequence continues at coordinate 3,362,731 of NC_050495.2, forward strand.
GGGAAAATGACAGAATCTTCTCCTGCCTATCTCAATTCTCTACAATTCAACAGCTGCTCTCACAAAGCAGGCAAAACTTTTCACACATAAGCATTCAGTGTGATTACTTCATTCTGCAGCTTCTGGTTTGTCTGTCTTGAGTTCTCCAGAGAGGCCAAAGTTTCAATCTTCTCTTTGTGAATGGCATCCTTCTCCTTGGTCACCTGCTCCACTGCCTGGGAAACATCTTCTGCCAGTTTGGCCACCTGGACATAAAGGGAGGTGGGGAAAAAGCCCCAGTTATTCCCAACAGAACTCTGCCAGCAAAAGATCAACACTTCATGCACAGCTCCGTGGTTTGTCAGCTGCTTCCCAGGTAAGTAAGTCTTAAACTAGGAATTTATTTTGCATTTTGGAGCTGCATAAAGTATAAAATGAACTGAGGATTCAGTTCCATGCAGAAACAGATTATAACCCCATGCTCATGTCACATCTGAGCAATTTTGATTCCTGGATTTCTCACTAGCACCGCTGTGATTGCCCTCACCTCTTTAGGCAGTAGTAATTCAACAGATATTCACTTCCAACAGCATGGTGTATTTTCAGGAATATGGAATTACAAAACCTCAAATATTTGGAAAATAATGGAATTGGAGATAAAGCAAATTATTGCATTATTTCAGTGTTGTTCATTATGGCCTCATAAAGGAAATACTTCACAATGATATTAAAATACTTAGGCAGGTGTAATCTATAACATCTCCTGATTCCAATTTGCATTCAATGTGATTTTCTGGGCTTCAAGCCACACAAACTGAAAATCAAAGTATTTTATAAAGAATTTGTTGGTGGTGAATACAAAACACTTCTGTGAATAAAAAGAACCCCAGCATTCTCAACATCTTTCCTTTCTCTCACACTGCTTTTATCCAATTTACAGAAGCAGCACATTCTTTCATATTTTTGGAGTAACTCAGGTTGGTATTTTGCTGTAATTGCACATAAAATTACACAAAGATCCAATTTAAAACCTTATCTGTCACTACTTTAAATTTTATGTTGCAGAGTCCTTCACCAGAAGGAGCTGCTCAACGTCTCCTCCCAGATTCAGGGAACACAACTTCCTTTTATTCACAGTTTATGTTGTTTTCTTGCAACATTCAGCAACAATAGAGGTTTTTGTAGTTAAAAATATTTAAGAAAAAAAAAAAAGTGTCTTTTAGACTCACAGTTGCAACTTGCAACAACCCCCAAGTGCCACACTGAGAGCCCACAAGTGCAGTGTGTTATGCAGTGCTGAGTGTGCAGGGAAGTGAGGGAAGTGCACACAGGACACCAGGATTAGTGCTCAGGATTAGTAGAACCAGCCCCAGACTTGACTTTAATCTATGAATTTCAATACCTCTGGTTTCTGTACTACTGCTTGGGCCTGGAGAGTCTCAATTTCTTTTACTTTCAAAATCAGATTTTTCATTTGCTCCTGCAGCATCTGATTTTGGCCCTGAGACTCCAACAATTTGCCTGACAGGTCACTGTTAGTTTGTTCTAAAAGTTTAACCTCCTCATAGAGTCTGTAATAATCCTGGAATAACATCCCCTTCTCCTTCACTAGTCCCTCCTGACTGAGGAGCAGATTTTTCTGCTCCTTCCTCAGGATCTCCAGCTCCTGAAGGTACTCAGTTCCCTCCTTCTCCATCAGCTCCATCTCGTGCTCCAGCACATCCATCTTCCTGGCGATGCCGCTGTGCACGCCGCGGAACTCGGCTGCTGTTCTGGACACGGAGGCAAAGTTACTCTTCAGTCTCTTCATGTTGGCAGTGACATGCTCCTTCTCTGCACAGATGACTTGTTCCTCTCTCATTATTTCCACCAGTTTCATTTCACATTTCTCTTTCTCCTCAATTAAAAGTGTTTTCTCAGCCAGAACTTTATTTTTCTCTCTCAGTTCTTCTAGCTCCTTCTCCAAGCAGCTGATATTCCTTTGAAGTTCTGTACGTCCCAACAGAAACGATTTCTCGTCCAGTTTTCGAGCTTCCTTTTCCAAGGTTAAGGATTCTTTCACAAGAGCAACCTCTTTGTCTAATTTCTGACACTCCTCCTGCAGCTCATCCCTCTCCCTGGTCAGCATTTCCCTGGCAAAGGAGCAGGTGTCCAAGGAAGATGACAGGACCTGCTTGGTGTGTGCTGCAGCTGCCAGCTCAGCTTCCAGTGCTCTTTTGGCATCCTGGGCCTTCTTCAGGAGGTTGGAAAGGTCACATTTACAGGCCATTAACTCTTGATTTTCTACAGTTTTCTTACTGAGTTCTCCCTTCAGGGCTTCAATGGAATTCCGGAGTGTGGCATTCTCTTCAGCCAGAGCATTCCTGGACAAGAGGTCCAGCTCACGTTCTCTCTTCAGATCAGAAACTGCCTTTGCACAAGACTCGTTTTCATCAAGAAGCTCCAAGTATTTTGTCTCCAGTTCCTTCCTCTCTTGGAGAAGAGCCTCATTGTGCTTTTCAAACTGCAACAACTTCTGAAGGACAGATTCCTTCTCCAAGGTCAGCTTGTTCATTTTCTCAGTGCAGATTCTCTCACAAAGCTCAGCATATGCTGGGGCCTCCAGAAGCCTCTCAGCAGTTGCCTTATTTTCATTGAGAAATTGCTCCCTTTCAGCCAAAAGCCTTTGCTCTGATGAGGAAAGAGCCTCTTTCTCTTGATGTAAGTGATTACATTCCAAACTGAGTGTGTCTCTTGAGGCTTTCATTTCCTCCAGGAGACAAGTGAGGCTCTCGAGGGAATTCTGCAGCTCCTTGGAGTCTTTCATCGCTTTGGTGAGCTGGGTTTGCATCTCCTCCTCTCTCACTTTTAACACTTGGTTTTCACTGACTGCCTGCTCTAAACTCACTTGCAGCTTTTCTGTGCCTTTGAGGAGCATCTCCTTCTCTTCCTGCAGGCCTGTCAAGACCCTGCCCAGCTCCTCTTCCAGGGCTTTGTGTCTGTCTTGAAGAGCCAAGAGCTCCCCGAGGGCTGACACTCTCTCTGCAGCCAGAGCTGACACTTGTTGCTGGAGCTCCCTTTGGTCTCTGGCCAAGGCCTCACAAGAACTTCCCAGCTTCTGGATAACATCATCTTTGTCTTTCAGAACTGCATCTTTCTCTTCCAAAAGTCTCTTCTGATAACTCTCCAGCTCTTCCCATTCTCTGACGTGTTTCTGACACGCCACATCCATGGCATCTTTGCTGGCCTGAAGTTCCTCCAGCTTTTGGAACAAGGTTAACTCCAAGGACTGGAGAGCCTCGTTTTCCTGAGCTGCCTTCAGCAGCTTTGCCTGCACTGCCTCGAGTTCAGAGAGTAATTTGCTTTTCTCAGAAGCCAACGCTCCCTTTTCTGTGCTCTCCTGCCGGCTTTTGGCCTCAGCTTCTTCCTTCTGCTTTAGGATTCTTTTATTTTCTGCCTTCAGTTCTTCTTGGTCTTGTTGCATTAACGAAATCTTTGACTCCAATTCTTTAAGTTTTGATAACAAGGGACCTCTCTCTAATTTTAAAGTATTCCCCTCCTGTGCCAAAGTCTCTTTTTCTGATATCAAAGCCCTCATCTTGTCTGACATTTGTTCGATTTCTTTTCTGGATGAGGCTAACACAGAGCTTAAGGACTAAAGAAATAAAGTCGGGGAGAAGGGAAAACAAAAATCAAGTCAAGCAGACAAATGAGAAATGTGCTTTAAGGGCAAATAGAGCAACTTAATTTAAGTTTTAAAAGTGTATACACTGACACACAGTGCCTGCTTGAACTCAACTGCTGACAGACACCCCTGTTACATTACAGAACACGCATCGTCCACAGGAGGTTTTTAGTGGCTAAATAATATTAAAAGTATCATGGTTTAAAGGTTCCTCCATCCAAAATTTCATGCAATTTCTAAAAGTACTCTCAATGAATTGACTGACTGTAAATTGTTCAAAAGAAGAGCCACAGAATGATTTCATGAGACTCTATGTGAATTAAAATGCAAGGAGTGCTATTAGAAACTGACTTCCAATTCTCAGCTTCACCTCCTCATGATTTTCTCAAAAATATGTTGTCATGATCCCTTTAATTTTATCCCTTTAATTCAAAACACCACAGCAGTGCTGTCAATATTGTGTGTCAATTTATACACTAAGTAATTTGCTAAATCAAACAGCAAAGATTATAGCAAATAATTGCTGAGGCATGAAAGCAAGCAGTAAAGTCAAAGAAACGGGAGGAAAAATTAAAATTGCTAAAGTCAAGCTACACACAGAATAGCTGCAGATCATACTACAAAATGAAAGGTGTGTAGCACTTCTAAATGAAGTAGTTCACAATGCATCTTAAAATGCAAGCATATAAAAAACCAGGGAATGACATCTGGCTCCAGCTGGCTGTGCTGAGCCAGATCTAGGAACATAAAATGTTAACTGATATTAAAGAACTGAACATAAAATGTTAACTGATAATAAAGAACTGAACTGATCAACTCTTGTGTAACTGAGAACAGAACTAACAACCAGTTTGTCCTGTGGGCTTCTCCTCCCTAACCCATACCCACATACCCTGGGAAAGCTCAAAACAGAAAAACTACAAAAATCTGGCTATGAAAGCTTGAAGCAGAGAGAAAACGAGTCACTGAGACAGAAAATTTGAACTTTAAGTCCCTTGCAGAGTGACAAAAGCCACTTACTCTGGCCTGCTCTGCTTGTTTCTGCAGCTCCTCAGCCTGGGCCTCCAGCTCGCTGTTTTTCCTCTGAGCACTTTTCAGTGCCTCTTCTGCATCCTGCAGGTTCTGCTTAAACCCTTGGATATCTGCATCATGTTTAGCCACCAGCTCAGAAATTTCTTTTTCATGCTTTGCCTGAAGATCTTTGTACTCATGTTGGCTGCTCTCAATCTGCTTTTTCTGGTGGAAGATAAGAAACACAGTTCAAGCAGCAGTGGAACCATTTTTCTGCACAGTTTTAGTGCTTTTAAAATTGTTCTTACCATGTCTGTTAAATGGTCCTGCAGAGTTTTCAGTTCTGCTTGATGAATCTTGAGAGTTTCCTGCTGACTCTGCTCAGCTTTCTGGGCTGTCTGCTCCACGTTTGCCTCAAGCTGAGCAGCCTTTTCATTTGCTTTTGTGAGCTCGAGCTGTATTTGCTCCAACTGCCTGGAAAGACCAAATGAAAGAACATCACTTTCTGCTGACAGCACCACAAGCACAGAGATGGAAGAGCCAAGATTGTGCTGGAGTTCTATATTCTGACCAAGCATTTAGAAAGAGATTTCATTGTTTAACAGACAGTGCTCTGCTAAACAGGGAAGGTCAATATTCCCCCCAGTATTGTACATACAATTTTTATTTGGGAAAACCCCCCCACATTTTCTCTCACAAAAATGTGACCCAAGTCTTTTATATATCTAAATAAACTGAGTTTATCAGGTAATCAAATAATCATGAAGCACAATCACAAAACAGTCTGGATTATTCAAGAGGTCATTTACTGTGGGCAATGAGAAGCACCTTATGTAAGAATTTTGGAATTATCAGTGTTGGATGCTCTTCAAACCACTCCCAGGGGACTGTTTTGATTGATTTAGTTTGCTAGAATAAGCTCACTTGTCAAATCAATGTGACACTCAGGAGCATCTTGTTCAGATATTTACAGAAAAATCAAATGAGAAGCTGGCAGTGTGGGAGTGGAGGTGTGATGTGACAGTGATCAAATACCTTTCTTTGAACCTCAGCTCATCGTTCATCCTTGTCAGCTGGGCAGAGCTGTCTCCTGATGACTTCATGATCTCTGCAATGTCATTTTCAAGTTTGGCTTTTGCTTCCATCAGCTGCTGCTCCCTCTCTTCTCGCTCCCTCAGCTTCCTCTCCATCTCTGAGCAAAACAAAGGTGGTTAAGCTGTAAATTCTAGAGGAAGGGTATGCAAAGAACAGCTGGAGAACTGTAAAGAACTAAAACCAGCAATACTGATGCTCCAGACCTCACAGATCAACCATTTAAAAAGAAAAATGATGATTGATTGAACTGGTAACTGCAGCAGAAGGTTAAGGACTCTTCAGCAAAGAGCAGCTGGACACGAGCCCTTTGTTTCAGAAGGGATTCCCTCCAGGCCATGAGATGCTGGTACAAGTTCTGCTGTCTCAGAGGGGAAGGAAGCAATGGAGGAAGAGACCTGCAGGTCTTGTAGGTGAAGTCACTCATCAGCTGCTCAGCACAGCAGCAGAAAATGAACAAGGAAGGGAGCACAGAGCTCCAGGGCAGGGCAGGCGCTGCCAGGGGCAGGGGCAGCCTTGGGGTCACTTCTCCCAGCAGGCAAGGTTTGCTTGAGGGCACAAATCCCCTGCACTGGCTCCACAGAGATCTAAAGGGATGGAAGGTACAGGAAAGCCTCCCACAGGCTCCAGAGCACCGAGCTGATGCCTTTCCAGAACATTCCACTTCATCCCTTCCTTACCAGTCAAACTAGACTTGAGCTGCTCCAGTTCTGAAGACATGAGTGCAAACTGCTCTTCTTTTTGGTTCAGCTTCTTCACCGTTTCTAGGCAAGTGAAATTTGGAAAACAAAGTTAGTAACTACTTGAATGCAGACAATTCTACCTACTTGCAAGGTATGTCACCCTTCAGAGAGGCTACAAATAATCCTGCCCTTTCCACAGCCCCTGAAACTGCTGGGACATCAGCTATGAGCTTCAAAGTGTTTAAAAAAGCCATTTTGTTGGCATTTCATTGCTGCAGCTTTTTAGTTCTCTGTTTATTTTAGCAGCACGTACCTTGCATAGCTTGTTGAACATTCTCTGCTTCATCAGCTGCATTAGTAAATTTTTCTTTCTGAAAAATTGATAAAGACTTAAGGTAAGGCTTGGTAGGAACAGAACAATTCAACCACTGAATTTGTATTTGGTATTTTTCATGTACAAATAGAACAATCTTCGTTCCTATCATAAACAGATCTCAAGTTTTTGAGTTACAGCTCAGCACAGATCTTCCCTTGCCTTGGCTGCAAGTCCCTCAACATTTCAAGCAACTTCTCCATCAGCTGCCAGATTCCAGGGTGGGAAACAAGAATTTGGGTTTTCTACCCCTGCTGCTCCCAGGCTGCACTGGGGACACCTGGGAGCCATCTCCTACCAGGCTTCTCCAGTTTTACCAGCAGGAATTGATGCCAGACAATGAAGAAAAGGGAGGATTTTCAGGAAGGCAAGTGAGGCTCTTCCACCAAGAATATTTACTATTGGCCATGGAAAGACCAAAATCCCACTGGTACTAATGGCAGTGTAGTTCCTCAGGGAAACCCCACCAAGAACACCCAAGTGTTTGGAAATGTATTTAAATGAGAAATGTCTTTTAAAACCATTTATAAGAAGCGTGTAGCAAGTATTAATTGGCACAACAGCTACAATAAAGGGCCATTAGTGTTCCTAAATTTAAACTGCTGCTGCTTTTGATTTGGTTTAATTTTATCTGCAATCCATAAATAGATGAGTTCTATTTAGACAAAACACCTGATAAAGCAGGACTGAGGTGAAATGCTCTTTTTATTCTGAGGAAGGTCCCATCAGCCATGAACCCTTCCCATTTTTTTCCTTGAGTAAAACACCTTTGGAAGGCTTTGCTCAGAGCTGATCCACAGACTTCCATGACACTCTCACCATGAAACCCAAAATCCAAAGAGTAAAGTCAAAATTTTGGGGTATTACTCACCAAAACTTGAAGTTCCTTTTCCAAAGAATCTTTAACTTGATTTACTGCACTCAAGTTTTTCTCAAAGTCAAGAAGCTTTTGCTCTTTGCCCTGCAGTTCTTTGGCCAGATTACTGGCCTAACAAAGGTGATGAAATGGAGTAAAATAAAATGAGAAACATGAAAGAAAAATTAGGAAAATTAAAAGGTGAATCTGAAAGAAATAACTGTAATATCAAAACACTCTAAGATGAAAAAGAAAAAAAAAAAAAAAGAAAAAACCATGATGGGTTAATTGAGTGAAGCTGATTTCCACTGATGACTGCATACATCACAGCACTAATTGCATCTTGGAATAGATTTGAAATCATTAAAATTTAGTTCTTCTGGCATTAATTGTGAATACATTATTTAATGACAGACATTTTTGGATACTATCACAATTTCAAAGCTTCAGCATTAGTTCAATCAGTGGTTTTGGTTCTTTATTGTTTTCATTCTTTGAACTGATTGATTTGTGCTTCAATTGGCTGATCAGATCAATACACACACACAGGGAGGGAATCTCTGTACCACACCCAGTGCAGAAATCCACTGTGGCCTCAAAAAAGAGTCAAAGGTAAAAATTTGGTATCTTGGAACCACCTGTGAAGAGTTTAGGGAAGCTTTTTCCAGTTATTTCCCCACTACTCTTGACTACCATCAGCTTTACAGAGGTTTCATCCAAACCCAAGGAAAATCCTGCACCAAGTTGCAGCCTGTGCCCCAAAGTGCTGGCAAACAGTGCCAAAAACATCCCTGCAGAGCCTTGGTCTAAAGAAAAGTTCTACCAGGATTTTCTGTGCCTTCTTTTATCTTAAAAGCCTCCCCCATCACCTTGTCAGAGGAGGGGAAAGGTAATGGAGGAAATGTTTCCCCACTGAGTCCCAAGTCCCCCTTGTCTATCCCCAAAGATTAAAGCCTTAGGGTGTGTGGACCCTTCTCCCAAACGAGCCAACAACTCTTCCATGACAGGAAGATTTCAGCACAGACATGCCCAAATCTGCAGCAAGGAAGTGCAGAAGGAATTTTTTTTTCCTTTTGCTGATTGGTGCAGGTGGAGCAGCAAAACCTGTTGAGACAGGACCCAGTTACTGCTCCCTCTAAACCTCTTCAGATGGTCCCAAGATACACATTCACTAAAACTCCTTTTTTCTGTGATGTATTTCTTATGGCAGATTAAAAGGGTACAAATGTAAAATAAAAGCAAAAGCAAATGAAAAGGATGGATGTTGATACAAACCTGGCTAATTCCATCACCCTTTTCAGTCTCTAAAGTCTGAATTTGTTTCTCAGCTGCCTCAAGCTGCTTGCTAAGTTTCTCGATTTCCAATTTACCTTCAGAATTGGCTTTCTCAAGTGCAGCAAGGTCCAAAAGCTTTTCTTCAGCAGCTTTGATCTGTGGTGTAAGACTATCAATAACTTTGGTTTGTTCATTGTACTTGGCTTGCAGTACCTCTAGCTCCTTTACCTTTATCTCAGCTTCCTGCAATTTGTTTAAAGTGTCTTCCATTTCTACTAGGTGCTGATCTTCCACACTTTCCAGTTTGGTCTTCAGGCTTTCCAGGTTTTGCTCTTTCTCCTCCGTGACTGCCACCAGTTTTGCTTTCAGGGACTCGATCTCTTTCAAGTGCTGAGATCTCTCATTTTCCTGCTTCAGTTTTAGATTTGCCATTTCATTCTCATAGTCTAATTTCATCTTCTCAATCTGAGTCTTTAACTCAGCGAATTCTGCTGTCTGAGCCCCAACACCTTTGCTGAAAGAAACTTTCAGCTCTTCCATTGCTTGCTGATGGGAGGCAATTGCAGATTCCAGCTTGGACTTCCACAGCTCAATCACGTCAGAATTCTCCTTGTTGGCGTGGTCAAGCTTGCTTTTCAGGGATTCGTTTTCCTTTGCCATTCTCTCATTTGAAGCTGAAAGGGACTTGATCTCTTTCTGCAAGGCTTCCTCACTCAGGCCAAACTTCTCTTTCAGCGAGTTCATCTCGTTCTGGTGTTCTTTGCCAGCTGCTGCCATTTTTTCTTGCAAAGAGCTGATTTCTTGTAGCAGGGAGAGAGAAGTGTCCACGTCGTCGATGTGTTTGCTGGAATCCAGCCTCCCTCGGAGCTCAGCCACCTCCTTCACCCTCAGTGCCAGGTCCCTCTCCAGCTCCATGATCCGGGACTTTTCTGACACTGTGGCCACCTATGATCAACAGCATTTTAAGAAAAGAAGAATTATAAAATACACATTTCATACAAAGACACTCAGGCCTTGCTGAAAAGCTTCCACTGAGCGTTGCAAATTGCTTCAGAAAGGGAAAAATGTCCACAGTTCATGTGACAAACATCTTTTATTGTCTATAAACAAAGAATTTGCTAAAATTCGTTCTTCTGGTAGTATCTAGAAATAATTTGCTAAAAAATTTCCAAGCCACCCTGATGGGTATTATCAATGATTAACAAAGTGTTCCTCAGAACCATTTCAAGGCAGACTGGAAAAGAATGGAGAACCTTGAGGTCTTTGTTGAAATAATTCCTTCCAAATTCATCTCACACCAGCTACAAGACTGTCAGAAATTGATAAACACATTTTGAACTGATAAATCCTGTGAAATCCCTTCTATATCTGCTTCTCTCTGAAAAAGTGTCCTGGCACTATCTGAGCTTTTCACTGACTGTTGGAGCAGTTTTTGCTACAGAAAAGCTCCCAGAATTAATTCTAGTTAGGAAGTTACTGCTTTGACCTCCTGGAAAAGATATTACTCACCCACAGCTGCCCTTTAAAAGTACTTATTACACATTAAAATGTTGGTTTTATATTCATCCTGGGTTTTTTATTCATCCTACCTGACCTTCAAGAAAATCCCCATGTGTGAGTATGAATATGTGTGTGTGTGTATATCTATTTCTCTTTAAGAATTGACATCTGCTGAACTTCTGACTTGGTACCAAGTATGTCAGTAATATTCTGACAGGCAGCAGTATTACTAATTACTGGGATAATCATTAAAAGATTATGTCATTGGTGGGAAAAAAGAGCTAAAAAGCCACTGCAAACTATGATTTAGCAAAGCAAATAGTGCAGCAGCTACTGAAGAGCTCAGAAACCAAGCCCAAATACTCAGTTTGTGTTAAAAGGACTGGCACGTCCAGTCTTAGTTCTTTTGGGTTTAATGAACTCTGCTAATTTTTAAAATGAGCTACTGAATGTGCCCTTCTGTCAGCTCATGATCCCATCCTGCTACTTTTGGATCCAAGGGTTACTTTGGCAGTGTGAAGACATCTTACCTGAGTTCTTGTACGAGTCACATGTCCAGGCACACACACACACCCCATGGAAGCTCAAAATTAATCCTAATTTTTTACAGTGTTGCAGCTCTGGCTACGGCAGGAGCAAGGACCTGTTCCAGCAGGTGTCACCCCCGGCACTGTGCCATCAGAAATCTTCCACAACACAGATCAGGCTCGTTATTCAAACAGGGAAAACCATTACCCTAGTGTCTTCTAACTCCCTCTGGAGTTTGTCAGCTTTGGTCTTTTCAAAGAGCAGGCTCTGTTCAAGCTCCTTAATGCGGGCATGCTCCAGTTTGGTCTGCGTCTGTTAGTGGAGAGGGAGAGGAAGAGAACACAACGGTGCCACCATCACATGCCAGCACAAGAGGAGGAGCCACATGCAGGCCGTGCTGCCAGAGCCTTCTAACAGGTGAGCAGAGAGGATGCAAGGGGGGGAAATGGACAGGAAAATGCTATGGATGAGGAGGATGGGCTGAAGGTGTGAATGGACGGGCGTGTAAAAATGAAATCAAATGTGTAAAATAAATAAATAAATAAATGAACAGCAAACGGAGAAATGGGAACAAAAAAAAGTTTCATGCAGCTGAGTAGAAGTTATTTATCAGTACATGAAGTTTTCAGCACAAATTAGAATAGTTATGTCAAAAATAGATATATGTGCATATATATCTCTTCCTGTTCTACCAGGATGGTAAATCCCTTTCCTTGTCATCCCACTACCTTTTCTTTTAATGCCTTTGGCTGATTTTATAAAAAAATTACTCATGAACAAGGGGACAAAAATTCTCCACTGAAGCTCATGTGACAAATCAAAACTTTAACTTTCTGTTTTTGATAGTAGCTGTCTCTAAGTCTCAGCCATAAAAATGCTTCTGGCCAAGAGCTGGGAACATGAAGGCTCCTCTGTCACTATGGTTTGAATTATCTGAACAGAAATAGAAAGAGAAGCGTTGTCTGTAACTCCAAAATCCTCCTCTTTTTCCCCCTCTTCTCCTCTTTCAGGAAGGAAGCAAGCAAGATTCCTCAAAACCAGATAAAAAAGTGAATCAGCCTGGTTGCTCTGCAGTTATGGATGTCTAAATATATTGAAGAATATGTGGAAGTAAGAAAAAAGAAAGATCTTTGGAATTCTAACAGGTTCCTAAAGAGGTGTAGGACACAGATGAGAACCCAAGTGAGCAGGTACCTCCTGCTTTTTGCTCACAAACGGAATTTTAGCAAGAACACAGAATCTTTGATATTCTGGCTTGATATTCAGATAGTCCCTGAGGCCTGCAAGAGAGCCTGAAGTTTGGGAGGTGCAGGGAAAGTCCAGCAGGTAATTCAAACCTGACCTGCACCTCTGAAGTAGGGAAGAGAGAAAAATGAAAGAGAAATATAAAGATGGGGATGAGCTCCTTATCTGCTTCTCCAAACACAGAATTCCTTGTGGCAGCAGCAAGTTCTTCCTTCCCAAAAGCACCCAGATATCCACGTTTCTGAACAGTTGAAAATAGTTGCCCATGTTTCTATGGAGTTCTTGATCCACAAACACTTGAAAGTTGCTCCTTAGGTCTGCTGATGTTTTCATTCTGCAGCAGATCTGTTTCTCTCTCAGTGGAAGATCCTCAGGGTGTGACAGGCAAAAATGCTCCAAGAACACAGATTATTGTTTTTCCTGCCCATAGCCTTTGAAAATGGATTTAAGTATTCTAAGGGAAATAATATTTAATAAGTGGCTACAATTCAGTTTTCTCTCTGACATAGGTCAGTATTAGTTTTGATCTACAGCCAAATTTTAATTAAGTCTGAAAAACAATCTGCTTTAAAAGATGGAAATTCAAACCTTACTTGCTCTAATTCACCAAGAGGATCTACTAAAGCCCAAGAAATCCCAAATCTCATGGTTACAGAATTCCCCCTGTGTGCCTTTGGAATATGCAACCTTATGGGTTTTTATGCTACATAAAACCCAAACTCTTTGATCCTTAATTTTATAGACAGTGCTTTCCTGCCTCAAAGATCAGACAGACCATCACTGATTACTTAAAACTTACTAGGTTTTTTGAAATCCCATCTCTTATACACTATAAAGGCAAGTAAGTTAAAATCCTGCCAAAATGGAAATAAAAGATTAAAAAGAATACTCCAAAGATCTTTGTTTGACACCTTTTTCCCAATTTAGAGATGAGAGATTATCCTTTAATCAAATCTGATCTCCAAGGGACAGATTCCAGATTTACTGAGGTAAAAATCACTGCAAAATTTTGAACTGCTCAAATTTCTCTCCTGATGATGTGGAAAGAAATTCTTACTGATTATGGTTCTCTTTGAGGAAACTCAGAACTGAGAAGAGAGAGTACCCCAAAAAGAAGAAAATAATTTGATTGCAAACCTTAACTTGGATGGAAAAGAAAAGCAGGAAAGAAAAGAACAGACAACAAAGCCAAAGGAATCATCTTCCCCTTCTCCAGAGCTCCACAATCAGGGAGGTGATGTGGAAATGGGATTCTGACTCTGCCTTCAACCTCCCAGAACTCCACCCAAACTTGGAGGCTGCACATCAGCCTTTTGCAGCACCTCTGTGCTCTGGCTATTCCTTCACTCCAGAACAAACCTCCCTGTGACATTCTCCATCCAGCTGGGAAATTGTGCTGAGGCCACAATTCCTGACAATCAGCTCTAGGGAGGGGCAGGGCAGCCCCCGGTCCCCTCGTGCTGGGACACAACCACAGGACACCACCAGGGTCAGCCTGGAAAGTCTCCCCTGGGGAGTGAAAATGCCCATTTTTAATGGAAACATCAGAACAGGGAAGTCAGGAGAACAGATGGGATCAAAGAAGGAGCACACAAAACCAGAGAAAGGAAGGGCACATGCAGATTTATTTCTAACAAAGCATCAGCCTGATGGGGAGACTGGAGGAGAAACAGATCCCTGGGGATCTCTGCAAAGGAACCCCTGAGGATGCACAGCAGGATCCAGTTCTAGTCTTGAGAACTCCCTGTCTTGGCTGGGGATGCCGCAGAAGAGGCAGCCTGAGATAAATTTACCTTTAAAATTCCACTATTCTGAGCTGGGGAAGCAAGAGGGCTCCTCAAACGTCTCACATGGCCATTTCTGTTATCAAGTAACACATTGCTCCTACAGAATTTGAAGAGGAGCCACATAAGGATACAGTAAAATCAGACAGCTTTGTAAAGTAATTGTTCAGATGGTTTTAATCATCTCTCCCCTTAGCATTTCATATGGAAAAAGGAAACAAATCTGGGAAGATGAAGAACAGACAGATTTTTTTCCCTCAGAAAAATTGTCATCTATTGAACGGCAGCAGGATCTCATAGGAGAGCAGGCAGGATTTTGTGAAGAAAACAGCTAAAATCCCACATTTAAATTAAGGCCACTGCAGGATGCTGGTCATGTTCTGCAAGCTCCTGGACTCTGCAGGGAGCTGCAAAGGCTGTGACCCTAAAGGACTCTAAAGGCACACTGGCCCTGGCTGCAGTCAATGGCATTGCCACGTTTGCTCACTACACACATTCTTCCCAAGAAATGTTGGAACTGCTCTGAAAGCAACATGCACACAAATACCAGAGTCAATGTCTCAATAACAGATTATGCAGTTAGTGAATCAGTAGAAGCATTTTCTGCACACAATCTGTTAACATGGGATGTCTCTGCACATTGAAGTGCCCTCTTACATTTTCTGGGTCTTCCGAAATCTGCCTCTTTCGCTATCAGTAAAATTAAAAAAACAAACAAACAAAAATGTTTCACCTGCAGACTCAGCACTACCATTCCAACACAAACAACAGGAGATATTCCATCAGCTTGAATTCAGTTTAAACCCCCAAGTTAAGCAGCTTGACAAACCAGAGTCTTTAGGATGGTTTGCCATGACCATCGATTGATTTAACAGAAAATAAAAAACTAAAATATTTCCATGGACTAAACAATAAAAGGAGCATTCTATGAAGAGTCTAGATAGGTCTTAAAATGAATGGAAGACTAAAATAAAAGAAATGTTATGTGAAATGAGTATTTTCCATAAGGCTAGCACTTCAATCACAAATGCTTTGTAGCAACACAGTTAACTAAGTTTGTACTTTATGCTTCTGATTAGACAATAGAGTAGAGCAACTAAAATTATCTTGCTTATTAATTGGAATTTTGGGATAAAAATTTGGCAGTGCTCAAATACCTGAAAGCAATCCTTCCCTAAATATTTTCTATTCTGATTGTGCAATAACACAATGTGCTGCAGCCCAACATTACAATTCTATAACCAATAGATAAAAGTTACACACATGAATTGCTATTTAGATTTTATGTGCAAACTCTCCATTAATCAACCTTCTCCAAGGGAGGCACAGGAATTACTCAAGAAATGGATCAAACAGGACAAGTCTTCAATATTCATTTTCAAAAGCATAAATATTAACTTGCAATTTTGTAACTGCAAAACAATTTTAGTTTTGGTTAAACTTCTTAGTGGTCACTTTTAACAGCAAAAGGTAGAGTTTTCTAGGAATTAATTTAATTTCTCTAAGTATTACAGCCTTTCTATAGGCTCTACTACAGCCTTTCCATGGCACAGCCCTTGCTGAAGTGTGCAACTGAATTTGGGGTGCAATCCTGCAATTTTGGGACAATTGGCTTACTAAAGGAACTGCAGAAATGGGTATCATTTTCATGTGGCTGGACCAGGATTGTATCTTTTAATGATTCCTGCCCTCCTGGATATCCTTTTACAAAGCTGGAGATATTTTACCTCTAGGTCTCCTTTGGTAATGGATTCTTCTTCCACACGGAACTGAAGGTCTTCAACTTTCCTGTGGAGACAACTCATTAAAATGCAGGTAATTTTGGAAGCAAATGCTTTCAAGCTCACTTTTCAGTGGAAATCAGAATGACAGTGACAACATTCCCACTGTAGCAGCAAACTGCCAGGAACATTAAGGAGAAATATCTCCCAGGAAGCATCAGAGGGAGGGAAATTTCTGTCCCTAAAACACTACCAGTGCCAAAGCCAGGCATCACTGCTCCTGCAGCTCTTAAGAGGGCATTTTGTATTAAAACCCTTTAAATCCTCATTGATTCTCTCCTTTTGTCACCCTTCTGGATGATCTGAGGTGACCTAAGTTTGATCTCACATTCTATATATTCTACCATTCATGAAGGAAACTGTCAGAAATTCAGGACACATCCAAGGCATCCACAGGACTTCAAGATGTGACAATTGCATCGAAACTCCAGCACTGAGAAACGTGTCTGGGTCAGGATGAACAGCAAGATGCACAAGGGGAGCACAATAAGAACATTAATTACACTCATGAGGACAGTTTGGGGTTACCTTTTCTCTTCCTCAAGCTGATTGAGGAGCTCCACTTTCTCCCTGTCAGCTGCCTCCACCATAGCTCGGAGCTGGTCCATTTTTGCCTCCATCTCCAGCACGTGCTAATCAGGAAGAGGAACAAAACCAAACTTTACTAAGCTGGGAAATACAGGAATTTTTTCCAAGTTATGTACCTGTACCTCAGTAACCAGGATTTGGTGAAGTGATGGGCCAAGTGACAGGAATGTTATCAAATATTGACATGAGCAAAGACTGCAGTGAAGTCCAACAAAAACGAGTTAAATCCAGCAGATCTGCTATCTCATAAACCAAAGATCCCACAAGGGAGATCTCACAGGTATGGATTATTTTACTTTTAGCACACCACCTCTTACTCCCAGCCCTTTTCAGTAAGAAAAGCCCATTTTGGAGGTTAAGTCCATTGTGTTAACTCTGTTCCAGAGGAACAAAAACTCCCTCACCCGGTCGTGCCCATCGCGAACCAGAGCCAATTCCTGCTCGATCTCCCCGACGTGGCTCGTTGCTTTTGCAACTTCTGCCCTCTCCAGGTCCCTTTCTGCCAGGAGCTGCTCAATGTGCTGCTGCTTCTCCTTCAGGGCCTCCTGGAGCGCTGTGGTGCCCGAAATTTTTCTTGCATAGCGGGAAGAGGTTTCTGTCAACTTCACAAAATAAATGAGTTAAAAATCATTCTGCGCCAAGAGAAAGGAAACAGGGGTGTAGTGGGCACCTCCAGATCCACAAACACAGGGTTAGTAGAGCAAATGCTTTCTGTGACCTACTGCACCTTCTCCTTTTACACTTAAATGACCTCATTTTCCAGAATTCAACAGTGGCCACCACGTGTGGTCAGAGCCCTGTAAGGAGGAGCAGCCAGAAGAAGAGGCAGGAGGGATGAAGTGAAAATAAAAGGCCTCAGTGGAAGGTGTAGACTCACACAAAGGCTGGCTCAGGATCCTCCTAAGCATCTTTTTGCATCAAAAAAAAGAAAGGCAGCTTTCTAGCAAGCCAAAACCATCATGTCACTGTTTAACAGGTCATTATCTTGGGTCACCAGCAGCAGTCCAACACTTCCAAATGCTCCATGAAAAGCTTTGGGAACTCCCACCAGCATCTGGCACCTCTACCATGGCAAAAGCAGCCAGGATAAAGAGCAGTTACCTTGACCTAAGCCAGCCCTACAGCTAAAACCTTGTGAAGAACAACAGCTGGTATATAAAATAAAATATATGTTTCTATCACTTGGAATTAAATTACTTCTGGGAAAAGGATCTGGAATATTAAGTTTCAAGAATGCAGATTAAAATCAATCAGGAGAATTGCAGCTAAAATGAAACCAGGTTTTCCTTGACCTTGCCTCACTGAATGGAATCAGTACAAGAGAAAATTCATTATGGCCCTACCAGCTACACCCTCATGAGTTCCTGAGCTAGAAGGGAAAGC
Organism: Molothrus ater; assembly: GCF_012460135.2. Lineage (NCBI taxonomy): Eukaryota > Metazoa > Chordata > Aves > Passeriformes > Icteridae > Molothrus > Molothrus ater. The sequence continues at coordinate 3,380,473 of NC_050495.2, forward strand.
AAATAACCTGAAATTACAAAGTAAAGTGAGCAATAGTTGTGAAAAAGGCAAAAATTTAGCAAAAAACCCCCAAGTGCTGTTCATAAAACCTGACTTTAACAGCTGAGAAATTTGCTTAAGTATTAAATGAGAATGACAGCTCAGTAATTTTTTTTAAAAACCCAAATGATGAAGATTTTCTGCTGTATCCTTTAGCTCTGCCTAATCACCCCAAATCAGGAGCACGATGAGAACATTGAATAGCTGCCACAGGCAGCCTGGAGAGCTGGCACTGCCCACAGCCCCAGCTGAGAGCACAGCAGGGATTTTTCTGCTGCCAGCACAGCCACCTCCCCTGCCCTGCTGCCCAATCCCTGCCCCAGCTCCTGCCAGCCTGGATCCCAGCCTGCACACTCTGCAATCCCCTGCTGCCGCCCTTCCAGGGCCAGACAGAACAAACCACCTTCCCTCTGATGCTTTCTTGGTTGTTTCAGACCCTCCCAGTTTCCAGAAAATATCCAATTTTAGAGTGTATTGCCTTCTAGCAGTTTGAGGTGTTCAAATCACCCTTCACTTCCAACTGCAAAACAAATCCAAAACTCTTGAGAGAAATATCAGCTTCCTTCAGACTTGGAAATAAACACCAATTGCATCAGACAGCCTCTTAAATCATTGGATCTTCTACTCTGACAGCTGCTTTTATTACAGAGGAAAAAGAAAGTAGAAACAGGCCTGAACAACTGAGCAGTCAATGTAGGAGTCCAGAAATCTCCAGAAAAGTTTTAGGTTTTGTAGAAACTGAAGCAGGAAAAGTCTGCTGGGTCAAAACTGATTACAGGAAATCTCGTTTCCCCAGCAGCTTAACTTTTAAAGAAAAAGTCTCCGAATTATTTGTACAATCCTTTTAACTTGGATGGCCACCAAATGCTCACACTGCCTGAGAAAGCTGGAATTTTAATTCCAGATATAATGGATTACAGCAGCTTTGTATTTTATGACCCAAATCATGCAAAATCCCTGGGACACAACAAAATAAGCAAACAGATTTTAGACACTCACAAGGTGTAACCTGGGGGATCACAGCACAGGGAATAAAGCACTTGGTTCCACGTGTTAGTGCTTTGATCCCAAACTAGAGGGCACTCTGCAGCTGCAAGTGCAACTTCCAGAATGGATTAAGTGATGGAGTCCCAGTGTTTGTGCCAAATAAAAATCCTTTTTGTGGCCAGGTATTAACCCCGGTGCCCTGACCGACTGCTGACCTCTGTTAATCTGCTTCAGTCCTGCAGGAGCAGGGGCAGTCACCTCTCTGGGCACCTGCTGGTCACTGGGACAGTGGGACAGGGAACCTGCTCCACATCACTGGGACTCACTCCTTCCTAATTAGATCTATCTAATGTGGTTTAAAAAAAAGAAAGGAAAAAGCTAGAGCGACTGTGGAAAAATCCAATTATTTCTATGTTTTCAATTACCATAAAAGAGACTTCTCAAAATTCAGCCTTCCCAGATTTCCATTTTACTGCTGCAACCCAAGATTAGGACATTTATGTAACAGAGCAACTTCAAAAGAATCCATAGTAAGTGTATTAGGTGGAATTAGTACTGTGTTAGATTTCACCTGAGCCACTGCACTTGGCAACACTCAGCCTTTATGAATTCACAGGATTAAAGCCAAATCTAAAAGAAAAGAAAGAGGCTTCTTGTCAGCAGAGACTTGGAAATTGCTCCTGCTGCATTTCTCAGCTGACTCATCTCTTGAACAGCAAAAGGAAATTTGGAACATTTTAGCCAACGTGAAGCTTCCTGCTTAAACAAACCGAGTGTGACATCTGGAAGCTTCAGAAAATGAATCAAATGCAGATTGCTGTCACAGACACATTTTATGAAAATCCTTTCCTTAGGAATTTTTCCTCCTGAGAAGCTGAGAGGCCTCAGGAACAAAATGTGAACAATGGTTATCTGCTGCTGTGGAATGCAACAGGAGAATCTGGGATTGGCCCATGTGGTTGTTTCTCATTCATGGCCAATCACAGCCCAGCTGGCTGGACTGTCTCGGTCAGTCACAAGCCTTTGTTATCATTCCTTCTTTTTCTGTTCTTAGCTAGCCTTCTGATTAAATCCTTTCTTCTATTCTTTTAGTATAGTTTTAATATAATATAGATCATAAAATAATAAATCAGCCTTCTGAAACATGGAGTCAACATTCTCCTCTCTGCGAGCCCTGACACCATCACAGACTGCAGCCAGAGAAATCAGTTGGCATCCTAAGCCCCTTTCTTATTGCAATCACTCTGTTAGCTTGAATTAAATATTCAACTATTCAGCTGCTCTCCAGGGCTAGCTAAGATTTCCTTCCTTCGTGCATGCTTTCAATGAGGAGGAGGAGGAGGAGCACCACGAACCCCGCAGGAGCGGCTCTGCCGGGCTGGGCGGCTCCGGGGCTGGGCAGGAGGGGGAGCATGCGAAGGGAAAATCAGCTTACGAGTCCTGTGCGGCTGGGCTTGCTGCTTACGGAGGAGGCCACGGAGCTGAGCGAGCTCAGGGAGGAGGCGCTGGGGCTGCGCTTCAGGGCCGTGGGCGTGGGCAGCACCTTGCGCACGGCGGGCTTGGCCTTGGCCGGGGTGGTGGAGGGGAAGCCGATCTTGGTCACCTTGTGCACCGGGGCAAAGAGCCCGTACTTGGGCTGGCACTGGAAATACCTTCCAAGGGCAAAGCAAGCACAGCAGAGAGGGAATTAATTTCTTTTCTGGGTTCGTGGAGAGTTCTGGATCAGGAGTAGGAAAGTGTTAAAGGCATTGGAGTGCAATTCTGTTTAACACCCGTTTGGGAAAGGGGCTTTGAGAGTCTCAAACAGCATGATCACACCAGACTTCAGAAATTCAGAGTAAACACTACAGCTCTAGTGCCTAAAAAATTCCATTCAGATGCAGTTTTATATCCACAGCTTTCCCCTTCATCACATTCCTCTGAGCTGCCAACAGATGTGATGGCTCAGGGTTAAAAATAGAAATCAGCTTTTAATTAAATCAAGTAGTTTTATATTTTATTACATACATACCATTTATGTATATTTGATGATACAGAACATATATCTTTGGTTAAATATAGACAAAAGCCACTTATAATTTTAAGCTGTGATCACCTATGTTAAGGTGAGACAATCTTTGTAAAACCTCTTTTTAATGAGGTAAAAGACTATTCCTTATGGCGAATGAGAAAGTTAAATTGTGATATGAATTAATGCCTTCTCATTGTGACTTATTGGAGGGAGCAGCTCCACTGCTCCCTTCTCTACCAGGAGGCATCTGTGGGAACAGCAACTTCCAGCTCCTGGGATGCTCTAGGATTTTCCTTAAGCACAACTACTGGATATCCAGAGGTTTTCTTAACTGAGCATTCCTTCCAAGCTGAGAAATCAAACAGGCATTTAAAAGAAGGAAATTGTGGTTTCCATTACCAGTCTATGAATAAAACTCACATGGGAGGAGAGCTCAGCTCATCCCACGAATGTGAGAGAAGTGTTGGCATCAGGGAATTGAAACCACTGCACACCAACCCTCCCCAGCAGCAGACAAGGCAGCTTTAGAGCCTCCCTCCCTCCCTCCCCTGACTGGAAATTTCATGGAAGATACAAAAACCCAAAAGAGAACACAGAGAAGAATCTCATAAAGTAACTCTGGGGATGCACCAACCTCGTGCCAGCCACTGCTCCATCGTTCTTTCCCAGGGGCTCATCCAGCTCCACCCCACACCATTCTCCTTTTGCAAAGTCAGTTTCTCCCAGAAAACGCACGACTCCAGCCTTGGTTCCTCCAACCTAAAGCAGTGACAAACACACCTGCATTTAATGCTTTTCCAAATAAAACAGCAAATCCAGTGCAAAGCTTGTGGTACAACCATGTTCACAAAGCACAGGAATGACAGAACCAGTTCTTATTTCAAGCTGTATAATTTTTTGTTTATGAGTTTGTATTAATGTTGAACAAATACTGATCTTCACAACAGAAAATATATTTAACAAGACGTATATTTAACAAAAAATACATTTAACAGTCTAACCAATGTTCTGAATGCAATAGGTTTGTGCTAGAGTTTCACATGAATTTCTACAGCAGATTAGGATTTCTAAGGTCTGTTTGCTTCTTATTCTAATTCTGTGAGGAAAAATAAAAGAAATTAAATGAGAAAAAATTCCTTTCATATTTTCTCTAAGGAATAATTCAGATAAACGACAGTACAGCCCTCTTGTATTTAAAATAACTGCTATAAAGCATGATGCAGAGCACTTGGCAGCCCTGTAGATATAACCAGGGGAGAGAAGAATCATTTTATCTTTTCTTCACTTTCAAGAATAAAAAAATCCAACCCAAACACTCCTAAATGAAAGCCTAGAAAGCAGTGGCTTTCAAACTTATCATATGAAATATTTACAGCCATTGCAATTACTGGCAATGTCTGTGAGCTACAGCCTTTGCCAATACCCAGGGGATGGAAGAATTAAATTAAGGGAAGAAGGAAAAGGTGTTGTGTGGCTGACACTTGCCAGGAAGAGCCACAGGATTCCTGCAGTTCAGGAAGACAAATGTTGTGCCCTAAATTTGTGCAATCTGTTCAGCCTGCACCCAGCATTGTGAGAACAGGGACATGGAGTTGGGAACCTCTTCAAGAGATTCACAGAATTCCACATGGAAAATGCACCAATGGTTTGAAAATGTCCACCTGTGTTTCCCAGCACACCTTGTACAACCAGGGATATTGTGAGGCAGAGAGCTTGGCTGAAACCTCCTGTTAAAGACTGTGCTTCTCCTTTTGATAAACTAAAAAGCAAATTAGTATTTCATATAATTTTTACAGCAGACATTCTGTTTCTTGGGGGAAATTTCTTCCCAGGATTACAAGGGAAAAAATTTCTATTTCTTCCCAGGATTATTAGAGAACAACGAGCTCCTTGTGCTGTGAATGAAGGTGCATGATCACGGCACAAGAGAAAATTCACATTATTCCAGTTGGGAAGAGTTTACTGTGAGGTCACCTGTGAGGAATTGGGGACTTTACATCTCCACAGAGTCCCAAGTCAGTGGCCAAGAGCTGCCACACACATTTGTGCTCCAGGGGCAAATTGAGGCTTCAGCTGATGAGGAAAAATAATCCCAATGCACACAAACCTCAGAAAAACAGGGAGAATAATGAACTTTTTTGGGTATTATTCCAGTGAGAAAGGGAGCAGAAGCACCACTTGTCCACACTTAAATTAAGGTGGCAGCCTCTCCTCTGCCATTAGAGGCAGTTCTGGAACAAGCACAGGTCACCTTCAGACCCTGCTCTAAAGTGGCACTGTAGCAAATTATTACTCTCCATGGAATAAAAACACCCAAAGTTTACAGTTATCAGGACAGCCTAATATAGTAACTCGTAGAACCTTTGGTATTTGGTGTTCTTGGCAGAGAACACACAAACAAGCACTGGGACTGGCTTAGGAAAAGAGAATTATAACCACCCAAAGAGCTCCAGAGAATCCAGATCTCTGGCACAGCTGTGAGGAGGGAATCCATAACACTGAGAAAATAATCCCTGGGAAGAACTACCCCTGAAATTGAGGGTTCACCCTCAGACATCAGCTTCTTTACTAAAGGGTAAATATCTTAAATACAGACATTAAAAAATTAACTGCACTGTGAGTCCATACTGAGTTCCAAGTTCTCCTCCTCATTCCTTTTCTAGCAAGTCTGGGTAGGGGCTTTTGTCTCTTTAGGTGAAAAGACTGGTTAGTTCTGCTATTAGAAGGTATTTCCCCACTCAGTTTTGTTCTGTTTTCTATCTGAAAAAACAAGAGTTCAATCAGAAGAGGCTCTACAAACCCATTTAAGAAATGAGACAGGAAAACCAGAACAATGGCCTGGATAAGGAGGATAAGGAGCATCCCTTCAAAGGCAGCAGTCAGGTTTGGGGCTGCACAGAGAGGTTCCTCAAGCTCCTTCTCCACAACCCTTGGGCCAGGCAATGGAATTTTTTCCTGTGTCTGTGGTGATTTTTTGAAACAAACCCAAATGAATTACCCAAACACAGCCACCCAGCACCTCTCCACAGGAAGGTGAGTGGGGTCAGTGAGGTAAGGGGTGTCTGAAGCACTGGGGTGGAACAGGATAAATCCATGCAGGGATTCCCAGGGACAGGACAAACTGCTGCCATCTGTTCCCTCCTGTTCACTCTGCACATCAACCCCTAGAGAAGGGATGCTGGCTCCAGGATAGCACAGGGTAAACTCTGGGCAGAAAATTCTTCCTTTTCTGGTTCATACCTTGGCCCTGCTCATCTTCTGTGTTTATGTAAAAAATGGGAAGTTTCTTATGAAGAGACCACACTCAAAGCACAAAGTGGGAGACACAACCTGGAGGAATCTGGCAGTGCCCAGGGTGCCCTGGAGCTGCTCCAGCCCCTGCAGTGACCCAGGGCTGGTGGGAGCCAGGAAATGCAGGAGTTCAGGTCCCAGAGCAGATGGGGCTGCTCCACACCAGATTCCCAGCAGGAGCAGCCAAGGGTACCCGTGGTACCTGGGTTATTTTCAACAGGACTCAAGGGAGGATGCCAAAGAATTTCTGCTTTTTTTTCCAAACCCAGTCCAGCTTCTTTGGATAATCAGCTACTCCATTCTCTCTCTGCACATTCTGTGTGTCCTTACAAGAGCAGGAATTGGAGCACCCTGTGGCTGTAACGTGCTCAGAGAATCAGTGAAGGTCTACATGGGCAGTTTTGCTCAGTTTTAAGCAAAATATTTCTGAATTTCAGCTTTAAAGAGAGCTCAGCCCTCCTTTATAAAGCCTGAGACTACTGAAGGCTTCCAATCATTGACAGACATCTCTCCCAAAAAGTGCATTTACCTCCAGCTGCAATTAGTACCTGCCTTGAAGTGACAACACCTGCCTTGAAAAGAAAATAATAATAATTTATTCCCTTGGTAGTACAGTGTGAGGTGCTACTGTACAAGACAGAGTGGTGAAGGCCTTTCATGATTAAAGTTGCTGTACATATACAGAATTAATAGTGCATAAATGGGAAAAAAGATCCTGACATGATTAAATTCAACTGTTCCAACCAATATGAAAAAAGAATTGTATTTACAGAGTATAGCATCTGTTATAGAAAAATTATTTTTAAAAACTGGGAGAATTGCAGCCAAAAAAAGGTAAAAAACCCAACCCCAAACCCCAAACCAGCTGCATTTGCCAGCAGATCTACTTCCCAGTAATGCATGAAGGACTAAAATAAAAACCATCAGTTTCTAAAAGAAACAGGGGAAAAAATATAAAAAGGCCTCTGAAAGTTCTATGAAAAACCAGAGCACAACTACCACAAAGAGAGCTTTCCATGACCTTCTTTCATGCTAAGGCAGGTCACTAAATAATGGATGGAGAAAAGAAGTGCCAGACGTTTTCTCAGTCAGTTCCCACACTCCATGAGTCAAGCTGGAAAACACAAAGCTGCAATACTCCAGAGAATCTGGGTTAGCCTGCAGGTCATGGTGAGGTGAGGAATTTAGCTTGGAACTCACTAGAGTTGTATCAAACACATGCAAAAAGTGATTAAATTCCATTTATCCAATTATACCTGAGCTTACATTAATTTGCGGCCAGGTAAAGTGAAAGAGCAAAATGGGTTTGGAAACCTGAGGTGGTGAAGAAGCTCCTGGTGAAAGGACAGGGGGGTGAACACATCAGACCTTGTGAGAACCTTTGTGGAGCCACATTTCCAAAGATAAGGAGAAGCACAAAACAAATAATCCAGTGTAATCCAGGGGAAAAAAAGAGAGATGGTCTAAAAAATGAGAGTGATCTGAGCAGTGCTGGTGGAAAAGAGGCCAGGCAGGGTCTGACCACTGGCAGTGTAACAATATCACTCATTCAAACCTGCCCAGAGAAGGTGAAAGGTGAATTAACAACTGCTCTGTCTCCCATTCTGCCCGGGCACGAACTTGTGGTGACTCCTGAAAGCATCTCTTGGGTATTTCTGCATTTTCTCTTGGGTATTTCTGCATTTTCTCTTGGGTATTTCTGCATTTTCAGGACAATTCAGCACCACAGTGTGCAGCACTTGGCAAAGCAAAACCCACACAGAGCCTTTGAAACACCTGGGAGCCACTAATCAGGTTCTAATCAGAATCATCTTCCTCCTGTTTCTCCAGATTTAGTGGAGCTGCTTCCAGCTGGCAACAGAAATGGTGTTTAATTGATTTGTTCACCCCTTCAAGGCCAGAGGGGACAAAGTGATCAGCTCCTCTGGTTCTCATGGAACAGGTCTGTACATTTTACCCAGTTCCACCTGTAATTAACCCTGTGACTGCACTGAGCTAATTTCTGTGGGGATGTTTCTGCAGCAGAGCTGATGTCCATCAGGAAACACCCAAACCTGGACTGGATTTTGCCTGGAGTCCTAAACAGAACAGGGAAATCAGCACCACCAGGCACTCTATGAGATCATTAGCATTTAGAGAAGATTTGAAACCTTAGAAAAATAAGAGTGACTTCTGCTGTTTCCACTGATTGGAACAGGATTCAGACAAGCCTTGATGATGTGGATTCGTTGACATGCAAAGTTCTGTGAAGGCAAATTCAGCTTTTCCAGAACTGTGGGCAGAGTCTCCACCTTCTATTGGGCTGTTTCCATGGAACTTAGAAGAATTTGCTTTGAAACCTCTCCACTTCTACCCAATTTGGTTGCAGTCAACTTGCAAGCTCAAAAGCAAGGCCAAAGTGGGCAAAAAACCTCATGTGCAGTAAGATACACACTGTGCTACCACACAATCCTTCACTTCCAGAGAAAACAGTTTGGTAACTAAAGCTGACATGCTATTGAGGTTTAATTCATCCATCCAACTCAAAAAGAAACAAAAAAAAAACCCCACTCTAACAGCAATTCCATACTACAAAAACCACATGTGAATTCATCACCACCACACACACACAAAAAAAAAAAAGCAAAAACTGAAGTAAATAAACTGTTCCTTCTCCCATCCTGTGCTGAAATGACTGAGGACAACGTGTTCCTGGATATTCCCCCCTGGGAAGGCAGGGAGAGGGGAAGGGAGCCAGAGAATCCCCACAGAAAAAAGGAATTCAGGACTGCCAAGGCATGTGGGGAGTCACCAGCCCCTGCCATTACAGCCCAGGAACTCACATGCAATTGGAATTTAAATAAGGAGTTGCCAAAAGAGAGTGACTCAGACAGGACTCGTGCCTTGTTTTAAGATAACTTTGACACCTGAGTTGTGAGCAGATAGGTAATGCCATGTCCTGAAAAATGCTTAAAAGTGACATTAAAAGAAAGCAGAGGCTTGCACAGGGAAAATCACCCAGATGAGGAATTGCAAGAAAAGCCTTTGGACACCCCTTACCCCTCAGATATTTGCTCATATGAGGATTTCCTGCTGCAGCAGCCACTTAGCAAACTAATCTACATCACAGATCAGAGGAGGCACAGCCCTGTGCCTAAGCAGTCATACATAAATATAAGAATTACTTTAATCCTTGACTTAACATGACAAAGCCATCAAAATAGCTCACAGTCACCTCAGCCCAAGGAGAAAGCAAAAGTGTGACTGAGCAGTTAAAATTGTCACATTTGATGGAGGAGGCTCCAGGGAAGAGCCCCAGGGGAGCACAAACCACTCACACGTTGCCAACTTCCACATTTTTCTTCCTTTTCCATCCTTGCATGCATTGTGCCAAATATTTTTGCACTGTTTTAACTGTAACACCACCAATGAATATTTGTTCTCATAACAGTTAAATATTATCATAGACTTTTAAACAGGCTAAACTCAGAAGTGCATTTTCTATTGAGAAAGTTGTAAAATCCAGAAAAAGAAAACCTTAAAAACACCACAGTGACAGTGCTGAAGGGAGAAACTCCTCTCTACATGAGAAGTTTCTTTTTCCCTTGGCTGCTTTTCAGAGCCCTGGAATGTAATCAGTTGACAGCCCTACGTCATGTTTACTTGCAGATAGGTTACATGGGTGGAAACAAATCTGACAATAATCTCCTATCAGCCCCTGCCTGTTCCAGCACCACAGACCTTGGGAAGAAACAACAGAGCCCAGAGTAACTTACAGGCAGATCTGGAAAACAGGGAATAAAGTGAAATGAGCTGTCACCCGTGCACAGGGAGGACTCTGCAGAAAGGCCACATCAGCACATGCCTGTAAATTGAGTTTGCATCTTTTTGGGACCATATGGACAGAGGCCGAGGTGCAGCTTTGCAGCTCAGCCCCAGAAGCAGCAGATCTGGCAGGCTGTGATGAAGCTGTAACTGGTTAAATGAATGAAAGCACTTTAATCCCTTGAGAAGGCTAAGGCCCCTTAGGTTGATAAGATTGTTATTTATTTATTTATTTATTTAAAATACAGCATCTGGTCCCTTCAGGGAAAAGCTGACAGCGCTGTCAAAGCTGCTTCAACTTTTGGTACTGGCAACAGTTGTCACATGGAGCAGATTCCTCTCTTGTGTTCACAAGCTTTGTTTTGTTGGGTAGCTCAGGGGGGTTTGTTTGTTTGTTTGTTTTTAAAATCAACTTTGCATTGGGCTCTTAAGAAATCCTAAGTGTGCAACACCAGGGCAAACAGGTTCTGGGGCAGAGCTCATACAGGAAACCCAGACTGGCTGAGCCTGAAAGTAATTGTAATTTGCTTTCTGAATTGGTTTTCTGTTGTTCTTTCCCCATCTGGTTTAGCACCGAGCACTTCCACTGGCACTCACTGCACAGCAATTCTTATTCAGAGCAGGTTCAAATGCTGGAGCTGGAGCCTGATTTTCAGCAGGAAAATCAACTGCAGTTCTGGCACTGTGTCATTAACCCCACAAAGGCTGGATGAGGTCAGTGAGGGAAGTGCAGATTTCCACATCAATTTTCCTGTGTTACAGAATCCCCAACTACAAGATCAGCCTGTCCAGGGTTAATGTTCTAACTGTTAAATCACATCCAGATTCCAGAACATACATCATGTCTTAAGAATTGAAATTATGCCTAATACAGAGCTGTTTGTATCACTCTTTGCATTAATAATTCTTCTTTGGTTTAGCCCAATTTTGATTCAGTAAAAGATACATCAGTGCACCAAAAGAAAAGCTGAATAGTGAATTACACATAAGAAACCACAATTCTTTGATACATCCAACTTACCTACCTATATTTTCAACATTTCCAAGTATTACCATGATGGTTTCTTGTTAGTGAAAGGAAAACTGAGCACAAGCTTGCTGAATACAGCTCAGATACACTGGGATTTGAGCGAGACAGATTTATCATCAGAGATTCCCAAGATAGCAGAGCACAGGGTGCTGTTGCAATTATTCATCTTTGAGGAGTAAACTACAGAAATCTAAAGGTTCTTCTCCACTACAACATCCATTTAGGGCTGTAATGGTTCAGTGAATACTTGTGTATTCACTCAGTTTGATTTGCTTTTGATTTGCTTTGACTCCTCTGGAACCTCAAGCAAGAGAACTTCTAAGACAAGAGGACAATGGGAATTTCTCCACAATTATTATATTTCCCTTATGGGCATTGATGTCTACCATGAGTTATTTTTCTGATGTTTACAACTCAATTTAATGGCCTGGAAATGTCTTCTTCAAATTGAGGGGAAAAGCCAGGCAAGGTTGTAGCTGATTGCTGTATTTTTCTGCAGGCACCCACAGCTGACATATCCAATACCTTGAAGCACTGTCTGTGTTGATGTCAGTGTCTTTTTTATATCCAAGGTCTTTTGGGAAAAGAGGTTTTTCTGCCCCCTGAAAAAGTGAGGATGCCTCTTTTTATCTCTGTCTCTCTAGCACTGTTCAGCACAGCCTCACAGGAGATGCTGTGAGCAAGCCTGGTCTGGAGAACACACAGGTGATCCCCTACAGCCCTGCTTGCTTTCTGCACTGGAATTTATTTTCCCTGGTATTTCTTTTCTCTGTGGGCTTTTTTTTTTTCCCTCTGGAAATTTCCTTTCTTTTACTTCTCTGGAATATCTTTTCTTTAACTCTGAATAAGTGTCCCAAGCAATCTGTATGTAACCACTATTCTTCCTAATGTGAATGAAGGAAAGATCTGTAGGGTACCTGTCTTCATAACCAAATAAATCAGGGTATATTCACTGGAAGCTTCCTTTATTACTAACCCTTTATATTTGGAAGATCTTAGCTCTCCTGTAGAACTTTGGGAGGACTCTCATATGGGACCACTTAGCATTTGGTAATTCTATCTTAAAATGTACAAAAGACTGGTGAAACCACCAGAGATCAAAGCAATAAGAAGAAATCCCTGAGGCATCTTTTCTCTGCACACAAAACAATCCAGGCCACACACTGGAGCTTTAATCACCTCCTCAAGACCTCTTTGCTCCTAACAGCCTTTAACCAAAGCACCTCACCCCAGCACCACTGGGCCAGAAGTTGCTGGGACAGTGCAGAAGCAAACCCGAGGAGTGGCAGCTGCTTTTCCTGGAGAGGGGCAGCAGGAACATCTCTGCAGGAACAGCAGAATGCTCCAACAAAGCTGAGCTGCTGGGAAAGCCTGAAATTGAACCCAACATTTCAGGTTCCAACTTGTGCCCAATTTGCATCTGTGTAATGTAAAAAGTTGAGATGTGAATTAGTAACCACTGTCTGAGTGGCCTCTTGTTCCTTGCTAGTCCAGACTGGGTAGACAAAAAGAGCTGTAAGATTTTGCCTTTTTTTGTTGAAATCCTCTAAAACCCAGCCAGTTACCACCAATAAAAAGAAACTTAAAGCAATTTAACTGATCCACTCAAGGTAACTCCCATGAAGGATATTTTAGAATCCAAGTTAGAGGGGAAAAAAATGAACAGATTGAAATACTTCATTCCACACCCTGAGATCACACACTAAGATCAACAAAGTTGGGGCCTTCTGATGTCCATTCTGGAATGTAATCTTGGCTGATGAGCTGTGCCTTACCCATCCATGAATCTGCCCTTCAGGATGTCATTTTCCAATTAGCTGTTTTAATAGGGCTCCCAAATGAGCTTTTGTCTATCATAAATTCATTGTTTTGAACTGCAGTTCCACACTGCTGGAGGCTCCCTGTTCTCAAACTGTAATTCCCCACAGCTGCTCTCTCCATGTGTCCATAAACACCAAAAAACCTTCACAGAATTCTCAGAGCAGTTGGTGCAAGCTGCAGGAACTGATGGATGGTGCAGCACTGAGCCCCTCCAGCCCTGCAATGGTGTGGTCAGGCTGGAACTCTGTGACACCACTTTGTCACTTAGAGGGGAAATTTCTGTGCTGATTTGGGACTGGAAACATCCACCCAGCCCTTCATCCTCTTGGGTAGTTACTGAGGAGGGGCTGCTGTGAGCATAAATAAAATCCAAGGGATGTGGAGCAGGCCAGGTGAATTTGTCCCTCTGATGGAGCAGGAGTGGCTGAGCAGTGACACAAGTGACAGCCAGGTCTCTCCCAACAGCTGGTGTTGGCTGGAAGCTCTGAGGACAGCTCCCAGAATTACTCAGTGACATCTCAACTCTACAGTTCAGTGCTGAGTTCAGTGCCAGGGAAAAATATATTAACAGATGAATCAATTATTCAGCCAAGCCCAGAATTATTTGAACTAAGCTGGCCACTTCAGATATTTACATCTGAATTATTATTAGACATGACAGCAGAGCTGGGATCTACTACAAATAATTAGCATGGGATCCCAAAGGATTGAAAAAGAGTAAACAAGGATCCTGCCCCTTGAACATTCACATTCCTGAGTGTCTTATCCTGGTATAGAAATTATAGTTATGCATCACCAACATACTGTGCTAGGAATTACCCCAAAAAACCTCAAACTACAATTTGGTGAATCACAAGGAAGACTTCATGTAGTAGAGAGGATGAAATATTAAGTTTAACTTGTCCTACTTAACAATTTGGGACCTTACTATTATCAAAGTGTGGCACTTAGGATATGCTGCTTCTGCAATTTGCACTAATTGGACACAGGGAAGGCAGAGGGATGCCCTCACAGCACCAGAGCATTCTCCCACAAGGGCTGACAAAAGTCCTTGAGGAAAAGCAAACAAGAGGTTAAAGCCCTGATGTTGTTTGGAGGACAAGAGGGCTCAGTCTCTGACAGAAATAGCCAGGGATAAACCACAAATCTTTGTTTCCATTGGCACTCCAAGAAAACACATCTCAGCCCAAATCCAGCTGTCAGCCAACCCCTGCCCTCACTTCACCTTTGTCTCCTTCTTCAACTTGGCCCTGTGTGTTTTAAGCTCTTCTTAAACAGAAAGAGGAGGCAAATTCTTCCTTCAAAGATACAATAAATTTAATTAAAATATCAATCCGCCTTCACTGCAGAATTATTTTCTAGTGGGGCAGTGCAGGACTAACAATAAAATTCAGGGGATTTTTTTTCTATATAATGCCCTTACAGTAACTCCAGGAATGTTTCTATGCCAGGATACTCACACCTGCCTAATGGAAAGTCTAAAATTGTATCATACATGAGAGAAGATTGTATCAAAATAAGAGAGAGAGAAATCTTTAGCTTAATAATTCACTGGAGTAAATCAAACCTAAAATCAGATTTCTGTTACAGTGATCATAGATCTGGTGAGCATACAAGGATCATTCCAATTATATATAAAGGCAATATAAACAGTCTTTAAATTAAGAATACAACATACACAACCAACCACCAGTTTTCAGATAATAATTTTTAAAAAATGTTAAAACTAACAGAGCAACTCCTTTTTAAAAAGGTGAGATGATACAGTGGCAGAAGCATTTAGGGCTCTGAATTCAGGAAGGGCAGCCAAGTAACGTGGCACATCCCCAAGAGCACCCAGAATTCCTGGCTGATCTGTGGCATTATGAGACTGCCTCTGTTCCTGCCTAGCACCGCTCAGGAACAATCAATTCTTGAACTATTTGCTTTCTAAAGGCACAGCCCTGCACAGGGCACAAGACCTGCAGGGAGATCTCACAGGCTTGGGTTGAATTTAGCATAACTGGAGCTCTTGAAGATACAGAGAGATAAGCTACAAAAATGTTGATAAACACTATGTTGTGTTTTAAGCAGTGGCAAAACATAATAGATTAAAACCTGCCAAAAGAACCATTTTATCTTGGTTCAGCCAAGATATTCCCACAGCATGCAAAGAGCTTGTTTACAGAAGACACTAGAAAAAGAAAGCTAGGGCATGAATTTACCTTATCTTGACCAAGGAAATGGCAGAAAAGTTTGGAATATTAGCAGAAGTTTTAATTCATCAATCAAAAGCAGCCAGGGAAATCTTACCAGCACTCGATCTCCAATTTTGAGCTCCCTTTCTCCTTTCTTTAGTGATCCAGCTTCTGAGAGGTTTGATATGGATTCACTGGCAGTTTTGGACAGATTGCTAATCTGAGAAGGAGTTGCATGTTCCTTAGCAGCAAGGGGGGTTTTCTGTGGGATTCCTGAAGGGGGAAGTGCAGCAGTGGATGAGGACACGGCGCTGGCAGCTGATGTGGACGTTGGGGACGTGGCTCTGGAGGCGTGAGCTGTCTGGGTGCCGTTGGCTTCGTCCTCTGTCAGCACTTTCCTGCTGAGTTTGGAGGGCCTGGTGAAAATTCCCCTGAGGGGCTCACACTGGAAATAGCGAACCCCGGCCACGGAGCCGTCGTTCTTCCCGATGGGCTCGTCCAGGACGATCCCTGCCCACTGCCCCGGGGCAAACTGCGTCTCCCCCAGGAACTGGATGAAGCCGGGTTTGTTCCCATTGACCCAAACGCGCTCCCCGACCCTGAAATCATCCACAAACTCCTCGTGTGCATCTGCAGGGGCTGTGCTCGAGGTCTTCTCACCGGGAGCTGCTTTTTCTGCTGGAGCTGGAATCAAAGCACGATGAGAAACAACAGCAATCAAATACACTGATATTCCAGAGAGCATCATTACTGAGTTTCGATGAAGCAATGGCCCTACTTAGGGGATCACAACTCTTAATCTTCGTGTGCAAATGCTGTAATCACTGGGAAAATAATTCAAAACCTAAGGACAGAGACACTGAATTTAACGAAGGTTTTTGTAACGTTGGTTTTGTAACAACAAAAATCACAGGTCTGACTTCAAAAACTCCCAAAGCATTTCTGTCATGACAAGGTTTGAGGAAAATTGATTTCCAATTAGTAACCTTTAGAGTTTTTTAAGTTCTACATGTAATTTTTTAAAATCTGAAATACAAGCAAAAATACATTGGTGTCAAGAGTAAAAATAGTGTATACTAGAGCATTCAAGGTACTTTTTGTCAGAAGATGAATGAGGGAATTGAGATTAAGATATTTAACTGTTCCTTACCAGCAGCAACAGGTGCAGGTGTTTTGAGCAAGGTACTCCCGTGCTTGATGGTCTTTGAAGGAGCCTTCAGTCCACTTGGTTTTAACATACTCATCTTTTTGCAATTATCCTCCTCGTCTGTAGCAACTATCTTTTTCCAAACATGGAGAAAATATATTGTTCAGGCTTTTTCAACTCTGGAATAAACCTGTATATAAAAAGATCAGACATGAGCAAAGATCAGTGTTAACTCCTGCAGAAGGGATTTCTATATATATACAATCTGTGTATGAAATGCATTATAAAAAATGCTTTCCAGTAGCAACCAGCAGCATTTGAAGGCCATTTCCTGTTAAAACCTAAATCATCAAAAGAACTCACTTTGTTGAATGCTGCTGTATTTATCTTGAGATTTAAACTAAAAGGCTTTTTTAAGAAAGAAAAACAAAGCCCTTAACAGCATAGCTAACATTACACATAGATTTAACTGCTGCACACACACAACTGCTTTCAGTCATATTTTTCCAGCGTTGCAACACCTCAGCAAAACCAACTTGAGACTAGAGAAATAACAGGCAACAGAAATCAAGAGAGGCAGGAGTTTCAGGATAAAAGGAGTAAAGTTTCTTAGAGGCTGGAACTGAAAAGCTTAAATTGTTGAAGAGTTACACGATGACAACTGAAAAGCAAAGAGGCACCTGGGCTCTCAGTGACCTCAGATCAGCAGATAGGCTGCTCGCAGTCCCCGGCGGTGCCCCAGCTTAGAGGAGGGACTCTTCCCAACGTTGCTAGGATAGAACTTGGAAGGCAGCTCCAAGCTTTTCAGGGAGCTGTGTTTTGCCACAGGAGGCATCTTCTTTCTGATTACAAGAGCTTCAGAAAGGCTTTTTCATCTCTAATGAAAATTCTGTATATTTTTTTTACCTCGAATGCGAATTCAAAGCCGAACTTCAAGGTGACTGCTCTCCCTTTCTTCAAAGGAATAAACTATTCTGTGTGAACACAGCTTGGCTTTGTGCTGACTTTTACACGAGGCACTGCCAGAACAGCTACACCACTTCAGCAGCAGCAGCAGCAGCACACAGCTCCACAAAAAGCTGAGGGGAGAGGGAAAGGGGCAGGCAGCGAGTTTGCTGCAGCGTTTGCTCAGAACTCGTCGAACCAGAAGCGCAGAGCAGGTGCCCAGTGCTGCCCCTCACCCAGCACTCTGGCACCTGCCAGGACTCAAACGTGGGCAGTGCAGCCTCCCAGTGCCCAGGGCTGCACACTGGAGCTCAGCAGCCAGGTAAAGGTAAAGGTAAAGGTAAAGGTAAAGGTAAAGGTAAAGGTAAAGGTAAAGGTAAAGGTAAAGGTAAAGGTAAAGGTAAAGGTAAAGGTAAAGGTAAAGGTAAAGGTAAAGGCAAAGCAAACCTGCCAGGACACACAGCTCTGCTGCAGCAAGGAGAAGAAACCAATCCTGAATTTGTGTAGCAGGCTAAGATTTATCCCTCCTGTATTATGAATTATTAATCAGTGTTCCTAAAAATCAATTCACTGCTTTGTGAACCTGAACATCAAAGTGAAACATCCTTATGTTATTTCAAGACCTGCCATGCCAAATTCAAGGCATTTTCTAAGTCTGCAACAATGTTACATTTTAAAAAGCATGAATAACTACCTTGGATGTAATTGTGTTTGCCTACAATTTAAGTTCTGCTCCACCAAAATGATGAAGTGCCTGGGAAGATTTCTGAACCTTTTTTTTCCATAGTGTTGCCAGAAGTTTGTCACTCACCTGCCTGCAGAGTTATGGCTGCATCATGCACATTTCCTTACCCTTCCTTTTAGAAATCCCCTAAAACTGCACTTTGACCTGACACACCAAGGGCCTGAAAAGTCTTTCTTTCTCCCATACAAATGTGCTCCCTTCCCCAGGCTACAGGCCCTATTCCCTCCTCTCCAACTCCAGAATCTCCATGCTCACCTCCCTTACCTTCCTCAACCCATCAAAATCCACGAAACACAAAAACTGTTCCAGATCAAGAAGGATTTGGTACAAACATAGAAACAGGGGAAGCATCATGGCCAGTCCTTTTTAGTTCAGTCAGTGCCAAAGACCAAACTGATGGAAATTTGGGCCAAGGGGAATCCTCCTTGAGGAAGGTTTCTCCTGAAGCCTGGAAGCTGGACCTGGTCCCCAGCACTCTGCCATTTTTCCATACATCCCCTTTTCTGTGGCCCCCCAGACCATTGCAGCCCCAGCACAGCTGCCCTGAGCAGGGCCAAGTACAGCAAGAGAAAGCACACACTGCATTACCACCCAAATTAGGCTTTGCCAGTTTCAGTTAATTATTTATTAATAGATGGTTACAAGCCCCTGCTCCACAGAAAGTTCGAATGTTCTGCCCCTGCATTTCTTGGCTCGGGGTCCTCATTCAGAGTTTAATCTTGCTCTCCACAGTCATGGGTTATGTATTTGCTGTGTCATTTGCTTTTCTCAACACACAGGCCTTCAATTAGGCCAGAAGTAACACAATCCCTCCTGTCCTGGTTTCAGAGTTACTGAAATTGTACCTGAATTCAGAAAAAACAAAAGCTAAGATGATAGGCAACACTTTTTCATAACTGACTGCCTCACTGCAATGGTTAAAATGCAAATTTTGGTCTTAGGGCCAGGGCCTTTGGAACAGCATTGCCTAATGGAGCTCATAAAACACATAAATTTGCATCAAGTGATTTTAAGCATTACATTCCAACATATCCTAACAGGCTCCAGATGTCAATGATCTCACTTCAGTGCTCATGAAAGACAGCAGCTCACTGCTTGTCTCAATTTGTTCTTTCCTCCCTTGAATCTGACTTGGCTCTCCTGAAAAAGGATCCTTATAAGCAATAGACAAAAATATTACTGTGTCCCCAAAATATCCTGTCAGGAACCTAAGGAAAGGTCCAGAAAGCCTCTGATAATATATTCCTCTGAAGTGTTCTACCAGTAACAAAACTGAGCATAAAAAGACATTTTAAGCACAGGCTTTGCACTTGTGCCATTATTGGAAATACATGACTACACACAATATGAATTTCAACTGATTAATGATATCATTATTTTTTATTTATCTTTTAAAGACCTCTAAGTATTGCATGGATCAAGGAACAAGTTGGTTTAAGTAAATAAATCCTACTAATGTGCTATGTGATAATAATCTTCACTTTCCCGAGAGAAAAACAAGCTCAGCACAAGAAGCACTGTTTGAAGTCTCTGCCTGAACTGCATTTCTCAAATACCTGTTTCATACTTGTTGTCCAGCTGCTGCTGCCAAGCTTGAGGGAGCTCATGAATCATTCCTCAAATATCTGGAGTTTAGAGAAAGTAACTTGGAATTCTGAACCTGGAGAGATTTCCCCTGCAGTCCACGAGTTACTCCAAGAGCTCTGACCCTACACAGTTACGAACACAACTCCTAAAATTACTGCAGCCTTAAAGCTAAAGCACATAAACATGTTCTCCATGATTCAGATCCAATTCCTACAGCTCCACAGGTCGTATTTGCAGGCTGCTGGGCTGTTATTACACTCCTGTAAAAATTGAGTATTTATCTTTACAAAAGCACTGAATAGTTTCAGTTGAATTGATAAGCTTTTGAAATTCATACCTGATTTAAAAATACAACCCCATTTTGGCTTTGAACAAAATCAATGCCTTCTCCTTGCACTGCTCTTGCTGCTTGCTACCTCTTGAAGAATATTTCTGTGTGTGCAAGAATGAGCCAGATCAGAGCCGAACTTGTGGGGGATTCTGAGGGGAGCAATTCCTGCACTGCAGGTGCACAAGCTGACCAGAGTGGGACATGCACAGCAGCATCCTCACAGGAACAATTCTGGAGGGAGGGGGCACAAGAGGAGCTGAATCCTGCAACAAAAATCTTCCTAATCCTGACTCTCCCTCTGTTGCATTCTGGGTCCATTGGAGAAATTTCTTACTGGACACCCAAAAATCTGAATAACCACTCTGCAAGCAATGGATTACGTTTACAGTGAAATATTGCAGAGCACACAATATCCACTGTAAAAGTCTCACTCAGCTTCAAAGCCAGTCCTGCCCAATTCCAAGTTGCTAAACCAGAAGGATGGATTTGGAAGCCCTCATGTATTCACTTTACAGAGCCTCTCTGGAGTGATGCAGCACTCCTGGCCACTCCCTACTTAAATACAACAATTTTGGAGCAATGAACTCACATCCAGGTCTCTCTGCATTGATCCACCAAAGCCAGACAGTGAAAAGGCAAATGAACTTCTCTGTGACCCTCATGCTCCTGCCCTACTGCAAATCCCATGTGTTTTGTCAGCTCTGATGCATTTATTGAATGGGCAGCAAGCTCAGACTGAGGCACACCAGAAAGCACCGGAGGCATTTGTTAACAAAGAGAGGCCCAAACACAAAATGTGGTGGGAGTGAGGTGAGGAAACAAACAGCCTCTGAGGGCCACTGTCACAGCAAACTGAGCATCTGAGCTGGGCCAAGCTTCTAACTGCACTGCTCAGGGACTACACGGGAATTAGAGGCATCCTCAGGTATCAGCCACATTGAAATGAAGATGATTTAAGAAAGAATTTATATAGAAAACAGAAAACAAATAGAAGTAAGAATTTAAGATTTCAATACAAGAGCTGGCATTTGGAAGTCAATGTTTGATTACTCATTTAACACACAGCAATTAGAGAAAGGGAGCATTTAAAAACATGGCTTCAGTTTCATTTTGTCTTCCAGAAACCATTGATTTTTATGTCAATTACTCAAGTCATGTTATGATCTGAATATAGCTTTCAGATACAGCACTACTAGAAGAAAAGACATTATTTCATTCAATGTTTGTTATGCCAAGTGCCATGAAAACATATAAACATATTTATTTGGGTTACTATGCTCTGCTTAGTGCCAACATCAAAACACGACACTGGGACCTGCACATCAAACCAGTGTTTTGTACCTCACCCTTAAAGGAAGAAAAAAACTGCATTTATAACTCATCTGATCAGGTAGAAAATAACAAAAGAAGTTCAGACTTTTCAGATCTGTTGTTTGCAGGTACTGGAACAGGAAATAACAATTTTGTAAGGAAATAAACAAGAAGATCTCATAACTTCCACAGGGTCCTTATGTCATTCTGCTTTCCAGCCCAATCCAACAGAACCATCACAGGAATTCCAGAGTCAACCCTTCACAAGGACAAACACTTATTCTACAGAAACCTCAAAGCCACAGTTTCTTATATTCTGTTTTTTAACATAAATATGAATTTTCCTAGAGACAGACTCTTGAAGAAGTGCATCTCTATTTAATTTAACCAGGCTTAACTCTTACATTACAGAACAAAAGCAATTCTGGCTCTTCTGAGGTGCCCTCACAGCAGCAACCAGGGTAACTCCAGGAAATTACTGCTGCATGCAACTTTCAGTAGGGCTTTAGCCTAACCCAAACACAGTTTGCTTTTGCTGCCATACTAACACGAGCCCAAAGCCTGCAGGAATTTGGGAACTTTGCCCACTGGGATGACACAGCTCCTCTGACAGCGGCACTGATGTGATGAACTCAGCCTCAAAGGAAGAGTGGCAAAAACCAAGAGAAAGTGAAACAGAGCTGTCCTATCAGTGGCAGAGGGCCTGAAAAACCTTCAACTCGTTTTTGCAGGGCACTGGTTTGGATGAAGCCTCCTCAGTGTGAGGCAGGCAGTGTGTGTCAGTGAGACAGGAGCAGGCAGGGATGGTCCCTGAGCAGTCCCAGGGCTGTAACACAAACACTCGGCCTTGTCAGCACTCATCCCACCATGGAACCACTGCCCGGGGCTGAGGACATCCCAGAATAACCCAAAGAGCAAATCCCTGCTTCCTTCAGAGCTCAGAGATGCAGAGATGTATCTCTCTGCTACACTGAGAGGGACTGGGGAAGGATGTTTGGGAATCCCAGAGCCCCACAGCACTGGCCCTCATTAAGGAACCCACAGCTCAACCAGCAACTTCAGGTTTATTCCTTAACTGAAATCAACAGCAGAAGTTGTGTTTCTGTACTGGAACTGCTCTCTACGTGAGTTCACAGATCCCAGGGTATTCAAACCAAAGATTTTAGATCATCTTTCAACATCAGCCAGGCCTGCACACAAATCTATATTTCTCCTTTGATTTTGAGCTGCTGGGTGATTTCAACTAAATAAAAAGAAAAGGCAGGAGATCTCTAATAAAAATAAATCCTATTGCTACAAGTTTCACAGAAGCAGGTGAACCAGGAGGAGGGGGAGTTGTGTTTAAAGAGCTGAGTTTCTCCCAGTACCTTTAGAACAACTGATTTCTGAAGCAAATTGGCCATCAACACATCTGGCAGCAGCAGGTTAGCAGTTTACTGGGAGATAATATAAACCTTGAACTTAATACAGTTAGGAAGGAAACCATCATGAGACCCAAAGCCACTGAAAATTGGTTTCAGGGAATTTAGCTGAGCTGCTAAATAAGATACAAGGCTGTTTTCCCACCTTGGGAAGTGCAGGATATTTGCTGCAAATTGTATAAACAGGATTGTCCCAGCACATGCCAGGGACAGGGAAAAGTGGGGTGAGTTTTTCTAACTCAGGAACTGTTCTAAGAAGATGAATCAGATCAAAGATTGTAAGAGGCTTAGGAAACCATCAGTCAGATATTACAGCACTGCTATGAGGAAGGTAATTCATCAAAGCTTCTGCTTATGGATTTTAATTCTGCATCAAGGACATTTCAGTCACCCTTTTTTATCATTCTAGAACTTGCTATGCTCATTCAGATTCCCAAATGCCTCAGGATCCTCAGGGAAGAAGCACTGAAACACAGCCTGTTGAATATGAAGCACAAATGTAAAAAACTATTTTGGGCCATCAATTTGTGAGTAATTTTTTCTCAATCTATTTCTATTTCAAACACAGCCTGATCAGTCCTTTTAAAAAGATTCTGCCTATCTTTAATTAATCAGGAAGAGCTGATAATTGTTAATATGATGCAAACTCTAACACTTCAAGTTGCCACTGTGCACACAGATTATAAAAACATTTCTGCTCTGGTCTATTAAAAGATCAGAAAGCACATGATCCTCCCTTCTCAGCACATCATTCCCCACAGAAGGAGTCAAGGATTGAGGTGTGGAAAAAGTTTGCAACCAAGTAAATAATTGCCACCTCTTCTGATAATCCTGTTGTCGTCACTTACTAATTTTCTTACATTTTTCCCAGGAAATTCTTGTCTTTCTCCAAATGCCTCCATTTCATTCAGAAAGAACAATTTGTTTGACTGTCCACACTGCCTTCTGTTTATGATAATGCACTTCAGCCATCCCAGTAAGTGCCATCAGGATAAAATGATGACTTTGGAATAGCAGAGCCTCAAGTTTAAGTTATTTGGGATCTACAATTTCAATTTTGAGAAAGAAAACATCATCTCCCTTCAGCCTCAAGCCCAAAGCATTTAAAGGCACAAAGGCTTCTCCCTCATACAATCACAACCCAAGCAGCTGAAACAAAGACGCTGCTTTTTATAGTAAGGATTTAATTTTGCCAGACTTGGGTGAAACTGTAACTGTTTCACACTGGGTGAAACCATCAAGTCAGCTCCTGTTTATAGCTCAGCCTTTGAAACGAGCACCATGAGCGCTGCATGGCTGGCAGAGAGCTCGGGAGAAGCACAAATTCAGAACTTGGATAAATGCTGCTGTGATGGAGGGGATGCTGCTGCCAAGCAGAGCAGCAGAATGAGAGTGTCAAATAAGCTGATTCTATACAAGACTGAGTTTCTCTCTCTGCCTTGCAATTTCCCCTCATAATAAGCTAAAAATACAGACAGTAAGATTATAAGGATCAGGAAAATGAATAGCTTTTAATGCTGGTTCTTCTGGAAACAGTGAAGACATATCTTACACATTAAAAGAATGTATGCTACTATTTTTATGAGTTTTTACAAATAATTAATGAGATGTTCCACGTGGAAAAACTTAGGTTGGTGTTAAAGCATAAACTTGTACAGCCTGTCCTTAGATGCATCTCCTGAATCCTTCACAGCCTTTTGGGGGCCAGGAGCCAGTACCAGATTTGTATTTCTAAGGGGCAGGCACAGAGTGCAGCTTCACTCTACAAAAGCAAATGGATGTGGAGGGCAGACACCTGCACAAGCAGGAGGTGTTTCAATCATTCAGGGAGCTGCTGGTCCACACCAAGGCAATGGCTGCCCCAGCAGACACTGGCATGGGGCTGAGAGCAGCTGAGATTACAGCTAATGCAGTATAAAATTGCCTTTCATGAAATAACAAAACACCAGCCATCTGAGGCATTTCCAAACATGCTGCTCCAATAAGGATTCCAGTGAGTTACTCTTTATACATGCCAGCAGAGCCAGTAGTCCCTGAGGAATGCCAAAGGATTAAACAAGAGCTGCATTCATTCATGGTTGTCATGTTCAAACATTAGAAATCTTGCATTCAACATACACAGTTAACATTTGACCCGAGTGTTTTAGAAAGAGAAAGAAAAGCAGCTCTGAAAAATCATATTGGCAAGGCAGAGCTCTCTATTTCTTTTTAAGGAGGATCTATTTTGATATATTCTCAGTCCCTCCCAAGAAAAACTTTAACAGGGCTGAAAGATAAAGGGAGGAACACTAAATGAATTATGCAATCTGCCCAAGCTGAGTAAATAAAGGCTGTCCTGGCCATCCACGCTCAGAAGATGGCAAACAGATACAAGCTGAAAGTCAGACAGGAAATCTTCAGGAGCTCTAGAAGTTGTAGCAATCAGCAGAGAGAGCACTGCTCCTTCCTACAGTGCAATCCCACGAGGAAAGATACAGCTATTCCCCACAGAATACATCTGGAACGAGCCCACAGGACAGCTGGGGTTCTGCCCTCCCTGGAAAGCTGAGATCTTCTCTTTAAGGGAAACCATACAAATTATGTAAAACTCTTTTTTGCCAAATAGAATCTCCCTCTTGATCCCTAAAGATATGGACATTTAAGGTCACATTCCCAAGCTTTTCTGCTTCAGACAACTCATCCCTCTCCCTTCAGTACACAGAAAGCTTTAGTGCACAGTACAGCTAGAAAATCACCCAGCATGTATACAAGGACTGGGCAGGAAAAGAACCCTGAAATCTTGTCATTTTACAGCAAGAACTAACAATCCTCAGCAGTTAAAGGTGAACAGTTAAACCTTCCTTGGAATAAGAAATGCTGCTGTGGGTGGAGGGGAGGTGTTTACTTTTCCTTCACAGTATCTACTTTGCAATCTTCCTACTCTTGCAGCAGGTGCACATGGACACACTTCAGGAAAACCACTCTGCCACTGCTAGTTTCAAATTTACATTGCATTCAGAATGCATATTTCTGTTCTTTCAATAAAATACTTTGCAAAGCAGCCAGCATCAAGGCACTTCCTCTTTTGTACCTCTTTTTCTTTCTTCTTCCTACGTGTCAACCCAAGTATCACATGTTTTAAAATCCCTCTGCTCAAAGATCTCAAAGCAACCTGTGAACTTCTATAAAACCCTGCCCATTCAGCACAGTGGTTAAATGAAGGGGTGAGAGGAACAAGTCTTCATTCCACAGTCATATATTTAATCATCAACATATACAACCACAGAGTAAACTTTCCTCCACATGCTCTATTTTGGAAAATTTCTTTGGTGTTGGCTTTTGCTTATGTCTTGAAAAATTCTTTAAAACACGGAATCAGCGCCAAGATGAAAGGAAAAACTAACTGCTGATTTTTTTTATGCAGCAGGAGCCACATTACCCTGTGAGTAAGAGCACCAATTACCTTGTGCCCCATGACAGCTCTGGCACAGAAAAGGGAGCACTGCATCGCCCGAGGTCCAGCGCTATAGCGGGAACAGGAGGGGCCTGGAGCAGCGCCTGTGCCCGGGAATCCCGCAGCTCCCGCACTGCCCAGAACATGGCAGCGAACCCTCCCGAGCCACCTGAGGGGATGCCAGAGCAGCTCACCTGGAAACAGTAGGTTTTGTAACGCGAGGATGGGCAGCGGCCATAAAAAACACATCCAAAAAATGCCAAGGTAGATTACTAGTAAAATATCCGTATGCAAATGCTGGGAACTGCAGGTCAGCGCTTACCAAGGAATATAAGGAATACCCAGACCTCTTCCCTCAGAATCAGCCGCTCAAGCCACCACCAACCAAGCACAGCGCCGCAGCTTCCCAGGGCGAGACTCCAGCAGAGGCTGCGATCCAACCTTCGCGTCCCCGCTCCGCACAACCACGGCGGGGGCTGAGGGAGCCGAGGCCGTCCCGCTGCTGCTCCGCGCCGGCCCCGCGTCCGCAGCGCCCCGTCCCGCCGGGGCTCGGTCGGGCCCCCGCCGGAGCGGCCGCTGCGGGGCGGCGCGGGCAGCACGTGCGGCGGCCGCTAACAGCCCTCAGCGCCGGGGCCCGGCCCGCCGCCGCCCCTCACGGCCCCGCCGCCGCCCCTCACGGCCCCTCGGCACCGACCCCCGCGCCCTCAGACCCGCCCAGCGCGGCGCCCGGACGGGAAGCGCGGAGGCCCCGAGGCGGGAGGCGGCGGACGCGGCTCCCCCCGCCCTCAGACGCCGCCGTCGCCCCACGCGCTCCTCAGGGCGGCCCCCTCAGCCCCGGCCCCGCCGCCTCACCGGCCCCGCCGCCAGCGCCGCTCCCGCCGCCGCCTCCTCCGGCTGCTGCTCCCGCTCCTGTTCCTGCTCCCGCGGCCCCTCTGCAGCGGCGCCGCCCCGGCTCGCAGGAGGCGGAGCGGGGCGGGCACAACGTCTGCGCCCGCCGGGGCGGGGACTGCACCAGCGGCAGCGGCACCGGCGGTGCCCCCGAGCTCCCCGCGCCCCCTCCTCTCTCTTTGTCCGCCCCCCGCTTTGTTCGCCCCGCGGCAGCCGCAGCTCGGGGGAGGGAGGAGCGGCCGTGCCCCGGCTCGGGGTGACCCCGCCGCGCCCGGTGGTCCCGGAGCCGCCGCTGCGGCACAGCCCGGCTGGGTGGGAGGGGGAGAGGGTGGGCACAGACGGGGAGGTGTGAAGCACATCGCTCTAGTGGGTGAATAACTTCACTGTCTGCTGCTTCGCTCCATTTTCCTTTTGTCCTGATGCCCAGAAATTCATCATGCAGAAATTTATTATCCCAAAGTACTGAATATTTTTATTTTCATTGTGTTTGTGAAGCAACACATTGGAAGCTGGCGTTATCCCACCACTAAAGTTTAAACAGCTGGAGCAGCAGCTCTAATGCCATCATCAACCATTTAATGCCGATTTTCAAGGCTGAATCAAACAGCTCTGCTCCACTTCTTCCCCTCTTGTAACGAGGCAGCGGAGCCCAGCCAGAGCTGGCCCATCACCACCGAATTCCTCACAAAGCAAACCTCGGTTTGCAGCCTCGTAGCTTGTTGGGTTTCTGCATGATGCCATTGGAACAAAAGGGTGATGAGAAAGCAGTTCCATTGCTGGGGACTGATTGCAATTTGTTTCGTTTTGGCTTTGTTCTTTGGCATTAATCCAGCACGGTAAAGCACAAAATGGTGTGATGCACTCCCCCAAATAATAGGTTTCAACTACATCAGCATTTAGCAATGTTTGTTAGAATTTCACTTCCTAAAGGTTACACACAATCTCTTGCCATGGCCATTATATGGTGAAACAAAATTTGAATCCATGTACAGCCACCCCTCTTTCTCCCTGCAAAATTTGATAAAAGTTTTGCTAAATAAGGACTTCAGGATTTAAACATTCGGTTCTATTCACAAGTGCAGAGCCAGCAAAGGATTGCTTTTTAAAAAAAAGATATGACCTGACAGCCCCTAGCTATGGAAATAATCCCACAAAAATTGCAGTAAGGGTAGAAACTGGGGAGTTGTACAACTTCACAGAACACTTGCCTAAAATATCTGCTGGCTTGAGAGCTACAGTGGTGAACCTCTGAGCTTCTTTCTGGCGGTGCAGATTTGAGCTTTCTGTACTGATCTGATGCTAACGTGGAATGGGTTTTTCTCTAAGTGTATCTATCATTCTCCATCGTTAATTTGATGTTTTGTCTCTCAGTTAATTTGCCACCATGTAAGTCCATCTCAAATGCTTGCAGTTCAGTGCACAGCATTAAATTTGTATAAACGATATCAGACTGATGCATCTAGGACACAGCGCAGCCACTACAAGACAGCTTAAAGATGAAAACTAGAAGCTGCAACTTTGTACTGTTATTGTAGAACTTATCATGTGGGAGCAGTAACAGTGGGGAAATAATGGATAAAATATGTTTAAATCTGTAAATATTTTGATTCACTCCCTTGTAAAACTATGGTAAAAATGTTCTGGACAAAGGCAGGAATTGAGACTGTCACACAGATCAAGAGAATGTGCCACTGTTTTTTCCAGTTATTTCCTACTGAACAGACAGCTTCAAGATCCTGTAGGAGAAAAAGAGAGTTTGTTATCATTCTTTGACCAGAACCAACTTCATACCATGAAAATGTAGCTTTGGAGCAACTGCAACTTCAGTTCATCCCAGCTGGAAATGGCTGACAGCCCCTGGGTACCAGTCTGCACCTGCAGGGCACAGCCAATTTGTAGGAATCGTTGTAATAAAAGATCCTGGTACTACAAACCACACTCTGTACAGGATTAGCTGTGATTGAAAGCCAGAATATCTTTGATTCCAGTCCTGGTGGCTGTTTTCTGATCTGCATGATCAGATCAGTCAACAAATAATATACATTTCATATTTTCATAATTCCATGAGAACAGGAATTGCTGGATGCTCCAGGGAAATTCAGGATGCCAACATAACTACTGGCATCCTGGCCACAAGTACAAGGCTCACTTTGAAATTAGGATTCTCAATAATGTGGGAACACCAGTTGCAGTTGTTTCTGCCCTTTTTCAGATTTGTGAAGGCTCCAAGGTTGTTGAAGCTTTCTAAAGAGCTAAAATGTTGTCCTTTGAATGTAAGGATCTCTTGACAGAAGAAATCCATTTTTTTATTTAATGGGATGTATTCACCCAAGTACAAGAATTCTGAGAAAAGATTTTTTTTTCCATCTGAATGATCTCTTCAATATGCACATCTGGCAATTCCTATACAGAACTGATGGTCACATCTGCTACAGAAAAGGCAGCTAATTGCTTTTTTTTTTAATCTCAGAAGTGCTGCTTCAAAAATCCCAGCACTTGCACTACTATTTTCTGTAGTTTCTTTTCTGTCAAGGCTGCTTTTCACTGCTAATGTACTTACTGCTTCCCTTCCCCAGGTCAGCCAGACTACCCAGCAGCAATAAAAGAAAAAGCTCTCCAAACCCATGTTCTCTGGTGGGCTACTCAAGCAATTTTACATTATTTGTTCTACCCTAGCATGGGTAAACAGTGGAGAGCAGTATTTGAACAAATTAAAAAAGAATCCTTTCTGCATTCTGGTTTAAACAAGATACTTAAATTAACAGTAATGTTCCTCTTGCTGAGTGTTTAATTTCCCTGATAACTGAGGAACCAGTCTATTAATAAAGATGCAAATGATTCCAGCACTTATGTAAATAGCAATAAAAGCTGAATTCTCACCTACAGCAAAGCAAAGCAGAAGGATTTTGTTCCTATTGAGTGCTGCATTCTAAAGAAGGGGTAAATAAATTTTCATTCAGTCATGGGTCACAACTAAATACATGTTGCAAAAAATCTTACATAACATCTCTGCTGCTGTAGTTGTCTGAAGTCTAGGAAGTGTCCAATTGTCACACAGTAATTACCAGGCTATTAAACCCATCCTGTTTTCTAAAAGCTGCTCCAGGAATCACGACCAATTCCTCCCTCTGACTCATCCCCTCCCACCCCCCAAAAAGGAGCAGTGACTCTGCACTGTGCTCAGGAGCAGCAGCAGCACTCTTCAGTGGCTCTCCCTTCCCAGGGGCAGCGCAGCCATGGCACAGAATGAAGGTGCTACGGGCTTCCATGGCAACTGAAGCACTTGCATTACATTGGAGCTTTTTCCTCCTCTTCATTTCTCTTTTTTTTTTTTTCTATTTCCCCAGCTATGCTGCCTCACAGAGCTTGCAGTGAAATAATTATTTTTAGCAGCTACCACGTCTTTCAGATATCTTCTAGAATCTCAGCTGTTTCTCTTTTCTTGATGTTTTGAGCGCTGTGAATTGGGTTATAAAAAATTTAGAGTCGGGAATTTGGATCTTTTTAAGACACAACTTCCCACCTGACTGATACTCAGAATATTTTGCAGAGATTTGATTTTTTAGACGTGCATGAGCATTTTAAAATATTTCTGGTGTTCCAAGTGCTGTAAATAAACACGAGGGCTATGCCAACAGGAATCTGTGGGAAAATGTGAGTGATGCCTGCTCATGCTATACCCACCTCGTTACAGATTTTATTACTCATTCATTTTAGTAAGCTCTAATCTAGGCTATGATGCCACACCCATCACCATGGGAATGGCACTTAAAAGCACCCAAAATACTTTGCTATTCAGCTTTTCCTTGGGATTTAAGAGTGTGATCTGATTGCAGTTTCAATATACAAAACCCATTTGAGTAGTTACAGCTGACAGATTAAAAACCTCACTAATTACACACATCTTCAGTGCAACAATATGTAGCACTTGATAGAACAGTGAATTATAGATAAATAGCTAAGAGATGCAGATGAATGAATTCCTCATCATGAGACAAGCAGCAGAGATAACTGCCCATCCCTAATTAACTGTGTCTTACAGCACAGGTAAATACAGGAGGAGTTTTACTTACTGGTTCACTTTTCTCACAGCATTATCCATGCTGACTGCCACCTCCAAAGAAAGGACAATTCCAAAGAGAAGATTTAAAAGAACAATTTAAAGATATACCTGAGCACTCTCAGAGAATTTTGTATTATTATCCTTATTTGAAATTAAATTATTAAAATTAAATCCAGAAAATAAACAGTCACTGCCTGCTTTCCTGAGATCAAAACATATCATAAAAATATTATCTTAAGAAATAAAATAAGCATTACAGGAACATTTATAACACTGCAATTTGAAAGACAAAAGAATAACAGTACTTTAGTCACAACTGTTTTGCTTATCTGTTGTGACCAATCAATTATGTGGAAGGGTGATTGAGCATGGACCATACAGAGCACTGAAAGGCTCTAAGCACATAAAGATGATTTTTATCTTGTGTGCTCTTCTGCCTTGCTCACAGAAACCACCAGCACTGCTCAAGCTTAGGCTGCACGTCCTGCTCAAGCAGCAGCATTTCCTAAGAGCCATTAAAAGCAGGTCTTTAAGGTGTGGTGAGAGAACTGCATGTTTCAAACATGAGCTGCACAACACACCCAGAAGGTGTGCACTGGCAATCATCACCTCCTGCCCTGCATCCCTTGATCATCCACGTGGCAATGGTGCAGCACACAAAGGCTCCTGGAAACTGGCATTACTGGCTTTTAACTCCATGGAAGGAGGAGGAGCAAACGTGCCAGACCTCCATATGCTTCCCAACAGAGCTTTCTTGAAATGTGTGCAGAAGGTGGAAACAGCACATTATTTCATTGTCCACTCCTGTTATAAAAGTACTATTTCTCCTATAAATTAGGAAGAAAAATGCCATTCATTTTAGAACACATGATGAACATTTACCTTGACTTGCTTTCCAAGTGCAACCAAATAAACTCAACTGGTAAATGCTGCAAAAAGATTTTTCAGCCTCTCAGAGTTCACACATAAAGGTGCTTTGGTTCTGCCTTCCTGTAAAGTTTAGGGAGAAACAAAAGAAAGAGAAATAAATAAAGGCTTTAACTGCAAAAAGCCTGGGGTTCTCATTGAGATTGAAGTGCAGAGTGTACCAATATATTGTATGTGAAAGATCTTTGGGCAATATGCAGTAACTGCAAAGCTGAGAAATTTGAAAGAATTAATTTCAGTCTCTAACATTATCTTATGGACATTCCCCTTCACAAGTTTTTAGTCAGATACCTGAAAATGCTTTGGTTTACTCGACTTTACACTTGGCTGGGGAAACTTCCTGCATTTCTGGAAGGAAAATGCTTACATCAATCTAGTGCTCCCTCTCTTGGCAACCGAACAAGGTGCAGCCACTTCAGCCACAGCTCCCTCCAGAGACAAGAAGGAAAAGAAGTGTTAGAACGATTAATCAGCATGATTCCAACATTTCTAAACATTCATAAGAGGGCAGCTCTTCAGATTATGAAAACTGAATGGTATGGCAAGGTTCTGTTTAAGTAACTAAGACAATTTTAACAGATTCTTGATTAAGAAAACCTGAAGCTGACAGTTGTGGCCCTTCCTAAAATATTTCACTATACTCATCCTTATTTTGCTCAGCTTGTTTTCCCAACTTTTCTTCAGCAGCTGATTTTCAAAACCCAGCATTTTGCTGCTTCAGGACTCCAATTAAAAGCTCTTTAGCTAAAAGCTCATTTATTAAACCTCTGTAGACAACCACGAACATGTCTGTACAGCAAGTTTACATGAAGGACGATGCTACAAAAGATACAGTGGCAATTAAAACAGACCCACATAAATAATTTATAAAAATACTTGAAATGGTGAAAATAGCATTGTAATCCCCAATTATTTTCTTCCAATTGCCAGGACTTTGATGTGGGAAATCTTAACATCAGACCTTTATAAACATTCAGAATATATTAAACTTATCTACAGGATAATTAGCAAAATGTATAAAGTATAGATTATTGTACAAAGGACAGATATTAAAAAAATCACCAATCCACCTGAAACTCAAGGACAATATAAATCTTAGCCAAAATAATGAACACCAAACCACAAACTCTGCATTTTAGAGCTTTGAGTATTGGCAAATAAAATGCTCTTAACAAATCATCAGTCCTGTTATTCCTTAGTGGGAGCTTGCAATTTGGGAAAATTCTACATTTGCTGGCTGCACTGGTGGTCCTGATCAAGATGGAAACCTGCACTGATTTCAGTACCAAGGAAGAATAGGGCAGACCTGCATTTGTCAAGATTTTCTCTTCTCCACAAGATGAGGGAGGTTATCTGAGTTTGTAAAACTGGTGGGGAAGCAGAAGGGATTTGGATATAACAAAACAAAAGACCAATTAAGATTTAAGTCTTTTTCCTTTGCTGGTTTCTTGGGGAATTTTTCAACAGGCTTCTTATCCGTAGATAAACCCCAGTTGATTCTGCCATATTTTCAAATTCGAATGGTGTGATGCCTGCAGCAAACTTGCTCATGTCAGGAACAAGTCCAGATTTCCTCACAGATGATCCAGTGCTTGTGGGCACTTTATTACCACCTGTGTTCTCCCCCTCCTTGACCTCAGGGCTGGCAGCAGGCAGGGTGTCATCCAGCAGGCCTTCAGAAACTGCATTATCAGGATTTTCCTTTAGGTCAAGCAAACTGTCCTCTAGATTGGGGCTGACTGGAGAATGTTCATTTTCTGGCATCTGCTCACTGATGTCAGAAAACTCTGTTTCCACTGAGATCACTTTCTCAGGTGACCTGACTTCTGCCACGAGCTCTGCTTCATTCCTGGCTGGTGATGATGTCAGGGAATTGCCAGTTAAAGGTGTGTCCACAGGAACATCAGAGTCACTGGTGGTGCTCTCTGCCTGCTCCAGAGCTGCCCAGATTAACCTCTGCTGCTCCTCCAGCTCCTCCAGGGTCAGTGTGTCCTCATCCATCACTGAGTCCACAATTTTGGGCTCAGGATTGTCACTGGCAGAGTTTGGTGCTGGGGCAGGCCTGGGGAGGGGAGAGGGGCTGGGTGTGGAAGGCTGGGGGGGGGTGAGTGGGGGCGTTCCTCGGGGCACAGGGGGGGGACTGGACATGGATGGAGATCCGGTGGCAGAGGAGGCTGGAACTGAAAACTGTTGGGAGTTTGAGATCTCTGTGCTCCTTCCAGATCTAGAAAGAGATTAAAAGACACCTTTTAGGACCTGAAATCTGACCAGGACAAGATTCAAAGTGCCAATGTTCTGATTAACTACCAGATTTATGTCTTCTCATCCTTGGTGTTCAGCTGAGACAGAACAAGCTTTGTGAGGGTTTTCATATCCATCAAAGCCATCTTTTCTGGGATTTTAACTCTGCCAGCCATTCAAGGAAAAAAAATTACTCCTGAAGGTATTAAGAACAAACCCATTCCACATGAGACACACTGAAGGATTCCTCATGGCAGATTTCAAAAGGAGAGCCAGAAGTTTCTCCAGCTGCTCTAACACTTAACCTCTTTGAGTCTGCCTCATTTTTAAGAAGCTGCAAGCTTGCAAATTTATGTTATTTCATGCAAATATTTAGGGATTTGGGGGTCTTTACAGAAGTTTCTTTAGGATGGTCCTGGAGTAAAGAGATCAGAATTTTTAACTGAACATTGCAATTGCTCTGAGCACACCAGAAACCTCCTGCTTGGAACTGGAAGATATAAAAACCACAGTGACAATCACAGCAAATGCCACTGCAGGAGGACACTGCTGGTTCTGTCAACACTGCCTTTAATTCCCACCACAATACTAACACACTGGCTTCTCCTTTGAACTCTCACATTTCAATCCAGAGCAAGTTATTCTGAAAATAAAAGCTGAAACCAGGAAAAGCAAAAATCAGAGTGACTGTACCAGAGTCCAGGTCCATGTCAGCTGCTGCCACCTCTGAAGTGTCTTCTCTTGCTCGTTTGGAATGGCGAGACTTGGACTGAGGTGCAGCCCTTTTGCTGCTGGGTTTTGGACTTGGCTGCAGAGAAATTATCCACAAGACCAAAAAGAATTAGCATCATCCTGTACAGGGTAACGTTTCCAGCTGTAAGAATGAAAGCAATTTTCTAACTCTGCAATCACTGGGGACCCAGTGTGTAAACAGACATTGACATTTGAGGGATGCCATGGCCATGGAAACCAAACTTCTCATTTCTTAGGGGAGTCTGGAACTTCCAGCCTGTGTAAATTCATGGCAATTTTTTTCCAAACTGCTTACAAATCTTTGCACAACTGGGATCTGTTTCTATTAAGTGAAATAATGGAAATAATTTTAAACATGAAGCCATTTTTTGTTAAAACAGATAAGCCAGATGAGCATTTCACCCTCACTAGTAGTGTGAGGGTGAAATGTCAATAAGAATCTGTCCCTTTGTGCAGAAAGAAGATGCAAGCAAGAAATCATCATGACCTACACTAACCAAAAGACAACATTTTTTTTCAATAACAAGGAGATATATTCACCTCCTGATAATTAGAAAGGTAGTGAGCAAAAACATCCTTCTGTTGAGATGGCTGCATGGGGATGGAACCAAACATCTGCCACTCCTACAGCAAAAAAGAAAAGAAAAAAGAGAAATAATGTTGCATATGGTTGGTTAATAACAGGATTTTGGTTAGTAGCACTGAATGAAAAAACACATTTGGAGGCCACTAAATGGGCAAATGTAAAGGTGTAAACACAAAAGTGCTTCTTTTTAATGCTCAGGCATTCAGAGCAGTGATGGAATTCACTGACAGAAGGTTAAAATGCTTTTGAAGATGAAAGTGCAGCACCCACAGGGGATTTCTTGTGTGCTCTGTGCTTAAGAGGGCACCCACTACGTGGCTCTTCTGCTATGACTTGTTTAATTCCAGTTGCTACAGAGCTTGGCAGAAGTTGTGCACTGGTCTGATGTATTTTTTTGTGATCAAAATTATAATTAGTGATTTTCATATTCCAAGAACATTCAGAAAATTTACATGTGTGGGGAAAAAAAAGCCATTCATGTGTGAAGTTCTGTGTTTAAAAAATACCAAATTACTGATCTCATAATGGAAATAATCCTCACAGAAGCACTGCCAGACCGTAGCACAAGAATCATGGCAAGTGTCAGTTGTCACATTAATTACAACCCCCAAAGCAAGGGCTTAGAAAGAAGAGACTCTTCAAAGGGAATTGTTGACTTAACAGGGAATTGTCAGGTGCAGATACAAAGCATTAAGTCTTGGCTAAAAGCAGCTCCTGTCCCTGAGCACATTCAGAAGGCAGAGGACAGCTACTCACATCTGGGATCCCGCTGGGAGTGGATATGTTAAAGCCTGGGTAATTCACCAACTTGGACACATCGTAAGTGACACGTCTGGGCTGGGGAGAGCCCTCATCTTCTGCTTCAACTTCACCTATGATGGAACAGAATTATTATTGATGTTAATTAAGAATACCACTGGAAAAATCCCACAGGATTTAAGAACAGGGGCAGTGCCATAACATCACATAAAACAGCTGGGTTCCAAGAAATGTTTTGTTTGCTTGCTGGTGGTTTTGTTCCTGTGTAAGAGTAACTTATTGAGGGCTGTGGCTTCTTCCATGAAAAGTAAGAGAAAAAGAGAGAGGAAATTGGACAAGAAGAGATTTGCAAGTCTTGCAGAGTTTCACAACTCCAGGTTCTAACAGTGAAATCCCACTGCCAGTCTCCATCTCTGCAACACAACCATTATGGAATTTGTTTGTTTTGTTGTTACATCACAGCATGTCCTAGGTTGACTATATGATGCTTTTATCCCCAGTCATCCTGTTTATGCTGAATAATAAGTTTTGCACCTTTAAGACTTGATCCAGAGAGTGAAGGGGGGAGAACCTTTGTGGGTTCTCTCCAAAATTTGCCCTGAACCAGGACACAGCTGATAAAAGGTGTATTTTTATATGAATAAAACATGTAAAAATATTTTATTAATTTGCATCTTTTCCACGAGGAAGATGAAGCTTTACAAAACAGTTAATTTATTATCTCCTGAAGAGGATGCAGCCAGCACAGAGCCTCATGGTAAAGTTGCATCACAGCCCCACATTCCTCACCTTTGCCATGGTACAGAGCCAGCCCTGAGTGCTCTATCCCAGCCCCACATTTCTCACCTTTGCCATGGTACAGAGCCAGCCCTGAGTGCTCCATCCCAGCCCCACATTTCTCACCTTTGCCAGCCCTGAGTGCTCCATCCCAGCCCCACATTTCTCACCTTTGCCATTGCACAGAGCCAGCCCTGAGTGCTCCATCCCAGCCCCACATTTCTCACCTTTGCCATCGTACAGAGCCAGCCCTGAGTGCTCCATCTCAGCCCTGAGTGCTCCATCCCAGCCCCACATTTCTCACCTTTGCCAGCCCTGAGTGCTCTATCCCAGCCCTGAGTGCTCCATCTCAGCCCCACATTTCTCACCTTTGCCAGCCCTGAGTGCTCCATCCCAGCCCCACATTCCTCACCTTTGCCATCGTACAGAGCCAGCCCTGAGTGCTCCATCTCAGCCTCCTTGAGCCAGCCAGGGGGGTAGCCCAGCTGCCGCATGCGGTAAATGAACGGGGGCAGGCTCTTGTCTGTCACACCAAGGGCATCCTGAAGGACCCCACTGAGCCAAGAGAACAAACAGAAAACAAAATGTCATCCAGAGAAATCCCTCCGGTGGTGACAAAAAGGTTATGAATGTTTTGTGGAGTTTTCACTGAGTTGTAGCTCAAAGTGTGTTGCATTTCCACTCCAGATATAAATGAAAATCAGCTCTGATATTAAACAGATGTGCTGATGTGCTTAAACAGTTTATTAGAATTAATTCTACACCAAGAATAACACACTTGACCTACTGCTTCTGACTCATGGCCTTGACTGCAGCTATCAACAGGAAGGGTGGACCTTGACACTGAATTTACTGGTGATTTTTTTGGAGACTGCCACACAATTCTGTGGTTTCTCTGAACATTTTGAATAGAGAGGAAGGGACGCTCAAAGCTCAAAATTTGCAGACTTTTGAATACATTTTTAGTAGGAACATAATACAATTTGAAAAGTCAAAGAGCAATATTTACCACCCTGCATTAGAGAAAGGGTAGGACTGTCAAGCCAGCAGGGAGTGTTCATTTGAAAGATAGTTCTACAATTTATTTAAATTCTATTTAGCAAATTCTAACATAATAGTTAAGAGCAGCAGGTAATAAACTCTAGAAATTAAAATCTGGCACACCAAAGGCAGAAGAGGTATTCCAGAAAAGCAAATGGAAAGAAAAGAGATACCTAATTACTCCTGGCTTAAATTTTCCAAACCTCTCTTCTATTTCTTCTTCATGGTAACGCTGCTGAAAACTCTGATTGCTCGAATCACCACAAGCTTCCAAAAACTCCTTTCTCTTCTCATTTATACGAGCTGCATTTCGTGGCTTAAAGATAATACAATTGGGAAGTTTAGAGTTGGACAACTCACAACTGATGCACTCCTTCACCCAACACAAAGCTTGGAGAGCAGCAGTCTGTGGAATACTGGTGACTTTACCTTTGGGCAGTCCTTCATTTGATGGTCTTCAGAACCACAATTGAAACAATGAGGTTTGGGCCTGCTTGAAAAATGCACAACAAATTAAACCTGAAAACAACTCTGCAATGTTAAATCCACCTGATTATTTTCATTCTTGACAGATTTTAAGGTTTAGACTTGAGAAAGACAAAGCCAAAAGCAAAGATGCCAATGTCATGTGCTGTCATCTGCTTCCTTTAAACTTACATCCATCCTTAACTAGAGAATATTGCAGATTTCACAGTGCTGAGGAGCACATGGGAAATGAGGAAAGGGCAGCAGGAAATAGGAAATGGTATCACCAAAGGTCTGATCTGATCCCTTCCACAGTACTGGGAATCAGCAGAAACAAAGAGCAGAGCAAAACCATTTCTTTGGAAAGCCCTGGCCCACAGTTTCAAGTAATTCATTTTGAGAAACTGCACTGAAAACCTGGAATGGAACTGCAGCTGGCTTCACCTTAAATCTTCCTTGTGAATTCACACCATGGCAGGAAACATTTGCAATATTACTGGGGTGAAATACCAAGATTTTAGAGGAAGATTTATTTTCTGAGCATTCATTTTTACTGAATTAGGATGGGAACCAGAAGTGGAGACAAAAAGTGTGGCACAAGTCCAAGGTAACTCCAGCTGGAAACTGAATTTCCTTCACTTCTGACCTCCCATAAAAACTACACCATCAATTCTCAGATCAGTCTGTCTTAAAAATCTATCCAATAAATCAGACAGGAGTTGTTCTACAGAACAGTAACCATGACACAGCACCAGTGCAAAGATGACAAACCAAGCACTAAAGAGACAAGAAGCAGAAGAACTAAGGATAAAAATTCAGGAAGTTTTCACACACTGACTTTAGGCCCTTCCTAAAGAAACTCAATAAAAAGACAGATTCACTGACTGCAATGCTCAGCTCTGGCATATTTAATTTAAATTTAAATATTGCACAAGTATGTCCAAGGGTTTATTAACTGGGAAACCATCACAGAGTGCATCTGAACTTTTCAGCTCAAAATTTTACATTGAAGAATAATACAAACCTTTTGGGTTTTACTTGTATTTCTTGTCCATCTAGGGAGAGAATGTGGCTGAAAACTTGCTGATATCTTTAGATTTCAATAAGGAACTGCTACTGGATGAAGCAAAATTTCAATTTTGTTTAAAATACCAATGAACACTTAATAGTGCTTTGAACAGAACACTGACTCATCTGCATTAAAAAATTACAAATGGGTCCTAGCTATGAACTCCTGAGTATAAACTATAAAATGGTATCTACTATAAAGTATTTGCTAAGATGAGCTTATGCTGCTTCCTCCTACAAATTTCTACCCAATACTTTATCAGCACTCGCTAAAACTACAACCCTCTTGTTTACAGGTAGAAATTTCCAGATAATAGTTCTGAAATGTTTCACAGGAATTTGATCAAACCACGTTTTGGTAGAGTTTCAGAATGACAGGTTCACTGAGAGCAGGACTTTGGTGGTTTAGAAGCCAGTGCCTGATGAACCACCTCACTCAGAATCACTTCAGCCACACTCAATGTGGCATTCAAGGAGAAATTCCCATGAGGAATCTACTTCCTTCACCCAGGGGTTGGGAGATGGTGAATTTACAATTTAAGTTCATTTATAAATAATTTTCTAACACTGACATGACCTTGATTACAAACTGGATATTGCAGAAATGAACTCTGAAACTGCTTCTTGTCCTGAGTCTTTCCAGGACAGAAACACCACTGGAAGTCAGAGGGGATGATGTTACTTGAGAAATTTCTTGTCCAATTTCTTTTGTCATGGAAGACATCAATATTAAAAAACTTCTCAACATTTCCCAGCTTCTTCAGCATTTCCCTCAATTTCACTTTTGCAACATTGGCTTTAATAAACAATAAGGAAGCAAATTTAAAATGGATGCGTGTTAAGAGCATACCATAATTCAAGTTTCATGAAAGACTTCCCCTCTAGCTCCCACATTTGGAAAAGAGCATTTCACAGCATGTTTGAGTTTCCCAAACCCTTTTTTTCTCCCAAAGAGTGGATTTGATGGAGAGAGAATACTGATTCAATCTGCAATGAGCTGTCACTCCAAACCTAACTGGGGACTGGCCAAGGAAATCCCTAAATTCATGAGATGCATTTATGGGGATAAAGCATTCACTCTCAGGATAGAAATCAGCAAGTCAATGATATCAAAATACTCATTTGTTTTGAATAAAAGAGTCATTAATGAGCCATTAAATCATCCCATCTATAATGACTGGTATGGTTTTGCTAGAAACACAAAACCCACTGAAGAGAATTTGAGTTCAATTTACCCACTGGAATTCTTTGGATTTGACACATGGACCAAAGAAAGGTGTTTTAGCAAACAGGATACTTAGGTATTTCCCATCCTTCTGTCAGCTGTGGATTCTCATTTAAAATAGGCTGTCCCAGTTTATCGAGACAAAAATTGGTAAAATACAGAACACTTCCTACAACCTGTAGAAAAAAAGTCAGAGAATTGTCAGAAATGTGTCAGTATTTAGGTGAGATTGGCAGCATTTCTATAAATTCACACTACCTGAAATACTTCCAGGTTTTATTCCCCCATTCTGTAAGAATTTACAATTAATACAAGCCCAAACCTGTACACATAAGATTTTTTTTTTTTTGCACTGATGTAGCCCAAACATGCTGAATTTAAATTTAATTTATCAGTGTAATAACAGCAGTTAGGAGATCTTATTTTATTGGCAGTTTACATTGAATGTGGAGAATGAAGAGTCAGACCTAACATGGAAGAGCACAGTCAAAAACTTACACTAAAAGCTTCTTTCACTTTTTTAGCAGAACTTGAGCTGGTTCCTTTACTGTCCTCTTCCAAAACAACGCTGGAGGGCTGACAGGAAAAGCAAAAATAGAAATAATTCACTTGAATCAACCTGAATTAGTGATGTAAAAGGCACAGAATTGGGGTTCAGCTTCTGTCCTTGCACCAAGAGCAGGATGGAGATGTCCATGTCAGTCATGAAGCTGCCCACAGCCCAAAGCACAGCTCCTTTCTAAGGCTTTCCTGATGAGAAATGCATCATTACATTTTCATTCTCACCAAAAAAGCTAAGGCAAAGACAGAGAAATGTGCCATTCCACCCTTGCACTCAAAGTGAATGTGTTCAGAATCACAATTTTAAACCAGGAGGGGAAAGTGTAACTTTTCAGATTCTGGTGTTCATCTGTTTTCTTATACATACTTGGAGCTGGGCTAAACACTATCAGAAGATACATTAAGTTTTCTTCATAATGATTTAAACCAACTTATTAATTTTCTTTCACTGAAATGTCACTAGGGATGATTTTCAAGAACCATTTTCATGGGCAGAAAGGATCTTTCCTTTCTCTCTATTTTTTTGAACAAACAGTTGTAAAACATTTGTTTGACACCTACTTGATTTGAATTTTGTCACTGTTTAACAGTGCAATATTTCAATATTCTCATTACAGAGATGGAGAAGAAGCACTTTGGAACAATTTTGAGTTTTAAAGTACCTGTGGCTTAGCATTCAAGTGTGATTTTTCTTGCTCACTTTTCTTCTGCTCTTCATATTTTTGAACTAAACTACAAATAAAATCTTCAATTTCTTGATGATACCGCCTGCAATTAAGTAGAGAGAGATGAGACATGAGCAAGGCTGAAACAAAGGGCAGACATCTCTTTTCTTAAGCATTTATCATTTACTAAAGAACTCAGAAAAGGGGAAAATCCAATTCTTTTTTGTCCCACTCTCAACCCCCACCAACACAATTGCAATCTGATATTTGAGAGCACCCGAGTGTGGCAAAAAAAAAATCAACGCAGAGGCAGGGAAAGATAATTTCCTTCTATTTTACCCACAACATTCCTGAAATTCAAGCTGCTCTTCAGACTCACTCCAAGTTCCTGGAAGTCCCCCTTCATTTCATGGTAAGAGCAGATATTGCTAATGAACAGAACTCTTGTTATACAGCCCATTATCCCTTCTCCACTCCAAGCTTTCAAAGGTTTATGTGATTGAATAAAATCCACATCTACGATTTGGGCACAGCACTGCTAGATCCAAACAAACAAGAAAAGGCCCCATTTCCTGTCAGGGTTGTTTTTTCATACTTACTTAGTAATGACATTGTTCATAAATAAAATCTGCAACAGAGGTCCATCAACTTTGGGGTTTTCCACTGAGATTCCACTAGAACAGCACAGAACACAGACAAGGGGTACAGTAAATATTGCCCCCAGTTTTATCACAGCTCAGGCTGGACACCACAGGGGAGGAAGGTTTGGTCAATACAAAATCTGTATTTTTAAGAAGTTTCTATCCTTTTAAACAGAAATTATGCTCTTGAGCAAAGCAGGTTGGTGTGAGGTGGAAGGAGGACAAAACACCCCCAAACTACAGAAATATTTAATTCTGTATGAACAGAATTCTCTTCCTGCTAGTATAATTTCAATAGACTTACACAATCTTCTAACTAACATTCGCTCAACCATTTGAATGTCATTTTTCCTCACTGCTGTACTTGCTTCCCTGAAGACCAAGTGAGTTTCATTAAACAGATACACACAAATAAATAAAAGTCACAGCAACACCAACTGAAATACTGCTATTCAACTCCAAAAGACTTTTCAGGAACTGGAATGGCATTTTAGAAGCTGTCCCTGCTCAGGTCCTGGGACATGGAAACAAGATGTGGCAGATTGTTACCACAGACAGCTTCTATCTTAGATAAACTCTATTTACATACACAATATAAATAAATATATTCTCTCTGTATAGATATAAATAAATATATTCTCTCTGTCTAGTTCATACAGTGTTTCAAGTCAGCATTAACATACCTAGGACGAGTCAGAATTCTCAGCTTCCTTTTAAGTTCCTGATGTAACTTATTGTTAAGGACTATGATTTTCTTTGGAAGACACAAACCCACACCCAAAGCAAGCAAGAAAACACTGAGCAAGAATTTCATAGAACAATAAATAAGGTTTTGGTCCTTCCCTTTCACTGAACAGGGGATTATTTAAAAATCCACCTG
Organism: Molothrus ater; assembly: GCF_012460135.2. Classification (NCBI taxonomy): domain Eukaryota; kingdom Metazoa; phylum Chordata; class Aves; order Passeriformes; family Icteridae; genus Molothrus; species Molothrus ater. The sequence goes on from NC_050495.2 coordinate 3,424,093, forward strand.
TTGCTGGAGAAACACTAAACTGGAAAAATCAAAAAAACCACCAAAAAAGAGGACTAGCTGTGACAATCCAAATAGTGCCATTCTTTACATGCAATGATTATATTAACAGATTCATAGTATTTTATTTTTAAAATATCTGTGATCATCACCAAAAGAAAGGTGATGGTAGTACACGTGTACTTTTAAATGGGCACCAAATCACAACATATTTCAGATTCCACTCTGCTGCAGCCGCAAACCCAAAAACCCTTTAGGGAACCTGTCACAATTCAAACATTTGTAAGTATTTGTAGCTGAATTAGAAGGTGGAACGCAGGGATTCAGAGAGCGCCGTTTCAAAAGCCATCCCTGCATCCCGGGGCCCGGCCGCTCTGGGGATAAAAGTTTCTCTGGAGAGAGAACGTGCTCTGAGGGAGCCTGGGAGCACCAGGAGCTCCCTCCCCGCCCAGCTCAGCCCTCTCCCCGCTGGGGTCCGGCGGAGACCGAGGGCTCGCTCCCACAGAGCCCGGGGAGCAGCCGGAGCCCCGCTGAGGGCCGGGACCGGCTGGCCCGGAAGGGAACCGGCAGCGGCGGCGCGACCGCCTTCCCCCGCCCCGCCGCGGGCCCTGCCTCTCCCGCCAGGATATTCTCCGCCTGCAGCCGCTGCACCGTCTCGTCGCGGTCGCGCAGCCGCTCGTAGAGCTGCAGCAGCGGGTCCGGCTCCTCCAGGGCGGGCGGCGAGGGCGGCCCGGGCTCGCCCTCCAGCTGCCCGAAGAGCTCGCGGTCCCCGAAGTCCACCTCCGCCGCCATCTTGGCCGCCGCAGGAAGGGCGGGGCGGGGGGCTGAGGGCGGCGGGAAACGCGGGGCGGGCGGGACTAAGAATGCCGCGGACTACAACTCCCAGCGTGCACCGGGGTCACGGAGCGCAGAGCCGGCGGCCGCGAGGCGCGGGGCACGCTGGGAGGTGTAGGCGGTGCGGCGCTGAGGCGGCACCGCTGCGCTTGTCGTACTCACAATGGAGGGAGGACGCGCTCCTGCCCCCAGAACCGGCACCGCTCCCGATTTTGGAGATTTTCTTTCTCTTCTGAGAACGGGTGAGCGGTGGAGACAGCAGCGTGCAGGACAAAAGGATTTGGAACAGGGTATCTGCAGCAAGGCCCCTCACTGCAATACTTTACACAAATCCTACTTCAAAAGAACCAAAGCAAAACCTCCTTAAGTTTTCTCTTAAGTGGTTTATGGGAGTTCGGCCCAAAGGACAAATTACTATATGACCTTAGAGAAAAAAAAGTCTTTATTATTAACCAGTTTTTTTGCACTGGATTATGTGCCTATTGGCCCAGACCGCTAAATAACATCTACACAATGTTTCTTTCATGTTTCAAGAATTGAAAATAACTGTACAAGGTTAAAGTACAAAAGTACACAAGACAGTGGACACGAAATATCCATGTATGAGCTCTTCCCATCTGCTGCTTGGTTTGAAAAGTAGAACTTTAACTAAAAAATACTGTCCCCTCCTCTAGTTCTGTCAAGTTTAATGGAAGTGGGTATAACCTGATTACAACACTAACACCAGTATCACTAATCTGATATTTACAAAAAAAATTGTATTTTTCAATAAATTAAAGTCAATGCAACACCCATGCAAGCTAGAATGCTAGCTTTTTGGTGAACAAGGACCCAACATGTGAACAAGAACCTTCCACAGTCTCAAAACTTCAAAACAGCCTTTTTTGTTTGTTTGTTTGTTTTCATTTTTCAAACTGCATCCATTCCTCGCATGGAAGATGTGAACCCCAATCCCATTCCTCTTTGTGTGTGAGTCTGTGATCTGGCCATTTCATACTGTGCATCCAGATTTCTGAACACCTCCTCCTGCTGCTTCAGGGTTTTGTAACTCTCCTCATCCACGGAGCTGCAGCCAGCTTCATCCTCGCTCTGCAAACACAACACAAACATCAGCTCTGGCAAGAGAGGTTCACAAATTCTGTCAAAAGTAAGAATTCAAGTATTTGGGTTTATTGCTGCAACATTCTAGTGCAGATCTTCTCTCTCAAGAAACACACAGGCCTTTACCCAGTTGATTTTTGAATTAAATTCAAGTTTAGATGCTGCTCTTGAGCTTAATAAATACTTAAAACCTCTTAACTGCATCAGGTTAACTTAAAATCTTTACTGGATAAGGCACACTAAAATAGAAAGTGAAATCATTATCTTGCAATTAATCAACTTAATTACATATTCAGAATTCTTTACCTTAATGCCCATCAGTTTTCTGAATTTAACATTTTGGTCCTTGTTTCCAAAATTTAGTTTTTCCCATATTTCTGCAGACTGTGATTTGTCCTGTTCAGATTAAAAAAAAAAAGGTGTCACCTTTTTATATAAGATTCCATTAATAGCACAATAGAGCAGCAAGCAAAGGAGCAGTGCTGGAGACAAACCCATTCTGTACCAGAGCTGGAAGTAAAAGGTTTCCAAGTCTGACATTCCTCCTGCAGCATCCTCACAGGAGCTCTTTGTGAGGGAAGCTTTTCTAACCATAATGTTCAAAACACAGGAATGTTCCTTCCTTTGGCATTTCCAAAGGTCTGGAAGCTTGGTTGGAATTCAAAATGATGGAAAAATGAATTTGTTTATTGCAATTGATCAATATCCAGCACAATTCAGGAAGAACTGCCCAGAGAGCCCTCAGGGCTCTGCTGCCCTCCCTTTGTCTCCCACCATTGCCATGGAAACTGGTTTGTTTTTCACATCTTCGGGAACAGTCTGTAAAGGTAAGGGAGCTTGTTGTGTAACTGCTGCAAGATGGAAACAGCCTAACAAACACCCCTTTACCAGAGGAACAAAACACAAAAATACAAATATTATAGTGGCCGTTTTCCCCACAGTATCAGCAGGCAAAAGCTCTACTGAAATCCAGCAACTTTCTGGAAAAGCAACTGCCACAGGTGCCTTCCTTACTTCACTAATTGCAAAGGCATTTGACAGAGCACAAAAACCTGAAAGCTTATTTGTATGTCTGACTTTTGTTAGGGTTAATATTGCATTACTCTGCTCCTGAAAAGTTACCAGCCAGGTGGACAGATTTGCCTTTGAAATTTGCAATTGGAGAGGACACAACCATCACGTGAGAAATCTCTGCAGTCCCAGCAAAGAGAGGTTACACATTCCATCCCTCAGCCATTCCCTCCCAGTAAAGGGAGACCACCTGGGTTTGATGGTGAGCTGCAAGCTGTAGGTAAACTCACAACAACAACTCTAAGATCCAACTATACCTCTGAAGCTTTATCACACTCAGGGTTTCCTTGAGTCTTGTGTCACAACCATTTATCACTGAAGGAATAATTCTCTTAGTCCTTTCACTCCTAAATCACAGAATATTCTGAGTTGGAAGGGACCCACAAGGATCATCAAAGTCCAACTTCTAGTTCTACTGAACTTTGATTTCAGACTGATATTAAAACTTGCTAAGAGATATGAAACCTGGAAATAACACACACCAGCATCCTTGAACTGAATACAAGCTATTCCCAAACAAGTGTTCCCAAACACCTTTCCCAGATTTGCCATAACCAGTAAGCTGAGATGCACAAAGGTGTTTCTGAAATTTTTAAATTAAATGTTATTATCACTCATTGGGGGCAACAGCTAACTGGGGATAATGGCTGACTTGACAACAGCCACTTCCCATGGCATTCAGATATTCTCTTTCTTCTGTTGCAGCCTGGGCAGCATTTACAAACATCATGAGATGCAGACTGAAGGTACAAAGGTAAGAAAAGCCAACATTTACCCCTTCCTTTTTGCCTTGCCAAAGCATCTTCCGCTTTTTCTCTTGCTCAGCAAATTTCATGGGGTTCACTGCTGCTGGGTTGTAATAGCTGGGCACAGCTATGCCAGTCTCTGCCAGTGCCTTGGCCTGGAGTGCTGCCATCTGAGCTGCCATGGCGATCTGAGGGGTCACCTGTGTCCCCGAGGCCAGCAGAGCGGCCACGTTGATGACAGAGCCTCCTGTGGCTGCGGCCGCTGGGGAGCAAAGGGAACTTGTCAGGAAGGACTTTGGATTCTGGGGAAAAAACCCAACACACACAAAAGCCAACCACCAACTGCCCCAGAACCAAGGAAAAAGCCAAACCACCCAAACACTTCCCTTCAATAGAAGTTGGAAGTGCACAGGGAACAAGTGAATGATAAAATAGATGTGATTTCTCAACTAAGGAAAATGTCCCCAGGAGTTTTAGTAAACCAGAAGCTACAAGTGCAAGTAAAGCACTTCGTGGTTCTAAACACCCCTGAGCAAACAGCAGCCCAATGGCCATCATGAAATCATTCACAGCCCAAACATACAACATTTTTCTTGTACACTCAGCAAATAGTAAGAAATCCCAATCATTTTTGTTGGGGTTTTGTTTCTTATTTTTAGTTTTGGTGGTTTTCTAAACATTTCCTAGTTCTTGTTGTTTTTCTTATTAACAATTCCATAGAGACAACCTGCCCATCTGTTGGGTAAGACTGTAACACTCCTGTAACACGAGCCTATCTATCTTCCACTGATACTACTGCTCAGGAACTCATCTCATACACAAGCACTACCTGCAGCCATTTCCTGTTGCTTCTGTTTTTCAACCATTTCCTTCTCTCTCTGTTCTTGCAATTTCTTCGCTCTTTCCAGCCTAGAGATACATGAAAATAAAAACATTTAGACATGCAAAATCAACATCAGGAGCTTATTCACATCACATTTCATCAAAATGACCACAATTCCTGACCTTCTGGCTAAGGCCTCCTGTGCATCCATAGCTGTGTTTCGTCCCCGGAATGGCGGCGGGCTCGGGCTCCGGCTGTGGCTCCTGCTGAACCTTCGGGGCTTTTCAATTCTCTTCTTTCGCTCTCTGTAACCAAATTGAACACTTGCTAAAACAATAAAGGCACACATGCAGCTTAATATTTCATAAAGTATTTGATCACAGCATTGAAAATTTGCTTTATGGTTCATGTGGAGCTCTCAAGAAAAGCTTTCAGAGAGTTTATACTGCAACAGTCGCCTTGTAAGAACACAGAGGTAGAACTGAAGATTTCCAGCTGGAACAGAATGTGCAATTCTGGGTATTCATTCACCCTCTCATACTCAGTGTTCAGAACAAATAGATCTACTCTAGAGATTCTAAATCCTAAGGAAAATCATCGAATTTCTGGTTAAAATTGCAAGAGAACTTGAATGAATCAAGCTAGAAGAATGTTTTAAAACCATAAGAGACCTCAAAGCACTGTAATTATGTTAATAAGAGGCATTTTGAAGAGGCCCCATTTAAGAAGTGGAGTAGTACTTCAGGAAATTACTATTACTCTCCCCTCTGTATCCTCCTCCCTAAATGTGCTTTGAGGGACTCTCCTAAGCTGAACATGTGATTTGTCCTGGGTTTCTCTTGGGAAGAGAACTCTGAAGCATGAATTACCTGGAGCCTGCCCATCTGAAAAGAACACAGTTAAAATGTATTTTTAAGCAAAATACCAAAACATTCAGTTCAACTCCTCTCACTAACCTTTTCCCCACCTCCTTCCAAGCAGGAGACATTCTTAGGACATCTGTATCTAATCCCATCTAAACAACAGCTACCCAAAACACACAGAAAAAGTGCTATGAGCAGCAGTTCTCTGTGCCAGGACCATCAATATCTGCAGTACAAGAGATAAGGGTTTATCCCAGTTTAAGCCTCTGACACTGGTGTTTCAAACAAAGAAGTCACAGACACTGGAAGTGCTCAACAAAGGTTCATTTACAGGAGACATCACTCACACTTCTCCCAGATTTGCCATAACCAGTAAGCTGAGATGCACAAAGGTGTTTCTGTAATTTTTTAAATTAAATGTTATTATCACTCATTGGGGGCAAGAGCTAACTGGGGATAATGGCTGACTTGACAACAGCCACTTCCCATGGCACTCAGATATTCTCTCTTCTGTTTGCAGCCTGGGCAGCATTTACAAACATCATGAAATGCAGACTGAAGTTACAAAAAGATCCTTGTTTACATGACAAATCTGGTAGAATACAAAGGAGGCAAGACTTATCTTTTCAGAGAAGATGGCAAGATGCAGATTCAGCACTGGGAAGTGACAGATCTGCATTCCTGAGATAAGATGTAATGCCTGTTTCAAAGATACCTCCATTTTTCCCGTGCTGACTATTGTTGTTTGGTCTTGTCTTTGGTCTGTGATGCTTTATTGCACTGGTAAATATCAAGGAAATAAATATTTGAGCTTTTGTATTGAAGTATTTCCATTTGAAACAAGCAGCTGCTGTTTTCCACCTAGCACTTAATCAGAGCCAAACCACTGAAGAACTGCCAGGAGGTTTTATGCACTCACAAACCAAAAGATTGCTTTAAATGCCCATGAGAACAAATCCCCTGAAAATGTGAGCTTGAGATTATGCAAAGAACCATCAAGAGAAGGCCAAGCTCTGCTTACAAACGCTTCTGTCACAGCCTGCTCACTGTAACACAACAAAAACTGCATGTCAGGAATGATGGAATCCCTTCCCAGGTGAGTTTTAACAGGTACAGAGTTAAACAGGTACTCTGCTCTGGCTTGTGCAGAGTTTGCCCTGAGGACTGCCCCATAAGTCACCTTCTCTTCCAGACTTGTCTGAGCCCTGAACTTGATGAAGTGCTCCAGCTCCACATAAAAAAGATTTATGCCTCATTTACTTCCATCCTCTAGGATTTGTGAGACACAAACATAACTTAAAAGAAAAGGACTCTTGCAGTATGTCCACCAGCATCCCACAAGGCCTGTTTCCAGCTGCAGAAATTCCTAAGCTATAACTATCCCTTACTTTTTCTTCCCACATTTGATGTTCTGTTTCAGGCAACTTGAATTCCACTGCAGAAGCCAAAATCTATTCTGGGACAGAAGTTTTCATGGAGCCATTACACACAATGTTCAAAGTAACTTTTAAACAGAGCATATTATCTACAATAACTGGAAAAAACAGGGAGCTGAAGCCTTGCACAACATGCTGAATGTAGCTGAAATACCATCCATTAAATACAAGTAACTGCACCAACTGCAGACCCAGCTCTACTCACCCCAGCTCAATGTTTGGTAGGAAGTGCATGTCAAAAACATGACACAAAGCAGGGAATTCAACTACTTCTTCAGAAAGGTTAAGTCTTCTGACCACTTTCACAAGGGATGTTGTAGCATTACACAAGTGTGATGGTTAAAACTCCAATGTTCCACTGTAATGCTGAGCAGTCATAACCAGGCATAGAACAATTAAAATATTCTGGTGAACACACTATGAAGAGAACTGGAACAGTCAACATTTTCTAGCAGCTCTGCAGGGACGCTGATTTTCATTCAAACTCCTTTCAACAAAGTATGTGTAGCAGTCATTAAGTTGTATTTCAGCTTCACCCTTGAGAAAACCCCACAGGGCATTAAGAATGCAAAGGTGATACAGAGGCTCTGCACCAAAATACTGAATGCATTATCAGTATTGGAAAACATTAACTTCTACACAGAGATGAAAATGGCAACTCCAGCATATCCCAGGTGAGGTATGGAAACTTCACTCTGTCAAACAGCCCCAGACCAAGCCAGAATGTGTCTGGATCAAGTGCTTCTAGAATTTAAGGAAGAAATCAAAGCACTCAGGGAGAAAAATTAATGTGATAAATATTCTCAAGCTGCACTTGACAAAGAGGAGCTGGTAATCACTAACACTGAAGAGTACATTCATATCAGAAATAATCCATCTAAACCAAAATTTATCTTAACACCATACCAACTGCCACTTCACAGAAAAACTAAGTTGACTTTGTGGAGCTGATCAGAATTAGCTTCTGATCTATTTATCTGCTCTGACAGCCAATGATTCCCAGTTAAACTTTCCTTTTATCACATGTATACAAAATGAAGGGATAAATACAGCAGTATGCCAACCACACTACTATTGTATCAAACACAGGAAAAGTCACCTGTATCTTATTCTTCACTTCTTCCCACTAAAGTACTATTGCTAACAAGAAGCCACACTATGAAAAGCCAAGAGCTCGAGATGCTTCAGCTGCCCAGGACAAATGTTTCTGTAAGACCAAGCAAACTGCCCAGTCCTGACCCTGCTCTCAGTACTGGTGAGAAAAAGCCAAACACATTGAACTGCACTGAACAGACGTGACCTGGCAAACCCATCCCATCGGCCCAGCACAGAACGTCCAACCAAGCATCACCACATACATGGAGGGTAACACTCACCTGCTTCTGCTCCTAGTTCTGCTTTTACTCCTGCTCCTGTGTCTGTGTCTGGACCTTGACCTCGAGCGGGATCTGATCCGTCGCTTTCTCTCTCTGCTGCGGGATCGGGATTTTTTCCTATCGCGACTTCTGCTCCGATGGCGTCTGGAACACAGGCCCTGAATCCTTACAGGTGTCCAAATGCAGTTTGTACTCAAGGACTCACACAGGGGTTTGCCCACAGGGCAAAATGCATCAGGCAGGGTGGGGAGACTGCACACTACACACAGAAATGCTCATGCCCAGAACTGGTTAAGCTGTAGGTCTGAGGATGAAATGGGAAAGGAACCAAAGCCCACCACCAGCCACAGTTGAGCTGTAGAGTTTCTGTAAATAACCATACTCATCAACACTGCTGTATTTAGCAGTTCATTAAAGTGTAGACCTCAAAACAAACACAAAGCCAAACGAATCTGATGCAGGAGTCTTAAATCCAAGGCAACACAACCCTGCTTTTCTCCTTGGTATTCCAGAGCTTGGTGAAGAGGTGCCCAAGGTGCAGCCTGTGAGTCACCTCCAGTCCCTCAGCCTGTCAATAGCCAAAGCTTGTTCCTCACTACCCTGTCTGCTGTACATCCCTCAGCTACACAGGGAGAAGCTCTGCTGCAGCAGCCTGCTTGTCCCAGGCAATTTTCCTACCCTCAGAATGTGCTGGGTGGGCTACCAGGCAAGGAGGATTGGCCACACTCCCTCTGAGGAAGCTCTTGATTTAGGAGGTAAAGAGCCATGTCACTGTAAGGTGTATATGCTTTCCTGTCACTGAAAATAAGGGACATTTAATAATCTTTTTTGTATTTCCTATACCAATTATAAATGTGAGACACATCCCTACATAAAGTCTTAGTGCAATATTGTACTTTTATTTTGAAGTAATCTGCAAAATAACCACCTACAAAGGCACTACCTAGTGAAAACTGAGACATGCAATATAAACTGATGCTTTACACTAGGTCAGGAATGGAACTCTACAGAAATTCCCAAGATGCCTTTTGGAAATGCACTCACACAACAATCACGTGCAGCAACTCACCTTTCCCGAGACCTGGATCTGGAATGACTCCTCCCTCTGGATGACTTTCTCTCTTTGCGTTTATGCCTCTCCTCACCATTTTCAGATGAATTTAGGCTGTCTCTTCCCTTGTCAGAAGAATGCTCTTTGTCATTGTGATCTTCAGATTTGTGCTTCTTGGAGGACTTCTCTTTGGATTCATGTCTTCTTGCCTGTTTTAAGAAGAAGTTGGTTCTTTCAGGAAAATAGTGCAACAAAGAGAGTTAGTATGGGTATCAGAAGATAAAAATGCTAAGTTGTGATGCAACATTAGTAACCTTAGGAGTGTGACTCAATGATGAGCCACGGCTGCTTTACCTAATGCCACCAACTACCCAAAGCTGTAAATGCACACTATCATTTTTCCCCCTTTTCCCTCCTCCCACTGTCTAGAAAGGATTTTAAAGGTATCCATCCAGGTATCTTTACAGTGCTTCCATATAAGACTCACAGCATTGTAACAAAAACCTGTCATTTTCAGTTACTGTCTCCATTCCAAGCACTTAAGGACCTATCTTAAAGAACCTGACAATTTATGAATATGCATATACATAAACACAGTGGCAGTGATTATTTAATATTTGCCTGAGCCTTCCATGTAGAAAGTTACTAAAATCCACACGTAGTTCCAGACAAACTATTTTGCTTTTAGAATGAAAAAAAACTTCTAGTCATCATTAGGTTATTATTTTCTAGAGCAAAACTCTCTTCAGTAACTTCCAACAGTTTTTACAAAGCAAAGTGATCATTTACATGGCTGACATCCCATTTTTAGTATTTCAAATGAACATGCATCACTCAGACTTCCCACAGTAGTTTGAAATTACAGATTTGCTGCTCCACTATACCGCAATTCCTTCCTGCAGTGCCTCTTAAAAAAAAAAAGATCCCTTTTTATAGCTGCAATGCCAAAAATATTTAGCAAGGTCAGGCCTGATTTTTGCCAGTGCTTTCCTTAGAGACTAAGTCGTGACATCAACACCCTTTCTTAATATATCCAGTGTGTTCTGCAACCTTTCTGCACAAAAGCATAGCCCATTCAAGCATTCAAGTCTTATGTTTAAATAATGTTCTGCTCAAGTCACAAACTAAACATGACACATTCATTTTAGATAAATCCCAATTATCCAGAAGTTGTTTGTTTGGTTTTCTTGCTTATCTAAATATGTTAACTATTCATAAAGCCTTTTCTTCCATCAGAACTCTCTCTCAGATGAGTCTGGAGAAGATGCTATAATTGGTTTTTACCCATTTGCCCAAGCCTAATTCTTTATTAATATGTATCCACTTCTAAATAAATTTGATTATTGTTCTTTAAGTAAGCAAGAATATTACATAATTTTCCTGCTTTCACAGTATTTTATTCTTAGCTCCTTTAATAATCAGTCCTTACATTTGAGATTACCTGCACACTAGTTTTAAGTAGCTATGTATATAAGTAGTTGTTCTCACATACTAAGAAGAATTACTGATATTCAGCACTCAGTCTACAGACAGAGATTAATCTTGCAAATGAATGACAACAGTACATCTACTGTGGGAGATCATTTCTCATCTGTTCACTCTGCAAAACTTAAAAGCTGCTAAATAAATTGTGTAAGATTAGATCCAACAGCCTGGCAAAGCACTGGACAGGATTTTAAACAGCTTTTTTTAAAAAAATAACTAAAGAAAGTCTTAGAATTTTTTTAATCACAATTTCCAGACACACACTTAGTAATAAAACCACCATTATATCCCATAACGGATTTAAGATATTTTTAAGGGAAATATGAGTTTGAATGACTAATAGTTACCTTATCATGAAGTAGGCTTATAATTTTGCTATCTGAGTCTGCAGCGTCTTCAGTTCAGTCTCTTCGCGCATTAGCACGCTGAGTATGATTTATTATAGAAATGTTATCATGTGAGCTAAACAATAGATTATTCAATTTCACAAAAACTCGCCTAGATTTTTCTTTCCTCCTGTTTTTTTTTTTCTTTTTAACAGAGCTTCCATTGGGATGGGGGAAGGAGACGTTCCTGACCCGGGTTTGAAGTTACAAAGTGCCTTAAGTGTTCCAGCCTATGGCCCCACATGGCTTAAGCTTCTTTATGACTATTTCGATGCTCCTGCTTTGCTTGTTTCAGCTCTTCTCTGGTGTGTGAGCCAGTTATTTTTAAGGCATTATTGATGCTGTCTCTTCTCACTCCCCTATATATTCACACACACACTTATTCATTTATTTTAAGAGACAGCCCTCTGAAATTTTTGCTGCCACAGTCGCATTTCCAGCTGACTCAGCTTGTTTGTCAAGCTATGACAGCCTTTACAATTAAAGGATGCAATAAACAGAGCTCAGTCCGATGGCAAATTACTTTTAATACACCTAAGTAGACAGGTATGCATTATTCAAAGTCCTGAACACTGACCAGGAACAAGGCCACCCAAGGCTTTTGGATAATGGAAGCTCTGTAAAAGTGTTCAAGAACACCATTCTACTTCTCCACATGAACTCTCTCTTTTGGATGTTTCCACAAAAATATTAAAAAAAAAAAAAAAGAAAGAAATTAAGTTACTAGTTTCTGAAAGCATTTTCTATAAAACTATTACCTTGTCAACATGATGGCTGCAATCATGCTTCACTATGAAAGGCTCTCCATATCCATTTTTAAGCTTAAAGTTCTCAATTTCTTGTACTTACCATAAAGTCATTTCTATAAGTTTACACATATGTGCATTACTACAAGATACTTTTTAAGATGTACAATTACCTAAACGCTACAAAGTGTTAATTACCTCTTTGCTTCTGCTCCGGCTTCTGTGTTTTCTTCCTTCAGTATCTGCAGAAGAAAACATTTGCTGTCATTTACCAAGATAAGAGGAGATCACCTGGCTATAATCCTTCCAGCTCCTTTCAGTTATTCCATCCCTTGAAGGGATGGATTTATAAAGATTTAAAAAGCAAACAGCACTATTTGAGTATCTACTGCAGAAAGCAAACTCTGACTGTCAGTTCCAGTGCTTTGCATTTATTTAAGCTCTGACAGTGAAAAACTAACCCACATCACACTCCAATCATGTTCTTCTGCCAAGTAACTTTATTCTTGTTACAACTATGCAAAAGTATCCCAGCCTATGCTTATCTAATCAAAATGGAACAAAATGGGACAGTTTCCTGTTTGGTGCGGTCTGACCGTGTCCCCCCTCCCTGATCCCCTCAACACTGATGGGACCTTTTCCCTCAACACTTTCAATACTTAGGATACAACCCAAAAGTAGCAGATCCATTTTTTTCCCAATTCTAACAAGTCACTAGGGCTAAGTCTGCCTATTTTCCCCAAAATTGCTTCTGAGAGAATTCAGCTGCCCAGGAATCTGCTCCCATGCAGGCCTACCTGACTTCCGTCTCCTCTCCCTGGAGCGCGAGCGCGATCTCGAGTGGTGATGCTTTGATGTTCTGGGGGAACTGGAGGCGTCTGATTGCTCCTTTTTCTTCTCTCTTTCTGGAGAGGACTTTTCTGGGACTACTCCATCTCGTTCTGTATCACTACCCTGCACACGAGGACAGAATTTTTAAGAAACAGAAGCTTAGGACTGAAAACCAAGGAAAAAAGAGACATCTAACTTTTGGTTTTGTTTTTGCTAAGATAATGTTGTGTTCACCCTTGCAGCGAACTGTGCAACTGCATGCAGATTGATTTTTCAAGATTTTAACAAAGAGAATTGATATAAAGTTCACATTTTATTCTCTCACTACATGAAATTGTACTTTACTTTTCCCATGTACTCCTGAGAGCATCAGTATCACTAAACTCTGAGGCAGAGTTTTCTCTAAATGGTGTTTGGAGGTCAATCACTTTTCAGCATTTCCATGACCAGGATTACTTAGGGTCAGTGCTGTCCCAACAGATCTGGGTGACAAGTTTGGGCATTACTGAGGCACAGCACAAAATGCCCAGAAAGTTCTGAAGCATGGAATGAACTCTGAAGGGAAATGCAGGAAGGTGCATGAGGAAACACCTCAACAGTATCTCTGTAAAAAGATTTATTTGTAGGAGACCACACACAGGTCACTTAGACCTGTTCCAAGATCACATTTTTACCAGATAATGAAAACCAAGATGTTCCTTCCACTCCTTCTAAACCTCGATGTAGGAGGATTAAATCCAAAGCCTGATTTTGTGACACCAAGAAAACTCTGTGACTCAGTGTGTGAGGGGGGAATGGGTACAAGTGGTGCACAGTGCCCTGACAGGAACAGAGTGAGCAGCACACGCTGAGAGGGTCAATGTGCTCCCAGGAACGATCTCACAGCCTCGCTGCTCTTGCTCTCATCTCCTCTCCAGCCATAATCAAACCCTCTGCACAACAGAAGTGGGGCTGCAGCAGATGTCACTAAGGACAACGTCTGGCCCAGAACTGCTATTCAGGAAGACAATTTAATGTAGCAGAGACTTGAACTTGAACAGTTTTCCACCGGCTGCAACTGGCAGGATGGTTTGCCAACTGAACAAAACAGGAAAACCTCTCAAATGTTCATTTATATCCACTGATTTGAAAATAAAGCAGCTACTTTGTCTTAAACCTCAACAGATATTACAAATTGTCATTAGTACATGTGTGCTAATAGCACACTTTCTTCATGACACCCCACAGGTAAATCTTTGGATTTATATTTCAGCTACTACTGTTTACATTGTGAGGTTACTTGAGAAGAATGAGGATATCAGCTCTGAGTGTAAATCAGGTGGGATTTGAAACACGCTATCCAAGTGAAACCGAGCCCACTGCCACGATTTCCAAGGCTACCAATGCCATTATTTACACAGTGCTGCTCGTTAGTGCCCTTGTGCCCTGCACCTGAGGGAAATCTGTGCTACAGAAAAAAACAGCAATTAAAAACCTGACAGAATTCACTGAGATTATTCTCGGTTCTCAGACTAGCACCAGGCTCAGTGTTACCTTGAATAAGGCCCTCACCTACACTTTAGAGGAACTTCTAAATGCAGTAGTAGCATCTTAAAGTGCAAAAACAAAGTAGTAATAATTAAAGTCCTTTTACAGAAAAATGTACCTTACTCTTAACAGCCTAAGTTATATAACAAAAAAAGAAAAAATCGTTATATAAGAATTCATTTTCTCCAGAAGTTTAAAGTCCCCCTGGCTCTGTTTCACCACTGATCAAACTTTCAAGACAAGAACTTTAGCTACCGGATTAGACACCGCAAAATGCTTAAAGTCAGCTTTAAAAAGTTTTATCGCTTTCCAGCCCTGCTTGTTTATTGGGTTTTTCGTTCTGGGAATTTTTTGCGCTCAAAACTATTTAACAACTTTTGAAAAAACTGACCACATCAGGTTAACTCTTTGGTAACTCTTACTGATTCTTCAACACAATTAGAGGCGAAATATCTTTGTACACTACCAGATCACAAAATTTTTTCAGAGAAAATAAAACCGCACTTAGACCCTGCTTGAACATAAAGGACAGTGGTAACTACAGCAGAGGCACTTCCCATCGATATTAACCATAAAAAGCAGGATGGGAGCGAATTAATTGACTGCAAAAAAGCCTGTGACCAAACACAAAGAAAAAGAGCGAAGAAAAGTAGAGAAAGGAAAATTTAGCACGGCCCAGACACCAGGTCGCTCCCCTCACAGGGAAGCTGCGCCCCACAGTCCCCACGAGAAACGCCAGTACAACCACAGCACTTCTCCCCACAGCCGTGGATCCACCAGGGCTCAGTCCCAGGGAGTCGTCTCCTCTCCCCAAGCCCCGAGGAACGAACCAGAAACTTCTGGAGACGGGGATGGAAGCGCCGGGAGCAGCGCGGCCGCCCCTCCCCGAGCCCATCATGGCGCCGCAGCCGAAGGCGCGGCGGGCGCCATTTTGTGCCTCCGCGCACACGGCTCCCGACCGGGCCCTCCCCGGCTCTGCCCCCCACAGCCCCTTCCCCGCCACCCTCGCCCCAAAACCCGGCAGCGACCGCCGCTCACCGCCATGACCGAGCGCCCGGGCCGCCGCCCCTCAGCAACGTCCTCGCAGGGCTCGACCTCGCTCGGCTGCGCGGCCACAGCGATCGCGCGGCCCCGCCCGCCCTCAGCGCGGGTGCCCGGATGTGGCGCTGGGGGGAGCGTGGGGGAGCGCGGGGCGTTATGGGCCGGGGAGGCGCCTTCGCGTTCGAGGAGGTTTGGCCGCAGCCGCGACCCGTTGAGCCCGTCCCGGCTCCCGCCAAATTGAAACCCAGGAGAAGACGAAGGGGCGCAGTCAGGGGAGCGGGGGAGCCCCGAGGGGACGGGAGTGTCACCGGTGAGGGGATCGGGGTATCCGAGGGCACGGGAGTGTCACCGGTGTGGGGAGCGGGGTACCTGAGGGCACGGGAGTGTCACTGGTGAGGGGATGGGAGGCACGGGAGTGTCACCGGTGAGGGGATCGGGGGCACGGCAGTGTCACCGGTGAGGGGATCGGGGGTTCCCCGAGGGCACGGCAGTGTCACCGGTGAAGGGTCCCTCTGGAAATAGCGATGTCACCGTCGCAGTGAGGGATTGGGGTCCCTGTGGGCAGGGGTTTGTCACCAGTGAGGGGATGAGGGTCCCTGAGGGCAGGGAATGTGTCCCTGTGAGCAGCGACACTCACAACATGGTGGGAAGCACTGGCAGTGAATTTAGTTGGTGAAATCTCTTCTCCCTAAGCTGCCTTCAGCCAGGCCGGCATCCACATTTGGCTTTAAATAAACTCCTTATCCTCATAAGGCTTCTTGTACACAGTGCCCCCATACAGCAATGAAACGAATAACTTACCTGTAGGCACGTAACATTTTAGAGCTGTCTGCTCTACAAGGTGTTCCTGAAATGTTTATCCCAGGCAAAGATGTGGAACGAGATCGAGCTCCTGCTGAACGAGGACACCGGGCAGCTCCCGGTGGGGCTGGGCCAGGAGTGTGGCACTGCCTTGTACCAGGTGGATACCCTGCTGCAAATCACATCCTCAGAGAAGGTACAGCCCGTCAAAGCCGTGCTTTTGTCTTTAATTAATTTGTCTTTTTTGTTTAATAACTGCCTGGGCTCTTTTGTTGTGTTTTCTGGAGTGTTCCTGTGTGAAACAACCTTTCCCTTGCCAGGTCTCTGTGAACCCCCAGCTCCATGCATGCAGCTCCAGGGATGGCAGCATTGTTGCTGTGGACAGATCTGTGGCACTTCTGGACAGCACTGGGCTGTCTCTTCTCATGCACATCCAGTTTGGTGAGTTCTTCCCTTTGGAATTCCACTTGGCAAGTGAAAACTGGCTTTTAAAATACCTTGGTTTGGACTGGAAAACGCAGCAAGTGTCTGACTAGCCTGTAAAGGGAAGCATTAAAACAAGTACCTAAATAATAAAAAGTGATTTTGGCTTCTGAAAACTATTATTTCAGTACAATTTCACTAGAATCCTTTCTAAGTTCTCACTGAAGTGGAAATAATGGATACTGAAACCACTCCCTGTAGGCCACTTCCCACATTTCATTTAGTCAGAATAACTTCTTTTGAAGAAATCTGGGACACAGTGTTGTCCAGTTCTTGTGTTAATATTTATTCATAAAACCCAAATCTTAACATCTGACATTTTGCCATGAATCTTTTCAGACACTAACGTGGATGTGGTGGGTATGTGTCAAGACAAACAATTCCTTGTGGTTGGTGAGAGAAGTGGCAGTTTACATCTTATCCACATCCCATCCAAACAAACCTTGCTAACAAAGGTACAGTAACTTTTCTATTTAATTTTGCTCAGAACATTTTGTTCTCAGACTTTCTGGAGGTTTTTTAAATAATTTTTCCAAAATACCAAAGCACAAACATCCTTGGCCTTTTTGACCACATGTTCTAACTAAACAGGTGAAACGGGCACTTCTGTTCCCATGAGTAATGAATAAGGAAAATCTATTTAGGAATGGCATGCATAAACAAGAAACTTCATTAAAAAAGTTTAAAGTTTGAACTGATGATCAACATTTCTTTTTTTTTTTTGTGAAATACAGAATAATAGTCTTTATGCTGTTTCTATTTTAGATTTTGGTTGAACAATCTACAAGTGAAAAAACCTACTTAAATCTCTTTTTTGTTAAAGATAATGCAGATGCAGGTAAGAACTGAATGATTTTTTTTCTTCCCTTTGTCTGAATTTTTGTGATTTTGTTCTCCTTTAATTGCTCTCACGGAAAGAGATTACAAAATAAATAATACAGAAAAGCATAAAGAAAAGTTAATTTTATGTGCACAATGCAAAGCAAAGTTGTAGAAGATTCTTTATCTCATTAATTATTTTACAAAAGCCATAGGAAACAAATACTCAGAACTCAATACCTTTTTCTTTTGAGACTGTGCTAAACATAGGAAAAGGCTTAAAAAAGGAAGAATTCCTTCTCTCTTCAATCAGAGTTCAGTGGTTCTGTCCTATGAGCTCCCAGCCCTGTTCTGTCACAATAGAAGATATTATATCATATATATATTATTCTGCTCCTAGTTAGAAATGACAAAATTGTCGTTTAAAA
Source organism: Molothrus ater (assembly GCF_012460135.2). Lineage (NCBI taxonomy): Eukaryota > Metazoa > Chordata > Aves > Passeriformes > Icteridae > Molothrus > Molothrus ater. The sequence goes on from NC_050495.2 coordinate 3,441,938, forward strand.
TAGTTTCATCTATTGGTCAGATGATTTTTTGGGGTCAGTTATTTCACTGCCCTGTTTACAAGCAAGTCTTCTCTTTACTTGCTCTTGAATACTTCAGTTTGAAATATTTCTGTTTTTTAGGTGTTTATCACATGTTCATCCTCACAAGCAATGGATGCTTCTGCATTATGTGTGTCCCTCTTGGAAAAACACAGGAAGGTAGGATGAGCTACAGACCCCTTGGGATTTTTCATTGGAACAGGGAGACCTGTATTCAAAAACTTCCTTTTTTGCCTTTTTAAAATTTTGAAAAATTTATTTAACACTGCTTTTATTTTTTTTTTTAATATTTAGCAATTGAGAAGATGGATATGACTACAGCAAAGCAAGTAAGAAACACCTGCAAAACTGGCCAAATTGTTAAAAATACAGGGTTTGTCACCAAACTTTGCTCTGTGCATTGCACTGACAGTTTACCAGTCCATCATTCCCCCTCATAGCTGTGATTGTTACTTTTTCTGTACATTTACAAATGAGCAGAGATTTTTATCCACTGCTTCTATAACCAACTCTTTTTCTTCCCCATTTGTGGCCATCCCTGCTCTCCCACCCACAAGTTACAAGGACAGATAAAGACAACTTTCATTGCCACGAGAGAGCATCACAGCCTGGGCTGTCAGGATTTTGTCATCAGCAGCTCAGTGAACAAAATCCATCTCATCATTGGGGTAAGCACTAAGAACATGAACAATTTCCATGTGATCACTGATGGCATTTTTGGATCTGCAACAAACTTTGTCTCCAGACATTTGTGTCTCTTTTTCAAGCAGCTCTTCAGCTTTTTTGCACTGTTTTGCTTTTCATTTCCTTCACTGTCAATTTTAAGGTTGTCACTTGTGCAGCCTGTCCATAGTTTTTCTCATAAGGAAATAACTGCTGTCATTTCCAAAATGACTTTGTTGTGATGGATGAGGGGAAAATATTTTCACCCTGAGTTTCTGAGCTTAGAAATCACCAGTTCCTGGTCTGTACAGGCTGGATTGTTTACAGATTTTATCCTTGGGCTCACAGACAAAACCAAGGCTGGCAAGAATCTTCCAATCAGCTTCTCATTCAACAAGGCCTGCTAAAATAACAAGGTCTAATTCAACAAAGCTTTTAAGCATGAATTAAATACAGCAACTAATAAAGAAATTAAAATATAGACTTGCTTTGAATGTCATTTGCAAACTTGCAAATAAGTTCTCCGAGTTGATTTTTTGAAGGCTGTTGAATTCAGTGGGATTCTCCTCAGTAGGCCCAGAGTAATTTCATTCAGCTTTTATGTTCTGTGAGAAAGAAACGTGGATATTTGGAAATACTGTTTTTCAAAGAGCCAGAAACTGCTGAGTGTAACAATCACTGCAACAAAGGCTGGCCTTGAAAGGAGAAGGGAAAAATGATAAATTAAAAATAAAGAAATCAATGGTTTTTTCTGAACATCAGTAGAGGACTAAAGTTAAATTGAGTTTTGCAGCTTTCCAAGTTACAAATCAATGGTAGAAGGAGTCAGTGGTCAACATCTCCTGTCTAACCCCATTTTCCTTTGCCTCTCTCAGGGTAAAGGGGATTATGTGCTCTCCAAATGGGAAGTGGACCCCACCAATGCCCTGGTGGCTGCTCAAAGTTTTGCTGATTCAAGTCTGATCCAAGGTAAAGGAGGTTTTATCTTTTTATAGACAAGTGTAGATTTCATATTTAATTGCAGACTGTACTCTTTTTTTGTTATTTCATTGTTTTTAATAAATTCATTTCATTAAATTTCATTTTCATCTATTCAATTCGTTTCATTGGTTTTAATAAATTCACATGTGCCAAACAGAACATTTTTGTAAAGGTACAGCCAAAATGTGGGCTTCAAAATTGCAGTTTAACTTAGTTACATAAATCACAATTCACATTAAGCTCAACTTTGCACAGTCCTAGGAATTCCATGAGGTTAAACCATGAGGTTTCCAATACTTGGTTGTGTATTTGAATGTGTTTTTGCTTCTGATACATACCTCAAGAAAAATTATGAATTTATGTGAGTATTCATATTTTTAGGTGCTGCAAAACTTCAAGTCCTTGACAATCAGCTGTTTGTTTTGGATACAGAGGTATGAATAATGATTTCCTTTAATCTTCACTGTACAATGCTCTTGAACCAGCTTATAAACATATTTTTTTAAGGTTTAGAGTGAAATTTCTGTAAAATGAAGGTTTACAGAAATTTAATCTCTGTATATAAATACAGAAATTATATATATACATAAATTTAAAGAAATTTAATTTCTGTATATAAATACAGAAATTATAAATAATTTCTATTTAAATTTCTATTTAAATTTGTATTTACTTATATCAAGAGCATCTTGATCTTCCTGTATTTTTTTTTCATTCTACTCCTGTTCATTATTTAAGCCAAGAAATGTAGTATTTTGCTCAAAAACTGTCTTCTATGAGGAAAATATAAACTCATCTCTGATTTTTTTAAATCTAGAACATCTTAAGCACGTGGGATATTTATTCCCTCACTCTAATTTGGGATTGGCCTTTAATACACATTGAAGAATTTCTTCTCACTACTGAGTCAGATTCCTCTCAAGTCACATGGTAAGTGGAGAGTTACTACAGCACCCACCCTGAGAAGTGAAATGTTGTCTGGGGCTGTGATTTCTATGAAATATCTCATTGTTTTGGCCCAGATGCTGCTGCAAAACATCATGTCCTTGTTAGAAATTCCTTTTCTTAAAAACTAAGATTAAACAGAATGTGTGACAAAGTGTAACTGCTGTTTTAAAGTGTGAGAAAGTGCTAGAAACTATTCAGCTATATATTAAAATATAAAGGGATTTGTTGTCAGTGGAATGCAAAATTTCCTAAAACAAAGAAACAAAAATATTTCACAGTTTTAACCTCAGATTCCTACAGCAAATTTTGCTTTCTTTTCTCTCTTTCTCATTCATTAGGCAAGGGCTTGCCAATGTGAAACTGATTGTGATGACAGTGCCAGATGCCAAACAGGTAAAATCTCCTGTTCTGTGTTCTGCTCCTTAATTGGGATGCAATTGCTCATAGGAAAAAAAAAGGGAGAGAGGGATGGAGGTGGCAAAATATTTGGGGCACAGAGAATTCTGAGGAGCTGAAATCCGACCTGAAATGTGGCCATTTACATCTCAGGGTGTGGCAAATGGGGGCTGTTGGGATTCTTGTGGGGGTGTCCAGGCCAAGCTGGCCCTGGCTGGGGTTTTTCTGGATGGTTTGGGGTTTATTTGTTTGGTTCTTTGAGGCAGGCAGATAAGGAAGAGCAGCAAAATGCATCATTGTCTTCCAGCCCTTCCCAGATTGCTTCAGAACAATATCTCTGCTGCCACAGTCAGTGCACTCAACTGAAATCACATACCAGGATGGACATGGTGCAATTGTAAAAATCAGATTAAACCTGATTAAACCTATACATAATAGGCCTAGAGAGAGAGAGGGAGAAAGGCAACATCTGAAGCTTCATTAAACTTCCTCAGACTGGAGATCTGCATTCCATAAAAAGTCCTACAAGTACTGCCTTCTAATTCCATAAGGATTCAGAAATGCTTCTGCAAATATCACTCTCTCACCAGAAAAAAAACCAATTCTGACTTCTTGGTTTGTTTTCTCCCTTTTGTTTTTTAATAGATGAGAAGCCTCATGGTTTTTGCATTGCCCACTATGCAACAGCTCTACTCTCTGCAAGTGTCTCCTGTTTCTTCCCTTGTTCAAAGTGGGATCTGCACTGTAGGTTTTGATGATTTTTTTGTTGTTCTTTGAAGAAATACAGTTGTCTTAATATGTGTAAATATTAAAGAGGGCAGTGAATTATTCTTGTTAGGTTAGAACCAATTTCTGCTAGAAACTATGCAGGAGCCACACAAAGAAAGATTAAGTGATGTCCCCAAAGGATAGAGAAAAATATCCTATTATGAAGCAAAGTGAACAATTTCAATTTAGTCTGAGGTCTCTTGCACTATTTAAGTGCTGCTAAAAACTGAGGGAAGTTTTTAAAGTTTAAAAACTGAGGGAAGTTTTTAAATCCTGCTGCTGCTAAAAACTGAGGGAAGTTTTTAAAGTTCTCTTAGCATAGAAAAATGCTCTGAATTTATTTGGAATTCATTTCCCCTGATGGTTTCTGTCATTGCTCACTACAGGATACAATACACTTCTTGGAAGGAATTCATGAAAAGCATCAGATGTAAGATCATATTTTGTTTGTAACTATCTCATTATTATAGAAAAATGGCAGCTTACTTCCACATAGAGTTGATAAATTCACAGAATTCCCTCTCATCCTCAGGCCCTCTGAAGACCCAGTTTCTATAGTAGTGATGAGAAGTTTAACTGAAGCCTTGCCAGAAAATAGGTACTGGTTTCTGTGAAAAACCATTGCATTATTATTTTTTTTTTAATCTGGACTTACATTGAAGTGATTTCTTTTATTTCCTCCCCAGACTAAGTCGTTTACTGCACAAACACAAATTCACTGAAGCAGAGAGTTTTGCTCTTCAGTTTGGACTGGATGTTGAGGTGAGTTTTTCATTCATGAGAAACACATTAGAGATTAATGAGCATAACTGAAATTATGAGAAGGTCCTTGCCATATAGTCCAACAGAAAGTATTAAAAATATTACAGATATTACCAAGGCAGTGGAATCTTATAAAACAACTCACCATATTTGTATTATTTTTTTCAACAGCTTGTCTACAAAGTGAAGGCAAACACTATTTTAGAGAAACTGGCCTCAGCTTCTCTTGGGAGTTATGGCCAGGAAGCCTTGCTGGATCTTGGCAATGAAGCCAAGGAAAATTTGCAGAAAATTCAGGTTTGTTTGTATTTCTACCCTCTCTCCCTACTAAAACAACTCAAAGGATCTTGGGATTAATGTCAGTTGTTTCCTTATGCCCACAGGACAGCCAGTTTGTTGTGAATTACTGCATCCATGCTCCCTGGCCGCTGCATGAAACCACTCGAGAAATGCTGAATTATGCTAAAGTCAGAGTAAGGGCTTTCTTTATTTCTGTTTCTTCTACTCTTCAACTGCTATTCCACCCTTCAGTACAACTTGAGAGGGGCACAGAGCAGTTGCAGTCATTCCAAAAGGCAAAAGTAAAGGCATTGTAAATCCTCTGTAACCAAACAAAAATCCTTTGTAACCAGACACGAAGAAGCAGCAACTCCTGTTCCAATCTCATTCTTGGTGTTGCTCAAGGGCAAGAAAGAGCTCACAGTTTTATTTTTCTATCACAAAGCAGGGTTTAGTTTTGAGTAGCAGTTTTTTTAAGTACCTTTAAAATATTAATTTTCAAACTAAAGCTCAAAGTAGGTCACAGTTTTTGGTTTTATTTTAGTCTTATCAAACAGAAGCAGAGAGATACACAGGATCTGTCTGATCCTCCATCAGTGCAGAAACCCAGGCAGGTTAGACTGGGCCAGGTTAGATCCAATCTAACATTGTAAAATCTCAATTTACAGGGTCCTGACTTCTTGCTCATGTTTTTACTGCACTCACAGCCCTGTCTGGCACATTTGGAGTTGTCAGCCAAACCCTTTCATGTCCTTTTTTTCAGATTTTGAAGAAAGATAACAGAACCAATGCTCCACCATCTGATGGGGCTCCAGTATCCATAGCTGAGGTGAGGACAAATTTTTTGGATCTACAGTCTCATATAAACAATTGTAATGTAGAGTTTTACAAACTGGAATTTCAAATTAGAACTGTAAACTGTTGAATTTTTAAAAATCTAAGCAAAATTAAATTTTATAGTATGAAAGAGAACCACAGTAATGACAGATCAGAAATAAGCCATTCCTTCAGTCATAGAAAGACTCAGTTTCAGATGCTCCATAAATTGAAGGCAGAACCTTTCCTAAAGTACTTTTTGGAGTTTCATTTTGGTTTTTGTTCAGTCCTGTTGTAAACTGGCCTCATCTTCCTTCCAGGAGAATCAGGGCTCTAATCATGTAATAGAACAACATCTTCAGCCAGATATTAACCTTAAATCTCATCTGCATTCAGGTGTTGAGAGCTCAGGCAAGGCTTACAACATTCTGTGAAGCTTTTGGACTAGAGAAATTCAGGTTGGTTTGTGTTTGAGATTTATAGTAAATTTAATTGTGATTGTTAAGCCTGTACCACTGAAATTAAGATTATTTTTTTGTTTTTTAATATGAATTCACTGAACTTCAAGCCCTTAAGTTTCCCATCCTGTGCTGTGGAGATGGGAGAATGCAGAGCTTGAGTCATCCTATACATTGAAAACATAAATTATCTGTTGCACATCCACTTAAACAGTTGGGATTTTTTTGTTCAATGTGTGTAGGAGGGATTGTGGTTTTATAACAAACCCCAAGTACCACTCCTGTTGTTTCTTACAACATCCAGCACTAGGCAGAGAGGTTTGGAAGTTCTCCCCAGTTTCTTTGTTAATGACATTTAACAAAGCTTCTCTTCCCCCTCACTTTTAGCGGCATTGCTTGGACAGAATTCCTGAATAACGAGGACATGTTCAAGATTATTGTTTTTCAGCTGGAAGAAGGAAATTTGCCTTGTGCACAGTACCTCTGGCTTAGGCATCAGGTGAGGAGGTGGCCCAGAATCTCTGCCATTCATGGAGGGGTTAAATCTCTCCAATTTTCCAGCCTAATTTCACAGGAGCTGTTACAAAACAGCTCCTCAGAGAAGCAAAGGTGCACGGCAGCATCTCATCACTTATCACAATGATTGCCTGTTCACCTGGATGCTTAGGAGGCTGAGCTTTTTATTGATTTAGGAATAAACTGGTATTTCTGGCGTCAGAATTCATATTTCTGAGTCATGGCAATTTGATTTATTCTGCTTGTAATCTTCCACTCACTTTTTTGCAAGCACAGCTCTCAGAATTCAGTGGATGTTTGCTGCCTGCCTTAAAATCCTTTAAAAATAATCACACAGACTCCTTACTCTGAATGCCACGTTTAAGATTGTGTGTTTGTGTGCTGTTATTTTATTTTTTAGTGCAGGACTTTGAGTTCCATGTCTGTTGTTTTCTCACTAAGACAGAACTATAGAATGAGTGTGCCAGTAATAGAACAGAGTTATTTGTAAAGAAATTCCTTCAATTAGATCTTTTTTTAAGAAGACCAAACTCTAGTTTTACTGAACAGAGCTTAATTTAATTTCTGTCTATGACTACTGAGATTTTCTCTTTCTGAAATTTACTGGCTCTTCCTAGGAGTAAAACAGCTTTACAGACTACCAGATGAACATTTACTCCATGGGTTTGTAATTGTTCTGGTCTAATATTTTAGGCTGATTTTGAAAGCAGCTTTGATGAGAAAATGCTGAAGGATTTGCTCAATGCCATCCATTTCCCTGCTCCTTTGAAGGAACTTTGTGTGTGGCTTAAAAATTTTGTGATCCCTTTCTCAAGAAGGGTTGTGCCAGATGGACAGGTGAGACTGATTTAAGAACTGTCAATTGTCATTTTCTCACACTAAGATAATTTTACTGTCAAACCTCCAGACTTCTGAATGTCAGGAACTTCTTCCTCTGTCTTTCAAATAGATTCTTTTCCCTAGCATTTATATTTGAAATTATTTCTTTAGAAAGAAGCTTCTAATGGCAAATTTTCCTTTGATAGATAGCATAATGCTACTTATTACTGTATTTTTTTTCCAGAAAATATTGGCAAAATGGCTGGAGCAAGCTGCTCGAAACCTTGAACTAACTGACAAGGTAAATCACACTGCAGAAACTTGGCCTATCCTGTATTTCTAGATGTATCACATGGTTTGCTAACATCAATTCTTTTGGACAGGCAAACTGGCCTGAAAATGGACTCCAAGTGGCAGAGATTTTTTTTACAAGTAGAAATCAAGGTGAACTGGGAGTGACAACTTTTGGCAAGTGGACTCCTTTGGTAAGAAATGTAACAAAGACAAGAATTGGCTACTAAGAAACCTCAAACAGTTGCTGTGTGCTAGAGCTGGAGTGGAGGATAATTACACCACTGGTGGCTTTGGTGAAGATTTCATTTCCATTCCATGAAAGGAAAGAATTCCAATTTTCTTGTGTTTAATGATTTTAAAAGAAGTAGATGACAGCCTCTCAATGGCCTTGTCTCCTAACATTTCACTTCTCAACACTGTTTCAGAGGTGTGGTGACTGTGAGGAGATACAGAGGTTAAAGAAGCTGGTAAATGATTTACAAGAATTGAGAAATCTGTACAGAAAATACAACTGCAGGCTGGCATTCTGTGATTTTGAAAAGGTAACACTGCAGACACTTGAAAAAGTGCTTTTCAGGTTGTTCTGAAAAGGAGAATCTTATAGCATGTACTTTAAAATCAGACAAAAGAGAAATCCTGATGGATGTGGGTTCAATTTCCATCCGTAAGCTGCTGGGACTATTTGAGAAGTTGTGTTACAAATTTTCCTTCAATTCAGGTTATAAATATAACCTAAGACACTGAGAAGCTGTGGCTCAAACTCTGTGGGTTGCAGATTATTACAGATCATCTACTGTGGAACAAGGATTGGCTACAGAGAAATTGAAAGTACAACTGAACAAGAAAAGCTTTGTAGATGAAAGGGTTGATTTGAGCTAGAGAGGGATTCTTTAAAGATTCTAAATCTAAAGACTCTAAAGAGGGAAATCTTTCAGTTGATTTCAGTGATCTCTGGATGTTGGGTCATGTATCAGAGATGAAAATGGCCTTGCACTGACAGGAGGGATGTTCTAACATGGCCTTTTCCCACTTGCTGCCCAGGAAAATGCAGCCACTATTGTGTTTCGCATGCTTGATAAAATTTTGGCACCAGAGCTGCTCCCATCAATTTTGGAGAAGTTTATAAAGCCCTACCTGTGTGAACACAACCTGCAGAAAGATGAGCTGCTTCTACAGTATGTCAAGGTATCCATATTTTCTTCTTTCTTTGAAGAAAGCTATCTCAACATCAGGAAGCAGAAGCCAAGTCTGATGAATGCTTGAATTTACAACTGAATTTTAGGCCCAGCTTTTAGATTAATCCTATCCTGTCAAGGAACTTAATGATAGTTACCATTGCAGTTATGAAACAATCCCTTAATGCCCAGAAACCTTCACACTTTGGTTCATATTATGAGACACTCCTGTCTTTTCTGATTTCAAGTGTTCTGATCACCTTTATTAAACCCAGGAGCTGCTGGAGCGCTGTCGGACACGATCCATTTCTGTCTTTGAAACCGCCTGGGAGGCCAAGGCAGTGGCTGTCATTGGCTGCATCTCTGACACTGAGGTGAGTATGTTCCATGAAGGGCACCAAGGGACCCCAGCACATCAGTTCAGAGCAAAAGATGATTTTTCTATAATGCTCTGAGTACATTTTTATGAGTACCATGAAGAGAAGATAGTATGTTATGATCTTATCTTCTTACTCTATTTTAGCCATCTCCCCTGTGGTATTTTTTGTGGATATAAGTGTAGCTGTGATGTCATCACATGGAAAACACACCAATTTTAATATATATGGAACCACAGAGTCATGAATGACTGCACTCATTTTCTAATTGAACTTGACAATCATATGTTGCCCTTTATGCAAGTGAGATTGGGCAAGGAAATAAAATATTTGCCTAAAGGGATCAGCCACACATGAACAATACTTCAAGGGACTAGTTTGAAATTTATTTTGCCAAGTGAGCTGTTTGTGTGCTTTTTGCAGCTGAAATTTGATGCAGTGCTGCAGATAATGCATGGAGCTGTGGTGCCATGGAGTGCAGCAGTGGAGCAGCTGGTCAGACAGCACCTGGAAATGAATCATGCCAAGTAAGCAGCATCCTCTTGGCTGTGTGTGTGGTGTGGGGTGATGGTTACATCCCACAGCTGGGGGTAGCAGAGGAATTCATGAGGATTGAATTTGTTCCCAGAGTGAAGTTACTGCAGGAAAGTTACAGACTGATGGAGATGAAGAAGCTCTTGAGAGCCTATGGGATAAGGGATACCAATCTTCTGAAGGACAAGCAGATGATAATGGTAAGTTACCAAGAGTTCAGATTTCTCCAAAGGTGAACAGCAGTGAACAACACTTGGTGATTTATTTTTACCATTTGAGTTGGGCTTTTTAACATCTCCCCTTCATTAGAAGACATGAATATTTCTGGAGAAATTCCTCAATATCACCAGACAAATTTTCAGAGTTCCCAGGCTAATTCAGTCTCCAACCCTGTTTTCTCCCAGTTACATTTCAGTCAGCTTTTCTCTAGATAAAGAAGTTTTAAGCTTCCAGGTAACTTGATACAAACTGAACAATTCCATTGGTAAAGTAGTTTGTATAAACTAATTCCTTTGTTATTCTGGACATCCACAAACTGAAGTCCTTTTCTGTTTTCTTACAGAGGCTTGTCAGATACATTCTCAAACAAGACACCCCCACTTGCCTGGAGGATGCCTTAAAAATTGTGGAAGCCTACCTGCTGCCCACTGGGGAAGTGTATTTCCTGAGGATGATGGACCTGATTGCCAAAGGAAGGGTAGGGAAATACTTCATGGCAGTTGATCCTGGAATTTACAGACACTGAGGCCTCTTGACAAAGCAGGGACGAGTTTGCTGAAATCTTATAAGCAGTTTGTATAGGTATTTTTAATTTAAATTGTTAATTTGCTGCCTAAGTGCCTTAGCAGCAATGTTTAGCATTGAAAATGAGTTCTTTGTCAGAGTTTTATTCTTCTTTTGTGACAGAATAGGGTGTAATACACCAGATGAGTTTGGAATTGAAGTCTCTACACATTTTCATGTATTGTTATTTACCCTCATGGCCATTCTGCAGCCATTGCAGCAGAACAAGAATGTACACATAACTCAGCTTTTCCAAATGCAAATGCCCTTTCCTTTTCAATATTTCTGCTCTAATTTTGTTTGTTTCTTTTTCTCCCTTCAGGAAGGGGAGTCTCTGACTTTGTTAAAATCTCTGCCTCTTGCCAAGGCTGAGGAAGTTGCAGAGAGATTGACTCTGTGGGGAAGACTGGTGTTACAGAGCAAGGCAGATGATCCTGAGGAGGTACCAAGGCCTTTCCCACCACAAAGTGTGCACACAAGTTATTCTGGAAAGGGAGAGGTGTGGATATTTCCTGTGAGAGCTGACAGACTGTGGAGTTAACACATATTACACCTATAAAATATTTACTGTTCTATAAAGATTAATATGTAAAATAACTTTGCTTTTCAACTGGTTGTGCCTTAGACTTGGTAACTGCTCCTTAAGAAGTTTATGGAACTTTGCATTGTGCTTTAAGAGCTGAAGACAAGTCTGTTCTGGCAACATTTTAACCAAAAAAACCAAACTCTTCCTTTCCTGCAGCAAAAAACACAAATGCTTGTGACTAAGACACTGGTGGAAGTCCTCAAATTCTGGTGCAGCATTCAAAAAGGTAAAGGTACAACTTCAACATCTTCCCTGTGTAAATGGAATCAAAATCTAATTGTTTTTATCCTCCAACAGACAATCCTGTGAAGAAATACGAATGTGAAGAAAACTTAAAGTTGTTTGAAACACTTGCTGCCCTGCAGGTGGGTATTTTTATCGTTTTAAATCCTTTTTGATTTACTGTGGTTACTCCAATGGTTCTTATCACATGGATCATATTGAAAGTTAATTGTATTTACAACGTGCATGCAAAGGTTGTTTTTATTACTGACTTCAAATTGATTCTAAGCCTAATCTAGCAATTTACCCTAATCTGGGGAAGTTCCCAATTAGAACTCAGGTGTCTATTTAAACCAAAAATTAGATACTGTCACTGAAGCCTCAATTACTAACACTTCAAAGAGCTCATGCTAGAGTGCTGTAAGAATTTATGAAGATTTCAGGACAGTAGGCAAAAAAAGTAATTTAAAAGAAGTTATATGGATACAAATACATGATTATTTTCTGTTGTTACAGGAGTATTTTGGTATCTTTCTCTCAGATGAGGAATACAGGAACCCCTCACTGATATCTGCACTTCTTGAGGGTCACATAAGCTCTTATGAACGTGCCAGATCTGCATCCAAGTCTAGAAATGTGCAAGCAGTGAATTGTAGTTCAGAGGGTGGCAAGCCCCAAACCCCTCCCACTGCATCCAGGCTGTACAGACTGGCTTTGCTCCTGCAAGTCTCAGAGCATGAACTGGGAGAAAAACTGGCCTTGAGAGCCCTGGATGATGGCAAAGTGGAAGTGGCTGTCAATATATGCAGGTAAAACTGCAGAGCTTCTCGAGATCATCACTTTCAATGGGCTTCTCTGAACTGTTTCTGCCCCTTTTTGAAGAGCAAAGGAAAGGGTTTTCTGTTTTAGTTAAATAATTGGAACAGAATTAAGTAAAAACCCTAAGAATTACTGGCTTTTCCTTTTAAACACCCTTTTCTTTCTTAATATAGGGAGTTCTATGAAAACAGCTGGAATGAAAAGACAGGGAAGCTGCTGTTTGCAGTGTGCCAAAGGCTCTGCCACATGCTGGGAGCTGATGTTCCAATGATCACTCCTGCTGGGATGGATCTCCCAGCGCTGCTCCATGAGCTGGCTGGCCAAGCAGCCACGCTCTGCAGTCCAGGTAATTCCTGTTCCCATTTTTAGCTCATGTTAGGAGTCCAACTTTCCAAGCAGAGTTCAATAAACCTGAAAACCAAGTGAATTTCTAGACCTGCATCTGTGAAAATAGGTGCTGCAATATTGTTTCCTTTTAATTGGACAGGTGAACCTTCCATTCCTGCTAATGATCTCAATATTTTCACAGATTTAGTGCTGGATTGTCTGGAACTGTGTAAATACACTTCACTTGCCAAGGAAATTCATGGACAATGCCAAATGGACAGCTATGAATTTACTGCAGAGGTATTTTCTGTGCTGTTCACTGCATGTATTCTTTTCCCTCTCATTTCTCCAGCACTCCTAAATCAAAAAGCCAATAACAAAAAAAAAAAAAATCCAAAAATAAACTAGAATTTCCTAGAATTTGTGTGTTCTTCAGCTTAAGGAATAAAGTGATTTGAGTCCTAAAAGCATTCCAGCTGTGGGACAAGCACAAGTAGCATTCTCCACTTACATTTCAGTCCAATAAATCCTGCTGAAAATAGGGATTTTATCAAACAGCTTCTGCCAGGACTGGCAGAGAGCTGGCATGAAAATACATCCATTTAAAAACCAAACCCCCCCTGCCACACTCTGTGAAAGCTTTCCCAAGAGTTCTGTAAAACTTTAAGATGATCAAGTTCTTGAATTGCAGCTTTGTTTTCTGTTTAGGTCAAGCAGTGCTTTGGGCTACTTGAAATGAATGGGCTCTTACAGCTGGAGTGGAGTAGAGCAGAGTGGCTGGGCTTGTTTATCCACAAAATATTATTTTTCTAGAAAATGGCCCATTTGCAGAATGTTTGCTTATGGTATTTGGCCAAGAATGTTTATGAAAGCCTCCATTAAATTGAATAAGAGTACATTTTGGCTTTACAACTAAACAGCTGCAATGGGAAAGACAAATGTGGCCACTCTAGGTAGGAAATGGATTTTTTGCCACTGGCCATTTAACAGAATTACTACTTTCAAATAGAACATCATGTTCTATTCCTGTTTTCCAAAGCAGAAACCTGTTAGTGGACTCATTAACTCTGCCCTTTACTGTGTGTGCTTTTGACAATGCTCCTACTTAGACAACATCTTCTGGAGGAGATAAAGACCCTTACAAAGAGTGGACTTATGATGATTTCTTTAAAGAAGATGGGATAGTCCTGGATCCTCAGACATCCCTTCCCGTTGCATATGAGCTCATTTCTGCTCTTCTGCCTATCTCTGGTAAGCTTCTTCTCCTCAACATTGACACAATGGAAAATCTGTGTTTCTCACTGATTTTTATCTAGAAATAGAAATAATTCCCTTCATGTGTGGAAATTATCACCTCAGTTAGACAAACTCATGGTAGAAACACCCATCAGGGGGTGTAGAATGGCAAGATGACTTTGGGTTTGGTTCCTGTTTCCACAGATGAAGAGTTTCATGTTGACTGTCCCATGCAAGGGATTCACACACAAAGTAGTTACTGAAAACTGTTGGATTCCTTTGTGAGTCTGAAAGATATTCCCTCCTAAAAAATAAATTCTGAGCAGGCACAGTTAAAAGCAGCATCAATGGCTCTTGGGGTTCACATGTCTCCATTTTATGTCCTGTCCTGTGGTATTTTAGGGTTCTCCCAGACTTGCTGCTGCTGCTGGGTTCCTGGCACGCTGTTGATGAGCATTTTCTGTCTTTCAGAGGACAAGCTGTACCCCCTGGAGTCTCAAAGCCTGGCACACAGAACGTTCATGGAAGGTATCACACCTTGCTTGGCTGGGAAAGGACCTTAAAAATCACCCAGTTCCAGGGGCATGAGGGCAGATCCACCACAATGAAAGTCTAAAGAGACCCCTGCAAAACATGAGGGTTAAATTCACCCTCCACAGGCATGACTGACTCATAGGGGGTTCTGCAGGTGCCTAAATGCTCCCATTAAGGCCATATTTTAGGGGGTGGTTTGGTTGAGCACAGAAATCACCAGTTTGGGTGCTAATTCTCACCCTGGGATTTTTGGGCATCTCCAAGCCTGTGCTTCAGGACAGTTCTACCACTGTGAGTGAAGATCATCAAGGCCTGTCCAAGAAGACGACTTCTGGTGAAAAATTCATGGATTTTGGACTAAAATGGGAATCTGTATTAAATTAAAAGCTCTGAGAATTTTAGGTTTTAAAGGGAACTAAGGCAAACCCTGAGTCATAACTCTAATGAAGAAAAAGAGAAACTGCTCTGATATTAACTCCCAGAACAATGTGCTTCATAATTACTTTCTGGGGTCGTTTTTGAAATATTTTCCAGGACACAACTTCCTGCTGCCTGTTGGATCTCCCTTCTCTGCAGCAGTGCAGAACCTGCTGGAGTGCAGCCAGTTCCAGCTGCTCCTGCAGCTCACAGTCTGTGCCTTCGGCTCCTGCCTCCAGCATGGCATTTCAAACACCATGGAGCTGTCCCCGAGTCCAGAGGTGACTTTTGGCAAGTTTAGAACAGTTCTCCAAGGATTTAGAGAATTAAATCTCTAAGGCTCTCACCATGACCTTGTATTAGCACCACTTGATCAGATGTTTGATCAGTTTATGAAAGGAGCTGGTGGTTTCTTCCCAGTTTTTCATGGTCCTCTCCCTTTGCAAAATGTGTTCAGAATTGAGCTTTTATTCCTGACTTTCCTGCAGAGACTAGAATGAGTGCTAATCATGGTTTACTCTGTTCCTTTGTTTTAATATGGGAAAAGTCACAAGTAGAATATTCAAGAAACATTCCTCAGTTCAAAAGCACTTGGAAAACAGAAATCCTTTTCTGTCTAGAAGAAATCTTAGTAAGGCCTTAAATGAACCTGAAAATAAAATTATTGTAGCACCTCCTACTGTACTGTAAATGACAAGAAGATGAAGATTTAGAATTTCTTTTTAATGAGATGCTGTTTTCTTCTATAACAGCCACATGACAACGATCTGCTACTCACTGAAACCAGAAGCTTCCTCATAGCTATGAAGGAGAGGAGCAGTTCAGTAATCAAAACCTCTGTCCTGAACTTACTACACAAGGTAAGAATCCCCTGGAAATGTGAGGGAGCCACTTCTGCTCTGCCTGGCAGCCACGTGGAATTGTTTCAGTTGGAAAAGACCCTTGAGATCCTGGAGCCCAACCCTTAAACTGAAGCCAGGTCCATCCCAAAGTGTCCTGAGATCCACATTTTAAACTCCTTCAGCAGGGGTGTCTCAAGCACCTCCCTGAAGAGCCTTTTCCAAAGAGTCTTTGAGCCCCTCTGGGGCTGTTCCTGCTCAATTTGCTCTGCTTGGAAGGTTCTGGACAGTGGGAGCCTCACCTTTGGGGATCCTTAGGGTCCCAAAGGGCTGTATGGCCTTTAGGATCTGTAGGTATTCCCTGTCTCATTTGGAATCCTGGAGTTGTTTAGATTGGGAGTTTTCTTAGGTGGGGGCAGGTTTTAAAAAGCTCTGTGCAAAACCTGCAATTTAGCATCTTCTAAGGCAGCTTAAACTAAGGGAAGTCACTTTCAGGCTGGCTTCAGGATATTCAGATGTTAAATTTTAAATCCTGAAATGCATTTTTATTCTTTTTCCTCCCTAACTTAGAGACCCAATATTTGTCTAAATTCTGGAGTATTTTTCCCTGAGTTACACTTGATACAAAGAGACCTATTGAAGAAATTAAATAAATTCCTAAAGTTTATCATTTTTCCCCAAACCACAGGTGTTCAACTCCGTGTCATTGATCAGAACCTGGCCCTGGGCTACTGCACTGTTTTACCCAAGGAAGAAATGTTCAATAAGCTGTGGGAGGTCATAAACAACTCGTGGCAGAATTACAGAAAAGTTTTGGTAAATTCCCAAGGCCCTGAGTTTCTTCAGCAAACAGAGAATATTCAAGAGATCCTTCCTTTAGGGCCCTGGGGGAGGAGCTGCCTCTACCACAGTGGGAAGTTGCTGTCAATATTAATGTGATTTTCAACCTCATCAGAACTTATTCCAAAGCTTGAAATGATTTATTTCAGTCCCATCATAATTGATATCTGTGTTATAGTTTGGATAAGTTGTTCTCTGGCAGCAGCTCTCAAGAATGGAATGAGTGAATATTAAAATACAAAGGAAGATGAGAAGTAAAGAAATGGGATGGGAGAGTAATGCAAATTCTGAGAAAATGCCTAAAAGTACCTTTTGTATTACTTACTACAATGTTAGGAAAATATTTTAGAGAAAGTAAATTTTCAAGCAGCTTTGAGCTGCCAGCTCAGGAGGTGGGCTAGTCCTGACACCTTCCCTGAGGTTTATTTTCGTTTTACACAGTTGTCTGATCATTTATGAATTGTTTGAAGTTCCTCTAAGGGTTTAGCCCTCAGGATTCCCAATTTTCAAATTATTTCTTAGCCTTTTATTCACTTCTTTTCTCCTTCCTTCTAGGCAGTAGCTCTGGTGGGAGCAGAGCTTGCTGACCAATATGGTGAAGAAGAAGAAAAGAGAAAGTTCCAGGAATTGGTTATTGATGCAGAATGGGGCATCCAGCTTGGTAAATTTGGTGTAAGTTTTTATTTATTACTTATTTTAGGGCTTTATTAACTAGTCAGTTAATAATATCAGTATAATCTGAGATGTGTGTGAGTTTTTAGGCAGATTAACCATTCAAATGTAAGCAAAGTTGGGGTTTTGTTTTTGGTTTTTCATTCTGCTTGTCTGCATAAATAAACATGAAAAATGGAAATTCAATAATTGAGGGGGCTGAAAAAGAAAAACTTAAGTTCTTGAGTATTATTTGACACAGGGGATAATCAGCAAATCCACTGCTTTTTCCTGCTCTGAAAGTGTCTGGATTGAAACTAAAAGAAGTCAGAGCTTCACTGTGTAAGGAATTAGTTTTGATTTGTCTAAAGGACTCCCTTGAGCAGATGAATGTGGTTTTATCTGCAGATTTCTTTTGAGACTGTGTTTAGACAGCCACCAGTAAGGAAGAAAGAGCTCATAAGAGTGCTGGTACAGAACCCAGGAGTGGACACAGCTCTCATCCTGAATTACTGCAGGTACTGATTCCATGAAATCTATTGCTGCAAAAACAACCATGGCCCCTGAGATCTCTTTTGCTTTAAGTAAATCCTAATTAATATAAAATGCAAACTCTTCTTAGAAAGAAAAAAAAACCTATTCAGAATACATCCTGCCTTGGATTAATTTATTTCTGATGAAAGAAGCTCCTTGATGACACCAAAGCTCCCAGAGAAAATCCCATTCTGTTCTTTTCCTAGCACTTTCATGCTGGACAGTGATGCTGCACTGCAGCTCTGCATTGAAACCCTTCTGCTCCAGAATTCAAACACAAATGATGCTGAAGATGACTCTGCAGAAAGCAGTGAGAGGCAACCTCATTCCACATTACTGGCTAGAGCACTAAAAATAATCCCTCTGCTGAACAGCACCAAACACCTGGTCATGAGCCTCAGTGGAATATTGTACAAGGTAAAAAAATATCAAATAAATCAAAAAACCAACACAGCCACATTGCTGGAATCTACAGCTAAGAATTGCTGCGTGTCACTTGAATATTGTACCAGGTAAAAAAAAAATATCAAATAAAACAAAAAACCAACACAGCCACATTGCTGGAATCTACAGCTAGGAATTGCTGTATGTCACTTGAATATTGTGCCAGGTAAAAAAATATATAAAATAAAATAAAACAAAAAAACAACACAGTCACATTCCTGGAATCTGCAGCTAAGAATTGCTGCATGTCACTTGAATATTGTACTAGGTAAAAAATATATAAAATAAAATAAGACAAAAAACCAACACAGCCACATTGCTGGAATCTACAGCTAAGAATTGCTGCATGTCACTTGAATATTGTACAAGGTAAAAAATATATATAAAATAAAATAAAACAAAAAAACCAACACAGCCACATTGCTGGAATCTACAGCTAGGAATTGCTGCATGTCATTTGAATATTGTACAAGGTAAAAAAAATATATAAAATAAAACAAAAAACCAACACAGCCACATTGCTGGAATCTACAGCTAGGAATTGCTGCATGTCACTTGAATGACAGAGGAATAATTCCACAGAGACTGAAAAGGTTGTGGTTTTTTCTAAATTTTCTTAAACTTGTAAATGTTAAGGTTCAGTTTTTTGCTTCTCTACAAAAGAAATGACAGCCACATTTCTAATTTTCTCAAAAGAGAGGCAGGAGTCTTTTACCCCCACTTCCCTTAAAACTGACCAGCCAGAAAATCAAACAAAGTCATTTCTAACTACACTGGAAGAGTTCTACATTAAAAATAGGTTAAAAATGATATGTTGGGGGTGGTTTTGTTTGGTTGGGGTTTGATTTTGTATTTTGGAGGGTCGGGGTTTTTGTGGGGTGAGTTTTTTGGGGTTTATTTTGTTTCCAAACTTATTGTTTGCTCTTTCTCTAAAACTCTGATGCCTTTTTTAGGATTTAAGAGATTTATGTCATGATGCTTATATCAACATAACACTGAAGAAACAGTAATTGGTATTAAAATTGGGAAAAAAAATCAACATACTTGTGTGTTTTTATAAGACAAATCATGTAAAACCTTATAAAACATGATTATTTTCAACAGCTGGATCCTTATGACTATGAAACACTGGAAATTGTCCTGAGAGTGATCCAAAGTGCTGATGAGAAGAACACCAGCATCCAGCTGAGCCAGGTGTGTCCAGATGTGTGACCTTGCCAATGGCACCTCAATCCTGCTTTGTTTATTTATTGATGGAGCCATTCAGCACTTTTGAAATTAAATTAATTATTCCATGCACACATCTTTCCCTCAGAAAACAGCCTGAAAAAGGTGATTTCTGGTAATTTCTCAGTGATTTATATCATTTTTTCCCCCCTAGGCTTTGAGCCTCCTCAAACACCTGAAGTCCTACACCAGGATTTCTCCACCAGTGGACCTGGAACACCAATATGTTTTGGAGCAGATGATTCCCCTGGCCCCAGCTGCTCACACCAGGCTGCCCTTTCACCTGCTCTTCTTCAGGACTCCCCAGTGTTTCTGGAACATTATTTGTAAGTTCAGGATCTCAAATTCCCTTTCTCTGCTCTCTCTGACCTTCAAAGTGCCCCAGTTTGTGTTGTATATGAACTCTAATATTTCATTAATGCAATAAATTAATATTTCATTAATTTTCATCCCAACTGCTCCTAAAGCACTTCTTGTGCTCCCAAATTGCTGCCCAAAGGAGCTCAGATGATAAAGACATTGCAGGGTTTGTCCTCAAATTCTTTCCTAGGACCTCCAAGATTTCTCCCCACATGCCACTGCCAGGCCAGAGGGGATGATGAGGATCAGATCCTTTCTCTCCTCCCCATCCACATAAACTCTGAGTGCTTCATTTCCCAGAGGAAGCTGCCAGTGGATTGTGAGACTCTCACAGGCAACTTTTCCTTTTCAGCTGCAGAGCTCAGTGAGGAAACCTTCCCAACCCTTCTGTTGATTTCCAAACTAATGAAGGTACAGTAGCAGCTTGAAGGAATTGATTTCAATATTATTCCCCCCCACACCCCCAAAAAAAGAAATTCCCATTGTTCTTTTGCATGATGTTGGCCTCACTGGAGAAGCTCTGACAACTCTCCATCTGCCTGACACTTTCCCAGGTTTCCCTGGATACTTTCCACATGTCTGCAGCTCGACATGTCTTTGAAAAGAAACTGAAACCAAAAATATTGGAAATGAGAAGCAGTGGCTGCACCTCCATTGTTAACAAGGAAACCATGAAAACTGTGCAGGCCCTTCAGTCCTACCTGCTGGCCATAGTCAACCCAGAGTGGGCTGTGGCCATGGCTCACAAGATTGCCCAGGAATTCCCCACAGGTGAGTGGCAAAGGGCTGGGGAAGGGCTGGGACAAGCAGAGCCCAAACTTTTGTTCATGATCTGAGTAACACCAGCAAAGCAAACCCCACCCAAACACCCCAGCAAAGCTGGAGAGTGAAAATGAATTCATCTCCTGCATCCAGTTTGGAGCAATAGGTTGCAAAAACACCCACTTGATATCACAGCATCACCACCAAATCCTTTTTCCCCTCTTTTTGTAGAATCCTAGAAAGGCTTTAAGGTCCTTGCAGCCCAAACCTGGGCACCTTCCACTAAACCAGATTGCTCCAAGCCCCACCCAACCTGGCCCTGTTGTCCTGCCAGAAGTTTCTCCATGTTCACACCATCTTCAGACAAGTTTTCTACCAAGAGTCAATATTTCAGCCCAATTCAATCACTTTCTCTGCTACTTGAATTCAAATAAATTTTTGCTCTTTAGACAAAAAAGTTTTCCTAATATTTTAAATAGCTTCTAGGTTTAATTCTTCAAAATAAAATTGATATAGTACATAGTGTTAGAAGGATTAATGAAAACTTAATTTATTTACTTCTTTCCCTTCTTTTTTTGTTTTCTTAATCATTCAAAAGGTCCTGACCATGTCCAGGCACTGAAATTCTGTCTCTATCTGGCTGAGAAGTGGCTGAAGAGTACCACAGCTAAGGTAATGCAAACTGCTTGCCAGATTGTTGTGAAGTCATTACAAAAATCACAAAATACTTATATTTGTATTTAAGTTTGTGGTGTTTTGGGCACTGGTGTGTAAATTGCATCATAACCAACCCTGATGTGGGAAATACTTTTGGGGAAGTGACCTCCAGAAGAATTTCCTCTGTCCTGGAACATTCTCCTGCAAAAATCAGGCTTGAGTTTTCTTGGAGCTTGGACAACAAATGAGCAGATTTAGGGGAGAATAATTTGTTCCTTCTCCTGTTGTGTGCATTTTTCTCGCTGCAGGAGGTGGAATCTGACCCAGCTTTGATCAATAACATTATTAATCTTTGCTTACAGCTCCAAGGCTCTTTGGCTGTTTGCAGGGTTATCCATAAGAGAATTCTGCTCTGGCTGGATGCTCAGGCGTGTTTTCACATGGTTTCCTTTCACAGGGAAAGGTGAATAAGAATCTCAGCTTTGATATAAATCTCAAACTTCCTGTGGAGTTGTTGAGGCACAAAGAACCCTAAATAGTTCTCTGTGGTGTCTCATGATCAGAGAGAATTATGCCAAAATTAAACTGAAATTTGAGCAGCCATGAGTTTTATAATTCATCTTTTTTCTTCTACATTTACTTCTACATTTTATTGCAGAATCTCTTTCTTCTACCTACTTGTACGTATTTTATTTGGCTCTTTCACAACATAGCTTTGCAATTCTTTTCAAAACACCTTTCCTAGCTGGAGCAATGTGGTTAATCCTCTCTGTCTGCAGAAAAAATACCTGTGGGGACACCTCTGAAGAGCAGATCCTGCTGTCCAGTGTGTAAAAAAGAGGATTTTTCTTGTGCTTTTGAGTAAAAAAAGCTTTTTTATGTAAAACTCTGGTGTTTTGCTAAAGGATGAGCCACATGAGAAA
The DNA here is from genome assembly GCF_012460135.2 of Molothrus ater. Classification (NCBI taxonomy): domain Eukaryota; kingdom Metazoa; phylum Chordata; class Aves; order Passeriformes; family Icteridae; genus Molothrus; species Molothrus ater. The sequence continues at coordinate 3,463,924 of NC_050495.2, forward strand.
GCAGAAGTCCTCCAGAGGAACTTACACTTGCAGTATAAGAGAGCAGCAACAGAAAACGTCCTGATAACGAATAACTTGAACACTGGGGAGCATCTAAAATGCATTGGGAAACCAGCAAACCTGATTGTTTTACTGTATGAACACCACAGCATAGACCAGAGGTTCCAAAATCCAGCTGGCAGAGATTATCCAGGTGAGTTTGAGCAGAGAGAAGCTCTTTAAAAAACCCCAGCTCTGCTCTGGAAATAACACTTTGTGCATCTCTTCCTGTAGATATCCACGTGGCAGCTAAGGAGATTGCTGAGATTAACAACTTGGACATGAACAAAATTAGTGACAAGCTGCTGGCCAAATGGCTGTGCCCAAGCACACCACCCCCAGGGGTAAGGAGTTTGGGGTTTGAGGAAAATAACCAATTCTATAAAATATGGGCTTTTCTTTTTCTCCACTTGTTCAAAAAACCTGAGGTTATTCTGTACAAACTGCCTGTAGTACTCATGAATGGATTTCAGATTTCAGTACTTCCCTAAAACAGCACAGCAGTGTCTGTGGTGAGAAGGATTTGAAATGTTTTTGAAGGATATTTTTTTGAAGGAAATTTTTTCCTTCTGTGTAAATTCAAACCTTCCCTTTGGTGCAGCCAGCCTGAAGGGTAAAGCAGCTGTAAATACATCAGCCTCATCAAACACTGCTTTAAGCAGGGATATGACCCAGCTATTTATCCAACAATGTGGGAAACTCATCCAAATTTTCATTTCTTTTTAAAGAAAACCCAAGAAGTCTTTGGAGATGTACAGGAGGATGAAGAGCTGCGAAGGTGGGTGTGTTCTCTTACCTGTAAATGTGAATTATTTTTAACTAACCAGTTAAAAATGACTTTTTCAAGATACCTAACAGTGGGGGTGTGATTCAGAGCTCACTGTTCTTATTTTTACTTTCTGCTGACATCACTTTTGAATCATCCCATATTTATTTATACCACAAAACCCCACTGACAATAACTCACATCTGTAAGTTTTTAAGAGGAGCTTTTTGGAGTTTTCCCCCTCCTTTTTCATATCCTTGCTCCCTTTCTGGCAGTGAACTATTCACATTTAAATGACAGTTGATGTGTTGTGTTTCAGTAGCTGTTCCTGCATTAAAAACAAACCCTTTTTTTAGGGTTATTTACCTGCTCCAGTCTCGCCCTATGGATTACAGTTCAAGAATGCTTTTTGCAATTACAACATCTGACACATCTGTGAGTTGCTAAATTCTTGGTTTACCTTTTTATCTCTTATTATAATCAAATGCAGTTTGCTTTACTGCAAGAGCTTCAACTTTTGGCCTTTGCCTCTGTGTTTTGGATGGTTTGTGATTTATATGAGCTCTGTGTGTTCCTCCCTTCACCAACCTTTGCTTAAAACTGATTTTCACTGAATTTTGCTATTAACTCTCAAGAGCAGCCCTTGAACTCTGGGTTTTCTATTGCTGATTTCTATTTTCTATTGCTGATGTTATCTGAAATAACTTCGTGGAACATTTGCTAGAGTGTCCCTTAAGCTGCTGCAAGACATTGGCATCCACTTCGGGTGGAATGAAAGCAGAGTGGTGAAATTATTTTCAGCAGGACCTTGACCTCCAGTTTTCCCACACCTAATTACATTTGTGCTACAATAATCACAAATATTTTGTATATAATACGAATATTTTGTATATAATAACCACATGTACTTTTCTTGCCTGTATTAACAATCTGAAACCTAGAAAAGCAGAGGGTTTTATACAGCTGGGATGATCCTTTGCAGTTGTTCAGGCAGTAGCTGTGACTTTGGGACTGTGTTTTCCCCCTCAGCCCTTTGGTGACACCCAGCTGACCTTTGCTCACAGGACCAGAGCCTTCAGGTGTTTGCTCTACCTGGCAGACACCAGCACTGTGGAATCCCTCTTCAAGAAACCCATTGAGAAAGTCAAGTAAGAGGGATTTTTTACATATTAAAGGACATTTTTCAGTGTTATCCTGAGCTTGGATTCGTGGATTAAAAGAAGAACATCACTTAACACCTGCTTTGGGGTTGGGGGGTTATTTTCACAGGTATTTTCTGAAGTGCTGCATTTATCTGGCAGAGTTTGAGATCTTGAATATTCCATACACTTATGAATCATTCCACAAGAGCCCTAAGGAAGGCATGATTAAAGGGCTGTGGAAGAACCACAGTCACGAACCCAGGGTAGGAATTTTAAATCCTTTCTAAATTTTGTTACACTCTCTGGGAATTTATACCTCTCTGCAAAGCACAGCCTTTTCTAAACATTTTTTTTTTCAATGTACTCTGGAAATGACAGATAAAAGCTTTACCCTTTATTAGAAGATAAAATACCACATTTAGGTGGTTTAGCTTTTGTTCCTCCCATGTGTGCAATAATTTTGGAAGTGGCTTGGAAAGGTTTGAAGGTGGTGAATTTCTGTTAAAATGCAGCATGTCCTTGCTCCCCTTCAGGCTGTGAGACTGGTGACAGAGCTGAGTTTGGAATACCAAGTCTATGACCCCCAGCTCTGGAATGGCCTCCTACAGAAGCTCCTGGGCTTCAACATGGTAAGGGATTTTTTAAGGCTAAAACTCTGCAGCAAGGGGAGAAAAAGGTTGGGTTTATCCAGTGATTTGTGAAGAACAGGATGGGTACAGAAATGATAAACCATTGTTGCTCTGAGACACTGAACTGGTGAAGATTTGAGGAATTTGAATTTTGATCTTAAATTGTTATACTTGGATTTTTTTAAAAGCTGTTCAAAATAAATCTTATAATAACAAATTGAATTTTTTCTTCATATTATTATCAATTTATAATGTAATAGGCACATTCCTGGGTGCAAATCTATACAAACTGTGCACACATGTATTTCCATGTGTGTACATATATCCATGAGCCCTAAAATGTATTTGTGATGATGGAAATCCTGATTGCTGCCATCCAGAATCCTAATTGCCTGTGACTGTCAAACATTATGTGAATTGCTGCAGCCTGAGGAGGTAACAGATGTACCTGGCAGTGTGGTTGATAATTTAATTCACTGAACTACAGAGCAAATTTCCATAGGTGTCAAAGGAACACAGGTACCTTGAGAAACTCTAAGTTTGCATGCTGCAGACAAAACAAGCTAAATTTGGCAATAATGTACAGTTTTCTGCCAAATCTGCAGAAACACCAAAGGACTTGAATTTTTTTCTTCCAGATTCAGTATTTAAGAAGAGTTTTGGTTGCAATTACTGGGATTCCTTCATTATGGGAGGTAAGCAAATATTATCTGGCTCCTCATCTTTTTCTTCACTTAACAGGAACTTGGAGTGTTTGTGTGTCAGCCATGAAAAGATTCTTTTTGAATTGCTATTATTCCTGTGGCAGTGCAGTATAGCAGTAAACACTGGCCAGAATCAGTCAGAATATTGCTAAATCTTAGATCTGAGCTAAGGAAAGCAGCGTTAGGGAATAATTCAGGATAAAGAAAAAGGAACATTGGCAGGTTTCCTCCAGGTGCAGAGGGTCAGGGTGGCTGTGTTTATAACACTTTTGGTTACACCTGGTTTTTGCTGTAACTTGAACATGAACTTTGTTGCCCTCAGATTCCCAGCTTCGGCCGAGCCTGGCGCAGCGTGGTCCTGTCCCCCTTCCTCACAGGTGGGGCTGCACTCCCTGCCCTGCTCCTGGAGTAACTTGGTTGTAGATTTGCTCCACCTTGATCTCTTTCTCTCTTTCTCAGCCTCGTGCCCACCGAGTCCCAGGCAGCTGCAGGAGTGCAGGGAGGGCTTTGTGCTCCTGCTCAGGTGAGGCCCCAGCCCTGCTGTGCATGAGGGACACCTGCCCTGCCTTTGCAGTGTGAACAGCTCATTGTTCCTTATTCCAGTAGCTCAATGCTCTGACCTGCTCAAAACACCCACCAGAGCTCAGAGAGCCCGACTTGAACCCAAGTTAGTTGGGAGATAAATTAGGTTTGGGTTGGGAGGGACCCTGAAGGTTACCTGGAGAGGGATCCTCCGCTGCTGTGCACACACATCTGTGCCAAAGCTCTGCTCTGGGCAAGTGGGCAACAACTGCCCTCAAAATGGGCTCTTTAGAAAGAGAAGATGGAGGTGTGGTTTGGGGTTTAAGGAAATCCTCATGGGTTTGTATTCAGTGAAAGTTCAACTTGCTTGGCTATTTCTGGCATTAATGTGAGGTAGAAATGTGTTGTCCTACCTGACTTCCAAATCTCAGGGCAGATTTGCTGAGAGCTCTGAGCCATCCAGGTAAACAAATCACAGCTGAGAACTTCCCTCCTGATCTCCTGAAGGTGTCCTGTCCTGGCTGACCTGGATCTTGTTGGAATTGCTAAACAATACACCCAGCTGGACCTTCCAGCTTTTGCCCTGGGCTGCCTCCTGGTCATTCCTCACTCTGAGAAGAGAGAGCAGCAAATTCAGGTAAATCAGAAGTTTTGTGTCCTGTCTCTGCAAGGGCAACGTCCTCAAGCATGTCCTGCTCACCAGAGCAGTCAAAGGTGAATTCCAGTTAACTTCAGCACATCCCTGCTGATAAATGCTCAACATCTGCCACCATCAAAGGCTTCTAAAGGGATCATGTGAACACTTCCTCCTTCTTCTTTTAAAACTTCAGTCACCCCCAGTGGCTTTGTCATCTGACTTTGCCTTTAGAGAATTTGAGGATGTTTTTATGAGATCCCACCCATAAAGCACATGGAAAAAAAAACCACAAAACAAACCAGTAAAACCCAAGCCAGAGCAGATGGTAAGAAAAGCACTGAATCCTACTTTGGAAGGGAGTTGAGCTGAAAGCTCCTGACTTCCAAGGAAGGTGTTTGCTATGCACCAGCTCTGATAGAAACCTTCTGCCTTACAGCCATGTCCTCACCACCCATGAACCTTGGCATTTTCCCTGCTCCTCTCATTTGTTTCCATTAATTTCTGCTCTGCATTGTTCTCCCAGATGAAGCATTAGAGGCTGTTCCCATATTTTGCCACCAGCAAACTGGGACCAGTAAAGGCACTTGAAATTCTTTGACTTCCAGTCATTAAATTCCTCTCAGAAAGGTTTCCCCAAATCACAGCTGAGGTGTAAGACACAACCTGCTGGCAATGAGTCCAACAATCCTCTGACAGCTACAGCAAAACACCACTGGAGAGAGCTAAAAGCAACACTTTGAGTCCAAGCACACAGATCCTGGTTTGGTAATTCTGTATTTGCACCTAGAGTTTCAAAAGATTTCTGAATAAATCAAATATTTGTTCTGAAGGGAGTGTTCCTGCTTTAATCAATCACAGAATAATAATGTTTTGTAACTTCTTTTCACAAGGGTTTGTTATCAACCTGTAAGAAAGAAACTGTGCTGCAACAATTGGATGAACACATGGACACTGGAGAACTGGTAGCATTTGCTTCCCAGGTAAATAAATCAAATTTACTTAATTTCCCTTTGACTTGGAGGTTTTTTGATAGAAAAGTGTTCACAGGACCTTCTTTTCTCTCTCCTCTGATCTTGTCCAACCTTACTTGGCTTTGAATGCTCAAAAAATGTAGAATCCTTGTAAAATGCATTTTTATTTCTGTTGTGCAACTGATAAATTTCTTGTACACAGCCAGTGCCATGTTCTGGGCTGTCTCTCTTTGGAGGGCAGCAGAACCACCTTGTTTTTCCTGAGTAAATATTCGAGCCTAAAAAGCCAAAGGGTTTAGGAAATTGCACTTTTGCTTTGCCTTGAGCTGCCTCCCCATGGCCAAGTTTAACTCACTTCCCTCTCTGAATCTGGGATCAGTTTTCAAAAAATCAGCCAATTCACAGCACTTAAATAAAATGTAAAAAAACCCCAAAACCTATTCTCTGTAGAGTCCAATATGAAAACTATGAGCTCTTTCCATTCAAAAGTAAAATCACATTTGTCTAAAATATTAACACTTCTCATTACTAACACTTAAATCTACAGATCAGCTCTTTGGTTCTGGACAGTATCATCAATGAGAAGCTCTATGAACAGTTCTGGAAAACCAAATATTATCCACTCTTAAAGCAACACCTGATAAACACCCACAGAATAAAAGAGCTGGTGGATTATTTTGCCAAAAACAACTGGTAAGTTAATAAATGGTAAAAAACCAGCTGTAACTGGTGGCAATTGCAGGAATTAAATCTCACCATTATATAATTTTCCTTTGTTTGAAGTCATGAAGGTTTTCTAATATTTAGTCTCCAGGGATTTTTAAGTATTGCTAAGTTAATAAAGAAATAAATTTCATCTCACTAGGACAGAGTTTTACAGCCATTCAAGACCAAGTAACAGATCAAATGCAGTTAAAATAGAAGCAACCAGAGTGAGATAATCAAAACCTTGACCTTACCTTTAGATGAATCCAGCTCAGGGCATCACAGAGTCAGAGTTTCAGCAACAAAAACACTCAGAAAAAAAATAAATGAGCTGCCTGTACTGAAGACTCGGGAATTGGTGGTCTTGCCACGAAGTTTTCAAGAACTAAAAGCCCTTTTTGTGCTCCACTTAAATCACAAAGGGAGCTGGGCTGGGCCCCACTCACCTGGGGACTCAGAGCACCTGGGGCTGCTCTCACACCTGGGCACACTCAGAGCCCAGCCCTGGCACTGCAGGGCACTGTTACCACTGGTCCTACACTCAGCCAGGGACTGGAACCAAGGAACACTGAAATTCTGCATTTATGGGTTTTATTAACAGCCCAAGGAACAGCCAGGCTTGTTTCCTCTACTGGGAAATGACAGGGCCCATCTGACTTCAAGCTATGGGATCACACTTTGGTTTTTTGCTTCTGTTGTCTGAATTTTTGGCTTTTAGAGAGCTTAATTTGACAAAGGATCCAATTTTGCCTCTTACAGCCTTGATGATGCAACAACCCTTGATTCAAGAGTACCAAAAGAAATGTGGAAACCCTGCTCTGGCAGATGTCCCAGCATCTCATCTCCTGCAGGTAAAACAAAAAACCACCTCTCCTCCTCAGGCAGTGTTTTCTCCTTTTTCTCTAAAGGTTTTCACCTGACTTCTTGCAAAAATACTTTGTAGCTGATCTACTTTAGTAACATGTACTGCATATAATAAACTATCCCCTCATTAATTCAAAGAATTCATTCTACCTGAACCACATCTGTGTCCTGGATCACATCCCATTCTCCTAAGCCCTATTAATGTTGTTCTTTCACCTTCCAGATGTACCTGGATGGATCAGAGGGGTCCTGTGTCCTGGAAGTGCCATAAATTAGGTTGAGATTTCCCCTTTTCCCTCCTCCCTGTCCTGGCAGGAGGTTGGGCTGTGCATTCACAACTCTTGTACTGCTCAGGAGAACATCAGACTAAAACCCCAAAGCTTTCACCAGGAGCATCCAGTACCTCTCCACGTTTCCCAGCTGTTCTAGGCTGCTTCTCCTCCATTCCCCACCCCCACAAAAACAGTTCAGGCTCAGCAGAATTTCCTGTTTGGAGTCACCAGTTCATACTCAGCACTTTAGGAAGGAGTAAAGTTTGTTTCCTTTCCTCTGGCTTTCCCCGTGTTCAGGCCTGCTGCCAGGACCTCTCTGAGATGTCCCCCACAGCAGCAGAACTTTGTCATCCCTGTGATGAACTGTTTAAAACTGCAGGGGCTGTGGCTCATGTAAAATACTTTGTAGACAAATTGTAAGTGTAACTTTACAAACTTATGTATCAGTTTTGGCCTTAAGTAAAAACAAAGAAACTTGTGTGTCAATTTTAGCCTTACAATGTAAATTAAAAAGAAATAAACTTGTGCATCTATTTGGCCCCTTACAATATTCTATAAACCTCTTAATTATGAATTTGTCAATAAATTGATGTTCCAGTCAATTGAATTCTCTGAATTTCACATGCCAAGGTTTTCTTTTCAACTTTTCTCTGATTGCATGAAGTGCAATTAGCCAGAGGTTCTTGAGACACCAGCCTGAAATGTCTTTTTATCCAGGGCAAAGCAGATTTATTTGGAATAGAAATGAGTTATTCAGTCAGCTCATGACACACACAGAAAGAAGGGTTCCAGCTGATGGAAAAATCATAATCCAAAGGCCAAGGAAACTTCCCCCATCCTAAACATTCTGATGGAGGAGGCAAAAGGTAAAAATCGGTTTTGTTGGAAAGTTACAGCAGTTGTGAGAAAGGGGAGCTGTTCAATACATTCAGGTGCCTGCAGCTGTGGGAACAGAGGAGCCAAAGGTGCTGCTCCTGAACAACCCAGGGTTAACCTCAGCAGCTTTGAGTCACATGGAATTCATCACTGAGAGCCTCTGTGCATGGAGCAAAGAGAGCAGGAAATGGAGTGTCAGATGTGAGCCACAAATAAAGGAAAATACAGGGAAGCCTCTCCTCACTGGGTATGGATTGAGTGAGATCATCACTCAGGAAAGCACAGGGAGAGCTGAAAGACTCAAACTCTACTGAAATTACAAGGTAATTGTAATCCTTTCACAGTCTATCAAGCCATTTTACTCCTTGAACTTAGCTGAGAATGTTAAATTGAGACAATTAAATATAAACTGGGTTCTGGAGCAAACCCAGCCTGGTCCCAGAGCCCTCAGTCTCTGTTCCAGCCCTGTCCAAGCACCCCTTGGAAGGGGAACCCCAAACCACCACAACTGCTGCATTCCTCCCCAACACCACCTCACCAGGCTCAGCTTTTCTATGAAGTGGAGTTTATTACATTAGGGAACAGTATTTAGACAGTTATCTTAATGGAATATTTTACAAATCATACAGAGAAAAGCAAACACAAGGTTGTTTAAATTCATGACAAGAAGTTACATTGTTGAGCTGTTAGAGACAGTGCAGGGCTGTAAACGAGCAAGCAAGTTTTGGAACTTGCAGTTCAGAAGGAGATGGTAAAAATACCAGACAAGCAAAAACATTTCTTAGGATTTCTTGTACTCAATTCTTTCTACTTTCACATCATCTCCAATTAGTTGATAGACATATGTAACTACTGTAGAAGCCTGGATGTCCATCAGCACAAATGAAGGAATGATGTTGCTGGAAAGAGAGGAAAAAATTCACAGTGATTGTTTGTCTATAACCCTCTTAGAGTTTTACCACTCTTCAGCAGAAATCACTTCAGGAAAAATGGGAATTAATTCTGTAAGTACAGCACAGAGATCTGAGGCTGTGAGCATTTCATGTTTCAGTCCAGGAGACTGAGCCAGTCCAGCTGGGTGAGTTATACAACTCTAACTATCCTCTCCCTGACACTTAAACCACAAATATTAACCCTCAGGAGTTTGTAGTTCAGTTTTGTACAAAAAAAACCCCAAAAACAACAAACCAAAAAAAGTCTCCCCAATATTCACTTACTTCTCTAAGGCATGGTAGGCTCCTGTGGCTGATCCTGGGTTGATATAGAATTTATTTTCATGTTCAAATGCCTCAAATTTGTGTGTGTGCCCTGAAATGAGGATGTCCACATCAAACTGCCTCTGGAGCAGAGCCAGGCTGGCCATGTCACCCCAGGGGATCACCTGATGGCCATGAATCAGCCCAATTTTGAACTGTCCAACAGTCACAACTTTCTGCTCAGGGTAATTCAGGTTCTAAAAGCAAAGAAAATAAACCAAACCCAGATTAGACAGATTTCTCCTTAAACCCAACCCTATTGCACCACCCAGAAGGGGAGAGCTCAGGAACTCATTCCACCTTTTTTACTTGAATCAACTCCAAACGTGACAAACTTAAAGGATACCCCAAGAAAAGCAGACAGTACCTCATCAAAGTCCCCTCTGACAACATGAACATCCCCAGCCAGGGTCTTGAGGTAGTCATAGGTGTCCTTGGTGCAGAGGTTCCCTGTGCACAGGATGTGCTGGATCTTGCCAGGCACCAGCAGCTTCTTGAACTTGGCCGGGAGGCTGTTACAGCGATGGGGGATGTGCAGGTCACCCAGCACCAGCACCAACTGCAGGGACACACAGGGGACACACAGGGACAGAGAGAGAGGGGGGACACAGGGACAGAGAGAGAGGGGGGACACAGGGACAGACAGGGGACACACAGGGACAGAGAGAGAGAAGGGGGACACACACGGGGGACACACAGGGACAGAGAGAGAGGGGGGACACAGGGACAGACAGGGGACACACAGGGACAGACAGGGAGGGGGGACACAGGGACAGACAGAGAGGGAGGGGACACACAGGGACAGGGACAGACACGGGGGACACACACAGGGGACACACAGGGACAGAGAGAGAGGGGACACACAGGGACAGGGACAGACAGGGGGGACACACACGGGGGACACACAGGGACAGAGAGAGAGGGGACACACAGGGCCAGAGAGAGAGAGAGGGGACACACAGGGCTTAGGGCACAGCCAGCACCGCAGTGTCCCCTGCACTGTCCCCAGCCTGGCATTTAGACCCAAAAGCTGCTGCAGTGAGGATGGAATGGGGATGGGATTTTGCTCCAGCAGGGGCTTTGCCAGGCCATGAGCAGAGGGGGCTTTACAAACAGATTTATTTGTGGTTTGTTGCTGAAGGCCCACAGTGCAATAGTTGCACTGCTAACACATTCCTGTTGCATTACCTGATGTATTTTACACAAATTTGGGAGCTGCCATAAACCATCCCACCGTTTTTTCTCTCTCAGACCTGGCTAAACTGCAGCCACTTCTCTTAAAAAAATCTCTTCATCCAAGCTTCTCTCCCCTTACTAAAAAAAAAAAAAAAAAAACAAAAAAAAAACCACCCCAAAATATTTTTAAAAAGCAGCAAATTTGCAGCATGTGTTAATAGCTGACCAGAGGAGAAGAGCATTCAGAGTCCTCATGGCAGAAACCACTGAAAAACTGAACAAGGCTAAAAAATAACAACAAAATAGAAACAGGGCACTGCAGAAAAGCCAATCCAGGCCACTGCACAGTGCTCCTGTCACCACCTCTATACATTTACAGTTTCAGATGCCAGAATAAAAATGTAGTGAGGGGCTTCAAAATCAAGGACTGAGATGATGCAAGGCCATGGCTTAACAGCACAGGCCTTAAATCTGCAAATAAAGCAATAATGCAAGCAACACAGGGCAAATTAATTGTGCAAAAAGGGCATGAGAAGCTTTACAAAGCAGGGAATGTTATGGCACTGCTCTGGGAAAACCCTGGATCTGGAAACACTCAGCCCTAGGAACTCAAAGAATGGCTCCAAATTAAAGAGATTTTTATCTTCCACTTCATGTTAGAGGGGCAGTTCCTAAAAGGACACCCTCAAATGTGTTTGTAAAGGACACAGCCCAGATTTATTTCTAGAAACAAATATAACTAGGCTAAGAAATTGTATTTTTAAAGATTATTTTCCCTCATGGGTTTTTAGGCCATGCAGTTACCTTCAGGCTAACAGTCCTCAAGAAGGCAGAGGGAGCTTGGGTGGTATTTTTGATTGGTTTAGGGTTTGTTGTTTTTTTTTTTTATATTAAGAACATCTCAGTGCCACCATCAAACCCACCTGGAGACAGATGGTTGAAAGTATTGGTAATGCAATACAAGAGCTTTTTAATCAATGAGTGACCAATACAAAATGAAACCAAGAGGGAAAAAAAAAGACATTTTTGATAGGTTACCAAAACTGGTAACAGTGATTTGGATTAATAAGTGGCAATAGATAGATTGTCTCACTGTTGCCTGAAGGATTTCAGTGTGCAGTACCATTATGTATTTGATGTTTAATAAAATTAATAAAATTATCCTGCCACTCACACACCCCACTGAGCCAGCAGCGTGTGCTCTCAGCACAGATGTCCCCTGTGCTGAGCAAATACCAGCCCCACACTTCCCCAGAATTCCCATTCCAGCTCCCATTCATTGCAGTAACCAAACCAACCGAACAGCACTGCAAGGTTCAATCACCACGCGTATCTAGAGCTTAAAGCAGTGGCGAAAAATGATAAAACACCTGGATTTTGGGGGTGATCTGGTGGGCCAGCAGCCCCTAAATTGATCGGAGCCAGCTGCCAGTGGCACGGAGGAACACGAAGGAGCCTTTCCCTTCCCAGGGGTGTTAGGAGAGCCAAGGAGTGACTTACTCTGTGCCCAGCCTGATTGGAATGGAGGAGTTGATTGCAGGGGATGAGAAACAGGGCGGAACATGATCAATGTTAAACGAGAGGAAGCAACAGAAGAGAAAACACAGCCAAATGAACGGGCAAATCATAATTAATGAATTGTCGATGTTATGAAAGAAGCGTTAAATAATTAAAAAAAAAATTAATGCGATTACGATAAAATTAATACAAATTATAAAGGGAGCTCCTGCAGCCGCGGCCCGGCCCTCACCCCCCTGGGGGCCTCGCCTCAGCTGGGGGCCGCCCTCCCGCCCGCTCTCCCGCAGCCCGGCCGGGTCGGGCCCGGCTGTTGTGGCCGTGCCGGGGGTTCCGGTGTGCCCGGAGATCCCGGGGAGATCCCGGGGAGCCCCCGGGGTCCCCCCGCTCTCACCATCGCGCCCGCTCCGCTCCGGCCCTCCCGGAACCGCCCGGCACCGGCACCGCCCCCGCTACGGCGCCTGCGAAGGGACAATAGAGCCCTGAACGCGTCCGTGCCGCATCCCGCTGGCTGGGTTTTTACACACGTGAAACGAGAGTTGTTCGCAAAACGAGCCAATAATGACGAGAGAGAGAGAGACAAACACTGGTTATTTATTTATTTCAGAGTTGCGCAAGCCTGGGCGCTCCGTGGTCTCCCACAATCCAAGCACCCCACCTATCAATTCTTTTTACTCTTTTTGCATTTTAGGAAACAAAAGAATTGATGTTCATTGGCTACAAGCTACATAGTTACATTATTAATTAGTATTCTATTGTTTATGATTCTCTTGCTTCCCATGCTAATCAGTGCCATGCTCAGCCCTTCTCTTTTGGGTTGAGGGCGTTTCCCGGCTCTGTCCATGGGCTGGTGCTGCCGAGGGCGGCTCCGATGTCTGCTCTGGGACAGGGACAGGACCCGGGGAGCGGCTGGAGCTGTGTCAGGGGGATTCAGGTTGGAGATCAGGGAAAGGTTCTCCCTCAGAGGATGCTGGGCACTGCCCAGGGAACGGGCACGGCCCGGAGACCACCAGAGCTCCAGGAGAGGCTGGACGATGCTCTCAGGAACGCACAGGGTGGGATTGTCGGGGTGTCTGTGCAGGGCCAGGGGTTGGGCTGAAGATCCCTGAGGGTAACTCGGGACAATCCCCAATTCCACAATTCCATAATTCCATAAAATTCCATAATTCCACAATTCCACAATTCCATAATCCCCGGGTTCCACTTCCGGGGCTCCGCGCGGCGCCCGCCCCGCCCTCACGGCGTTTCCCGCCCTCCGCGGCCGTGAGGGGAGGGGGGGCGGCCGTGAGGGGAGGGAGGGGAGAGCCATGAAGTGCGTGATCGGGGGGGCGCAGCTCCGAGGTACCGGGACCGGGCAGCCCGGCACACGCGGGGATTGGTGCGGGACACCGGGAACGCGGCACCCCCGGCACTGCCCTGAGCGGAACACGAGCCCCGGGAGCGGAGCGGGGCGGGGGATCCGCCTCTCCCTCATCGCGGCGGGCATCGGGCGCTGTGCGGGTGTGCGCGGCTGGGCCTGTTGGGATGGGCAGGATTGGGGACAGCCAGGCCTGGCTCCGTGTCCCCTGTGCAGCTCCAGGGCACAGCTCCGCTCCATTCTGAGGGAAAAGCTGCTCGCCGGAGGGATCCAGGGCCTCTGCTAGGCTCCGCTGTTTCTTAGGATTCCATTTCTCCACATGTCCCTTTGCTTCTCAGGCTTTTCCCCTGCTAAATGTAATTTCTAGCCCCGGTGGTTTTGTCTGATTGACCTAATTTGTGGGAACTCCAGGCGCCGCAAAGCGACATCCGAGGTGCCTCATCAGAGGCAGCTTTCCAAAACATTGAGGGTTTGGATAATTAAAATCTTAATTAAATTGAAAAAATAACAGTTTCCACCATCCATTTTCTTTCGAATGTATAAGAAATTTGTAATGCTTCCTCTTGGATTATTCTGGAGAAAGTGCAGGGCCACCTTTTTATCTTTTTGTTTTAATTTGGAATGCATATTGCAGTGTTTTCTTTCCCTGGCAGTGTTTGGAAGAGCAATACATGCCATAGCACGGATTAGTGATGAATTTTGGTTTGACCCCGTAGAAAAAGGTGTAAGTGAATTTTATTTCTTCTAATTTAAAAATCTTTATTATAAGCCCAGTATTTATGCAATTGGATATTGTGTTTTTCCACGGGTACCTTTCAGTCCATCACATTCTTAGCTCCCTCCACTTTCAGTATGGACACATGCCATATTTTCTGTGATTTTAATTATTGTGGAAGATTTCATTCCTACTCTGCCCTAAGATCCTTTGATTTTTTGCTGTCCAGGATATCTGGGTTAATGCCACAGGGGTCAGTCCTGTTGTCACAGGTCACAAGGTTTGGGCTTTGTACCACAGAGGAGTGAAAACAACATGTTTTGTACTGCTGTGACTCAACAGGAAGAACACATCCATTAATGCCTCTGATTAATCAAACCTCATTTCCAGCAGAATTAGTGTTTGCTCCAGAGGTTCCTTAGGTAAAAGTGATCAACTCTCCTTGGCTCACTGGGAGGATGGAAATCACAACTGGAGATATTTTGTTTTGTACCTGGGGGATTTTGAGGTGTCTTTGCTCATCTGTATGGATCATGTCCCTCAAATGCAAACACAAGCTGAGCTCTGGGTGTTTGGGTAACTCAATTATTTTTATTTAAAAATGAAAATAAAATAAAAATGCATATTTAAAATTTTTTGAATCATTTTGAGATGTAAATTCCAGGTTTGCTGGTGGCACTGAAGCCCAGAGGAGGCTCTTTTTAAAAGGTTAAGTTTTGAGTTAATAAATTATTTTACTCCTGTTCCCTCAGTGGTTGGATTCAGTGATGCTGGAGTTCTTTTGCAGCCCTAAGGACTCTGTGATTCCATTTCCAGCTTGCCTTAAGATCAGTGAATTCCTCGAGGTCAGCATATGCTTGTGTGTTCTTCTCATCCATGTTTTTCCAGCATTACTGCTGGACAGCTGGGAGCCAGCCCTGTCAGAAGGAGAAGCAGCCATCCCTCCCCTGTAAATTGATAATTAAGGTACATTTTAGTGAGTTGTTACACACAGCAGCAAATTGAGCCAATTTCAGCTGAAATTGTGGTGGGTGAGGATCAGCCTGGGCTCTCCCAGTGTCCCCAGAGCAGTTTGGGGAAGCCTTCAGAGCAGCAGCTTGAGATAAATCAGGGTACAAACCCAGGGAAATTTATGTTTATTGCAAAGCTGCTCTGAACTGATTTTTTTTTGTTTGTTTTTTTTTTCAGTCAGTTCTCCCTGTGTTTAGATGTGTAAATGTGCTGGAAAGGAATGTAGAGAAATGCAGCATCTGCACCAGCCCCAGTGAGCAGCACATCACCTTCCAGCTGCTCTGCAGGCACGGTGAGCTCACTGGGAGCCACAATTAATGCCAGCAGCAGCAGCAGCAGCAGCAGAGCTCTGTCCTCCTGAGCCCAGCAGCACTGGGGGCGTTCATCAGCCCCTGCAGGACAAACCTCATCTCCCCCACGGAGCTGTGTGTGCTGCAGCACGGTCTGTGTGTCACTGAGGGGTCACTGGTGTAGGATAATGCGCTGAGCTGTGTCTGCAGACAGCTGGGCTCCCTCAGCCCACCCTCCCAGAGATCTGCAGGGTTTGTGTTCTGCACTCCACTCCCATTTCTGTTCTTTTCCCAGTTAATTACTGGGGCTCTTTCCCACCCTGCCTTTGTTGGTTTATTTCTTGTGGATCCTTAAAAAGCTCGGATGCTGTCCAGGCACAGCTAACGGGCTGGAGGGAGCCTAAGATGGCAGGTGGATTCTTTTCCTGTTTGTGGTGACTTATTTCCATGGAGCTGGGCTAAGTCACTTGGTTACTTCCTCTATTGAACAATTAATATTAAAAAAAAACAACAAAACTGAAATTACAGCCAAGCACTGATTTTTGTTCGTTTCCTTCATACTCAGGTGTTGTAAAAACCTATAACCTGACATTTCAGGAGTGTGATCCCTTGCAGGCTGTTTTTGCAAAGCACATGTGTCCAAACATTCTTAAAGTCCACTCCAGGTAACAAACACAGAAATATTTTTTTTGAGTTTAACTTTTCAATGTAACAAATGCTAAATAGTCATAGATAGAATTATTTCAGTGTTGAATGACATTTTATAGGCTGCTGGCTGATGTGATGATCCACTTCCCAAGCAGTCAGGAAGAAATAACCCTGTCAGTAACTCCAGTGAAAGTTTGTTTCAAGAGTTACACTGAGGAAGACACTGGTAAGGAAATTCAAAATGTGAACCAATCCTTGGGCTTTTAACATTTTTTTTTTTGAGGTGAACTCCAGGAATAATAACTGTCACGACATAAATGTGGGATGAATTTTATGACTGAGTGACATTTTTAACAGAACATTAGAGAGAGAGATTTCAAGTCATGCTGCCACCCTCTGGTTTTAATAAATTAAATCAATTTAAATAAATTGAAACATCTTCCTGGTGTCAGTGGCAGATCTCAGACTGAGCAGCCAATTGAAATAAATTATGCCACTTGCTGTAGGCTTTGAAAGAGGTAATTACTGTGCTGCAAGAGCAGCAGCCTGGCAACTGCCAGGAAAAAGGGGATAATTTCATGTTTTAAAAAGAACTATTTAAATCTGAATACCACAATTATAGAATTGATATCATTAGAGAGTATATTTTAGTCTGAGGACAGCACAGAGTGTCAGCAAGCCCTGCACTGTTATGCCATGGTCTCCACATCTCCAGGAGGTGGAGAATGAGCTGGAGATTCTTGGGGTGTGACTCCAGTTTTGGAGATGACATTGTGGTTTTGAAGCAGAGGTTCTTGTGTATCATATAATAGAGAGATGCTTTTCATACCTGTGACCAAAGCTGGGGGAAGGACCTGGGAGGAGCTCAGGGCTGGGAGCTGGGCTGGGACCAGGCTAAGAGAAGGATCAAGGGGCAGAAAGTGGCTGGAGTGAAACGGGGCAAAGAAAGAGATTGATTGCATTTTGAATGACACGTCTGGTCCCTTCAGAAACATTCACTTCCCACGACTATTGTAAGAAAGAAAGTGAAAAAATGGTTCAAGTGTGAAGAGATACCAAGGGTTCTGTGAGGGAAGGGAGGGGAGGCAGTGAGAGGTGCTGGGAATCTCCCTGGCTGCAGCTCCTCTGTGTCCTTGGCCTGGGGGATCCACAGGAATCAAACACCCCCTGCCACAGGCACAAGGAGCCTCTCAAAGAGCCTCTTTGAACCCCGGGAGATGAAACAAGGGAGCAGAGAAAGGGAAGAG
The DNA here is from genome assembly GCF_012460135.2 of Molothrus ater. Lineage (NCBI taxonomy): Eukaryota > Metazoa > Chordata > Aves > Passeriformes > Icteridae > Molothrus > Molothrus ater. Next base: position 3,481,266 of record NC_050495.2, read on the forward strand.
TGGCAATGGCCTGGAGCACTTCCTGCTGTGGGATTTCTCTGAGCTCTCCAGACTGTCACAGCCAGGAAATTGCCCCTCTCACTTTCTCCTCACACACCCACGGACAGCCACGGAGCCACCTCGTGGTAACAAAAACCTGAACACCTGAAAGTGAGCAGCCAATTTCCTGCTGCCACTTTCCTGTGTCAGGAAAAGATTGTCATTTAAAACAAAGAGCCTCTGTCCACCTCCATTGTGCTCTGGTGATTGTCAGTAATTTTGATTAATCTCTTCAAGTCACGCTGCATTTTGGGCTTCCCATCCATACAACAATAGGCAGCTGGGAATATTATTTGTGATGGATGCCTGTGGAAGAAGCAGATCTGCAAGAACAGCAGCAGGTGCAAGGTTAGATCACACAGCAGAACACGGAATGGGTTCTGTTAAAATCCATTCAGATCTACACAATGTACTGAAAATAAATGGAGGATTTTACTTAATTCTAATATGCATATAAGCTAAACATTTATTAATATTAGCCACTATAAAAACACAATCATTTGTTCAAACAATGCTTATGAAAAAACCTCAGGGTTACAATCACAGCTTTGTTGAGTTCAAACTTCACTGCTGTGAGTCCCTGACTTTGTTGTTATCTCAAACAGACTTTTCAAGGACAATGCTTACTGAGATACAGCTCAGCCCAGAGGAATTTGACTACTTTCAAGTTGGAGTCGATTCTGAAGTGACATTTTGCCTTAAAGAACTGAGGGTAAAGTAAGAATTTGTCTGGGAAGAAAACCCATTTCTCATTGATTTGCTTGACTGGACCAGGACAGCATGGGATGGTCCCTGTGTCCCACCAGCCCTCCTGACTGCAGCAGGGTTTCAGCACCTGGTGAGGATTAGCTTTAAACCCCAGGGTCCTTTGAAAGGCAAACAAACACTTCTGAAACAGGGATGAGGTTTCTGTGCGGGGCAGACACAGCACAGCTGCCCCAGGGAAGCATTGAGCCCAGGGCAGTTCTCCATGCAGAGCCTCCTCTGGCAAGGCTCTGGCAGGGAAGGACAGAAACCAGCTTGGAAGCAGCCGAATTTTCCCCTCTTTTTGCCAGTAAACAGCAGCTGGGATAAACTCCCATTCCAGTATCAGTGTTCTGGTTTGACTTTCACCTCACCCCACCCTTCTCTGCAGGGGCTGCTGGCGTTTGCCGAAGCCGTGAGCGTCCCTGTGTCCGTCCACTCGGACAGGAGTGGGAGGTACGTGTGGGGCTGCCCTGCAGGGCCTGCACTACCCAGGGACACTGAACTGCAGGTTCATCCCAAACAGCTCAATCCCAGAGCCATTCCTAACCTGCACTGCAGAGTTTGTAATTCCATATAAACACTGAACTGCAGGTTCATCCCAAACAGCTCAATCCCAGAGCCATTTCTAACCTGCACTGCAGAGTTTGTAATTCCATATGAACACTGAACCCAGGCATGGGCATTGCCAAGGCAGCTGTGCTGACTGATGAGCTCCTGTGTATAAATTACCTGGACACCTGAGGCTCTCAGTCCCCTGCAGGCAATGATTTATTTATTTAGCACTTTAAAGAAACAATACATTTTCTGAATAAATATCATTTTAATAATTACATATTTAATGCTATCATTTGACTCTGACACTGCACAGCATTTGCTGATTGGAGCAGTGAGATCTGTAACAGGAGCCCCTCTCTCATTCCTCAGCAGCAAATCCAGGAGATTTGCAGCTTTTCAGAGGAGGAGCTTTTTAATTGCATAGGTGGAATCACAGGATCTGTAATTCCCTGTGCTGTTTGGTCTCAATCCTTGTGTTCAGACCCATTGCTTTCAGCATTGAGGACCTGCTGCTGGAGGCCAGCTTTATCCTGGCCACCCTGTGTGAGGCTGAGAAGGAGGCAGAGCCTGCCTGCTGCCCACGGCCCCGGGACAGGTAACAGGGGCTGAGGGGGCAGGTGGCCTTAAAGGGGTGAAAACCTCAGGTTTTCACAGGAAAACTGAACTGCAGGGGTTCAGGAACATCTCAGCAGCACAGCAGCACTAAGGGGGTGCAAGAGAGAACGTTCTGTACAAGCTGCTGCTTTCTCATCTCCTCAGGCTCTGGGGGCAGCAGGAGGGAACCTGCTGAGAATCCCCTCTGAAGCTCTGTAATCTTTTCACAAACAGAAAATTAGGATATTCCAATGAAACACAAAGCCAGCTCTAACCTAACCTACTCTGTCCAATCCAGCTCAAGGACTGGCATGGATAAATCTGACCAGACCTCCATGGAGGGAGCCAGCAACGCAGGCACAGCCACTTCCAAAAAGCCACAGCAGAAGGGAAACACTCCGAGCACAGACCCTGCAAAACCCTCGAGTGCTCTGGCAAAACAAGAGGTAAAAAATATTCCCAGAGGCACCGAGAGGGATGGGCCAGGCAGAGCAGGAGCAGCCACGGCCCAGGCAGCAGCAGGAGAGGCCACAGAGGCTCCTTATGCCAAGGTGAGGGAACTCCCCACGGTGCCAGCACTGGAACCCCACGGCTGCTGCTGGGCTGAGCACCCCCACATGCACTGGGGGTTTCAGCGGGATCAGCACAGCTGGAAAACCCCAGCACAGCTGGAAAACCCCAGCACAGCTGGGAGACTCCTGGGGGGCAGGTGGGTTTCACTGGGAAACGCTGCTGGCTGAGAGAGATCTTAGAGTGGCAAAAGCTTCACAAATAATTGATGTCCAAATTCTGCATCACAGAATTCTTACCTGTACAAATGTTGCATTTTCCAGTTCCACTCCTTGTTCTTCGGAGCTGTCTCTTACAAGGAGAAGGCCATTGGTGGCACCTTCCAGAGTCTGGTGACAGCCAGTGACACCGAGGAGGAGCTGGGTGCCTTGCAGAGCTCCCCAGTGCTGTAGTGCAGGGACAGTGGGGAGCAGCGGGAGGGAAGGGCAGGGCAGGCCCAGCCTTTGTCACTGGTGCTGTGACCCAGCAGCACAGAACGTTCTGGAACCCTCAGTGCTCTTGTAATGGCACAAATTTAGGTCACGATTGACTCTGTTGAGGTTTGTGTGCTCTGCAGGAACTGCTGGGGGTTCAGAACACTCTCACTGGAGAGAGGCTCAGTTTGAATTCAAGCTCTGTTACAACATCAGGCACATGAAGCCGCTGTTCTGGTTAAGGGAGAGCTCAGGGTTTTACAGATTCTCCAGAACCAGCCTGTAACTGAAAAACTGAAGTTGTCACAGGACTTTAAAAAATAAAGGTTTGTGTTTGAGACTTGCATTATTCTTTTCCTTCCCTGTGTCTCTCCCAGCACACGTCAGGGCAGTGCAGTGTTTCCAAAGTCACACTGGAACACGACACTGAACGTCCCAGTCAATTGAAGGGTCCTTATCTGTGTGCCAGACGGCTGCAGGAGGCGTTGGGTGACACTCAGGCGTGGCTGAGGGCAGGGCAGGGAGGGCACAGTGACAGCCCAGCCCCCAGCCCTGGCTGTGCCACCAACCACATCCCCACAACAAACAGAGCGTTTGCAGGCAACTTGACTTGAAAAAGCACATTTTAGTATAAATACTATATTTATTAAATATCTTTACAATTTATTTAAATGTATTTACAGAACTATTCCTGCATAAGTTATACCTCAGACATGAAATTCACATAATTGCCTCTTGGGTAAGCATAGATGATAGTCTCATTTTAACAGCAACAAAAAAGCATCCTCAGATACAGACTCAGATTTGCTTCATTGTTTCAGCTATCTTTGTCAGAAACTACTGCATACAGTCGGGTTCTCCACACAGCAGCTGCTCCTCCCCTGGACAAAGGATGTCCCTCACCAAGGGATGGACATTCCATCACTAAACCCTCCCATCCCTGCCAGATCATCACCTCTCCCTTCTCAACTCACTTGTAACTGCCTGGTCCCAAATCTGGTTTTTGGTTTGGTTTTGTTTTCAGCCTGACAAGGACATTTAGGACTGTATGTGGCAGCTCTCCCAAAGATAGCCAGGAAACAGCAAAAGCCTCAGAGCTTCTCCAATTCCCCACATCTCGCCCTGTCCCACCCAATCCCCGTGGCCGCTGCTGCAGCAATCCCGGGTTCCTGGGGCACTAAATACCCATTGATCCTGGGTTCCTCCAGGTCCCTGCTCCCAAGCCAGCAGCTCCCAACACAAACCACAACCCTCTGCAGCAGCTCCAAGGCTCAGCAAACACCTCTCTGTACATTCCTCTCGTGAACATTCCCACTGACCTAACCCTAGCAAGTGTTACTGCTTCATGCATCGCTGGGAATTATTTTTGATAGGATGGGCCCTGTCCTTTCCTTCTCCAAAGATCAGTTGTGCGCAGACAGCATTAAGTTCATAGGAAAAAATCAGGTTTGATATGTTCAGAGTGCACGTCTTAAAAAAAACCCAAAACAATCAAGCATGTGATAAAAATATCAATTCTTTATAATACAGTATTGCTTTATAAACAGATGGAAAAGCTAAAAGCTTTACTGGTCTTTGGTGTGCCCGGTGAGGGAAAAACTCATGATTTGTAAATCAAAACCCAAATTTGTTCTTTATTTAAAAAAACCCAACAGGTCATGGTGTGATATGAGGCAAACGGCTTTGTGGACACAGACAGGGAAGAGCGGGAATCGGGGAATTCCAGACCCTCTGACCCACACACGTCCCCAGGGAAAGCTCTGGAAAGCCGGGAAGGGAACAGGGAGCGCTGGGGACTGTGCTGAGAGCAGAGAACAGCCCGGGGCCACGGGGCAAAGGAAAAGAAGAATTGATCAAATCTGCTCTAATCCAGAAGCGTGCGAGTAAATACTGGATAAATGTAAAGACAGCCGGAGTCGGGAGAGAAGCCCCTCCCAAAGAAGAAACAAAGCCCTGTTCTGCGTGTGAATACATTCCTCCAAGACAGCCAGAGACAGCTTGTTCAGGTTAAAAACAACAAGGACTGACAGGTTGTGCAAAGTTCTCCACCACTCACTGTTCGTGTGTCGCAAAACTAATTAATTTTTCTTCATTAATATAATCCTCCCAATACCCTCACCAAAATCCTATTTTGGTCAAGTTAGGGTAGTTAAGGCATTTTGACAAGTAATTACAAGGTGATTTAAAGTAGATATCTAACATTATGCCAATTGAGGAATAGCAGATAAATTACTGAAGAGCTCCCAAATTAATCACTTATTATAAATGAAATGCCTGTTACAAGCATGATGCACTGAAATATAGTAAAATGACATGTACATGGTACATGTTAAATGACCTTAAATAAAAGCTTGACATAGTTACGCAAATATACAGTACAAGTCCACAAAAATTCTTTAAACAAGTTGAGGTAACCTCAAACTTAAACAGTTTTAATACAATAAACCAGGTAGTAAAAATCTCCTCTTGAGAGCAGACAAGATTCCTTACTGACCAAGTTTAACTGCACTCACCTAAACAGCAACATTACCCGACTTTTTATATATAAAAACATGGCTTTAATTTATTTCTACATACTTCTCTACCAGCAAAAAAGTTAATGAAAAACTGACCAAAAATATATATATCTTTACAGCTCTCAGCTTTCGTATGAGCCTCAGGAAAGGAAAAGGAAAGCTGGCTGGAAAAGGGGGGACAAACGTGAGCTACTGTCATTGAAAAGGAAATGTCATATTGCAAAGTGGCTGTTAGATAACTGTAAACATCATTTAGGATCATTGAAACCCCTAAACTTTAGTTAAAATGAAATGTAGGCTTTGCTGATTATTCATTAAGTTTCCATTTTCGTACTCGCTGCTGCCGCTGCTGCAGCAGAAGCAGGGAGGCGCCTGTTGGAGTCAGAAAGGATCAACTGGACTTAAACTGGTGCAGCATATTCTGTTCTACAAGCAAGAGTGGCAATTATTAACACAAATTATGTTTGATATCAACAACAGAATTATCTACCCAAAGTGAAGACGCTCGGAGTTGAGGATGAGCTGTTTCGTGCAACCTCCCACCGTAGCATTTACCATCATCCCACGCTGAGATGGGTTCAAATGCTGAAAGACCTCAACTGTGGCCAGCTCGGCTGTTTAAAACTGAGCTAGAAGTTTTGTTTAAAAAAAATAATAATTATCCACAGCCAAAACATCCAGAACCAGGCCCATTATGGACGAATGATCTGCAGAACTTTTAAGATCACAGTTAAGCACCTGAAATCACAAAACACATTTGCATCCATATAACTTGAACTAGGTTTGTTTGAAATCTCGTACTAGAAAAGGCTCCTAAGGCTGACACCATGGATGGCAAGAGCAGAATGTTTACAGCAGTTATAAATCTCCTGAAAACCGGAGCTCAGAAACACAAAACCTGGGCTATCACTGGAACAAGACTATGCTTTATGGAACTGGGTCTGTAACACACCCTCAACAACAGCGAACGTTCCTAGGAAATAGAGTCAGGTGCCCTCTGCAGAGGCGTTACCTACTGATCTAGTGTGAAAGGTGGCCACCAGTCCCACTCCTTGGAAAGTCACATCTCCAACGCAGCAACGCCGCGGGATGGATCCTCCCCTGTTCCAGACAAGGACCAAGCTCTCAAAGACAAGCTCCAAGCCTTGAGCTTCTTTATCTCTTGCTGGCAGACCAAGACCAGTGGACTACGAGTGGTTCTTAGCAAGGGCCTCAGCTGCATCTGGGGCCAGGCTCCGGGCTCAGGAGCAGCTGGGAAGGAAGGAAGGAACAATCCTGCCAGCAGGAAACCGGCCCGGGGGCCCGGGGAGCTCGGGCAGCAGCAGCAGCACCTCAGTCTGTGTACTCGGCTACGATGGACAGGAGGACGGTGATGTCGTCTGGTTTCCCCCCTGCAATGGAAGCAAAACCCTCTTATTGCATCAAACCACAGTGGGGTGTCTGCTGATGATCTGTGATATTCCCCAAGGAAAGCTCTTTTAAAATTGGTTTAAGTGTCCAAAACCTGGTCTGAGTGGACACAAACTCTGCCTCCCCCACGTCCTTTCCAAACCGAGGGGCGCACTGACATTGAACACAGCACTAAACCACTCTCCTTTTAAGCTCCAGTGAGATCAAACTATGAAAAAGATGTCAGAACCTTGAACATTGCTGGTAGCTGGCAGAGCTCAAAGCCTGCTCCTAGCAGACTCTTTAATAAATGCACAAAACACCTGACACTGCTTTGTTACACGTAAACTGCCATGAAATCAGATCTCCTCAGGAATTTCCATTGTAAATCAAACTCCACTTTAGCATCTTCTCCAGAACTGCATTACCTCAGGCCTTCCTAAAAGCTACTTAACATTCTTATTTTTCAATCCTCAACAACCAGAGCAACACACTCAAATCCTGGAGAAACAGCCCAGAAAGAGTTTTCTTATGTGGGAAGTCAAACCAATCCCTTGGACTCTGGAGATCTGCAGCCTCACTACTGAGTGACTGAGCTTGGAGCAACACAGAGCCCAAGGGTGACAGCTGCTACCTGAGGAGAGGGGCTTAAGGTTCTTGTAGGAAACTCTGACTCTCTGATACAGAGATGAGAGTATCTTTACTGGCAGAATTTTGTTTATTTATTTATTTATTTATTTAAAAGTAGAAACTTATTAAAAGAAATGTGTTTGCTCAGGCTCAGAGCTCTGCCAGCTGTTTTGCCAGTACCTTTCTAAAACAGAGAAGTAGAACCAGAGAGATCACTATGGGGATGCCAATTATACAAGGGTTGCAAATTTCAACCAAAAAACCAATCCCAAATCTACCAAAGAGTGGGCAGAAAACAGCTGAAACACAGCAGTAAGAAGAGACCTTAAAAAAAACCAAAACAAAAAATACACAACAGCACCCACACACCCGAATGCAAGCAACAAGTCATGTACAGGAGGAGAACTGATCTCAGGCAGGATTCCTGGGGCAGGAATGCACAGATTACAGTAAAAATAAACCCATCAGGGTGCTGTGTTCTCTGTGCTCCAGCTGCTTCCCCACAGGAGGCTCCTGCTCTGCAGTCCCAGGATGCCCCGTGCAGCCCTGGGGGCTTTGCCAAATCCCACACGAGCTTGGTGCTCCCCTGCCAAGCACATTCCTACTGTTCTGTTGTCCTGCAGGATTCTGGAACAGCAGAACTTCACTTTGCTAAAGATCTCACCAGGACAGCAGCAGTGGCAGGAGGAGAAGCTCTTACCTCTGACATTCAATCCATTGTCACAGGCAAACTGTGCAAAGGGTGACATGTACGTGGGGTCATAGGCCAGCTCGTGGGCTTGCTCAGCAATGCTCCGTGCAGTCTGCTGGATGCTCTCGTAGTTGGAGTTCTAAATCCATGGGGAGAAGAGTTTATTCTTGTACAGAAGCCTACAGAAGTTTTTGTGCTGATCTGTGTGAGGTTTGGAGATCCCTCACTGCCAAGTCATTAATGATCACTTCCCTTGCAAACAGAGCCTGCCCCATTCTGTAGCCTTTGTAAATTGGGTTACAGCTGTGGATCTTCACAAGGGACAGCCAGACCTCAAATCCCCACCAGCAGCTCAAGACTTGGGTTTGGGGGATTTCCAGAATTTAGAAGCTTAGAAGAATAATACTCAAAGCAGACTAAACTGTGTCACCTGAAGGGAACAGGGCATTTGGCAGCTGTCCCTGCAGGCACCCTGCAAGGACCTTCCCTCCCTCTCTCCCAGGCAGGCTCTGGTGAAGTTTTTGTTTTATTTTGAGTGCAAGCCTTGCACCTCTGGCTCTCTCACCCCAACTGACAAGAGCACCCTTGGGGAGAAGGGGCACTTTAAATTCAGATGAGAAAAACGCACTGAGAGCACACACACTTTCTCCAGGCTGCATTTTAAGGACTTTTTATTTCCTGTTTCAGTAATTCTGCTGCTTTCCTGCCAGGCTTTTCTCACTCCAGCCAACGTGACAGACAAGCACTGCTCTTTTTGTCTGTAACCATTTTTAAATGCCTTGTCATTTCAAGAGCCCTCCCCGCAGGTTTGGGAATTAGCAGGCATTTATGTGATTAACTTTTGGCTGAACCTCTTGGGGAACTCCAGTGCCTTTCCCAAAGGCACCAAAAGGTGGAGCTCAGCTTTCTTCCACAAGGGAATTCCAACTCCAGTGGGCAGCCAGGACAGCCCAACTCTGTGCACAGACAAGGGTGTGGGGAGGCTGCAACCCCTGTGACACATTAGTGACCTGTGGAGCTGCAGGATACAGGAGGCCAAGGTCTCTCAAAACCAAACTGTAATGCTCTTATTTGCATTTCACAGCAAAATAGTTTCCTCAAGGAGTTTATACATATTGATATCTCCTTAAGTGTACTTTCCTTTCTCTAAGTAAATAGCCTGAAGCTAAATGTTCTCAGCCAAAATATTTTAATGTATTCTTACTATTTAAAAAGAACATTTGTGGTCACTAATGTGGGAAAGTTGACAGGATTTTTTTTTAACAGAAGATTACACTGAAGATTTTCACTGCACGTGCAACCCACAATTCACACAGCCCATTCTATGTCAGAATTACTGGTTAGAGAAGCTGAAAGTTATTTTAAGTGTAAGCTCACCCTCAAGTGACCCAGGACAGGAGAGTCTTCTGTGTTTTGCTGTGTATCAGCTCCAACCTGCAGGTGCAGAGTGTGCCAAAGGCAGCCCCTGCTCTCTCCTCCTTCCCTTCCCTTCCCCTCCTCCTCCTCTCCCTCCCTCAGCAGTTCCTGACATGGAACCAGCTGTTATTTGGCAATTTATGCCCAAGCTGCTGATTCTGGATGCAGATCCAAGAGAAAGCCCTCTGGCCTCAATGTCCCTTGCACTGCTCACGTGGGACATTACCTGAAAAGCCTTTTCAGGATACAGCACTTTGTGGGGGTTTTTAATAAAACACAAAGGCTTCAGCTGTCAGAAGTAAAGGAAGGAACTGTAAAGGTTCAGCCAGCACAAAATATGTGAGAGTTTGAGAACACACACACTCACCTTCAGTTTTTTCAACTCCTGCAGGATCATGTAGTCAGGCATGTTGTCAAAGAGCCCATCTGTGGCAGTCAGGATGATGTCCCCAAGCTGGACATCGAAGGAGGTGCTGTCAGCAGCCTCGGGGCTGGGGAGGGACAGAGGTTAAAGCACTGCAGCCCTCACAGACACCAAACACCTCCAGCAGCACATCCACAGCCTCTCACTGCACTCTCTCTGGGCTTTGTGCAAGGGAAAGGGATCATCACTCACTGTGGAGCTTTAGCACCAGCATGGGCTGTCAGCAAAGCCCCACCACAGCCCTGGGACTGCAAACAGGTCCTGCTCCAGCTCCCACACCCAGGATTTGCACTTAAAATTCCCACATGAACAATCCTGCAAACTAATCTGCTTCAGGAGTGTGTCTCCAAGGAAACCAGTAAGCAGAAAGGCAGCTCAGGGTCCCTTCTGCTCATCTAGAAGATGTTAGAGAGTGATACTTGAAAGAACAATTCATAACAGGCCTGGCCCAAACACTTCAGGATTCTGAATCACTTTCTAATTCAATGGAATATGAAACATGTCTGGAAATCACTACCAGGAGACCAGAGTCTTTTGGAATGCTTGTGTCTAACACATTACACAACACCAAGAGCAGAAGACACCCAGTTTGGGATGAATATTGCTGCAAAGTCTGATTCTCAGAAGCAACATAACAACAAACCTTTCATTTTTAAAGACTCTTCAGGGCTCTGTAAAAAGGAGAAATCACTGCATCCCAGGCCACTGGGCTCTGCCAAAACACAGAGGAGCTGCTTTGTTCAACTGATGTGTGGCTTCAGGAAGGCTGATGGAGTTAAGATTGCCTGCCTGTGCCCATATATAGCCAAATTCACCACTGAACTGGGCCAACAAACAAAAAAGGACAGGAGAAGCGTTTCCACAAGGAGCATGAGTACTAATTAACGTCAGGAACAGTGCAGGAACCAGCAGAAAGCTGTAATCATGATTCAGAGCTCAAGTGTGGGAGCACATTTATCTTGTGCTTTCCTTATTACTGCATGACTCAGATTACTTGGCTTCCCTGACTTCCACTGGACATTATCAATTATCCTTCTGCTTTTTGTTTTTATCGTCTTCCTACGGATGACAGAGAATCTCAGAAAAATGAACGATTTTTTTACAGCTCTGAAATTTCAAGGATCATTTAATTTTAGTCTAACAAAGATCTTGGATTACTGAAGGGTTCTAATTGCAGAGTCCTACCCTGGCTTCCTCTCAGCAGTTGCAGAATGAAGAAATTAAACCACATGCAAGAATGGGTCAGTCAGGAGTTTCAACAGCTCAACCAACACTTTCAGAAAAAGCTATTTTGGATTAAAGTCTCATTTTTTACTGCATCAGCCCTGATACTGTATAGAATCAAGCAGGTTGGGTCCAACATTTCAGCTGCCTACTGCATTCCCTTTATTCCATGGCCATTTTTTGGAGATCTTGTTACCACCTCCCTGTGCTCAGATGAGGGATATCACTTTAATGAGTCAGACATTTTGAAAGCTGAATTTTAACACATATTTGAAAGCTGTTTATTTTTGAGTTCCTTTCATATTACATTCACAAAGTCAGGATGGATCAGCCTGACATTCCTAAGGGAAGACACAAGAACAAGCCTGCCTTTGAAACAACTCATTTCTGTGAACAGATTGTCCTTTCCTCATACTCTCATTCCCAGCTTGGTGTTCTGCCAAACAGTTTTTTTGCTGGTTTTGGTCAAATACAATATGCTGCTGGAAACAGCAAGTTGGAAACACAAGTTACAGTCACATGTCCCTCTGCTCTATTCTTCAAGTACTTGCAACCTCAGTGCCAAGATATCTAAATTAGCTACTCCAAACAGTCCCCAGAGAGCACAGGCAGGGATTGGAACCAAAGCTCTGCTGGGAGGCCCAGCCTTGCCCACACTCCAGCTCTAGGGGTGACATCCTCCCATGGATCAGAACAAGCCCATGGCTATGGGAATAAGCCACCATGAACAGACCAATAAATCCAGACTGTGCAACAGGTACAAAGCTAAGTACAAGGTGAGAAATGTTCATGTCACCCAGAGAGGGAGGGTGGCAGGTGCAGGACCTGACTGGATGTGTGTTTATATCCTGTGAGGTACAGAAGAACCCCACAGCAGCAAAACTGCATCTTTTGGGGAGCTGCTCACATGCACAGATGAAGAATTCAAGTTCCTCTTCCCCCTTACCTGTCACTTAAGACAACTCCTTCTGCTTCTGGTGGAGCTATGGACAGCTGGAAGGGAGTGTTGAAGTAATGCTGCTGCTCGTCGGATCGATGGACGACTTCTCCACCTCTGACCACCAAAAACCCAGAATCTCCCAAGTTGGCTGTGTGTAAACGGTGACTTGATCTGTCCAGGACTACTATACAAGCTGTGCTGCTCCCTGCAAACACAGGGACTGCAGTCAGCACTACAGAAACTGCTTGTTCTCTCTCTGATCTGATCAACAGGTCAATTATTACAACATTCATCAAAGCTTCAAAGTCAGAGAAATGGAAATACTCAACAACAGCAGAAGTAATATAAAATCAATCAGCAAAATGCTAGAAATCTTTGCAATACAAGCTATGATTTTTGTGTAGAATTTACTCTTCCTGCATTGATTTTGGTAAACACATTATGCTGACAAATACCTGGTTTTGTTTGGCTTTATTTACAGTTTTCCATCCCAACATATGTCAGCACATTCTGCTATAGGACCGGATTTACAGAACTCACATAAAATCCTGAAATTCCAAAATCATGGACATAATAGAATTCTAGCAGCATCCATACAATACTAGGAGCTCTCCACACAGTTTCACTCAGCTGTAAATAAACCACACCAAGTAAAGAACTGTTTGCAATTAAGTATTAGGCCCTGCTGCATTTCTCTGCTCAGAACAGGAAATGTTTTTCCTCCCAGCCTGGCTCTGCAGAGCTTGCTTCAGGTTTAAAAATAATAATCCTGTCACAACTTCAGGACACCAACTCTACAAGTTTAAGAAAACAAATGTTTCAGAGACAAATACAATTCCAAATTAAAGTAATAGCAGAAAAATGATGTCAATTGTGCTTGGAACTATCCCAGCCATGCTTGAGGGCACTGAGGAATTCTCCATTCATTTACTGGGAAGTAGCCACCAACTGTGCTTGGTTGCAAGCCACAAAAATGCTGTATTGCAAAGAAACCCCAAGTCCTTCACAGCAATCACTCAATTCTGCCAACAGGACAGGACAGCACAGCCACCAAAAGACCTTTCAGTCCCCAAGAGGGGGAAATATGGGGCAGAAGTGCTGTAGCTCTACCAGCAGCTCATGAACTGTCTTCACCTTCTACCCCCATGTTCTTCCAGCAGGGTTTTCCAAGCACAGCTCCATGCTGGGCAGACCACAGGCTTGCAGTGAGCAGAGCTCAGGGTCAGGCTTGCCAGTGCAGAAGGGCAGCTGGCTCCAGGCATTGCCTGCTCCAGACAATTCAATTCCCTTCCTAATACAGAGAGTTCCCTGCAATGCACTTGCCCTGAATCTGTTCTCTAGTGATCACAGAGGACGTTCCTGTCCTTAATGAATGTTAAGTCAAAGCAGTATGTCTGGAAAAAAAAATCTGATTTTCCATGTGACAGTGTCCAAAACTGTGCTGCAACACAAGAGTGATTAAATACATGGCACAGTTTCCTCCCATTTCAGTTTTATTTTACACGATTTGCTGCATTCAATCCTGATGAACCTTGCAAGCATCCAGGATTAAAGCACAACAGCAAGGAGAAGCTATTGCCCAATGAATCCTCCTTAATGAAGTCTTCCCCTGTCCCTTTATTTTAAATAAACTCTAAATGCTCATTGCTGAGGTAATTCCAGGGTTTTATTCTTCCATCTAAAAATACTGTTCTCAGTTAAAGGAGAAACACTAAGGATCATTAGTTTCAAATTCTAACTCTATTAGCAGAGTGTAACCAGGAGGCCATGAGTGGAATTCAGATCTTGTGACTCAGCACACGCTGCTTTTCAGCACTGCAAAGGTCAAGCCCAGCCTCCAAAGGCACAGGGAGAGCTCCTGCCAGTGCCCCACTTTGGAGCTCACTTACAGCTACACCTGCTTTGCACAAATAAGCACCATTCAACACCCCAAATCCTAATGTAATTACTGACCACTGCTATTTCTGTGACACTTAAGGTCACTCCTGAGGTTCCAACCTATTCTTTAGGCGTATAATGCAAGAACATCTGCTCCCAGCTCAGCAGACAGTTAAATATAGCTCACACAGCACTGCTCTGGCACAGGAGCTTAAGGTCAGGTGAGCTGTGCACATTTCGTGCAGGGCAAACACTTTCTTGGAGCAGAAGAGGTCTCATGTCCTTTAGAGAAGTGTCCCCTTGGCAGAGCTGCCAGCTGAGGCTGAGTGTGGCCTCTCTATCTGCTCCCAGTCCCCAGGCAGCTGAATGTCCTGTGTCCCATCAATGCTGACACAGAGTATGGGAAGCATCTACTTCAGCTGGCTTTCAGAAAGATCTGTAATGAATCCCCCCACAAAGTTCATAAAAATAATGCTACCAGAGATTGTGTGATATGAACTACTCAAGTCAACCAACTGGGGTTGAGTCCACTGGACATAAAAGGCAACAGGAGCAGAGTTAGGCCAGAAATGAGCAGAGCTACATCCAATCATGCTCAGAAAATATTTCTCCTTGCATAGCTGAAGCAGAAAGCTGTAACCAGTACCACGAAGAGTTTTCAGCAGAGAACAGTTATTTATACATATAAAATACAGAGTGAGTACATGTGCAGTATGTTCCACTGCAGAACTCACTCTGCAAACTCTGGTGAATTCACCCTTCCCACAGAAAGCCTTTTATTTTATATATAAATACACACACATCAACACTCCCTGCATTACTAAATTAATTAGAACAGTTTTAGAGAAAATAAGGATGCCACCAAGGCGACTGCATTTCTATGCTTTCAGTTAATGAAGAGCAGTTAAGTGCCTGCAGATTTGCTGCAGACAATGACAAGAGATCCAAGCACCCTCAGCAAGCCCATGTGTAACACACAACCCAGACTCAAGTGCCACCTTTTAGGTGTCTTACCAAGCAAAGGGACTTTGTTCTGCAGCAGCTCACAGTAGCCTGCAGTGAGAATTCCAACGGGATTGCTTGGAACAAACCGTCCTTCCTTCACTAAACGTTCACACGTCCGCATCAGAGTCCCTGAGAACTGAGAAGGGTCCACCCCGTAGTCTCTCCAGCCACCAACACCATCTGCCACCCCTGCAAGGAAACACAAAACCAGAGTTACCTCAACAGAAATGGTTTCCAAAACAAGGGGTTTAATTATTAGCAACATTCATGATATTTAGTAACGAAAATGTAGGACATGGCACCTGCCTGGAAAACATTTTTGATTAACAACTGAATTTCTGAGTATTTTGAAGGTATCTTCTGATATCAGCTCCCCAACAAATCTCCAAATAGAATCTGAACTGCTGAAAGGAAGGTAGAAATCTAATGCTGAGAATGAGGAAGATGGGGATTCAATCCCATTAACCTCCCATCAGTCCATTAAAAGGAAAGAGGTTTTATTCATTTCAAAAGTGAAGGTCAACATTTTAGCTAGTACAGAATGACACAGAAACTCCTCCTGCTATACAGCAGCACAGTTTTTCCTCAGACAACCTCCTCATATGAAGGACAATGATTTCTATTTGGTGTTCTCAATTTCTGTAGAAAATAAATCTCCGTTTTACAAGTGTTTTCCAAAATCCATGCAACCAACACAATGCTGGGACCTACCCCTTTCAAGGAGAGTTTGTTGCTTACAGCTTCAGCCAAGCAAGAGAATGAAAACTGACTATAATCCAGAGAATTCTCAGTTATTCAAAACAACCTGGGTATCAGAAAATAAGACCAATTCTGCCAAAGCCTGGGAAGCTTCCAAGCAACAGGGAAAACAGTGACTGTGGTCATGGAAAGGGGTGATCAGAGGGAGGTGAGCAGCAGACATATTTTCTGCTGGTCATTTGGTTCAAGAACTTTGAACTTCTTCCAATTGCCTAAATGATAAAAGCCAAATACTGCTGAAGGTATTATTTGAGATTAGAATGCTACTATGTGGAAATTTTTCCCAAAATCTTTTTGATCCTCAGCACGGGACAAACCATTTCAAGCAGAGATTTCCAAAACACAGCAAAGCTGAAATATGTTCACGATAAAAGCACAAAAAGTGAATGTCAGTGCTCAGACTGTGCTGAAGGACAGTCTCCTCAGGAAAAAACCTCTGCTATCATCAAAGGCATGAAAATGTGAGTGAGAAGAGAAAAGTCAATTTGCTCATCTCCCAGCGCCCTTCACACGGGACACGGGCTGAAACTGAGCTGGAAGGTTTAGAGCCGACCTTGGCGTGAACTATAATCTGCCAGGAGGTTATGGCCAGATCCTGAACAGCCCATCAACATTAATCAGATTTCTCCCTAAAATAGTGCACAACCTTTTAGACACCTGCTTTGTCCCTCTGCCTCCTCAGAAGAATGTTACAGGAATGCAGATCCCTGCACTCACCTCTTTGAGCAGTCCCTGGGAAGAAGCTGTGCAAAAGCACCCAGCATTCCCAGCAATGACTTTTCTACTCTTCAAGAACAGATTAATCCTCTCCCTACAGCTCTCACCCCCTCAGGTTAATACTGGATTAACCCTTTGCTTTCTGCTGCCACACAGACAAGGCTGGAACAAGAGATCATGAAGGAAAGGTTCTACATCTGCAACTTGAAACAGAAACTCAGCTTCAGGTTAAATGATGGTGCTTTATGTGAAGTTACCAGACCAACATTTTTTTTCCTGCCCTTTAAAATGAACACAGTGCAGATGTATTTCTGCACTGCTTCCCTGACAACAGGGTTAAAGCAATGAAAAGATGTTTGACAAATGCTGCCCAAAGCTCTTGGCTCCCAAGGCAGTTGCAAAGAAAGCTCAGCAGAAGTTACAGAGTTCCCTCAAGCGATCCAGAAAATCCTTTTAGATCAATGTTGGGAAACACTGACACACAAACACTGCAGCTTTAGCACAGAGGACCAGAAAGCCAGCCCAGCAAGCACCTGAGAAGGTCAATTATCAGAACCCATTCCATTTTTAAAGGAAAAATGAGTACACCATCTGCCTGCCTTTGTTCATTTCTTACTCCAGGCAGGAAATGTGAATCCATCATCATGGCAGCACCCTTCATACCCTATCCTGAGCCAGGCACTGCCTTTGTCTGTCTGTCTGCCTTCCTGGCTGCTTTTCACAAGCTATAAACAGCTTTAAGTAGGTTCTGCCAGCACCTTGCAAAGCAAGCACCCTCTGGGTCCCCCAGCAGCTCCCCTGGCTCTGTGTGGCACCACAGCTGAGAGCAGAGGGTGTCTGATCCCACAGCACCAGGACAGCTCTGCTGCCTCCCCACCCCACCCCAAACAGACACAACCACTGCACCAGGAGCAGCCCAGGGGCTCCTTCCTGTGGCACCTCCACAACCCCCCAGCAGACACCAACTCCATTTCTTGGCCTTGCCCCAAATGGAAAAGGTTGGGCTTTATAAAGGTTTGGGCCAAGACCTTTAATCACCCTGTCCAACCTTCAATATGGTTTTAAAATAAACCCAGCACCTTCATGTTCTGCAATCTCTGTAAACTGAGCAGCTTCACCTGGGAAAGGAATATGTGACTTGGAAAGAGTTTGAGTAAACTGCTACTGAAAGAGATGAAATGTAAATGAGAATAAAGCTTAAGTAAACTTTGTGCTATTTGATATACAACAAACAAGGAGTGAAACTGTTTCCAACTCCAGAAGTAGCAAAAACTAAAAACCCAGCCTTGATTAATACCAGGTTTTCCCTCTGTCATCAAAAGAAAATTCAATTGTTGCTATTGGCAGGATCATTCCCAAGGAATAATGCCAAGCTCTATTTATATTTAATACCTTTGCTTTTATCCAAGAAAAAAAGAAGGTCTATATTCAAAATAAGGACCTTTTCAACAAATACTGAGGCTTTCCTTTGAGCCATAAGCCATTGAGTTCTAGTATTAACCATGTTAAAAATTTGGAATCACAGGAAATTTAAACCAAAATGCATGGCTGAGAATTGCTGAAATTGAACTGCACACAAACCCTGGGCTTTCTTTTTCATTCATGCCATTCAGTAAATGAGAAAATTTTATACAAAGAACATTTCTGTGGCTATTCCTTGTTCAAGCCCATGCAGAAATTACACAAGCATCCACGTGACAGTGCAATGCCTGCAGCCAGATGAACCACCACTGTAAATAAAGCAATTGAAAATTTCACAATAAATTACTTCAAAAGAATAAATACTTCTCAAGTATTTAACTGTATTACAAAGATCTTTCAGAATCTGAGTTAACACTCCACTAACATTGCCCTGTGCTGGAAAACAGAAATATGCCTGCCAGATAAAATACTTGCTGCATGTGTCAATCCAAAAACTGTCTTTTTCCAGCTCCTCAAAGCCTCAGAATATCAAAATCTCTCTCAGAGAAACACCTGCCAGGCAGTTACAAGACAAAGCACAAATGACTGATGCTGCAGCACTGAAACTGAGCCAGGGAAGATGCTGGTGGTGAAACTTGTTTCAAAATGCTAAAAGCACCTGGGATGAGATTCCAGCTGAAATGCAAATGTGAAGCTGTTCTGCCTGCCAGCACATGAGCTCCCTGCAGAAGCCCAGGGCAAGCCAGCCAGTGCTGAAAGCAGCAATATCTGCTTTTCACCACTCACTTGTGTGAGTGAGATCCAGGTGTTCTCCTGGCTCCCAGCAAATATAAACTCAACAGCCTGAAAGTTCATAACAAAGCCCTGATACTGATCAAGCCCTGTTTAATATAAATAATGTTATTTATGTTAAGGGGCAGTTCTGGTTAGCTGGCAAATGAACCTGCCCACGGTCAGAGTCCAGAAGTACCACCCTGTCCCAAAAGTCTCTTGAGAGTTGGACATTTTGAAATATTGCATCAGCCAAGAATAAAAATCACACACAGAAGCAGCAGGCAGGCACAAGTGTGTCAGCAGGAGCTGCTTTTGCATGCAACCACAATTAACTTTCTAAGGCACTCCGCACATCCTACTGAACTTTCAATTTCTTGAGATCCTTACCTGAAATAGCAATGAATCACTGCTAAAAGAACATCAAAAGGATGTATTTATAACTGAATTTTGCATCAAATATGGAGGCTAAAATGGTAAAAAAGTGCAATGAGTTGCACCACACGAGTCTGAAATGTAGCACCTAGTATTTGTCAACATCAGAACTGAGATAAAATGATAAGGTTTCTTGTTTTATCAGTGGTGGGATAAATCACACACCTAGACAGGTTCTTCATCTAAACCAAGTTCAATGCCCAAAGCCAGCACTGACCCTCAGCAGCTTCCCTGGATCTGTTAGGGCTGAGGGGTGTCTGCCCCCCTCAAGGTTTTGACAAAGAAATAACCCAGTTAAATACAAATCCCTGAGGACAGATGGTGTGTGAGTGCTAACAAGTTACAGAAGGGAAGGTTACTTATTCACACTGTTACAGTAAAACTTCAACTACCCTTGCATGAAAATAGAAAGGTTCTGGAAGAGTAACTGGGTAAGTGACAACAAGGAGCAAGAAGCAAAGGCAAAGTGAGCAATGATCTGAGGAACAAACTGAAGGAGAAACACGAACTGGAAACATTAAATTGTGCATCTACTCCCAGGAGAAAGCAACAGTTCCTTATATCTGTTTTCCCCTCCCACTACAGCACACTTGTTCCTGAAGCAGATTTTTACCAGGAAGATTTCCTCCCTATTTTATTGAAGCCTGAGAAATCACTCAGTGTATCTGGGGAGAACACTGAACTATGAATTATTTCTGCAGGCTTTATAAAAAAATCCCCTGGTTACAACTACCTAATTTCTCAAGGTGTTCAGTGACTGGGAGCTGCTGAGGAAGGGCAGGTACTGGGGCAGACCCTGAAATCAATCCCTGCCAGCCTGACCCACCCCAGGCTCAGCATTCACAGCATGGAGGAACCAGAGCAAAGAGCAGGAGATTTTTCCAATGCTTCCTATGCACAGGGATGATTATTAACCCTCAGCTCCTGCACTGTGCTCAGCTTTGCTTATTCCCCTCTGATTTCTGACAGAACCTGCTCTTCCTTCAGGCCAAGATCTGTATGAATGGAAAACTGGCTGCCATCAAGAAGCATCAATAGCATTTACAGTTAAAACCAGTGTTCAGCTGGCAATTCTGACCTCAGTACTTGTGTGCAACGTCCTTGCAGAAACTGTGGGAAAGAAGAATAACCAGATAGAAGTTTCATCCTCAGAGGTTACATCCAATGCTGCCCCAGAGCAGCTCTGCTGACACCAGTCAGCCTGTGACTGTTGATGGGGTGGCTCTCAGTCTGTAGTGTCCCTACAAATGCCAGCACTGATGCTCCCACGTTAAACAGAACATTTCCTGTGACCTGTTCCAAACTCAGACTCGTGTGCAGCTGTGCAGATCTCTGATCCTGCCTCTCAGGCTCCCTGAGCTCCCACAGGCAGTGGGTGAAAGGTGACTCCGAGGGAGGAGGGCGATTCTCGGCTCCTTTAGTGTGATAAGTTGTGATAAGGCAGCAATCTCTTTAATAGGTATGATACCAAATAAACCACTTAACACAGTCCTCTATAACCTTCAGGCTTCCAAGGAAGGATCCCTCCCTCCTCTACAGCTGCCAGAACAACCTTGACATTTCACCTACAAATCCTTTTAGGTGCTGAAGTTGACTTTTCCTGGTGACACTAACAATATTCCAGGGCTTTGGCACTCTGCAGTTTTACCTACCTCCTATGCAGGCTGCTGATAACATTTTCAAACCAAGTGCAACTCATTTCACTTTACAGTAGCTGCCCTGCAGCACCAAGACACTCCAAAAACTAAAAATCAAAGATTTGCAGCAAATAGAACAATTGCCAAATTTTAACTCTGCAGTGAACAAACAGTTTCCTGCTGCCAGACAGTTTTTCCTTACTCCAGGGGACAGAAATAGTTTGGAAGAGTCAAGTCCCACTGGCTACACCCAAGAGTTGTGCCCAGCACAGACATTGTATAAGTGATGCTGTCACGGGGTGCGCAGTGGCTGCTGCAATGTTTCAATAATGACTCACACAACAGCTCGGAAAATCCATAAAAAACCAGCAAAGACATCGGGAGCCTGATAAGGCCAGAACAAGCAAGAAAAGGCAGATCCCAACATTAAGGAAAAGAACTATCACTAGCATGTGACACCTCAAAATCTCTAGAGGTGAAAACCTTGGGTTTAACTCTTACTTTTGGTAATTTAGTGAAATGACTGTAAAACTGTTTAGGTGCATTTTTAAAATTTGGCTCATTCCCCGTGTAGTAAAAATCCTACTTGCATGCTAATGAGAAAAAACAGAGGTGTCAGAGTTTTGGTTTTCAGCTTTGAAAAAACAGGATTTCTGTCCTCAAAAGTTCCAAAGGCATCACACATTAAGCAGTACAGAACATCTCCCAGATCTCTGGGAGAGATTTCAATGTTCTGAGGATCTGAACACCCAAGACACTGGCAGTGAATGAACAGATGAGTACATCGTGGTACAAGCAGCAGAGAGAGGAAACAGGCCTGGATTGTAAAGCTCCAGAGATCAACATTAGCAGTAAAGCCATTTCCTTTCCTTAGGGTGATCCCTAAGGAAAAACTCCTGTTCTCAGCTTCTCATTTCTCCCTGTGCTCAGAATGGGAAGAAACTATGCAAAATTGACAAGTATGCTCCAGATAAAAGCAAAACTGAGAGACAAAGCCCTCAAGGATTCAAGTACACCAGTAACAGGCCTAATCAAGCCTTGAACTGTGGGAGGACTGGGAAGAACCTGCACCTTCATCAGCCTTCTGCTGGTCTTACTGGGAAAGGATAAAGCTCAGACTAGAAGACACTGTTAAACATTCAGCCTTTGAACTACACAGCACACATACAACAAAAGAAGTGTTTAGCATTTTGATTCTGCCATAAACACACTGCCAAGTCAACTCTTGTTTGACCTAAGAAAATGAATCCCCAAGCACTCATGCCAAGTGCCTGGGAGTAGTTCCTTCACTGCTCCACCACACCCAAGCCATCCCACACAGGCAGGCTCTCCACAGTGCACTGGCTCTAGAAAACTCTGGCACAGAGGAGTGTTACATTCATCATCTGGCCTGCCTTTGTCCCTGAAGACTCCTCACTCCAAGTGGCACCCTTGGAATTTACTGTGCCAGGTGTTCGCTTTGGCTCAAACCACGTGAGCCTCTTCCTTAAATGTCAAAAATTGAAGTTTGAACCCTACCAGTGCAGCTCAGGCAGTTTTGTTGAGGTGCAGAGTTAGGTACTGAGGTAGCACAAAATTTAGGAGGGTCTTAAAAAAAAAATCACGAAGGAACCTCAGAATTGTGGTGGGAATAAGGAACTGAGGGCAGGAAAACTCTAGTGGTGCTGAAATTGTCTCTGCAGCAGTGCAAAAGGGCTGGCTGAGAGAATAAAGAGATGACCTCAGCAGCAGAAACTGGAGAAAACCATGTCTGTAAACCTAGGAGCTACAGATGAAGATGAAAGAGCATCAAGCTAGAAGCATCAAAACCCACCTGAACATTCCTGTTTTTGCAGAAAGTACAGAGAGTTTGGGTTTTCAGTATATATATTAAAAAAGCAATAAAGAACTGACATAAAAATAGCTTTACTGGGGGAGAAATCCCAAAATCAAACAAACCAACAGGCTTTCTATTTAAATTATTTGCTTCTTGGTACTTAGGACATCCTGGGTCAGCTGCCCTGTCTGCTGTTTGATCCTTAAGTGGAGCTACAATTCTGTTTGTTTCCAAGTTGCCATGAAAATTAATGCAAAGACCAACTTAGAAATGCAACTCTGTTGATTCCAGCAGGAACACAAGACAAACTGTAGGTCCACATACACTAATTACCAAATATGGCCAAAATCCCCTAACAATAATCAAATAGGGCTAAATCTGTCTCTTGCCCACACAAAGAGTCCACTTCAAAGTACAGGAGATCCTGCATTTCTCTTAAGGGCAAACACCAATTGCTCAGTTATTTATCAGTGCTGGTCTAGCATGAACTTTAAAGGCAGCCAGGGTTAGTCACATGCTAAAGGAAGGGTGTCCAACAGCTAATTCTAATCCCAAAGAGTTTATCTGGAAGAGGCACCACAGAGAAGATGATGAGTGTCTAAAATGCACCCACCAACCTTCCACATCTTGAGAGTTGTGGCATCACTCTTACAGTAACAGCTTCTTTAAGAATCAGCAGCAATAACTGTTACCTAGCACCAACTTGCAGCTTCCTGAGGAAAACCTTTCAGCTCTGTTAAATGGCAACCAAGTTACAACGACAGCGCCAAACTGAAGAGCCACCAGCCACTTCCACAGCATGAGATAGCACAGGTAACCCCACCGGTATAAAATACATAAATGCAAAACAACAACAACAAAAAAACCAAAACAAAAAACCACGGGCAGGGGCAGGGAGGAGGAAGCTTTTTTTTAAGTGTCAAAGTTTTGGTAAAAATTTGCTTCTGGTAGTTACACCACGACTGACTTGTGCAGAGTGTCAGTCAGCCAAATTCAACCTTGAGTACACAGGAGAAAGGTCAAAGCACTGTCAAAAGCAATGTTGCTCATAGTCTGAAGATTCTATTGATTATCCATAATTACTCACTCTTTTAAAATTTGAACCCTTAAGATTCATTTCACCAGTGATTCAAAACCAGAGAGGGCAATCAGGCCAGAACAAACAACGAAACTGAAGTTTGACATTTGATTCCGGTCTCAATGTCACTCTGCCTTTCACTTGACAAGGACATTGCACGCGTTAAAATCAGGAAGTGCCCCGTTCAAGCGATCTTGTCTGTTTAAATGCAATACATGTACATGGGGCTCGGGTTTTAAAGAAAGACAGAAAGTGAAACGCACTGGGAGCTGTTTCTCTGAGTTTTGCAGCCACCAGGCCTTACAGGCACCCACAGGTGAGACGCCCGGGTTGGGCCCGGACACCCGGCACACACAATCCCCCACGCCAAGGGCGGGCAGAGCTGCAACAAAGAGCCCGAGAGCTTCCTTGGGAAGCTAAAATAGCGAACTCATGGTGACACTGACAGGCAGAAGCAGCTCCTTTGTCTGAGAGCGGGCGTTGAGCCGCTCGCCATGTGCAGCTCCAGGAAGGAGGGGGGGGTCACACCGCGAGGCCGAAGCCACCTCAGCCCCCGGCCCAGCCACTTACCCAGCACATCGGCGGTGCGGTGCCGCGCCACGAAACAGGCGTCATCCCCGTAGCACATGCCTTTCTTGAGGATGCCCTTGCGGAAATCTTTGCCGAAGCCACAGCTGGCCGTCACCAGGCTGTAGTCGCGGGAGTCCGTCTGCGACAGGCCGCCCAGGACCGCCCGCGCCACCAGCCTGCCGTAGGAGAGCACCGAGAACATGGCGTGGGGCGCCCAGCAGCCGAGGGCCAGGAACGCGGGGAGCCACCGGCGCAGCCGCCTCCTGCCCGCCGAGCGCCAGCCGCAGGGCGCCAGCCTTCCTTCCCCTGCCCGCCGGCCCGCGCCGCCGCCGCCGCTCCGAGCCCTGCCCGCCGCCGAGCCTCGTCCCTCCGGCCGCGGCCGCGGTTCACCCGCCCGCGCTGCCCCTCGCGCTGCCCCTCACGGCCGGGCTCGCCGGCAGCGCCCCCGCCTTCCGCGCCACCCTCCCCGCCCCCCGAGGGGGGCCGTGCCAGCTCCCCGCTGCCCGCGGAGCTCTCGGGGCTCCCTCCGGGCTCGCTCCCCGCCGCCCGCGGTGCCCGGTCAGAGCCGCCCGCGCCGCCCCCGCGCCCCGCCGCCCGCCGCCGCCGCCATCTTCGCCGCGCGTGCTGAGGTGAGGCGAGGGCCCCGGCGCTGGGCGGGGCGCGCGGCCGGCCCCGCCCCCTCCCCGCCTCCCGACGCGCGTGCGCGGCGGCGGCGCGCGGCCGCCCCCCATTGGCTCCCGCCCCGCTTCATTTGCATATTGCGGGACAATAACAGCGGGCGGCTCCCGGCAGCCCCCGCGGCGCCGAGCGGGGTCGGGGTCCGGGCCCGCGCCCCCTCCCCCGCCGGGCCCGGCCGCAATTAACGCCATTAACGCAATTAATTAACGCTCTCACAGCGGGCACAGCGCGGCTGCGCCTAACCCACATACTTGCCCTCCACGCCCCGCGTGTCTCGCGTGCTCCGAATAACTGGCGGGGAGTCGCTGGCCGGCGGTGCCCCGTGCCTGCTGAGGACGGTTATGTGAGTCACGGAGCTGTGCCGGGTTCGGTTTGTTCCGAGCGGGACTCGCCCGGTTCTGCCCGGCTCGGAGCGGCCGGGGACACCGCCAGCTCAGCCCCGCGCTGAGAGGCTGCTCTGCAAACCCGTGCAAAGGCTGTCAGTTAATCCATTTTGGTTAAGGAACGTGAAATGCCAAACAAAAGCCTCACGAGAAGGGTGTGTGTTGTGCAGTCATGGCTCAAACCCCATAAAAGCACTGTAATTGTAGCTGAGAGTGACACAAAGCGCTCAGCTGGACAATTTCAACAGCAACCACTTCAAGGCATCAATGCTGCAGAAGCCCAAAAAGACCCAATTCCTCGTTTCTGCAGCTCGCTTTTCCGTGCTGCTCGTGGGTGTGCAAACAATGGTTTTGTCCCCTTGGAAGTTCCCAGCAGGTTGCTCTGCAAAGTCGTTTAATTCCTCTGGGTACAGGCACGAGAGGCTGCTGCCACTTCTATAACCCCAGACAACAAACAATCGAGGTGTAAATACAGCAGAGGAAAGTGTGAAACCTGCCCCACGAGCTGCCTGCAGCGAAAAGCTCTGTGCCACCATCCACCACAGAACGCTGCTGAAGCACCCTCATTATCACACGGAGGCATTTTGTTCCCTGTGCACCTTGACACAGACAGCATTGCCCCTCTTACACTGCTAAAGGCTTAATGTGTGAGAATTATCCAGCTAAAGCTGAAATTGTATCCAAACTTATTAGAAAATTAATCCTCCTGTTAGAACGGGGAGAAAGGGAATGAACACGAGGAGCAGCCCAGGCCCAGAGTGGTGGTTAGGGAATGGCTGCACAGCTGAATGTGCCAAGGCGCTGGAGATAAGGGCGTGCTGCTGCCAGGGTGTGAGAGCAGACAAACAAGGTAGCTCCTCTCAGTGCCTCACACCCTCCTTTATCAGCAAAGGGAAGCACATATTTGCAGAGCTTCCCCCACAGAATCATTCCTTCCCTTCCTTGAGTCTCCTTCTTCCTCTTCCCTGTCCAGGTCCTGTCTAGTTCAAGCCCAGCCTGGCCTGACCCCTCGTCCTGTGCTGCTGCCTGCCCTGAGGCAGCTCAGGCTGGTGCGAGGTGACCTGTCCTGCATTACCTGGCTGTGCAGTTCTCCATGCCTCAGTGCTGGGTTTTCCAGGGCTGGAAGGGTTCTCTCTGTGCCACTCTGCCCAGCAGCCATGGCTCAAACACTGAGGAACATGGTGAGCTCAGGGCTGACAGACTCATTTGGCAGAGCACGACTCCGTGCTTCCCTAATGCTCCCAAGCCAGGGCACACCAGGAGCTCTTCACACTCCTCCATCCTTGAGAATCTTTCAAACAGCCTCCCTGGGGAAGTGATGGAGTCACAACCCCTCGAAATGTTCAAAAAATGAGATGTGGCACTTTGTGACACAGTTCAGTGGGCACGGGGGTATTTGGTCAAAGGTTGGGCTTGATCTTGGAAGTCTTTTCCAATCTTAATGATCCCATGATTCTACCCCAGGTCACCCACTCAAGTCTGTCCAGACAGCCAGACAACCTCAAAATTTACATGGTAATTAGTAACCTTTGATGAACTCTGTCACTCCTGCACGAGGATGTTGTGCCCAGACAAACAACTGCTCCTGGTTTTCATTCAGAGGATCTCTGAGCTCCTGTGAGACAAAACCCCAGCTATTTTTAATAAAATGCTTCAGAACTGGTTTTCTGCACTGTTCAGTGTCAGTCTGGACAGCTCTCCCTGAAAATGCCTCCCAGCCCATGCCCTGCTGCCTTACTCAGTGTTATTCTTGTACCCTGAGAGTCGATACCCTGCCAAGTGATATTTGTTTAAAATTCCCCAATGCACAAATTTGGCACAAAAACTGGACCAAAGGGCATCCCCCTGGTTACTGCAGCTGGGTGGAATCTTCCCACCTCAAAGTCCAAGATCTATTTACATCAGCTCACTTAAGCTGCAAAAACAGAATGAACTCTTCCTGCTAGGCTTGTCCAGACCAATAAATGCACTGGGGAGTGCAAAGCAGAAGTGCTGCACAAATTAATCAGCTGCTGAAGGCACAAGCAGGTTTCCAGCTTGTTTTAAAACTGATTCAGTGGGAGCTGACGTCGATCCTCCCTCCCAAGTATCTGAGCCCTGAGATTGGAGTGTGATAAATGTTACCTGTAATGCCATCTGCTGTACAGACTGCCCCAGCTCATCACTATTTATTTATTTAAGGGCTAATCTTGTGCTAGACCAAAATGCAGTTTATTTCAGCCTGCTTTGACTTTGTTTGGACTCTAATTCTAAATGCCTGTCCACTTGGACTTGTAAAGTGATCTGTCATAGGGCAAACCTCGTGTTAGCCCTGGAAAGATGAAGTTCAAGACAGCACAGTTGGATTAAAAAGAAAACTAATGTGAGAAGGACCACATGAGGCTTCCCATGCGAGGAGTCAAGAGAAGATGCAGAGTCAGAAATCACCAACAGGAATCACAGAATGGTTTGGAAGGGCCCTCAAAGATCATCTCATTCCAGCCCCTGCCATGGGCAGGGACCTTCCACTATCCCAGGTTGCTCTAGCCTGGCCCTGGACACTTCCAGGGATGGGGCAGTCACAACTTCTATAATGCTTAAATGCACATCAGAATCTTGCTGCTGAAACAGTAATTGAAACAGTCATAGAGTAAATCCCTGAACATGTTTTTGAATAAACAGGAATCTACTGCCTCTCAAATTGCTTGAATTTTCATTTTATAGGACCTCCCATATAAGGATCACAGTGCCCTTTTTAATTATTAATTAGGTCATGTTGACAGGATAAATTAAATCTGATAGAGAACAAGCATTGTGTATTGATGTCCTGATCTTATCCTACACACTAGGAGTTGCTCTTTGGAACGTTTCACAAGTCCAATACCAGGGTAAGTTTTGTGGTGGGGAGTTTTTCAAATGGTTTTTCTTAGATGTCTTGCCTTTCTCTACATGACAAAGGTGGGTTTTTTCCTATTACAGCAAGTATTTTAAGTGGATTTAGGTGAACTGTTGCTGTGAGTGAAGCCCTAAAAAAAAAAAGGTCACGAGAAAACCAGATTAATTCCATCCTACTTTGCTTTTGAACAGTTGCCCACTTCTATTCCATTTCAATGGTAGATGCAGTAAGAATTAATACCTCTTTATTCATCCAGCTCCTGCCCACATTCATCCAGGGTGCAATCTGTGCTTTCACATTTCAGCAAGGCTTGGTTTTCATCTTGGAGTCTGGTCCCCTGTGCACCATCAGCTTTGCCAAGTAATTCCTGATGCAAGAAGAATGCATTAAATTCTGTTTTCCCCTGCGCAATGCCATCAGCCCTCTTTGACTGATTTTGGGCTATTTCCCAATTTTTTTATTTTTATATTTTTTAAATGCGGGGCCTTTCAGGAGCTTTTGCCAAACCACCTTCGTGGGTTACACTTGGCCCGCTCCACCTGAACCCCTTCCCGTGGCTCTGAGGAGGCACCGACCCCTCATCACCACCGGGGCTGTTCCTGAGGGCGCTGGGTGGCACAGGCGGCCGCCTGGCACCACCACGACGGCCATATCCAGCCAGAACCCTACGCGTGGCCTCTCCCCGAGGCTCCCCGCGCTGGGGGGCGATGAGGGAGCCCGAAGGCGGCTGAAGGAGCCGCAGATACCAAGGCCGTGCCCTCCCTATGCCCGCCATATTCGGGGCGCGGCCCTTCCCCTTCACCCGCCAAGTCTCGCGAGAGCGGGATTCGCATTTCCCGTCATGCCCCGCGCGCCCTGGCAACGCGCCGTTGCTAAGGGCGGCCGCCATGGCGGCGCCGCCGCGGTTCAGGGCTTTCTGCGTCCTCATCCTCCTCCTCCTCCTTCCGCCGCCGCTCCGGGCGGAAGAGCCGGCCGATACAAGTGATGCCGCACAGGCGCGGGTCCGCAGCGCGCCGGCCCCGGTCACGGACGGTGGGTGCCCTCCGTGCGCTGCGGGCACCGGCGGCGCTCCCCGGCTGAGAGAGCCCCGCTGAGGCCTCCCTCGGGCATTCGGTCCTTGGCCTCCCCTTCGCATTGCGGTCGCCCAGGGCTGGCACACCCGCCCGGCTTTGGCGGCGATCTCTGGGGCTCTCTGCTCGGGCACCCCGGGCAGCTGCAGCCGAGGCCGCTCGGAGCCTCCTCAGGAGGGCTCAGCCAGCCCCGAGCAGGCCCCAGGCCCCGGGCACGCTGATCCTGGCATGGACATCCAGAGCTGGGCATCCCACAGCCCGGAGGGTCCGTGGGGTGGAGGGCAGGGTCTGCTGCCCACCCAGCACTGCTCTGGGCACAGCAGCAGCTCGGAGCTGGCACAGGAGTGCCCTGGGTGTCCTTGGAGAGCTCCAGCACAGCCCGGGCTGGATGCACACTGTGCCCCAAGCGCTGTGGATACATTGTCATAAAACCAGAGCTCACAAGTTTGGTTACTGTGTTCTCAGAAGGTGTTTCCCACTGTATAATTTGCTACACTTTGATGTCACTTTTATATCCTGGTGGTGTTGCCCTCAGCTGAGCTTTCCATGGGATGCTTGCCAAAGGAAAGCCACCCCAGTGCTACCTCCTAGGGAAAAGGGACTTAAATCCCTAATCTCACAGACATAACCTTGCAATCTAATCATCCATGTTTAAACTTCTCTGTTTACGGGGTGAGCTAAGGATCCAGGGCTAAGCTCAGCCAAGAGAACAGTCAGAACTCCAGAGATTCCAGGAAATACCTGGATGCTGTTCAGGTGGTCAGAGAACATCCACAGGGCCACAGGGAAACAGGCAGCAGTCAAAGTGAAATAAAGGAATTAGTTATGAAATTATTCTTTGAATGTCTTTATTTTAAAACACTGGCCTTAATTTTCCTCATCTGTGCTATTCTTAAGTCTAGATTAATTATAGAAAAACAACTCTCAAAAACAGATCAGTAGAATAATATCTGTTCTTTGAATTTATAAACTTGAAGACCTCAGAGAGTTTGAAGAATTTGCCAAGTGTAATTTACTGAGCCAGTTTACAGAATTATTAGCAATTTGTCTGTGATTACGATATTTCACAGTATCTAAAAACAGAGATAAAAAACAGTTTCAAAGAAGTCAATTATGGTTGTTTTGGCACATCAGGGAAATGTATTCCTGGCCCCTGAGCCATCTTCAAAACTTGTAAACATCTCTGCTCCTTCAAAATGTTTTATTTTTCTCCCTGATAAACTGAAACAAGCAGATAAACACACCTTGTTGGTACCTCTTATTTTTTTTTTCCTCTGCGAGGCTGAGCAGATTTTCACACCTCCAAAATCCCCATTGGGTTTTGTTTCTCAGGGAACAGTTTTTAGCACAGCTTGGTTTTGTCCATGTGTTCCAAATAAATTTGCTCAGCAGCAGAAAAGATTCCTTTTAGAAATAACTTCAAGAAAACATGAATTTGGAGAAGACTTTTGACCGCTAAAAGGTGAGGTGACGAGGGGAAGTGTGCGGCGTCCCCGCTGCAGCTCTCGTTTCGCTCTCTGCTGCAGTTGCCAGGCTCTGTGTCTGCGACCTGCTGGTGGCACAGTGCGACACCAACTGCTGCTGTGACCCCGACTGCAGCGCCGAGGACTTCAGCCTCTTCACCACGTGCTCCATCCCCGTGGTCATGTGAGTGCAGAAATAACCAGAAAGCACAAAATCCTTCCTTTGCCGCCTGTCCTCTCCCTGCTGTCGTCCTTCCCCAGCCAGGCAGAGCAGCAAATCCGCCTCCCACCCAGTTCTCTCCCTCTCATTCCCTCTTTCCTCCTGTTTCCCGGTGGGGATTTAGGTGGTGCTGCTTTTTTGGGGTAAGAATGATGCATCTTTAGACTTTGATCAATGCAATGTCTGGGAGTTAAAAAAACTGATCCCAAAGGACCAATCTGGCCACTGCTGTAGATCACCAGTTTTTATCAGTAAATTTATCAGTGACCTCTTTGATTACATTTATGATATCAGCTACACACCTAATCCATTCAGAGCTTGTTGAAATAGTGTGAGCATTTTTCTGACCCTAATTTTACAAGTCACCATCCCAACCTGCTCCCCCACTGCCACTTCACAAACAATAAAATGTAACATTATACCAAAAAAGTAAAGCCAGGAGTTGTTTCTTTGCTATTTAATCTGAAAACACCTTCACCCAACTTCATCTTCTCAAAGAGGAGTTAAGAAAGCTCATTTCAAAATAATAATGTGCAAAAAAAAATCTCTTGGTGACTTCTCAGAACAATAAGTGCAGCTTTTTCAACCCACCTTCTGTATAAATTATGCCAATCTGAGCACTGGGTTTATTCTTGGTGCTTTGGAATTTGAATTAGCAGTCATGCCAGACTGTGGTTTCTTATTGTTCTGGCACACAAAAGACTCCTGCTCCCCATTTATAGATATTTATATGGATCAGAAAGGTCTAATCAACACCCTCCTGAGTGACACTTTAATTGCCTCAGATGACTGTGCTGCCTTTGTCAACTAGAAATGCCTCAAATGAAATTGTGTTCCTTTGCCCAAATTCTTTTGTGTAAAATGTTTATTTTGCATGAAAAGCCAGGGGATTTTCAGTGTCTGCAGGTGTTGTGGGTCTCATTATTTACATCAGAGCTTATCTACATTTGCATATTTGTGTTATTTTGGCTGATCCCAATGCAGAGGCCGTGAGATCTCTGAAACAGCAGCAGAAGGGTTTGATTTATGGTGGGATCCTATTGGGTTTGATCCTATTAACAAATGACTCACCTCATGGAAGAGCTTAACTCCAGGCTTCAAAATTTCTGACAGTCATTTCACTTCTCCAGGGCCTGTCCTCAGCTGCTCTGTGCTGCTAAAATCCAGTTTCAGAGGGATCATCAGCTGCTGTTTGTGGCATGTGGGGCACACCAGAGCTGCCAGGCTCTGAACTGGCACATTCTCCCATTGTCCTGCAGCTCCTGATGGGCCCGTGGCACAGCCTTAAACACTTCTCCAAGACAGGCTGGGTTATTTCACCTCCTGTTCCTCTCTCTGCCATTTCTTTCACATCATCTCAAGCAGGAATTCTTCCAATTCCCTGCTCAAATCGAATATTATTCCAACATCCACAGAACTGACCTGGTTTCCTGCTCTGACATCCCACTTGGGTGGTAGGAATGAAAGTGCTGCTGAGCTGTGTGTGGCCTCTGGTGCAGCCCTGCATTTTTGGGGTCTCAACCATCTGGATCCCACCCAAATTGACATTTTCTCTCTCATATTGTCCCTGGTTTTCCCTCCCCCAGTCTGTTTCTTACCTTCCTTCATGTGGCTGCTCACAGTTTCCCCTGCTGAATAAAACATGTGGGAGAATTCTCTATTATTTATTATTAAGCACAGAGTATAAAACAATAGGAACCTTCTAAGGATGCACAATTGTTCTACAAATTATGCTAAATTCAGTAATTTCATGCTTTTAAAATTTCTCTGGTGCTGCCTCAGTAGATTAAAAAACTTTAAAGTCTGGTCAACACTAACTTTGAGTGGATCATTCATTTATTTTGTGTCTTTGCAGAGGTGACAGCCAGCTGTGTAGTCAGAAAGCTGCTGTGTATTCTCTTGATGTTGAAGCAAATCCACCAGAAAGGATATTTAAATTAATTGACCAAGTAAATCCCAGTATTTTCTGCATTCATGCTACAAACTGTAAGTAGAGTTGTAGGCAATGTTAAGCATTGTGGTGTTATTTTTTTGTAAGCTCTTTAGGTACCAGAAAAAAACCTAAATTTAAAACTATTTTTATTTTATTAAACCTCTCAGGAAACTGGTAATTCTGTCTGCTCACTGTCCTTATGTTGTGATCCTTTCACTTGTGAAAACATGAAATTAAACATTTGGTACTCTTGGTCTTGTCTGTTGGAAAAAACAAAATAGTTTGGGGTTTTTTTTTTGTAAATAATTTAGCATCCTAAATAAATAATGTTGAAAGTTGTCTCATTGTTACTAAGTATTGTTTCTGTATCTTTTTTCCCTTAAATTATCTCCTTCTCTAAATATTTTGTCAGATGAACAAGCCCTGTACCTCAAATCCCCTGAAATCCCAACTGCAGAAAATTTTGATGAGTTGCTTGACAAATTTGGAGGTGCTACTTTCAGTGCTGAGCCTGACAGCTGGAATTTGGATCCAGATGCTCAAAATCCCTCTGAGGCAAATGAAACTTCCAGATATGAGGTAAATTCTCTCTGATTCAATAGGAGGGAAATTATATTTGGTGCAATTAGTATTAAATTATTCCAGAAAGAAGAAATCAGCATTGTTTGCATCTGCTTTTAAATAATGCAGTTCTGCTGGAAGAAGCAAAATTTATATTGGTCTTTAAATATAGAAATGTAAAAAGAAAAATGTAATGTTTTGTGTTTAGTTACTTAAAAAGTGAGCTAGATTTTTAAGATCTTTGAAAAACAAGGCACTTTTT
Organism: Molothrus ater; assembly: GCF_012460135.2. NCBI lineage: Eukaryota > Metazoa > Chordata > Aves > Passeriformes > Icteridae > Molothrus > Molothrus ater. The sequence continues at coordinate 3,514,947 of NC_050495.2, forward strand.
TCCTGCTATTTTCAGCACAAAGCTGTAGCAGTGACTGAAAAATTGCTGCACAGAGCATTATTGAGAGACCCTGTGGAAATAAGTACTGCTTTTATTCATATTTGTTGTCAATAAAAACGGGCTGAACCACACCTGTGTACCTGACTGTGGCTTTTATTTGGCAGTATGGGGTTCCTGTCCAGACAGAGGATGCATTCCTGAGGCTGCCAAGTCCTGTTGTCTCTTCTTGGTGCTCTGATGCAAATCCTGCAGGTTGGAAAATACACTTGAGTCCCAAATTTTTGCTTTTTAGGATTCTGTTCTTAGATCAGTCAGTCAGAAAGCTGGCACACTCCCCATGGAGAATTCAGCTAAGGATTCATAAACAGATGATTTTCAAATCACTTCTGTTTCTCTGTTTTGTTTGGTTTTTTAAGACATAGAATGGAAATTGTGTTGTGTCTCCGTTAAACATTCAAAGTGAGATAAGTAAATCCCTGAAAATCTTGTTAGAGGGTTGTTTATCCAACAAGAAAATGTCCTGTTTGGCATAAATGGTTTAAGCAAACAGCACAAGGGTGACACCCTGAGGGAGGAGGGGTTTGCACCAAGCCAGCCCTGGTGCAAAAAATAAAACTATTTTTATTTTATTAAACCTCTCAGGAAACTGGTAATTCTGTCTGCTCACAGTCCTTATGTTGTGATCCTTTCAGCCTTGGCACCTTCCCTTTGCCCAGGGGCTCCTCTCACAAGTCAGATTTGCAGGCTGAGCTCTGCATTTTAACCTTGCACACAATTTCCTGAAAAAGAACCCCACAACCAAACCCACACCTGCATTTCCCAAAGCCCACTGCCATCATTAAATGTGGTCTCAGTCAGGGTGGTGATTACAGGACTGAAGTCTCTTGTGAAAGAAAAAAAAATCTTATTAAGAGATTCAAAAACTAAGTAATTTTCATGAAGCTTTTTCTACTTGTTAAGAAGTAATATTTTTTCTTATAGCATTTTTTTGAGAATAGAAAAAGTTTCATTCCTCAAAGCTCACCTAAAACCTTATCTGCAATAGAGATGACATTTACTTTCAATTTTGCTGGTACTTGTATTTTTTTTCATTTATGCTTTTCATAATTGCTCTTTCATTTCCTCCAGTAATACTTGGTGACTTTTTTTTCCAGGCTTTTTAGTAAACCAAGCCACAAAATGCATTAGATCAGTAAGTGTGGAAAACTGTGACAGCATTCAAGCACTTAGCATGTTGTTTTATATCAACTCCAGCATTTTGGCAGTAAGTATGATTTGAAACAGTGATATAGCTGAAATACTCATATTTTATATCTTTTACATCTGCAGGATGAAATAACTTCTGTTTACTGAGGGATATTGTGTTTTATTTGGATTTTTAAATTGTGAGTTGGGAAGAAATGTCTCCCTATACAGCAGATTTTATACAGAAAGCCTTTGGGAATGTTTTTACTTCAAGCTTTGGTAACAGAAGCATTTACTGTTCTCTACTTAGCAAAATATAAATAATATAGTCAAAGATAAAGTAAAAAATAATAGTTTTGAAGAGCCAAGGTCGTGGCACTGAGCTAGTGCAGTTTCTTGTTCCTGTGCATGTTCAGGCTTTTCCAAGAAGCCCATTTATCAGAACACATAATTCTAAGAAATCTGAGTTTTAAAGAGTTGCTAAACCTTTGTACTGCAAGGTAAACCTGTCAGGTTTAATCCTTTACATCTGCCCCTTTCCTCCAAGCCTCAGTTTTTGCTAGTGGGGGCTGACACAGCTTTCTTTATGCTCCCAGACAACATGACTGAGAGCAGGTTTCTTTGGATCCTGCCTGCTAAAATCCAGTCTGGGGCTGTTTTTCAAAGCTTTGCCTACTTTTTCATCCCTTTCTGACCTGGGGGATGATGTCTTCTGTACAAATAAATCCCCTGTAAGGATATTCAGGAAGACAAAGAAATCACTCATGAAAAAAATGAAACTGAAATGCATCATACCTTAACCTGATGGCTCCTTCCAGAAGCTGAGGTTGTAAAGAAGCAGCAACCTCTTCACCATTAAAATTATTTTAATTTATGTAATTATTTAAATTCATTTAATTAGCAGTGAGGAACTGCTTAAAGACCCCTTCCAGGCTGCTCACAGATTGCAAAGCTCCCAAAGGCAAGGAAAGCCCACTAAGCACTTCACACCCTCACAGATGGGATCATTCTCCTGCTCCTTCAGGATCTCATTGAAATCAACCAAGGATTGCTCCCAAATGTTGGCTTTTGATCCTCCTGCTGTGGAAGAAGTGGAGAAAACCCTGCCTCAGAAGGGCTTTAAGTGTCTCCATGTCCTCCCAAAATTAGTTCTTGTTGGCTGCAGGACCAGAAAAGAGCAAGAGTGGCTCAGGCTGGGCTCCAGCAGCTGAGTGGGTTTGATTTAAAGATGAATTCCCTTTCCTGACTGGAAAATCCATAACCCCTTATCCCTGTGCTGCTTGCCAAGGTAATGGCTGAGCTTGGGAGGGGTCAGAGCTCTGCCCAGAGCACGCTGGGTGTCAGGAGGGATCAGCTGCAGGACCTGGAGGAGGCTGAGAAGCTGCTGGAGATGCTCTGTGGGAAGGTTCCCTTAGAAAAGGGAGCTGGAGGTGACAACAGGAAGGTGATGGCATTGGGACAGGGTGGCCACAGGGCAGAGCAGGAGCGCTCCCAGTGCCAGCAGGTGGAGCTGCCGGCAAAAAAAACGGCAAACCAGTAAGAGAGGGAGCCTTACTGGGAGCACTGGGACAGCGGGTCCCACAGAACGCCCCATCCCCAGCACGCCACCCTCCCTGCCTGCACGGGCGGCTGGAGTGAGAACAACGTTTGGGAATTGCTGCAGATAAACTCTGCTCTGTGCCTGGTCAGCAGATCCAAGGAGGGCTGGGGATTCCTGGGATGTCCCAGCTGGATCCTCACACACACCACGCTCAGTGAGGTGGAGCTGCCACAGCAATGAGCTGGTCCTGCCTTTTCTGGGGGGGAGCTGAGGCAGCAGCGTGGCTGCAGTGCTCTGAGTGAGCTCCAGAGACACCATCCATCACCCCAGGCATGACAAACAGAACTTCAGGAGTGGTGCTCACTCCTCCTAGCACCATTCCCTGAAGGATGAGTCTAATCTTTATTACAGAGACTTTTATTCATCCAGCTCATTCTGATGGCTGGGCTGTACTTGGGATGATGAATGTGTGACAAACTGTACCTGCACCACCTTCAGCTCTGCAGCTCCCAGGAATGTGTTCCCTGCTGGGACAGGAGATGAGTCACTGCTCTCAGTATCCCATCATAATTCTGCACAATTGCTTCATGATCAGAGTCCAATCCTTGGTCCCTTCCCAAAGATGTGACCCAAACATTCAGAAAAGTAAAACCTTTGACAAAATTGTACTCCATGGGAGTATTTTTACCTGACTGATAACCTTGGTCTGACATTTTTGCCTTTCCATGAAATATTTCTGGTGGATATTTTTCAGTGGGTCAACTGTATAACAAGAGAGATACTTGCTTCTCTTTTATTGGTTTAGAGACCATGAAACTATGGAACAGGACAACAAAAGCTCTTCATTTGGGAAGCACAGCCTGGCGGGTTTCCTAAACTGGTGGTCTCTGAATAATTCTAAAAGTCAGAAGAAGGAGGGGATTGGATTGTGACAGTTCTTTTCACACTTCCTGGATACTCTGGTTTATATCAAATTAACTCCACAACATAAAAGTTATTGTTATGAGAGAGAGTTAAATAGACAAAGCCTTACCTGCTTTTACTTGACTGCTACGTGCAATAGGTCAGATCTTTGCTACTGCTTTAATTTGTCCTTTTATTCTCCCTCAGGTGCCCAAATCAAGTCAGATGGTAAGTATCCTTCTAAATTAGTTGGAAGAGCTGTGGGCAAAATTCTTATTAAGTTATAGTCAGTGGGAATTTTTCACTGATTGATCAAATCTTTACATTTAAAAAATTACATCATTTGCTATCAGTAATGATACTTAGCAACTCCAAGATAAAATGCTGCCTGCAAATACTCAAGCCTGATACATTCCTCTCATATAGAACTCCCTATTTTCAAGAAAATCTCTTTTTTATTTAAACCCAGACCCTTTGCTTGAGCTTCAGCAGCACTTGTAACACAGCAGTTGTTCAGAGAATTACTGCATGCTGTTGCTGTGGAACAGAACCCAGAAAGGTCACAAATATAATAACACAGAAAAAGCCAAAATTAATTATACCCGGTGTTCAGAGCTGACATGAGTCTGTTTTCCAGGTGAATATTACTGTCCAGTCCATAGCTGTCCAGTCTGTGAATGGAATGAGGACTTTCCTGAGCAGTGCTGAAGCCCTGAGGCTCCCCATGGTTTTGGATGGACTGTGCATCAATGCAGTTCTTGGGGTAGGTCTGGCAGCCTTTTCCTCCTCAGAGCTGATGGAAAACATCAAATCACTTCTGATTCCCAAACTGCAAAGCTGTCAGGAGGCCTTGCAGCTTCCATATATTGTGACATCTCCAAAGCAAATATCATGGGAGAAGCACTGATTTTGGGTAAAAGAGAGTGTTTTGCAAGAAAAAAATAACTCTGTACAATATAACATGGAGCCAGGCTGAAATCCTGGTCTTACTTCTGTGTATGTGGCAAAACAGGCAATGATGTGAGTTTAGAATTTACTTTATGCTTGGGACAAAATTATTTCAGGGGCACTAATGACAGAGAGAGGAATAGATGCTGCACATCATCATTAATTTTAAAGTAGATGAATATTGTGTCTGTGCTTAGGTTTATCCAGAAGTCAGTTGTGAAGAGGCTCCAGCCTCTAGGGGATAAAATCCATCCCCACCCTGGAGCTGAGTTTCTTAAGCAAGGAAAAAAGAAAATACTTGCATGGTTTAATTTTTTTTTTTTTTTTTTTTAGTTTCTCTTATGTATTTATTCAAATTAATATCTAAAATGTTTAATTTTCAGGTGAATTATCACATTACCCACACAGACACAGGAGAAATAATAGAAGCAGCTGCTGCTTTTGTCTTGGGGGCAATTAGCAGAGAAGCACTTTCAATAGAGCAGAGCTTTGAAATCAGCTTCACTCAGGTAACTGTGGAGATGTCATGGGTGACTTGGTAAAAGACATTTAATTACAAAACTTATTAAACTTGAATCAGAACAATTGTTAGCAGCAAGGTAAAGCAGAACTTGCCCTGGATGCCCAGATGAGGCAGCATTTCAGAGCTGGGCCATGGAGGCCTTCAAAATCTGTCACATTTACAAGCCCCAGCTTGTGACTGTAACAGAGAAAGCAAAGCCTTACTTACAGTTTTGTCCTCATCATTCAAGGCAGGTCATAATCCTAAAATAACTGAAATATTTCTGTGTTTTCCAACCACTTCAGTGCAGGATAAGAACTAATGCTCTGTTTGCATTGCAGGAAAACACACAGCCAGTTCCTCTCAGTGGCAATCCTGGTTATGTTGTTGGGCTGCCTGTCAGAGCAGGATTCCAGCCTCAAGGATATCCTTTCCCTGCTGCATTTCTGTTTGCTGCACTTGCTCTGCTCCATCCTCACAAAGCCTTTCTAGCACGGACATCTACGAAATACATCTGTTCTCTGCCAAAAATAAAAATGTGCTTTTCTGGCTGTGTTTGAGGAGGGAATGACTCAGTCCTGACTGCAATCTCCTGGGACTGTGTACTGAGGTACATTTAGCCCTCCATTGCACACCCTGGTGCTTTTTCACACTGGGACAGGAATCTGGAGCCATTATAGCATTTGCAGCTATATTTTAAGGATATGATTAAGGATTCTTTTTTTGTCCCGATATCCATCAAGCATTTAATTTCCATTAACTGTGTGTTACATCTGGCATCATTCAGAGTAGTAACAAACACGGCCAACTCACCATTCTGCACAGCACATCCACCCAGGACTGCCTGGCAGCACAGGGAGCCAGAGCCCCAGTATTATTTGGTTATAACATGATATCAGGCTGCAAGTTACGGTAAGAAATTATTGGTTTTTTTATATTTAATGCTTTTAACCCTCTGACAACCCTTTCCCTTAGGCCCTGTTCAGGTCCTGGGCCATTTATAAAGCTGGAGGAATATTGAGAATAGAGTATTTAATTATAAAAAATGTCATTTAATTAACAATGGTCTTTCTCTTGGAAAGATTGTGTACATTAGCAACTGTAGCCAGAAGGCTTGAACAGAGCAGAGAGCAAGACAAATGATGACTGTGCCAAACCAATGGATTTTGCTGTAACTCATCTTTTTTTTTTTGTTTCTGGAAGAATTACAGCAGCTATGAAATGCCAGCCTTTGGCTCAGACCCTCCTTGATGTGCTGAAGGGCCAAAGCTTTCCTGAGTACGTGGCCTCATTTGGGAATTCTCAAGCCCAGGATGTGCTTGACTGGGTGCCAATAACTCAGCTCCACATCTCAGAACAGGTGAAGTTCAACCACTCCCACCCCTCCACCCTCACGAGATCTGTGCCTGTGCTGCAGCATCAGCTCAGCTTCACACCCTAAAAATGCAGGAACCAACTGGAAGAGAAAATGGGGCTGGGAATGCAGAAATAAGCTGGAAGAAACTCATGGAATATTCACAGAGGGTTTCATTCTTGCTGTAGAAGTTATATTTAATCAAGCTGGTATCCAGGCACCTCAGCTATGGATCAGGGCAAAATACTGGGTAGGAAATGAATTGTTTAAACATAGGTTGGAGTGTTGTTCTTCTAAGGATGAAGCACCAGAGGTGACAGAGGGAAGGAACAGAATCAGGGTTTCCCCTCCTACTCCAGGCCAGGGTAAGAGAGAGAGAAGCACAATATCACAATAGAAGACTGTGGATGGTCTCTTGCATGCTTCTGCAGCTAAAGAGTGAATGGTTTCTGTAACCAGAAATGTGAGAGTTCAAGGAGAAATGCCTAAAAATATTTAACATTGTAGCCTTCAAAATTCCGCCCTGGCAGAGTTCAGGATTTTGTCCTGCCCAGCAGCAGTGCAGGGTCCATCTGCTCTGGTAACCTCCCCAGTGAGCTTTGTGGGGACATTCTACCCTTTTAATAACATGAATAATTAATTACTGTGATGGTTTCTGCATAAGGCAGACAATGAGATGATTTCTCACACTTTGCAGAGCTCATGCCAAATACCTGTGTCACTGGGAATAGAAGTGAAGTGGACTAAATATGGATCCCTGGTCAATCCACAAGCCAGGATAGTGAATGTTACAGCCACAATCACTAGCACCACACTGAAGCAGGTATGTAATTAAATTACAGGATTTAAGAAAAAACAAGTGGCTTGTTTTCCTTGGGTATCAGCTGTGTGACAATGACCCAGATAATCTCATTATCTAAAGGCAGCACTTCACATTAGAATGTATTTACACCCAGCAGTTCTCCTCCAGCTCAAACACAGCTGTGGGCTCCTTGCCAAAACACACTTCAATAAAAATCTATATAGCATTTATGGAAAGAAACATGGAACTACATAGAAAAGGAAAAAAAAAAAGCTTTTTTAGCAAATATAATCCAGACCAAATAAATGATTGTACAAATAGAAAACTGAAGCTAAGTCCTGTTTGTATTTTCATTGCAGCTTCCCTCAGGAAGGGAAAGGATAATTCCTATAACAAGTTCTGTGGTTTTCACTGATATTTCTTCACCTGCAGAGCCAAGCTACAAAGCTTGGCCCACCATTAACATCAAGTTACCCTTTGACTTTTTCTATCCCTTTGTCTAAGGTAAGCATGCATAAAACCCCCCATAGTTCTGCTTTATCTTATTTTTAGTCTATTGTTTATCCTGTGACTATGATGGGCCATCATTTTTTTCTAAGTTGTAGATGCTGGGCTAAATTTGGCCAAGAGAGGAAGGGTGAGACCTTGTGAGGGTTCTCAGAAGGTTTAGGGTGAAGAAACCCCCCTGAAGTGGAAAGTACCCAATTATAACTGTGCAGGGAGGACAAAGGTTGCAGTTTGAACTCGCTGGTGGCTCTGGCCCAGCCCCAGCCTGGCCAGCAGAGGCAGGAGGGGAAGGGAAGAGCACAGGGACACACAGGGAAAGCAAGTTCATTATCCCACAACAGCAGAGCTAAATTGCTAATTAAACTCATCATGTGCTATTAGATAAGGCCTCTGCTTTATCTCCTTGCATAGATGAATAAGCTACATATTTCTGGCTATTTCCCCCACACCTCTAATTAATTACCTTTTGTAAAAAACCTGAACAGTTGAGTTGTGGTTTCAGTGACCCCTCCAGCTGAGTGGGCTGAAATCCATAGGAGACACCTGCTGCAGTCACCATCTCTCAGAATTCCCACTTCTTAAATCTCACTCTTCAGCTCTCAAACAGCCTCTCCACAGGGACACTCTAGCACCTGAAAAAATTCAAACACCAGCCTGGCCCTTTAGAATTTGCTTCTTTATGGCTTTTCTGGAGTCTGACTGTTCCCAGCAGTGCACTCACCTACATCTGTTCTTACACATTACAGTTCTTTTGATCCATGGATTTATGAGCTGTGGGGACAAAGAACTTTGCAGCCCCAAGGGCTGTGAGGGAGCAGTGAAAAGGGAAGAGAAGATGAGGGAATGCAGAATCAAAACTGGGATCTGCTGCTGGAACAAGGCATTGTTTGACGTAAGATGGCACATGTTTGCCTCTATTTTGGGGCTGATTTCTTTGTCAGGGAAAGGAGTGGTGTGTTGGTGTTTCTGAAATGAATGTTATATAAATAACAAAGTGGCACAAGCAGCAACAGAAATGAGGAAACTACCAACAGTATGAAAAGAATGGTTGGCAAAGAGATGTATTGATGATGAGCAGGCAGCTGGTGGAGAAGAAATTACCTTTTCAGCCTGGGTTGTTATCATTTGTACTGCAAGTTTGCTGCAAATAAAGACTGTTATCACAGATAAAAAAGAAATTATTTTAAATAAGTGGTACTTTTCTGGATGTATAGCTTGTAAAGATGTGTCTTTATTAAATTATTTTTCAGTTTTGACTGTACAACTGTACAAGAATGGAAAAAAAACTTACTGTTTACAGGGACTGTGAGTGAATAATTTTCCAGTAGAACTATTTTTGCCATCCCAAGGTCTGATCAAAGCGGGGTCAAATAGAAAACATTTATAGAAAACACAATCAAGAGGAAGCAAAGAGACAGAAAAACCTTTCAGGTCAAGCTGGCAGATTCCAACACTGCAATCTTCAAGCAGAATTCCCATCTTGGAAAACTGGCCTCTTATTTTTGCTGGCTGAGGAGTCCATGCTGTTTCAATATGTTATTCAGCCTCTCGATTTCTTGCTCCTGTAGGAGACAAAATTCAAATCATGAACAGCCTGCAAACAACTTCCCAGGTCTTCCCACTGCTCTAATGTATCTCCTGCTGCAGGAAAACAGCACAACCTGGCCAGAAGAAGTAGGACAGAGGTAGGGACATCATTCCTCTGAGGAGGAGCAGCCCAGGGAGGCACGGGCAGGGCTGTGCTTCTTCAGCCCAGCTCACCCCACACTTTCCCATGAGGAAACCAAGCCAACAGTGCCAACCTTGCACAAGGATCACCATTAGCAGGTAGACCCAAATTAAAAGTGTTTTTTACCTTCTCCAAACAGCTGTGCTCCAGTTGTTCCACCCTCGTGGCAAGTTTCAGGTTTGCTTGCTTTAACCTGGACAGTTGTTGCTCCGAGCGGGTCTTCACCGATAAAATGATTCCTGTGGAACAATTCACAGGGGGTTTGCTTTACATTGTAAAACAGCCACCAGCAGGAGTTCACAGCACACAGGCTCTGTGCTCAAGGAGTTAAACGTGTTCCTCTCCAGCTCAGCTTCTGTCATCTTCAACCACCCTTCCCAAGTGCTTTCCTTAACGAGGAAGGGTTTTAAATCAGCCATCGGAGGGATTTGGATACCCATACTCTGCTGGGGAGAGGCAGCCCGGCCTCAGAGCTGAATTAATCACTCTGACTGTCACTCAGTTCCTGAATTTGCTCCCTTGGCAGAGCCCTGGGGTGCAGTTGGGGCAGCTTTGCTGTGTTTTAGCAGTTTTAGGTGTGACAGCAGAGCAAGGCCTGGCCCACAGGGCTCCTCCACCCCCTGGGCCGATCACTGCAGGCCTGGCAGAACAGGACCTGGCACATCCTCAGGTCCACAGGGCTGTGGCTTCACCTCAGCTCAGCTGCAGTGAGAGCAGGCACTGTCTCCTCATGGCAGAGGTGTCACTTCTCTATGAGCACCATTTGGTGATCCCATGTCAACTCAGCCCCCGCACTGAAGGCATTTTCTTCCCACAGAGATAAAACAAAGCAGCTCGATGAGAGCTTGAAGAACATCACGTTCTCCCTCCTGCCACAGCTCCTCTGGGTCATGGCTGACTCCAGTGCTCCAGGCTCCCTGGGGTCATGGCTGACTCCAGTGCTCCAGGCACCCCTTTGGGCTCTGGGGGTTCAGTTCTCCGAGGACAAAGCAGCGCTGCTGCTCATTTGCATTGATAACATCGGCAGGAGCCGTGCCCAGGCACTGACACCCAACACCCCAGCATGGGGCAGATTCCCTTTGTCCCTCTTTGCTGCAAGCAGGTGGACATTGCATAAAGCATGGCAGGGAGCCTGGAGCAGCCTGAGGATGAGGGGATTTACCCATAATTGCAGTCCTGGCTTTCTGCTGTGCTGTGAGGCTGCCGTGGTTCCCACAGCCCCACACAAATGCAGTTTCTCTCTGACTTTCACTCTGAACTAAGGAAAGCCACAAGCTGCTCTCACATCTCTCTTCTTTCTGGCTGCAGCTGCCGACCAGGCACCTTCTCCCCATTGAAAGGGGCTGAGGGCAATGGGCACAGCCCCAGCAGTCCCCTCTTCTGATCCCAGCTGTGTCAAATGTGGAGCTCCCACCAAAAGTGACACAGGACAGAGCTTGAGCTGAGGTTTCACGCAGGAATTTGAGATCGTTCATTGCCATATTCTTTGGAATCCCAAAATTCCTTCCTCAAGAAGGAAGAAAATGTTTGCAGCTATGCTTGTTTCAGCTATATCCAAATTTATATCTATTTGCAAGAGGTACAGCAGTGAAGTCACTAAAGCCTGATTTGGGGACATTTTCTATTTCTTTTTTTATGGCAAGCCCTTTGAATTCAAGCAAGAAAGATCTAGAGTAAGATCAGGACATGCCCTGCAGCATCCTGGAGGGGATAATGGAGTCACAGCAGAACAGAGCATTAAAACCTACTCTGCTGTAGCAGCAAATTCAGGAAGACAGGGGCTCCCCTGCCAAAAGGATCCTACAAAGGAAATTCAGAACATGAGCCATCCCTCTCCAGGAGAGGGGTACAGGAACAGATTAGGGTTCTTTTTAGGGGGAATGTGCCCGGCTGCCATGCACCTGAGGCTCCACACCAACACAAGCAGCAGATTGTCACTGCTCCGAAGAAATGGCAGCCTGATTAAAGTTCCATACAGGTGGAACTCTGAGTTCACTGGGAGAGCAAAACCCCTGGGGTTGGGTTTGAGAAAGGAACAAAGCCCAGGTGATTCAGGGAAGTTTGGCAAACACAGCCCAGCCCTGCACCCACCATTGATGATCCGGGCCACCCTCCAGAGGCGCAGGAGGATCAGGAGCCCCACGGCCTCGAACTCGTGCTCGCGGAAGATGAGGACAATGTCGAGGATGAAGGACACGACGACAACGATCCCATCCAGCACCTCAAACTTGTGGTGGAAGAACTCCCAGCGGTAGACAAAGACTTTAAACCCCACCTCAACCAGGAAGATGGTTAAAATGGACAGGGAGAGGTAGTGGAAAACCTGGAAAAGAGCACAAGTTTAAGGCAGGAAGACCTGCAGAGTGCACAGAGGCAGAGCAGGCTGGAAAGCCTCTGCTGCTTGAGGGCACCTCTGGTTTGGCTCTACAAGGAGAAGGGCTGAGGACTTTTCTTCCACAACCACCGGCTCAGCAAGGCTGGAAGTCCAGGTCCTGCTTTGCCCAGCCTATCCAGGGAGTTTTGAGGCACCAAAGGGAGGGAACTGCTGTTCATGTTGACACTTCCCCACATTTTACCTTTGGGGTTATATTATATCTGTCTGGAAGGATGATTTTCAAATCCATAAGCAATTCCCCAAGAACCAACAAGGCATCCAGGATCACCAAGCAGACAACCCCAATCTGTTGGAGGAGAAAAACCAACATGAATCCCATGCCAGCACAGACAGAGGAGCAAGAGAAGCCACTGTAGCCCTTCAGACAAACACACCCTGATGCCCACAGCCCTGATTTGGCTGGTTGTGTTTCATGGAGCCTTCCATTGCTCCCACTCCTGCTGCCCCGAATGGTGGGATATTCCACATGGAACCACCTGCCTCCCCACCAGACCCCACTTGGCGTGGAGGGCTCGGGGAGCGGGAGGAGAGCACATGCCAGAGCTGTGGTGATTGTGCACTGGGGCTTGTCTCCTCTCAGGGGACATCTGCACCTGAAGCAGAGCTGCTCTGTTCTGACAGGACAGCTCAGCTCAGCAGCAGCTGCTGCTCTTTGCACCGTGGGGTTCATGACCTCAGTGCTCTCCCTGAGCTCTGTCCCACAACAGCTCTGCTGTCACAAGTGCTCTCGGCCTGGGTTTCTTCTGCCTCACCTGAAACCTGTGAGAGCTGAAGAGCTTTTTCATCATGTACTGGAAGGAGATGTGTCTCCTGGGGGGCTCCAGCTTGATCTCTCCATCTGGCTGCTTCTCCCCAGCCTCCTCCTCCTCCTCCTCCCATTTCCGATAGTCGTTGCTCCATTGCACGGGGTCATCGCCCACCACCGTGAAGTGCTTCAGGTACCTGGACATGGCTCTGGATCAAGCTGGCATCACCCTGCCAACGTCTGAGGGACAAGAGCAGAGTGTCACCTCCCCGTTTGGGGCTGGCCAAGGATGCCAAATCTTGCTTTTTTCACCCAGCGAGGGTGACAAGAGCGTGACGTTCCGACACAGCTGGCTGAGGGGAAGTTGCTTCATGGTGATACCGCTGGTTTTGCATCACCTCCCCCGGCACCACGCGGAGCCCCTGCTGCCTTCCCAGTTCTGTTTGCACCTCACTGTGCTGCTCTACAACAAGGAACTTCCTCACAAGGTATTTCCAAACTTCTCCAAACAAAGCATTGATTACAGGAGCAAAAAGCTCCAGCCCTTATCTGGCACCTCGTGATGGAGGTGGGGGCAGCTGCCCTTGTGTTTCTAACACTGACCCAGGGAAGCTGTTGGTCAAGCTGACCCCAGCATCCTCACCCTCCAGCCACACTGCCAAGATGAGGAACTGCCATAATTTCCCTCCATTAACACCAATGACACCCTGTCATCTCAGCCTTTGCAGGCAAATTAGGCAGGTGATGCCCACATTCCAACCTGGCAGGTGGGTGACATTGTCCTCCTCATCTCCTATGTCCAGAGCTGACCTCACCCTTGGGCATCCTGGCTTCAGCCCATCCCTGTGGGTACCCACTGAGGGGCAGGACAATCAAACTAAGCTCCTGATGAAGGCCACGCTCCAGCAATGAAAACCATATGAGTGAAACTCTGAGTTCACTGGAAGAGCAGACCCGATGGGCCTCCAGATGGGCTGTGTGGCTGGCTGCAGGAGAGGCTCTCGTGTTCTTATCACAACCCCACCAACCTCCCTTCCTCTTTGGGCAGCCCTGCAGCCTTGGCCCACAAACCCTCCGAGATCCGCTCCTGCCGCCAGCACGTCCCCATCCCGCTCTGTGGGCACCCGTCCTTGTCAGAGCCGCCCGGGGAGCTCAGCAAAAGCCTCCCTTGGCCCTGGTGCCACCACAGGTCCGCCCGTGCCCCCGGGCTGCTCGCCCCTCTCCGCGACTCCCCGGGGCCGCGGTGGGCTCCGCTCCCAGCTCCGGCCACCTCGTCACCTGCCGGGAGGAGGGAGCCGGTCCCACGGTGCCGTCACAGGGGCAGCACCTTCGTTCTCCGCCACCGGGCGCCGAGCGGAGCCTGCGGGGAGCGGCCCCGGGCACGGAGCCCCCTGCCCCGTGCGGGACGGCCTCGGGGCTGCCGCGGGGCCCGGAGCCGCCGGCGGACGGAGCATCCAGGACCCCGGGGCTTCCCAACCTCCCCCGTCCCCAGCACGGACCGCAGCGCGGCCACGGCGTCGCCCAGAGCAGATGGAGCCCGGGGCCGCGGCGGGACCCCGAGGAGAAGGACGTGGCAGCCCCGGGTGGGTCCCGCTGTCCCCCCCCCGCCCCGGCCCGCACCCACCGGGTCGAGCCCCGGGATCCTCCCGGCCGCCCCCCGCTCCCCGGTACCGTGCGCGTCCCGGCTGCGGCCGCCGCCTCCCGCCGCCTCCCCCGGCCCGGCTCCGCCTCCCCCGGCCAGGGGCGGCCCCACCGCCTCCTCCCCACCTCGCCCCGACGGCTCCCCGAGCCAGGCCCCCTTCCATCCCCGACATTTCCCATTTCCGCAGCCTTTTTTCTCCAGGCTGCCCGCACTTCGTCCCTCTGAAACAGGACAGGCCGGATGGAGTTTAAACTTTTTTTTTTTTCCAATGTTTTTAAACTTTCCCCCCATCACACGAAACAACGAGCAAAGATCCAGGAGAGTCGCAAATTTAAATTGTGACTCTGCTGCTCCCAGTGAGAGCTGCTGAGCACGGACACAGATTAGTCCCATGAAGTCGGTGGAGGTCCAGGGATCAATGTGAGCTGTAAGATCCAGGAATCAGGCCTGGATTAATCTGCCTCCTTTTATAAGCTCGTGTTTTGTCACAGCCTCTTCATGTTTAGGGTTCCCCTCAATCTCTCAAACACAAACTGGCTTGGGAAGTTCTCAGAAAAATTCAGCTGTGAAAAGCACCTGGGACCCACCTCTGTGGCACCTCTGCTGGGACAAACTGGAAATATTCCTAATTTTCTTCAAAGAATAAACATCTCTCCAGTTCTTCAATTCTAAAATCCAAAGGTATTTCTTTCTTTGAAAGGATTTCCTCCTAGACAGTGCTTAAATCTTTTCCTGCAACTGAAATATTTCCTAGCACCTCATCCCAAAGCACACATCCCTGCTCTCCTTCCCAGGGCGATGGGGAATGAGCACAGGTGAGACCCTCCTGGAGCTGCAAACCCCCATCCCTCAACCATCACCCCAAAACAGCGACTTACAGAGCTCTGGAGTGGGACAGCAAAGGCACAGCCCTGGACCCATGACAGGGAGGTTTAGCCTGAGGCTTCCCAGTTAATTTGGGCATTTTGGTTTCAGCTGGGTCCAGTAAACAGCAATCAGGTAATGGGGGAAGAGCTGCACCTGAGAGCTCATCAGATCCAGCCCCTTTTGGGTGAGGACTGTGGGATTTAGGGAGAAAACCCCCACCATGAGGGGTGTGTCAAAAATCCCCCTATTCCCCTCAGCTCTGCTGGGGACCAGGTCCTGATGCTCCAAGAAAAAGTGATGTGTTGTTGTTGTTGAAGTCAGCCTGACTTGGAGCTGAACACAACAACAGCCCTGACACATCCAAAGCAAACCAGGAACAGGCAAAAATGACCTGTGTGGAAAACCAACCTTTGCACAGCTGGGTGGCAAGGACCCAACATGAGAATGCCCCAGATCTCACCACACTGTCCAGGGCACACGACAGGGATTGAAGAGAATTTGGATTTACCACAATTTCCTGCTACCTGTTGTGGAGACCTCTGGCACAGCCCAGTGCCCCTCCCCACCCAATCCATTCTTTGCACCGTTCACAGAGCTCTGGGCCAGCAGGAACTGTGTTGGGCTGTGGGGACACAGGCCTTGGGAGACTCACAGCTGCTCTGGCCATTCCTTGTGTCAGCTAGAATATTCCTACAAGTACCATTATGGGAAAGAAATCACAATCAGCATCTACTCCTTCTCTCTTCCTCCAGTGACCAAAACAACCCAACCCCAACTAATGGACATAAAAATGTGCCTGAGCTGTTGGTTACAACTCAAAGCAGGAGCAGCCCCTTCCCTTCCCTTCCCTTCCCCCAGGGATCCTGAGGAATGACCCAACCTCAGGGAATGCAGCCAGGCAGAGAACACAGCCCAGAATAGGCACCTGTGTCACCGAAACTGTGTTTGGGGAGAGAAGAAAACAAGCCACAGAGGACAAAGGTGTGGCACGGATGGCGAGGAGAGGTGACAGTGTCCCTGCCAGAGCAGACACATCCCAACCTGTCCCACGTGTGCTGTCACCCACAACAGCAATAACAGATATGCAGGGTGTTGGACAAGGAGGGAGAATTATAGAGCTATAAAGGAAACCACAAATGTGATTCAAAGGGTGAAAGTAAATTTGTGAGAAAGCCTTACCAGGTAATCTGTGACATCTGATCTAGCAAGCTCAGCAGAGGTACTTAGAGGTTTTTGATTAATCAGCTGTAGAGGGAAGGGAAAAATGTTTTCAGAGTAGGAAAATGGCTCTTTGATTCTACATTGAAAAAATAAAGTCAGTGGCTGCAGACTGCCCAGAAAAAGCATTTGTGGTCCAAGTCCCACTCACTGCGGAGGTGGAGGGGAATTCAGTGGGACACCAGGACAGAGCTGGGCATTCCAGTGACAAACTGGTTCCTCAGCAGATGCAGCAGTGCTGCAGCTGTCCCAGGGCAGGGACAGGGTAGGAACCGGCCACCTCCTCTGAGTGCTGAACACCCCCACAACATTTTCCACATGGCAGTGAAGGAGCCCAGGCTGGTCCTGTGGAGGCCCAGAGCTGGCACACACCTCACCCATCCCCACAGAGCCTCCTGCCCCAACAGCCAGCACTGATAAAATGGACTCGGGTTCCCCCCATTCCACCAGAAATTTAGTTTTCTAATTAAACACCAGAGAGAATGGGTCTGGTCTCAGCTCCAGCCCTCTCAGAGCAGCACTTGCACTCAAGGCCAAGCCCTCAGTGCACAGAACAATGAACAGGAGCCAAGCTGAGCTTGTCCTCCCACGCCCGTCTGCTGCTGCCCAGCCCCGAGCAGGGCTGTGGCAAACACCAGCTCAGGACCAGCGGCCCCACCCTCGGCTGGGAGGGGCCTCTGCCTGAGGCTCCAGATTCAGAATTAAACCCAACACTGCTGTTCAAAATCACCTTTTGCAGCTCAGACAAATCCAAACCAAGAATCCGTGGGTTTCCAGAACAATTTATTTCTCTACGTCAGGCCCTTGGAGAGCAGTAGTGTATATGTTGTGATAAACTGACACTGAGAAGATTTAACAATTTCTTCATTTAATAAGTGATTTTCACTACATGATATTGTACACTGTCATCTGTTCAAAAAAGATCAACAGTTTTTAAAAAACAAGATTCTGTGAGAGATTTATATAAACCGGTGATCAAGATCAACACCTCTGGTTGGCTTATCAAGCGAGTTTCTAGGTTTCTTTGTAGAACAAAGTCTTTATGCTGAAATGCACAAACCCCTTCCAGCAGATCCAGAGCCATTTCCATCACTCCCAGAGCCGTTTGTGTCACTGCCCCGGGACTGCTGTCTCAGCAGTCTGGGATCTGCTCGACTGAACACACGGAAACTGTACAAAAACGTGTTCACTTTGAGCATGGACAAGCCTTTCTGTTTGCTATTTCCAGCCAGCACTTCCTTTTCTCTCCGAGAGGAAGGCGTGGATGGGAAGCCCGGCCAGCTCGGCAGGGGGGTTGTGTACAAACGGGTTTCTAAGCGAACTTTGGCTTCAGGAAGGAGACACAAACACTTAAAATAATGGCTTTGTCATTGGAAGTGTACGGACAGGGACGTGTGTCTGAATTAAATATACATCCTACCAGTGGTGCTGGCAAGGCTGAAGGTTATTCCTAATGTCGACAGCAATAGAACTAACGTGTACATGACAAGACATTAAAAGAAAAGCAATCCCTTTAAAACAAAATTGAACATAAAAAAAAGTTCACAGTGGTTTGTATAAACAGTATGTAATCGCTGACAGGAACAATCTCTACTCTCACAGCACACGAGTGCCCTCTTCAGATGCTAAAGAACAAGGTTTACACTATTCATGGTCCGGGTCCCGCCAGCCCCGCGGTTACCTGGCCGGTGGGGAGATGCTGTGGAGTGTGCAGCTGGAACAACGACACAGGGGGACTCTCAAACTCTTTTCCTGGGAGGGAGCAAAGTCTTTCATTCGCTGTTACAACCAGCAAATGCCATTCATCAAATGGAAAGGAAAACCACAAACACATTATCTATTTTGAGCAAGCTGAACAGCACACATGATAAGTTTAAAAATGGAGGTTATAGACTATGATACAAGTCCCAACAAGGCAGTGCCAAAGGTGACTATTTCTTGGCTTGTTTTGTGATCATACCCCTGGGAGGTGTTACAGGTCTGCTGGAATTGGGCTTCTTCTTCTCTGCAGGTTTCAAGATCTGAAAAGACAGAGGGGTCATTTAGGAAAAAGTTTTAGCTGTCTTCCAGTCCAACAGTAATTCACTGGTAAAGGGACTACATGGTTCTGGACAAGTCTCAATGTGCCAGGAAATCAATGTGTTTCCTGCTCTGAGCTAGGCCAGGCCTTGGGATCAGCTGCTCCAGAGCCCACAGCAGTGGCAGCAGCTGAGAGACAGCTGCTTTGCCTGGGTGATTTAATTCCAGGATAAAACAGTTCCCCTACTCACACCAGCACAGGGTTATCACCTTTTTGAAGATGTGAGTGCAAACACTGCCCTGCCTACATGTGACAGATGCAAAGACCTATTTGAAACAAGCCTTACTGTTATTTAATAGTAAAACATTGATCCAAAATAGCCCAAATTTAATGTGTGGCCTCACTAAAGAGAAGGGAAGATCTTTAGATACCATACCTGGAAAGAGCACATTAGTGTTTCATCCACGCTCATCATGGCACCCGCGTTATCAAATTCTCCACAGTAATTTGGGGCAGAAAACAGAGTTACCAACTGTCTTTTTGCAAAAAACTCATATCCATCTTCAACCACCTTTAGAGATAAAAGCAGAGGTGTTACTCTGGGCAGCTTCCTCCTGACAAGGTGCAAAGCAACTTTTCCAGAGGCAGCAGCTGAAAACCTGGCTATGTTTAATGAGCATGAGTTTCAAAGTTTTACATTAAAACAGGAGCATCACAAGAACCAGCTCAGCAACAGAGCCCATTAACATTGAGAAAACCCTTGCTCAAGAGAATCAGAGTTTCTACGAAAATGTTAATTATAAGGGCTGTTAAACACTGGGACACATTCAGAGAACCTCACACATATTTACAACTTGGCTGGACAAGACCCTGTTAAACACTGGGACACATTCAGAGAACCTCACACATATTTACAACTTGGCTGGACAAGACCCTCAGCACCTTGGCTGACACAGGCTTGGCATGGGCCAGGTGACCACCTCGAGTTCCCCAAACCTAAATTATTCTATGGTTTAATGTACAAAATGAAAATACCTGATGAGCTCTACATATGAGATCCAAATCATGCTTATGGAGAAACTTAGCAACCACTTCAGCACCAAAAGTGAAGGACACTCCTCTGTCATTTTCACCCCAGCCCAAGACATCCTTGTCAGGGTCGGACCACAGGAGGTCACACAGGAGGCCTTGGTCCGGTACATCCGTGGGGCGCATGATTCGTCTGATCTGCTCCATTGACTGCAGGTCTGGTGACAAACCTGTTCACAGGGAAGACACAGGCAGGCCCCAGCTTAGTCCAGCTTTGCTCTGCAGCACTGACATTCATCCAGGACAAAAATAACTTGGATTCAAAGTGATTCACCACTGCCATTTTACGTAGCTCAGTGGCGACATTCACTGACGTTTTTTAAATCCAGCATTTTGGTACAGAAGTCACTTTGTAGGAGATTTACTGGAAGCAAGATAAAGCAAGGCCATTTCCACATTTTACAGGATTACAATAATCTCACTAATATTTTCAAAGTGTCTGATAGAAGAGCTGTTAAATAAAAGAGGCATGAACACCAGGAATCACAGGGAATGCTCGCTGTGATGATCAGTGAAATGAAATAAAATATCAAACCAATCTCATACCATTTTTCACTGATGTGAGTCCCTGGGCAGCTGTAATGACTCGCAAGTGATAAAACATTTAAGGTGCAATCTGTATTTTATGACCAGAAAAAGCTGCATCATGTGGCATAAATCAATTTCTACAAATTAAACCCAAATTAAAGCCCATACAGGGCTTGGAGCAACCTGATCTAGTGACAGGAGTCCCTGCCCATGGTGGGGGAATTCTAGTGACTGATCCCCCCAGGTGCCCTCCAACCCAAACCACTCTGGTTCTGTGAAAACAGATGTTTTTGGGACAGACATCACACTCCTGGTCATCTATGTCTCAAAAACCCCTACAAGGACTCTCTACTCCAAAGGAGAGGCTATTAAAGGTGCCTTTGGTGGAAAAGGAAGAGCAGATCGTGTCTGAACCGGCTCCATGATTCACAAACCGACACTCACCGAGCCCAACCCTTCCTCATACACGAGCCAAGGCAGAGAAAAATCCCGAAGTTTTGAAGCCTCAGCAATGTAAACATGAAACTGCCATGGCTGAGCTTTCCAGTTCCTCAAACATCACCAAAGAACTGCTACTCACCCCCGTGACAGCAGAATATTTTCTCATCCACAATAGCTGCAATTGGTAAACAGTTAAAACAGTCTGTGAAGGTTTTCCACAGCTTAATATTGTATCTTCTCTTACCTAGAAGAGATTGGGGAGAAAATCCCAGTCAATGTGCTTTTCTAATACAAACACAACCAATCTAACTTAGATGCCTGAACTTTACTGAGACTTGCAAAAAGTCAGCATTAGAGCCTATACATAATTGTAATTTTCTGACTTATTTAATTGTTTAAATGGCAAAGGTCTCTCAGTGTGGCACAGCTTCAAGGACACCATAAGCCTGTTCAACAGTTGGCAATCTGGCTCTCCAGTCCCAACTCTGCTTTGGCAAATTATCCCTTGGAGAATTTGATCTATTGCAGAAAATTTTGCCATTTGCCATTTCTTTCAGGGGAAGACAGCAATTCTTGAAAAGCAGATTTTCTTTAAAATTCTGCTTTACCACATAAACTCACTTTCGGCAAATAAACAGGACTGAAACGAACAGGACTGAAAAACAAAACTGCCACAGTTTTATGAATTTCAAAGGGACTCTCCCAGATATGAACCCTGAACATATTTGTGATATATGACTAAGCCTGTGATTAATCTCTGAGGAGACAACTCTGAAATACCACACATCTTTGTTTCCTCACAGGAGGAGAACACAACATGGAGCGCACATCTCGTCATCATCTGCAAGCCAAGTGTGTCCCACCACACAAGTTCCAGCACGCTTCAGTGCACAATTAATTTAATATCAGCTCTACATCACATCCTTTGAAACAGGAACACTGGCTCCTACTTCACAGCAAAATTACTTGTTGTGTTTGGGTAAGGTCTACATACATCACACAATCTGTACCTATCATCAGATGAGTGAAACAGAGGTTAATCTCTGTAATGCACATCAAATGAAATTCTCCCATCTCTCATTAGATGCCCCTATGAGTTTTACCAGTGAGAATTGTTCGTTAACACAGCAGCCAACAAATAAAATTACCCACTTGGTTGCTGCTTTGTAGTGTGAGGCTCAGACTCCAAGAGGGCCAGGGGAAGGACAGACTCCCCTCTCTAAAACAGGCCAAGGACCCCTCTAAAGAGCACAGAGGGCATTTCAAGTTAGGAAGGAGCCATGTGACACTGCCACCCTGCTGTCCCCAGTGGAGGCACACATGCCTGGTACTTACATTCATCATAAAACCCATAAATTCTATTGATGCTGGCACATTCGTGGTTCCCTCGGAGGAGGAAAAAATTCTCTGGGTATTTAATTTTGTAGGCCAGTAGAAGACAAATTGTTTCTAAAGATTGTTTCCCTCTGTCAACATAATCACCAAGGAACAGGTAGTTGCTCTCTGGTGGAAAACCCCCATATTCAAAGAGTCGGAGCAAGTCATAGTATTGTCCATGGATGTCACCTGCAAGGAGATGCAGACATGACACTTGAGTGATTCTTCACTACATTCTTTGATTGAGAGAAAGAACAAACCAAAAATGCTTCAGAAAGAAAAAAAGCTTGCAGTTAGATACTCCCCATAACATACTTAAAATGGCAGTTAACGTAGATAAAATTATCACATTTTGACATCTATGCAATGGTAGCTACACAAAAATATTTGTGTGTATAAAACAAAATCAAGATTCCAAGAAACCAACTGTGTTTTCTGGAAACACCCAGTAATTCAAATTCTAGCAGGGAAACTGCATCAAAAATGAAATTGGTATTTCTGCCTTTGCCTTAAATCATGGGCTTGTTTCTGACAAGCAGAACACTAAATCATGATTTTAGACTACCAATATGATAAATATGGAATGAGCTGCTTCAAATAGAAGTCCTCTGTTTTAGAGTTGGATAAAAAACTATTTGCTAGAATCTTTCAAAATTGGATTTATTGAGGCTTTTATGTTGACATTCTTCATTCTTTTAGCATAAGTAGACATGTACATGTGTGCAAAATGAGCACTGCTGTATGCAATACGGTGAGACCAAACTAGAAAGCAATTCCAAGAAACAGTACAAAAATCTAAGTTTTCAACAGGGTTTTAAAATACTGTCAAACCTCTGCTCAGCTTTGCATGGCAGCACATTAAATACTGGGGTTCCTCATTGTTTCCCCTTGGTCAGTCACAACTGGCCCAAACATCATTTATTTGATAACTTCTTTCAAAAACTTCATGTGAACCTCTCCCCCAGCCTGGTGAAACTGGACCAGTTGCTTTTTGGGTTTGGATTATTTTGGTCCCAAATACAATTCCCACACGTTACCCCCCTCTCTACTCCTCTGCCCTACATATCCAGCAGGGTTTTATTTTGCCTTTTGCTACAATTATTTATTAGTTTCACTGTTAGTAAGTGAAAGTAGCATCTGGCACTTGTTCTCTGCCTACGGTCTGCATTTACCTGACACCTCCCCCAAGATCAAACCAAAACTCACAGTACTCACCACAGATCTTCAGTGGAGCTTCAAGTTCTAGTAGAATAGGCTGACTCAGGAAGATTTCTCTGGATTTCAAGCACAATCCTCTAATTTCATTCTCTTGAAGTTGGACGTTTTTGCCTGGTTTTGACCCTCGCACTGTCAGGAGGAGTCAGAGGTCAGTTATCAAAACCAGCAACATCCCTGGTGTTATTTTAAGAGCCTGACTAAATGCCAGAGCAGCACTGAATGAGAAGGTACCAGGGCAGGCTTAGTGTGCTGGGGTGAAATGGAAAGGGGAGTGTGTTCTGTTCCAGTCGTATGTTACTTTCATTTAACAGAATTCATGGCTCAACACTTCCCCCGTTAAAAATGTCACATTTTAAATAGCATCAGTTTAGTTCCATTTAGTTATAAACCCCATCTTGGACAATGTGGCTATTTACATGTTATTTTTTAGTGAAGCAGTTCTTGTTCTCTGAACTCGAGCAAAGGGTGTCTGCCACTCAGTCACCAACAAATGTGCAAGTTTCCCTAAATCAGCAAATCACCTCACCCAACCTAAACAAGACCACAGCATCAGTAAATCTTGCACTGCCCTGTTCTACACTGCAGCTGGAAAACAGGGAAGAAAAATACACACACATGACTGGAAGGGAAGGAGTATGAGTAAAGAAAAAGCTTGGGATCATGATGACAAAGCAGCTGCCATCATCACTGCCTTTGAGCAGGGTAAAGGACAAACCAGTAGAGACCAATCTCCCAGCCCCAAAGCATTTCCCCCTCTCCCAACTCCCATCCTTCACACCCTTCCATCTCTGCTTCAATCTCCCCCACTGCAACAATTCCTGACAGTTTGTTCCTTTAACATCCATTAAAGCTTTCCTTCCTGCTCTGGACAAGGACATCAGCCTGACCTGAACAGGTTCCACACTCCTGCTTCTGTTGCCCAGAAATACAAAGGACATTTCTACAGCAGCAGCACTGTAACTACAGCCCAAATTGCACAAAACAGGATTTATCAGGGTTAAGACTGGATTTAAAAAAATTATGAGGATGCCATTACTGGTAAAGCCTATATTTTTATTTGTTGACAAAACCAGTGATAACATAATAGTGATAAGGCTGAAGAAAAAACAGGAGTAAGAGCAGCAGTCATCTACAATGTAACCCATTGGTTCAGCCCCAGCAAAGGCAAACCCGAGTCTCAGACAGCTGGAAACGCTCTGCCAACACCTCCAGAAACAAAATCCCCCCACTGCTAAGGCTGCCAGCTTAGGTGATAACTGTGAGCAACTCTACGGCACTGAGACTGAAAAATCAATGGCCTTATCCAAAAAAGTCTGGTCTTTAACTGCAAAAAACAGCAAGCAACAAGCCTGAATCCTTTCAAACACAAGAACCTATGCAATACTATCTTCCTGCAGCCCTGAATAACTTGGTAGCTAGCTGCCACTTCAGTCTAATTCCTTTGCTACTGTTTCACCTCCGAGTGAGAAATCCGAAAGCTCCAGATGACTCAAATCTCTGCCATCCATCCCTGCGCTGCACGGAGCCAAGTGAGAACTGCAGTGGGAAAGGCTGGGGGTGCTCAAGGCAACTTTTAGGAACAGCAAGAACAAAAAACAGTTGTGTTCCAATTTCTCACTAGCACAGAAGCTCCTGACTTTTCCACAAGCCTCTGATCAAGCACAGCAAACACTGCTCAGCGAGTGTGCACCTTGTCTAACCATGAATAAAACAATGAAATCCGTGACACTGGATGTGAGCCCTGCCTGCACTGGCAGTGCTGCTGCCACTGCAATCCTTCCCTGAGTGCCAGACCCTGCCAGGGTGGCCCTGCAGAACCACTGGCAGTGCCCTAAACCCCAGCAGCTTTCCCCAAACAAGCTCCAAAACAAAACTGCAGCTCAGATTACAGGTGTGCTCACAGTGGCATCAGTGCAGGTCAAAAGCCAGGCTTTCCCAGTGCTCTCCTTCGGGCTGTACCTCTCCTCTGATCCTCTCTGCCCACGTGCTATCACTCAGCACTGACAGTACATGCCAACACTGGAATTACCTCTGCACTTCATGGCTTTCATTAAAATCTCAGAAGTAATGAAGCATGTAAATGGAAGTTAAATCTTTGTCACAGCAGTTTATCACCAATGAGGCTTTTCATCCATGCAGTAATTTTTTCATCCATACAGTAATTTTCCTAAGACTTCTGAGCAACAAGCAAGTCACTCAAAATGCCAAATATCCAGAAGCAATAAACAACAGAAATTTCTAGAATTAAATGATAAACTGGCTGAACTGTAAATATAAAATTGACGGTCACTTAATCACAGATTTTACAATTCACTTTTCCTTTTTTTTTTTGACATAATTCAGAATACAGTTATACATTATATATACAGAATAATTCAGTTTTCTGTGAAGCCAAAAATTTAATTTGCCATGATTTGGTCTTCTTAGAAATTGCTAAAACCAAACTCTGTACTGCACATCCATAAATTAAAAAGTACAAAATATTATAAAGACTATGCAATGCACTGAGTCACTAAAGCTCATGAATAAAGCATGTGCACTCGTTTTTGCTCAAGATTAAATGAAGATCTGAACACTGTTTCAGACACAGGTTTTCTAGGTTTTTCCAATACATTTTTATTGAACTGGTATAATCCTCACACAGTTTTAGTCACCTGCCTGTAGAAAACCTGGACAAAATGAAATGATGCTTTGCTGCACTTCCCAAACTCCCTAGGACAGATGCCATGGATGAAAGAACAAGAAAATTTGGTTCAGCTCTGCCTGCCAGTGACATTTTCACTGCTTTGTCCATCCTGCACAGAGACAAGCGTGTTAATTTTTTTAATGACATTAACCTGTATGTCCTGAAAAGCTAGAAAAACAAAAGTGGCTTTGGCTTCAGGAGAATCAAAAATGCAGAAGTGCATCTTGGTTTGAGGAATCCATATTTTTAGTGCAAGGATTTTCTCAGACACAATGAAAGAGCTGGCACAGAAATGCAGGATATTCAGTCTTAATGAGTTTTTAAAAGGTTTCTCTGGGTCTTCAAGTTACTTAGTCCTTCTAAGAAAGACAAAAATAGAACACTATGAAAAATATGTTGTGTTTACAGTTTGTTTCTCTGCTTTGGACCAAAACAAGGCAGCTTGTGGAGATCAGACAGTATAATGCTAATTGACAGCTTGGTCATGAAGTCAAAAGAGCAGCTCAATAGTACTGTACAGGCACATTTGCCCTTTCAATGCATAAAAAACAACCTCTAAGAAATGACATCCTGGAACTGACAGTGGGACAAGTTAAAGATTAACCATTTGGGGAGAAAATTCAGCCCATTGCAAGTGGTATTTTATTTGTGCCTGAACACACTGCCACAGCATTTCCAGACAGCAAAATATCCCCACCCTCTTTAGGCAGGGATGCTCCTGTTCTTAGAGATGATTTCTCTAGAGCCTGAATTTCAGTGTCCAGTCTGGGCAGTTTTCTAACAGCTCAAATCTTTCTTACTGTACAAATATGAGAAGCTGTGAAGAAATAAGCTCTCCACTGGATGGAAATGACTACAGAAGAAAATCCTTCCCTGCAGCCCAGATGATCTTTGCAGAGGTTCTGCTCTGAACACAAGGTCCACTGCTGAAATCATCCTGGACTTCCAAGACAGGGAGAAACTGATGGAAACAAGAAGATACCGACTCTAAAATGAGTGTATTATAAACAGAGCAGTGTGACAGGTGCCCAGCAGAGGGGGAAAGGAAGGAATAGGAAGAAAAGCAAGAACTTGAGGCACTCAGTCATTCTGGAGCAAGCAAACAGCAGGCACCAAGTGTAGCTGCAGCTGCCAGGAGTCAGAACACTGCCTGACATTGAGAATTTATTCTACATTTCCCTGGAGGGATAAATGGGTCAGGAGCTGGGGGATGCAGAATGTACAACAGTGTGAGACCATATGCATGCAGAGTACAACAGACTCCCACAGCCCAACCCACCCCCAGCATTTTCCAATCTTTGCTTTGGTGCCACACAGTCCTTTACGTCACTCAAGGTTAACATGAAAGGGACAGATACTTAGAGCAGGAGTCAAAAATAGCAGGAAGTTCAAAAATGCCAGAAATTGCAGTGATCCAAACATCTCATTTCCATTCAGTATTACATTACAAGAAGCAGCTGAGATACTGTCAACTGAAGTGTGAGAATCGAGTTCTCCTATAGAAAATGTTTTAAGAAAAATAGTCTATCTACAGGTCAGTTCATTTTCCTGCCTTATTAAACAAGTCTCTCAGTTTCACCATATTTTACGTTAAGATGTCTGCAAATCATAGTGACATTTCCAAAAATACTGCAGGTTGGTTTTAATCTACTTTTTAGCAGCTCCCAATGACAGTTTCACAGTCAGTTTTGCACCACAGGCACAAAGGGAATAAATAACTTGAAAGTGGTTGATGTAAAAAAGGTTTTACTTCACTGCAGGCACTACCAGCTTTGATCAGATCTCTTCAAACTCAAAACTGAAATGGAAAAGCATCTCCTCAGTGCACAAGGCTCTGAAAAGTTCTCATCTGCTTTCTAGTATGCCAAAAGTTCACAGCAGTGTTATCAAATGAAGATTCTGCATGACTACAGGTTTTTCATCTTGTAACATATTTCCACACTGCAGACAGGTGAGGAGCAACAGGTGCTCACAAACAGAGGGGACAAATTCCTCCTCTTCTCTGACTGGGCAACAGGCACAGAACTCCACAGACTTATCTGAATCCATGGCATTGAGAAGAATCTAATGCTGCTCTTTGGAATGAAGAGTTTCTACTTCCTACTCTTAGAAACTGCTGCACCACAGCAGGAAACAATTAACATCAAGCTACACAAACTAGGGAAAACGATATGGTCTGAGGTCAAAAAGTGTTGCTTGTCCATGAGAAACTTCATCAGAGCATCTCAACTCACCCATGAGTAAATGTGACACTTCAGATTAACATCTCTGAGAATCACTCTTACCCCAGTATATGAAGCTAAAGGTCAAGCAACCCTGCAGACCCAATTAATGCTGTACTTAGCAGAAAAGTGAAAAAAAAATTATAGGACTGTATTTGTGAGAAAAAAATCTTCTCTGTGGTGAGCAAAATCTTATCTGTGCTCTTTAGCTCAACTATTTTTAATAAGTAGATGATAATCTTTCCCCATTTAAAGTACATTAAGAGAGAATATCTCCTTGACATCTCTACAACAGGCTTGACTGGGAATAGAAATCTGTGGGTGTATAAACAGAAATGTTGAAGGATTCAGGAGTCTTTTTGCAGATTTTAGTGCACTAGCCAGGATTTCAGTTTTCAGAATGGCTACCACCATTGTAGCCTCGCGTGGCTCTATCCACAGTAGCCTCCATTCATGACTCAATTCTCCCTTCACGCGCCTGCAGAGGATGCAGCACAGCAGAGATCTGCAGGAACGGATTTCAGCTCGGGTCACTGAGGTGTGCTGCAATTGTTGTTTTACCCGTTATTTACTGTTACCATGGTAAGACTCAGACGCTCCAATCCTGTTTTCTAACCAGGTGACTGTGAGCTCCAAACAGACCCCACTCATCTGCAAGAGCTGCCAGCACACGAGATAAGGGAATGGATAAGGGGCTCAGGTTGGAGGAAGCCCATCTGCCATGACACAGAGAGGAAGCCACGCTCACACTCGGGGAGTCTCGGCATTTGTCACTCATTCTTTACTGAGGCAAGCAGGAATTCTGCCATTTCCTGGAGCCCTTGCCCAGGCCATACGGGTGCCATTGATTTTTTATCTCACAAGGAGTTTTTAGCACCTTCTTGTCTGCTGGCATTTTTGACTGGGCACACACAGCTGCAGTTGCTGCCTTCAGTACCCCCTGCAAGAAGGGGCAAAATTTGCTCTTATGTTTGAATAAATTCCATCCAAATCTGAGCCTTTATCAAGGATACTTAAAAACATTTCAGTACTCAGTGCAGGATACTGTTACTTACTACACTTTGCAAGTTCTTGTGGATATTACAGTTACCAGAAGTCACAAAGTCACACAAGCTGTACTCAGGAAATTGCTCCTAGCAGGACACAACCCCCATCAGTAAAAAGGAGAAAATACAAATTCAATTACAGCAAAAAAATGCCAGTATTTTCAATGTTTTCCTTGAATGGCTTTCTAAGGTTGAGAACAATGCTACTGCAAAATGGTTTTTTGTGACATTTCAATGCCAAATGGTTCTGTACTATAAACAATTGGAGCAAGGAAGACTCTTCAAATATTTACCTTAGAATGAGAAGCTGAAGTATGTATTTCCAGGCCTTTTAAAGAACAAGCTAATAATTTCACCTAAATAGCCTAACGTGGGTGGCAGAACATCACTATTTGGGGGAAAAGTAGGAATAATGTCAGTTGAGCAGAGGAGTCAGGATAGAAAGCAGCTGAAATCTCTCACAAATACATTATTAATACCTTGTATTAAGGACAAAAGCAAGAATAATTTATTATTCACCCTTCACTTTACCTCAACCATTAGACTCAATTCACTGCTTCTTCCACCAGGGCAATGCATGATAAAACAAATACCTGACTGTACCTGCTCACTGATTTCCAGTATTTCATCAAGAATCTCCTTAGCACTGGGCTTTGGTACCTTTAGAAAGGGCTAAGCCCCCTGCTCATACTCTTTAAATTTTAGTAGCAAAATCACTTAAATTTAACTGCTATAAAAATGTGTAAGTATTTAAAGTTTAAAGAGAGCTATAATGAAATACCAAATTGCTCTAAAATTACAGCTTGCACAAGGATTTGGGCAATTCAGTTTGTGAGCTGATTATTAAAGCAGATTTTGCAGTGTTTTCATGCCTGAGTATGATTTTAATCTGTGTGCAGCCTTGTCTGAAGGGGTATTGACACAGGGCACACCACACTTTGTGTAACTAACATTATGCACTTGTTCTACCAGAACTGCACTGAAAAACAATCATTTGTTTGGTCTAAATCTAAAATGCAGTGTGTGCTGAAATGCAGCAATGTTTTAGGGAAAAAAAAAAGTATAAAAATGACTCCCACAAAGGTCAGTCATTACTCTCTGTCTGGCAAAGACATTTAGAACAGACATTTAATAATCAACAAATAAAGCACTAGCATAGGTTACTAACACCAGTAATTGTTTTAAATATTGAAAGACAATCATTGCCTCAAGGAATCCAAAATCCCAGCTGCAGTATTAATAAAGGAAAAAAAAAATTAATTTCAGTTCTGGCAGCTGATGCAACCTCAGGTAAGGTCTGTAATTGCATGAAGCACCTCTTAAAAATGGCAGTAAACCTTCTGAAGGCTGATTTATGAACTCCATTCTGCTCCAACCATCTCATGCTGATATAAACTGAGCAAGAGCAGAACACATTGACACTGTATATCTTACTACTTTTTGAAACTTTAAACAGAGAAATCACTTGCATTTCTTTCTAGGAAAGGTCTAATCCATGCCTCTAAAAATTAAGCTTTACACTTTGAAAATATTGTGTTAGTTACACTAAGGGAAATCAGTAAGAACTGTAACTAATGAGTGCAACTCAACTGAGCATGTATTAATATGTCACCAAACATATGACATACGAGACCTGACATTTACAAGTCGTATTACTGGATTTTCAGGAAAATCCTGGTCTAACTTTATGAAGGGAAGTCTTTAAATAATTGAAACCAGGGCGGTTTAAATTGGTAACAGGCAAAACCCAAACTGGATCAGAGGAAAAACCCCATTTACTTTTACTTATTCAATAATCCCACGATTCATCTACAGGATTTTTTAACTCCAATTTTCTAGAGTAGAATTTTCTGTTCCTCTGCCTGACCTTTTGCTATCCAAGCATTAAACAAGCAAAATCCTGTAAGAACGAAAGTGTGTAAGAAAAGACATTTCTTCATCATTTTTCTCGACATCGTCTCAACTGACTTTGTGCCAAATGGAAAAAAGTTAAATCCCTGACCACGCTTTTCAAGAGTAAGTCCAGATGAGATGCCTGCCCTGACACACGTGAAATGAGGCTGGAACAGGACTGCTTCCTTCTCTGCATAATTATACTTTTCCTTGATGCCTGGAAGAGAATTTGTCACTGGCAACTTCTCAGTCTTTTGCCCTAAAATCAGTCGGTCCCAGTCCAGTGCTGATCTCTGCAAGCGAAGGGATGATGCTGGAGACGCCCCCTGCAACTTCCAGGTTTTCCTTTGATTTACAAAGTCCCAGGCAACTCTTTTCATCCCAAAGCACCAACAATAGCAGACAATAAGCCCTTTTTCAGACTGTCTGAAACACCAAACCCCAACCCTCTATTCACACCTAAAAACCCACCATATGTTACGAATTAAGAGCCAAAATCCTGTGGCAGCTTTAATGCAAGCAGCTAATCAAAGCTAAAGCCAGCATACACTGAAACCCACGGCAGTCTCCTCCCGACTTGCTGAAAAGCTGCCTCAACATTCTTTAAACACGCTGAATCTTATTTCCAGAGCGCCGCGACTGCCCAGCCATGCACGGACCCCATGTGTATGTGTGAAAGGCAAGAGAACAGCCCAGGCTTTTTAAAAGCCCTTCCTGCAAAATACTACTAAACTAAGCATCCCCTCATTCGAGCACAGGACTAGATTAAGCATCCCCTCAGAACTGCAGGGGAGGAGAAGGGGGCAGCCGGCTGCTCCCAGCATTGCACCGGGGGATCAAAAGGCAGAAACCCACACGGGCTGAGGGGAAAGTTGGGGCTGCGGGGCCGAGCCAGGCGGGGAGGCGGCGGCGGCGACCCCAGGCAGACAAAGCGCCTCTCGCCCCTCCATTTTAGTGCCCCCTCAGCCCCCGCCGGGCGGGCGGGACGCGGCGCATCGGCCCCGCCGCCCCCCCACAACCGCACCGTCCCCGATCCTCACCCTCCAGCAGCCGTTGGATGATGCTGTCGATGTTGAGCTTGTCTATGTCCGCCATCGCCTCTCAGCGGCCGGGCGGAGCCCTCCCCGCCGCTCCGCTCGCGGCTTGGCCGGCCCGACTCCGCTCCTCGTTCTGTCTCGTTTTTGCCCTTTCCTGCTCTGCGCCTTCCCTCGCTCTCTCTGCCCCCCCCGCCCCCTCAGCACAGAGCCAGCACTGAACAAAATGGCCGCCGTCCCCTCAGCGGGCTCGCCTGGCGCACGGATACTACGAGCGCGACGCGGCCCGTCGGAAACCCTTTATAGGCCGGGCGGGAAGAGCGGGAGGGGTGACGCGGCTCGTCTTGCGGGATCCTACCGCTCCCGGGACGGGAAGTAGTGCGGCGGTGCCGCCTCCCGGTGTCGCGACAGTCGCAGAGCGGCGGAACCCGTGGCGGCGGTCACAGAATCCCAGAATCCATTAGGTTGGAAAAGAGCTCCAGTCCAGCCTATAGCCGAACATCACTATGTCACCTAGACCATGGCACCGAGTGCCACATTCAGTCGTTCCTTGAGGGACAGGGACTCCAGCACGTCCCTGTGCAGCCCGTTCCAATGTCTAATCACCATTTCTGTGGGGAAAGGTCTGTACCTTGTAGGGTTGCTGCAGAGTGGGGTCTGCAGGGAGCAGGAAGGGGCCACCTTGTCCCTCAGGTCATCCCCTCACTTTGGTCATGGCCCCTCAGACCCACATGTGGGGGAGATGGTGGCTTCAGGTGGGATTTTGGGGACACTTTAGGGCTGGGGAACCACAGCCCTCATGTCCTTCACCTCAGACTGAGCCATCTCTGCCTCGCAGGTTGAGGCAAAGTGTCCCGAGCAGCTCCTCAGCTCCAGAGCACTTTCAGACACGTGGCTCTGCACCTGCAAATCCTTCAAGAAACAAACATACAGCACTTTCAAGTCCTTGCAGATGAAGGAATTAACCTCATAGTTCAAAAGCATCTTGCTGTTTATTTCACACTTCTATTATTTTATTCTATATGTGGCTACAGCTTGGCTACAAGCATTTAAACGAGGTTGTGCTCATAAACTGGATGGTGTTTGTCCAGGAGCCGGGCTGTGCGAGCCTTTCCCACCGTTCAGTCTGTACCTCGGGTTGAATATTATTTAATTGCTTTATTTACTCCTACTTTAATTTGCAGGGCTGGCTGTGTGGAGCTCTTTCCTCCTCCCCTCCCTTCCCTGGCTGGATTGCTCCCACTATCCTGTCGGATTCCTCCTGCCAGCAGTTATACAATATTCATTGCAGCTCATTGCCGTGCCGGCCCGGAGCAGAGTTCGGATTCGTGCAGGGTGATAAAGCAAAGGACTTGCAGGCTCAGCACACCTCAGGTCTGAGGAAGGGAGGAAGGAGATAAGAGGATGCAGAGTCTACCTGAAACAGGTTCCAAGCCCTGGCAAGAGCAGCCTCAACGCTCCACTTGCCCGAGCGAACGCTTATCGTATGGAGCACGCCCAGGCTGATATGCTAATCTTAGTCACGCTGGTGTAAACCCAAAGTAACCCCATGGAAAACAATGGAGTTACTTCAGATTTACTTCAACGTGACAGCCTTTGCAGATTTACATCTATTTTTGTGCTGCACCTTCTCGGGGAACAGGCCCCCTCCGGCTCTTGCACCGAATGCTTTCTTTCTCTTTCAAATCCTTCCTAATTCTGCAGGGCGAGTTGTTCTCTTGGACTTAGCTGAATTATTTAACAAGGAAAATTGGTCCTGTGTTTCCAGAGGAACCTTCCTGGCCTTGTTTTCATTTCTGGAAATATCTTCATCTCA
Source organism: Molothrus ater (assembly GCF_012460135.2). NCBI lineage: Eukaryota > Metazoa > Chordata > Aves > Passeriformes > Icteridae > Molothrus > Molothrus ater. The sequence continues at coordinate 3,548,654 of NC_050495.2, forward strand.
TCTCATCTCACCCTTCAGCTGTTACCTCCTCTCCAGGGACAAGTCCTTTGGGGATCTGAGCACCTTTAGTGGATGTTGAGTCTTTTCACTCCTGTTAACTCTCTGGGAAATGGGATGGAGGGGAAGAGCTTAGCAACCCAGGAGATGTACTTGGGAATTCACCTGGAAACTCTGCACCTCTGAAAGGACAGAACCAGCCCTTCAAAACAAGGTCGGGGCAAAGAATCTGTCTCACTTGCTGACCCATATCAGGCAAGGTCCAGAGCACTGATAATTCTTGTAAAAGGAGGTGTAGCCGGGAGGAAAGAAGAGAAATGACAGATAAAGGTGAATCTGTAAAGGCCTCGTCATCACCTTTATAACCAACTCTCCTTGTTCCAGCTCCAAATCTCAACAGCAGCTGCCAACTCTTGGTGTCCTGTTCAGACGGCGCTGGATTTTTGCACAGGGTCTTTCTCATTCTCATTAAAAAAAAAGGACCCTTCCTTATCAGTAAACTCTGTGGAGAGTCACAGTTATATTAAAATGCCACTACAAAATTACCTTTTTAATAAGGTGGCTTTTCTCTGCAGGAAATAACAAGCCTTGCCCCACACCCTGATTAGAAAAGGGACGCAACCAAGGCGTTATAAATATCATGAAGCTGTTTTGTTCTCCGGTGTTGTTCACAACAAATTTATTTCTAGAGGAGGAACAGATTTATTTCCAGAGAGGGAACAGTCAGGGAAATCCCTTTGTCCTTAAATTCTGCACATGGGCTTGAAACATTCCATAATTTTGAAGCTCACACTTCATATACCAGCAACTCCACCCTTTCTTTCAATTTATCTAAAATTCTTTTCCTACTTTCCTACTAGCTAAATACATGGTGATGAATTATTTGTTCAGCACAAATTACTCACAGCTCACAGCTTTGAGACCTCTGGGTCTTTTCCTCTTTTCCCCCCTTGAAATTCCACAAATCACCACTTTGGTCTCATTCCTTGGAAGCTTCTGTGTAAAACAACTTTCCCCACTGATTTGTCCTCACTCTCCCTTACAAATGTTGCTTTATTGTTGTATTGTTGCTCATAATCTGGTTAAGTTTAAGAATATATAAATGATACATAAAATACCCACCTACATATAGAAGAAAAATAAGATTTCAGTATTGTTCAGTATTGTACATATATATAAATATATATATGCATGCACATGCATATACTGTGAGTACAATATAATCCATATTTACACCATGTACACATACATATGTGTATATATGTGCAAAAAATTATTAAATATTCCCTGATTTATCCCTGTTTGTAGGTGGATGTTGAGAAATGTGAGGCACCCACACTTTTAGATTACATATTTGCTAAGCCCATGAAATCCAATGTGTTTGTGTACATTTCAAACAAAGATCTCCACGGGCTCTTTAAACACTGCCAAAACAAGAATGGGTGACTTGTGGGTCAGGTGTTATTTTTCCTAACTCGTTCCACAGCCAGGATTCCAATGTTTTCATAACTCCTACTGTTTGCACCCAGCTTGCCTGGTGTTACAATTGAGATAAAGCCTCATGCACACCTCTTGCTTTTCGCGCCTAAAATATTTTGCTAACCCCCCCAATTTCAGCAGGGTTTTGGGGGTGGGTGGCGCTGATTTGTCAGACAAAAGAGAAGCAGCTGGAACGAGCTGTGAGGCTGATCTGGAGATGGAAGGGTCTGTGTCCTGCTCCAAAGGGAGCTGCTGACGCACAGGCAGGAGTTTTCTTAGTGTCATGTTTTATTTACAAAACACTCAGTGCCACGATCTCCCTCCAGCAACAAAACTTGTGGGTCCTGCGCGTTCCTGTGCGGGACCTGGCGAGGAGCTCGGGGCCGGCAGCTGCTCCTGAGCTTCCAGCTTTGCCTTGGCGCTCTCCAAGGACTCAAACCTTGTGCAGAAGCTGAATGAGACCTCATTCCCAGCCAGCAGCAGGATTCCTGCTGGAGATTTCCTTACACTCTTCTCACCCTGCACACCAGAGCCAGGCCTTGATTTCCACCAAGCTGGTGGTTCCCAGTCTGAACAACTGTTCTCCATCTGAAACCTCCCCCCAACAGCTGTCAACACCAATGGCAAGTCCATCTCAAGCTTGTTAAAATCACATTTTTGATACCAAAGGTAAAAAAAATTCATCTCAGAAAATTTTGAGACAGGTAATTTTGACATGGGAGAAATTTGACTTGCCATTTCTCCCCACCTAGTTGGTTTAAAATTTTAAAAAGTTAAAAGTTGATGTACTTCATGGGTTTCTAATGAAAGGTACTTTCAAATGGAAAAATATTCTGTTGGTGAGTTTTGGAAGGTTCATACTCACAAAAATACTGCCAATAAAATCCTTCTCATGTAAAAATGTCATAAGTCCCTTTTTTCCTAATATAGCAGTAACCACAATAGGATTTTTCCTGCTCCACCTCTTTGGATTAGGAAAACTCAACATATTCCACACTCTTGATGAATTTCTCAGATGAATCTGATTTTAAAGCTCCAACATGAGGCACAAGAGCCATTTTGATGTGTCCTGTCCATGAATCCCTGGGCCAGCAGGGCCATTGTCTGCTCTGCTGCTTGGAGAAAGAGGAGAAACAGCTCCAGAGGAGGCTTTGTCCTACTTTAAGCGGAGAGCAGCCGTGGCGGATCAGTTGACGCCGCTCTGGCAGCGAGTGGAGCCCCGTCTTCCCCTCTTCCTCAGGAATCCCTTTGCTCCGCCAAAGGGAGTTGCATAACCAGCTGGAAAGCTCTTGTGGGCTTCCACAGGGCTCAGCTGAGCTGTTCTCCAAGGAGAAAGGGAAAAACACAGACAACAGCCAGTGCTGAACACCCAGCAAAGGGGGTTTTGCCCCTTTTCCAGCTGATTTTCCGTGGGGTGAGCACAACTTTCCCTTTGCAGTGTCAGCAACTCTCAGCACGGCTCACCTGGATGTGGTGGCACAGAGGGATGTGAGCACTGCAAAACAAGGAGAAGCCACTCAAGCTCCCACTTTGCTGCTCAAAGTGGGGCATTTCTGTGCAGCTGCAGCCTCACGTGGATGTTCCTCATTGCCCTGGCTGGAGATGCACGTTTGCAGCCTGGGACACGGCCTCTGATCTCAGCCCAGCTTCATGGCTGAGCTGCTTCTCTAATTAAAACCCATGAAAAAGCAGCATCAGGAGGGCTGTCAAGGGAGAGGGAAAGTGGAAATAGGATGAAGGTCTGATGATTTGCTATTGGTCAAACAGCTGCTGTGCCTCTGCCAGTGGGAGACACACCACTGAACACGAGACGCAGGAGCAAGAAAGAGAATTTCCATGCACCCCAGAGATCCCTAATTCATCCATTCATGCCTTTTCCCATGGAAATGCAGGTGAAATATGTGGCAAATCCCACCTGCAGGTGCCTGAAGGCTGCTGCACCAAAGCCTTCCCAGGGACAGGTAACAAGTGTCTAGAGGGCAGTAGCTTTGCTGATCCAGATTCTGTTTTTCCTTACACTCCTGAAACTCCAGACAATCCCATTGGCAGCTCTTGGACACCCGGGATTTCTGCTCATATGCAGCATTTGGAAACGTGGTCCATTGTGGAGGTAGCTGCCACATATTCTTATTTATTTGTTTCTATCCTCACCTCCTCCTTGCTGCTCGCCAGCCTGGCAGATTTTCAGGAGCTGCTCTTACGTAACACTGCGCCAAAATTGGTGTGAAAGGATTCAGAGGGATCTGTGGCTGGAATCACCTTTGATCCCTGGGTTCCCTTCTGGTTTGTTCGTGCATTTTGGGCACAGCACTGTGAGCTGCTGGGGCATCTCTGCGCTGGCATCCCTTGGAATCCACCCTCTGCCCCAGCATCGCTCAGGTCCTGGTGTCCAGGCCATTCCATGAGTGCTGCCTTGGTCACAGCTGTCTTGTGGCAGCAGATGGGGTCCCATGCCAGCTCTCCTGGGCACATAGGAGCAGCTTCTCCCAGGTCTCCACAAGAGCGTGACCAGAGTTCAAGCCTGTGTAATTAGCAGTAATTAGCCAATTGAGGGAGCGTGTATAAAACGGATTAAACTCACTGAAATCCCCAGCCCAAGTCGAGCTGAGCTGTGTTCTTGGCTGGAAAACCTGCACCCTCATCCAGAGGATGCCTTAAGCCACTTGAGGAAACCCTCTTTCTCCTCTTTTCTCCTCTTTCTCCTCTTTCTCCTCTTTCTCTTGGGAGGGTCTTTCCTCCAGCCCATGGACAGCTTCATCCCAGCAAACATCTGGAACACCGTGGACATTGGGGCCTAGCCCAGCTGCAGGGAGGGAAAACTTGGGCTGGACCCAAGGGAAAGGTGGGCAAGGCTCTTCATGGCACCCACGGTGCTTTGGGTGCTGCTTCACAGCAAACACAGCCCTGGGAGCAGCAATCCCATCTCAGGGCCACAGCAGAGGCAGCTCCACAGCGATGGAGCCAGGATCTCTCCCACGCCGCTCTCCAGCCTGGTGCCTCTGCTGATGAATCACGAGTGTTTTGGTCTGGATGTGGTGATAAATCCAAGTGCTGCAAATGACAAAGTGCACTATGGTGGGGTTTAGGCAATAAATCAGCTTTTTGAACGTCACTGCTTCCTGCACACGTAACTGTGAGGCAGCAGGTGAGGCAGGAGAGTCAGGAGCATTAATCTGGAGGAAAAGGGAGCCTTGGAAACTTGCCCCTTTTGTTCCAGTCTCTGCTCTGCTGGAACTCCATTTTCCCGTTCTTTATCTCCATGTTTTGCTTCACGTGACTTTTTTGCAGTTTAGAAGCAGATTCTGTGTTTGCAGGAAGAATCCCCTGTGTATTTGTGGGTGAGATTCAGCCCAGGGCAGGGCTGGGGTTGGGTGAGATCTCAGCATTGCATTGGCTCCAGGTCAGACAGACAGACACGGATGGCTGAGGTTAAACTTCTGTCTCAGAGTGCATGGCTGAGGACACCACTCCATTCCTTCCATTTAGAAAGCAAAATCAAGATTAGAGGAAGTGTTTGCCCCACAGCCAGAACGGCTTTGATGATTCCAGGATGCATTTAGGCTTCAAATGTGCCGTGACATCTCGTTTCTGAATTCCCATCCAAGCAGGGAAGAGACACCCCATGTGAGACTCTGCATTCCCTACAAGGATCAGACCAACAATCCCAACACTCTCATTGATCCTAAGCATACAAGGTGATGCAGGGACAGGTCCCTTCCTGTTGTGCTTGAAGAGGAAAAGTGGATTTTGAGACCATGAGGCAGAATTTTAGAAGAAAAGTATTTTATGAAATTTTGTGCCTGACCAATATTGTCTGATAACCGTCACCGAGCACCCTTCACAACAAAACCATTTCTTCCAGGTTGTTCAGCCTGAATCAAAAGTCTCTGGAGATGAAGGAACATCTCCATGGGTGGAGAAACCTGCTGGAGGTCAGAGAATCACCTTTCACCTGCACACTTCTTTCTCTGCAGCCTTCACTTATGGCCAAAACCTTGTTGGTCTCCAACCCTCAGGTTTCTCTTCCACTCCTTTTCCACCACTTTTTGTCTTCCCTGCAGAGTTCCTGCTGTGAGTTTAACTTTTCTAACAGGGGATGAGGAGAGGACCGGTGAAAGCTGCTCCTGTGTGATTCCATGCACCAATGGCTTCACACCACAGGCTCCTCAGGAGAGGGGCTTTGCCTCACTCCAGCCCCCACAGGGTGACATCCCCTCTGCCGAGCCGTGCTCCCTTTGTCACTTCTCCCAACACAACCTCAAACAAGTGTTGGGTGGTTTTTTTTTTCTCAGTAGCATGTAGGTCAGAGCAGAGCCTTAGGGACCTGACAGCTGACATTCATCCTCAGCTCAGGATCTGCGTCAGGCTGTCTGGAGGCGATAGAAGTGCAGTTGCTGGTGAGACCGACTGCCTTTTGTGTGCCTTCAATTAAATGTCTTTCTCGGCGTGGGATAGTTGCCAGAGTTCTTTTTTTTTTTCTTCTTCTTTTTTTTTTTTAAAAAAAGAAAGAAATGGTTTTGTTTAGATATATATATAGAGAGAAAGAATAAGTCCCACCTGGCTTTTTGGAAGGGTTTCAACTGCAATGTATCAGATCCTATATTCTTCTATAAAAAGGTGAGCTGTATTTTTCAGCTGAACTTTTCTCCCTTTTTATAGCTGGGATTTGGCACACACGAGGCAGAAGCTGTGGCAAGGTCACTGCCCTTCCCCAGCCAAGGAAGGAAACCCATGGCATGTGCCAGGGCCAGCAACATGGGGGCAACTGCTGAGGAAAACGTTGGGGTGGGCACAAGCTGTGAGCTGACCCCCAAAACCTGCTCATTGTTGGGGTCTGGGGTGGCTTGAGGACCATGGGAGAGGCAAGTCCTGGGTGCTGTGGAACCTGCCCTGATGAGGAGATGCCTTCAGCCGTGAGCTCTGCAGAGGAGCCATAGGGTGGTCCTGGCACAGCTTGTGATTCTCTGCCAGCCACAGAATCCCAGAATGGTTTGAGTTGGAAGGGAACTTAAAGCTCATCTCATTCCAACCCCTGCCATGGTCAGGGGCAACTTCCACTACCCCAGGTTGTTCCAATCCCTGTCCAGCCTGGCCTTGGACACTCCCTGGGATGCAGCTTCTCTGCTTGATCCTCACTGCTCTCTTTCCACAACAGTTTGGGCAACAGGTTAAAACAAGGCAAGCTGCCACCATGGCCTCTGCCCTCTTTCTTCCTGCACCCTTTTACATTTTATTTGCTCAAATGATGTTTTCCAGACCTGGTGTCCTCCTCCCACACTGCCCAGTGTCCCTTGTGCTGTGACTGGGTGCTCTGGCCCCTTCTGCCAGCTGTGAAGGAGGAGGTGGTACATGGCAGCAGGTCTTTTCTGCCTGACCGCAGACATATTTTAATTATTTTTTTTTTTTGCACAATTACGCTTATTTTCATTACTCATTTATTTCCTATTGTGTGCCTATTGCAGTGCCTCTCTTCCCAGCCCCAGCCAGTGGAGGGACCTGCCCAGTCTCACCCAGACTCACTCCTTCCAGCAGCAGCAGGAGATGCCAGAAGTGCTCCGGGAGCCGCAGCACCTTGGCAGAGCAACATTTGCATGAGAAAGCAGGGAGCGGGGAGGAAATAAAATCTAAAGGTGAAGAGGCGTGACTCACTTGGTGAAACTGCGGTTCTGCTGCTGAATTCCCCGGGGCTTCAAGGAGAGATTGGAAATCTCAGGGATGCAAGCGGCCGGGAATAAGAACACGCTCCACACTCGATACTGGTGTGGTGGGAGCTCCCTCCTGTTTGGTGGTTTTTATTGCGTTCTGATTGATATGGAAATTGTCATGTCTGCTCGAGGAGGCTGAACACATCCCCTGTGCTGTGATCCTGCTCTGGAGGTGCCTGTCAGGCTGAGGGCTGTCCCTGGCTCCACTGGGCTGCAGCAGGAGCACAAAGCCACGTTTCAAATCCTCTGCTCACTGCTCCTGCTTCTTGCACAGCCTTTAAATGCTGTGCCATCAACTTCTTGATTAATTAATGCTCTTCTGTTTCACTTGTTTGATGATGATGCTCAGAGATGTGACTGAAACTCCAGGGCAGGGACAGCCTCACATGCTGAAACAGGCTGGGCATGTATTTTTAGTAAAACTGTTCTTTCAGCTCAGGATTTGAAGTTGCTGGTCATTTCCTCATCCCTCTCTGAGCCACATGCCAAGTTCTTTCTGCTGTTTATTGCAGATGTTGAGGGTAAAATAATCTGGGAGTCAAGTGCTTGGCTTTTGCAGGGAGAGGGAAGAGAGCAGCTGGATAAGCTCTTGCTGCTTATCAGCACCAGCATCCAAGCTTATGGCAAAACTTCCAGGAGCTCCAGTTTTTATATATCCTTACAGAAATAATGACTTGGAAAAGACACACGGAGGATTTAAGGCCATTCCACGTTATTGCTCAGCTCAGCTGAAAGAAGTGAGGGATCACTTTGTTGTCCTGGCCTGGAGGTGATCACAGCAGGGCTGTCTGTCCATCCAGGGCTGCTGCTGGCTCGTCCCAGGCCCCAGGAGCAGCAGAGAGGCTGAGGGGTGAGATGGGGTGAGCCAGGGGGTTTTGCCACTTCAGCAATTATTCCTTAACGTGTGTCCTGCCTCTGCCTGCAGGCAGGGACTGGAGCCAGGAACGCTGTCAGTCGTGTTTGTCCTGCCAGCAGAGCTCACCTTGGAGGTGTCAGCCCTGCAACGGTGCTTTACCTGCAGTGCATCTCTGCAGCCTGCAAGGATCCCAGAAAACACTTCCCTGGCCTTTCCCAGCTCACAGCCCAGATTTCCAAACTGTCAATAGATGTTCAGAGCACTGAGAGGCTGAACACACAGGTGGGGCAGGGGTCTGTGGGCTGCCAGTGCAGATGTGGTTTGGGGTTTGCCTGCTCTGCTCTGTGCCAAGGTGGATTCCTGTCCCCTGGCAGGGCCAGCTGTGCCCAGGGAGGATTCTTGCTGCCAGAGCATCAGGGATACAGGGAACTGTGAGGCAGCAGAGCTTCACCACATGGTGCTGGCTGCCTCACCTTCACTCACTCCCAGATTTGGGGGCACACACATTTTCACTGGAGGGATGGATGGATGGATGGATGGATGGATGGATGGATGGATGGATGGATGGATGGATGGATGGAACCAATTGGGCAGAAGTTCCTGTGTGCCCTCCCACCTTCCACTGGGATTTCAGAGCCTGTTGAACCATCCTGCAACCCAAAAGAGGATTTTCCACCAGCAAGAGCTGCATCTGCCCTCCAAGAGCAGCACATCCAGCTGCCTCCTCTCTTTCTCTTGCAAGGGCAGAGGATTTGACACTAAAAAATGGAGCTGGCAAGCACTAATTGCTTGGGAGACAGCATGGCTGGCTGGGGCCGTGGGGACAGCACACCACAGTGCTCTAAAACCACAGATGGGTGCCCAGTGGGATATTTTGCCAGCTCAGGAGGAGATGGGCGAGGGCTCTGCGCACAGGCGGCTTTCTAGAAGCAACACAAGTTGAGCTGGTAAATTATAAAATGCCACACTTGAGGTCTGTTACATAACGTCCCTTTACAGAACCTGGGAGCTAAATATAAAAAGGGAGTTACATTTTGGGCTGGTGTAAAACGATGCTCCAGAACGGGTTTGTGTGGGAAGGAGGCTCTGCAGCGCGGCGAGGAGCGGAAAGGCTTTCGGGACCCTGCCTTTGCTCCCAGCCTCTGTCGCTTGTTTTCTCTGCAACCTCACAAAAACCATGAACTCCCCAGGTCTCAGTTTCCTTCTCTTCAAATCAGGGACAATGAAACCTCCGTTTCCTCACAGCTGCGTTGTCAGGATTAATTCATGTTTTCAAAGTGACCTGGGGATCTATAGAAACCCAAATAGTGTATCATTATCCCGAGCTAAACTTGGCACAGAATATCAGCAGGCCAAATTCCCCTCCCACACTGGAGGAGAAGGGGTTGTGTCAGCATAGCCGAGAGGAAAATTCCAGCCGCTGTTCCCAACCAAAAAATCCAGAAGAGAAAATCCTTTTCAGGCTGAGACCATTTCATTTCCCCGGAGGAAATTCCCCTTCATCAGCTCTGAGCAGAAGAATCAGCTCCCACTCAAATGGGCTCATGCTGGAGTGCAGAGGGGCTGAATGGGAGTTTTGGGTGGCTCGTGCTTCCTCTCTTAGTTGATGGTGATGTTGATGGTGACACTGGGATCCTGCAGGACATGCTGCCACCTCACTGGCTCTTCAGCTCCAAGGTGACAAAGCCAGGAGCATGTCCCATGGGAAATGCAAGTGGGAGTAGAGCAAAGTAGAGATGCACAGAGATGGTGTCTGTGCCAGGATCCAGCCTTCTTGGCAGGGATTTGGGGCTGTTTTGCATTTTTTTTTCTTTTTTCTATATTTTTTTTTTTAATTCCACTACCAAACTCAGCATGGTGCTCAGTGTTCTGCTTTGCTTGCTCTCCATCAAAAGTTAGGAACAACCTGGCTCGGCTTCCTTCTCCTTCCTCTCTGCACACAAAGTGCAGAACACAGCAACCACCCAGAAGGGGTAGATGGATTTCTAGGTCAGGTTTGGCCACTGAGTTTGGGGGCTCAAGGAAGCCAGGTATGGGCTGAAGGCCAGCTGAGACATGGGATGTCATGGGGATGATGCCACCACAGCCTTGCTCCTGCAATGATGGAGAGACACAAGGACTGAGCAGGGACCAGCCTAGTCCGGCTTCTGGTCAAAGTGGATGCCTGGCTCCTCCTCAGGTTTCTTAAAACCACCTGATCATCCAAACATGATCCTGTGCCTGTGAAAACCCATCCAAATCGCTGGAAAAAAATGTTTTCTGACAGGATGGAGATTTGCAAGGGAGTTGCCAAGCAACTGGCGCAGCTCTGCTGCCTCCTGCTCCTCTCCTCCCTCTGAGCGGGCGATGGCTGCATCCCTGAATCCCCTGCCCCGGCCAGCCCAGCACTCCTGGCCTTTCCCAGCCTGCCCCCACCTGCCTGGGAAGGCACAAGGGGGAGAAACAGGGACCACTGGTGGCTGGTGGGACAGGATGCTCCTGGCTGCTGGGAATGACTTCCCTTTTGCACATCCAAATCTCCTTCAGCAGCAGGGTTAGAAACAGGCTCCCTTTTCCAACCCCTTTCCAAGCTGTGCAGCTCCCTTTTGAACTAGTCCCAGAAATGTGGGGAAACACCCAGGAGGATTCATTATAACCCAGCTTTGCTTCATGTCACCTCTGCATTTCCTTGGAAGCTGCTTCAAATTTACACGAAGAGAAGCATGCAGCCCAAACCCTTGGGATTTTCTTCGCTGAAGCTTTAATTTAAACGAACTCTTGAGCAACAACTATTACAAAAATCAGCTGATGTCTCTTGTAAAGCCTTGAACTAACCTCAAGAGCCGTGAGCAGACGGGAGGGGAGGCACTGATAGCTGGGATCTTGCAAAAGATCAGTTGCTGAGTGAGTGGCAATAAACAGCAAACCCAGCCAGCTTGGAGGAATGGCAAATGGACCAGACTGTTCAGAACAATCTGTTCCTGCTCCAGAGCAGGGCTGTGGTGCCGGCAGCAGCCTGGGAAAGCGGCTGTTCCTGGCGTGAGCAGGTCTGAAACCCTGCTGCAGAAAACAGCGGGGCCAAGCCGGGCTAATTACGAGGAGACATGTCCTGAATCAGACAAAAAGCCTCCGAGTGCTTCTGCTGGGCTGACTCCTCTCCAGGGAGCTTTGTGCTCTGCCTCATCCCATGGACCTGCTGGCTGGGCCTGGCTTTCTGCTCCAGCTAATCCTGGGCAGGGCCACTCGGATCCACTCTGGGTGCTCTGCCTGTGCTTGGCCGAGCTTTTACTGCCTGGTGTCGTCACCTACTTAATCAGGCATGAACGTCACTGAGCTGCAGCAGAGCAGCCAGTGCACTCAGCTTCTTCCCAGCGCTGTGATTGCTGTTGGAAGGGAGCAAGAGCGCCCAAACTTCTCCCAGAAAGCCAAAACTGAGGAGACAGGAAGCTCTGGAACTGTCCGTGTCAGCATCCCCAAAGCAGGCTGGGCCTGGGCTGCAATTCATCCAGGAAGATTTATTTCAGTTGTGCTTCTTTTCATGGGGCTTGTGGGCTCCCCAGGATTCTTTGCTCCTGTGATTAACCCAGAGATCAAGTGGCCTTCATTTGATTTGGAAAAGAAAAGAATGGGATGCAGATGGTGCAGAACACCCATACAGCAATTTAATTAATTGCCTTTAAATGTTAATTCAGAACAGTTTCCCTGAGTGATCTTATATAGGCAAATCCTCAGTTGCCTTAAGCCACTTGCAGAGTGTATTCAAGTAATAAGGTATTTTTAGTCCTGACCAGGAGCCTTGCACAGGACTGTAATCAGGAATGATTAATTGGAAATAGCTCTTCTAACCCAGGCTGTACCTGCTGTGCTCTCCTGTGCTGCCCAGCTCTGCCCAGAGCTGACATGGAGCCGCTGGAGTCCATGGAAAAGGGAATTTCCTTCCCAGCTCTCTCTGTGCTGCTTCCTCAGCCACAGACCACCCTCCCAGTGCTCCCATGCCCAGTCTGTCATGGAGGGTTTCCAGCACAAAGTCTGGATTTGTTGCCCACAGACTTCCCTGGGGAAGAATGGGGTGTGGGAGGTCACAGTGGGGATTTATTAGCTCAGCTCAGCCCTGGCCAAGTGCTCTGCCAGGCTTTGAGAGCTGGTGCATTGCATATTCCAGCCTGGAGCAAACCCCTGCCTCCTGCTTGGGTGTGATGTCTCCAGAGCTGCTGAGGGATCAGCAGCACCAGTGAGAGTAAATTTGTGCAGTTTTGCCTAATTCAGCCAAAAAAAAAAAAAGTAATAGAATCATAGAATCCCAGAATGATTTGGATTGGAAGGGACCTTAAAGCTCCTCCTGTTCCACCCCCTGCCATGGGCAGGGACAACTCCCACTGCCCCAGGTTGCCCCAAACTCTGTCCAGCCTGGGACACTTGCAGGGATGGGGCAGCCACAGCTTCTCTGGGCAGCCTGTGCTGTGCCAGGGCTCAGCACCCCACACTGGCACACAGAACCCTGCTCCAGGTCAGACATGGCCTCGTGTGACAGTGGCACTGAGATGGCTCTGTCCTTGAGTCCCCTGTTCTGTGCTTCAGCTAAAATCATCCTGCAGTGTCTGTGTGCTTGTTACGTGCCGGGTTTGACCTCAGGCCAGTGAAATTTTTGGAGGTTTCTTCTTTCTGTGCTTTCAGCACATCCTTGACTATTTCCCTCCTGCATTCCACCCCCGTGGAAGCAGCCTTTGAGCAGTAATTCAGTGTACCTGCTGCAGCCAAAGGTGCCTGGGAGTTAGCACAGGAAGGTGAAATCCACATTATTTGGCTCTGCTGGAGTGGTGGAGCCTGCTGTGGGAGAGTTTCACTTTCCTAAAGTCAAAGCTTGGGGAACTTGCTCCTAAAGCAAGGCTTGAAATAACACCCAGCAAAGCCACGGAGGAGACAGTTCACTGCTGGAAATCACATTTCACTTGGTGTCAGCAATTCAGGAGAAAACCATCTGCAGGAAATTACGATGACAATTTCCTCTTGGAGTGTGGAGAAATTACAGCTGTAAGCAAGGAGGCAGCCAACAGCCTCCTCTCCCCTTGCCTCTACCAATTGCCCTGAAAACCTTTAAGTCATTTCCCTGTACAGAGATGTCTCTACCCCACCCAGGAAGGACAGGCTGGAAGAACTGATATTGTGCAGGGAGAGAACAGCTCAGCATCTGAGGAGTAGATGTTGCATATCTGAAATTAAACCTTTAAGAAACACGGAGCGAAACTCAAGCCAGTTGCAAAATGCTGCAGGTCTACAACTCTTAATGTGTTTGTGATGGTTTTGGACCAAAACTGGTCTTGCCTGTTGAAAGCTGATTCATGCACATGTGAAGATAACATTCATCAGAGGAAAGAAACAAAAACCTGGCTAGAAAATGTGATCATGGGACACGTTCACAAGCCAGGTCTTGGTAAGGTGACACCAGGAGGCCAAGGGATACCTCCAGGACCACAGGACAACATTTACATGGGGAGATGGTGAAAGGACAAGGAGGAATAATATTAAACTAAAAGAGAAGAGATTAGATTAGATGCTAAGAAGCAATTCCTTACTCAGAGGGTGTTGAAGCATTGCCACAGGTTGCCCAGAGAAGCTGTGGCTGCCCCTGGATCCCTGGAAGTGTCCAAGGCTGGGTTGGATGGGGCTTGGAGCAGCCTGGGATAATGGAAGGGGTCCCTGCACATGGCAGGAGGTGGAACTGGATGAGCTTTAAGATTCCTTCCAACCAAAGCCATTCTGGTTCTACAATTTCAGCAAATGGACGTAGCATATGTCTGAATTCAGAACCTTTTCTCTGAGGTTTCAGCCATCCATTTGTTGCCTGAGAAGATCTTTCCCCACCACCAGCTGCCTTAGCAGTTGTCAGCATCTTCCTGCTTATCCCAGCACTGCTGCTGGAGCTGATGGGAGTTTGATTATGATTTAATCCAGGCTTTTAGAGGAGGGGAAAAAAAGAAAATTTTGACAGTTCCATATATAGCCCTCTGACTCACCGATTTCATGTGTCAAACACTAAAGACGGGTTAAGTAGAATTAAGTTCTGGATTTATTATAAATAGGCATTAAGTAACATGAATGTATTGCATTTGCATGAAAATATGGGCCCAATTCTCCAGCTTACCCCAGAGATTTGGTTTGACGTCGATTGGATGCTCCCAGGTGGGAGCTCAGCTCAGAGCCAGCCCAGCTCTGATCATCCCCTGCAGCCCCTGTGAACTGGACCCAGTGAAACAGGAAAATCATTGCTGGAATCAGGGAAAGTTTACACTGCTTGCACAGATCAGAATTCATCCCTTTATATAGTACAATGAGTTTTAATTAGCCCCCAGATCTGCTGCTGAAGGAATAATTTCTGCATGTCAATCAGTGCTAAATGTACTTGTTAAATCAGGCAAGATTGGTTAAGTTGAAAATTGCATAAAAAGTCACTTTTCTTCTGTTTCTCCCAGAAGCTGGATACTTTTAGGATTCAAATGTTATGGACAATCTCATCCTGCTCCAAATACTCTTCTGCTGAAGGGTCCATCCAGACAATGAAGTCACCCTCACTGAGAGCAAGTGAGACAGTCAGGCATTGTTTGGGTGAAAAAAAGTCCTCTTTAGTCAAATCAGTGTTTCTGCAATGAGGGAGACAGACACAGACTCCACCAAATCAGAGCCCTCCTGAATAGTTTAATTTACTGACTTGTTCATTGCTAAACAATTGAGAATTGGTCCATGGAGAAGAACACAAAAAGGACAGACAATATGGGCTGTATTTTGAGGCTGGACTAGTCCAAGCCAAGGAAAAAACAAGATTTTGAGTGGCATTGTTTCTGTAAAAATAAATGTTCACCCCTGCACCTCCACTTTTATTGTGAACTGGGGGTTGGGCCCTGTTTCTGCTGAGGGTGAAAAGAAGGGATGTGCCCTATAACTCAGCCAGAGCCACTGGGACTGAGTGACAAGCTCACCCAGGAGAGGTTCTGTCATTATCCCACGGAGCTGTTGCTCATGCAGGAACAGCACAAAAAGCTCTGGGAGCTTCCCCCAGCCCTGGTGGGATCCTCAGGCTCCGGTGCCTTCCCAGCAGGGCTCTGCCCTCAGTTGTGATTTTTCTTATCAAACACCACATTCTGCTTTCTGCCATGAATATGATTTCCAATTAAATGCCTCCTCAGAGCCTGTCTGGCTGGGAATTAGGCTGGAACTTGGTGGCTGGGCTGTTAGCTCATCAAAGTCTCTGGGATAACGGGGAGGCGCCGATGCTCTGCTCGGGGATTTTGCTCGTGGCTTTGAACTCGCTGCAGCCCTGCAAACTGGGACAGGCTGCCCTTTGCTCACCTTCAGCTCTGCTCCTCTCCCCTTCAGCCCACAGCTGAGTAAGCATCTCCGGGGCTACAAAACACAGCCCCTGTGCTGCTGCCCTCCAGGGATCTCAGCGTTTGTGCAGTGCCTGGGAAGGAGCTGGCCACGCGCTCCAGCTTACAGGGAAAGGATTATCATGGCTCCATATGACTCAGTCCACAGCTCCTGAGTGCTTCCCTGCATGGGAAGGAGAGAAGTGGGCATGAAGCCTCAATCTGTCCCCTAATCAGCCACCTAACAGGTCCCTGTCCCCAGGGTCCTTCCCCAGTTTGGCAGCTCCAGCCATTGCTGCTCTGGATGCCAGCAGTGCTGGCAGTGAGGCGGTGATGGCTCCTTTATGAAAAAAAAACAGATAAAAACCAGGCTGGAAGGCAAAAAGTCTGGATGTGGACCGAGCAGCAGCCCTAATCCTGAAGCACTGCTGGGGATGGTGAACCCCTGGCTGCCCCTGTTGGAGCAAAAGGCTTTGAATGCCAGGTTATGGCTCAATTCCAAATGAGGGTTTCTCCTCGCTGTGGACTCACAGCCAGGGAGATGTTGGAGCTTCAGGGCTGGTTTTGGGGCACAGAAACCCCTTTGGTCCATGTAATGTGGGGTCCCAGCAACTCCTTGCTTGGTCCATCACGGGGCACCGTCCTCACTCCATTGTGGTGATGCTGCCGTGGCAACCGTGGAACCTGGGCCAGTGCAGGCGGGACTGGGACCAGTTCTCTTCCAGGTTCTTCCCTCTCCTGAGCTTCTTGCTGGAAATAGGGGTGGATCTTTGGGAAAGCCTGACTGCCACTGTGGTTCTGTCTCCCTGGCTGGAGAGGAAGGTGCCCTGTGTGGGGCCGAGCAGTGTCAGGGGACACAGGGACACCCAAGGGACTGCAGTGTGGTTGCTGGGGACCAGCTCTGGGGGTAAGGGCTGCAGGGTCCACTCTAGTGCCCTCCTGGGACAGGGGTGCTGAATCCAGGTGTTCTGCAGGCACAGGGTGGGGGGGACTGGCCTCGCTGGAATTTCTATGGAAACCCAGGTACTGAATGGGATGGAATAGCTCAAACCATCTGTTCTTCCCCTACTTATAAAACTCGATAATTTCACGATGACATCACCAGAAATGCTCTCCTTTTATTCCTCTTGCAGCCATCTGTGATGGTTTCCTCATGTGCCAAACACGCGAGCGGGTGCTGAGGGATGGGCAGGAGGACACAGCCACCCCATTACTCCTGTTTCATTTCTTTCCTTGGAAAGCAATCCTGTGCCTGCAGAGTTTCACTTGTTCCCTTCCCAAGGCTGTCTACAGAGCAACCAGCAGAGTAGGACGGGGAAAATGAAGGTAAAATAGAAGGACAAACTAAAGCTGAGCTTCACAGGGACTATGGAGGATCTGCTGTGGGGATCTTAGCCATGGAAATAAACATCCAGCAGGTTTGCTCCTGCCAGCAAGGTGCTGAGGAGCACTGGGGCTGCTTCTCCTCTGCCAGGAATGAGGAGATTTGGGTGAGATTTGGGTGTTGGAAGAGGCAGAGTTGGGGAATTTGAGTCAGCTGAGGACACAGGTAGTGGTGGGTCTAACTGCCTTCAGTGCCTGCTTGCTGGGCAGTTTCACAGCTTGAAGTCACCTTCTGATGGTCAGGGGACAGGAGCACTCCTGCTCCACTCCTGGGCTCATCCATGTCCCCAGCACCAGTGGCTCTGATTCTCACTCACATGGTCCTCGCTGTTGTGCTGGGTGATAAAAGAGGTGACAACCTGCCATCACCTGTCCTCTTCACTGGTGGAGGTCTCTCCCTGTCCTGGAATGGAGGTGCTGGCTCCAGCTCAGCCAGCACTGTGTGTTTTGGGTGGTGATGGAGATCTCAGGTGCCAGGGAAGAGCTGGAGCTGCTGCTGCTCAGCTGCTGCCACTGCCAGCTGCGTTTGCTCGACTGACCAAACCCTCCCTTGTCTGTGGCAGAGGAGAGAAGCCTCAGCAGACCTGGATCTCCCCGAAAAGGAGAAGGAAATAAGGGCTAAAGTGGAGATCAGGCACCTGCAGACTAATTTCCATCATGAGGCCCACAAGAGGAAATTCTTCGATGCCGATATCTGGCGGCAAATGCAGGCTCAGGAGTGAGTACAGCTCTGCTTGGCTGCCTGGAGCTTGGGAAGTTCCTCCACGTCAAAGTCACAGATTTATGGACTCCCACAGGCAGGGACACCTTCCACTCTCCCAGGTTGCTCCAAGCCCTGTCCAGCCTGGCCTTGGACACGTCCAGACATGGGACATCTTCTCTGGGCACCCTGTGCCAGGGCCTCACCCCTCTCTGAGCAAAGAATTTCTTCCTAACATCTGATCTCAATCTCTCTTCTTTTAGCTTAAGTCCATTCCCTCTTGTCCTATCTCATCTGCCCATACAAAATATTGCTCCCTCTTTTTTGATAGCAATCAAGGGATTGCTATCCCTTTTTGACGAAGAGATCTGGGGACCACAGAGCAGAGATGGGGAGGGGCAAGGAGCTGCCCTGGCAGATGGGATGTGCTAAATGTCATTTGTTGCTTCCATTTTTGCAGAAAAGCAATAGCTGATCTGAAGCAAGAGCACAGACATGTGACATTAACGCTGAGCCAGATCTATTCACCAAGCAGTGTGCTGGTGGAAAACAGAAATCGCATGAAGGTCCGAAGCCTCTTGCAGACCAGGATGCAGAATGATGCCCTGATCAAAGAAAGAAAAGCCCAGTTAGCTGACCTGGCCAAGCAGGTGAGAGCATCTGGACTGTTCCCTGCCTGAGCACAGCAGGGCAGAGTCACAGAGTGAGACCTGTGGCTGAAACTCCTCAGTGTAGAACGCATTTAATTCAGCCCTTGGAATATTCCTCCTGGCAAGTGGCACATGACAGTGACAAATAGAACCAGGCTCCCGTTCAAGTCAGCAGCACTGACTGGAAAAGTGAGGTTGGACTCTCAACCTTGTCCCACTGGTCCCTGCACCAGTCCCTGTGTGGTGGCACACACCACCCTGGGGGCACAAACACCCCTCTCCTTCTCCCTTCACTTCTTTTTATTCTCCTAAAAAAGAGGTAAAACAGGAACAGTGCTGTCTGAGGTGTGGCAAATACAGGAACAGCATCACCTGAGGGATGCCCCATCCCTTCTCCTGAGGATCTGGTTGGGTTTGGGCAGGAGTGAGGTGGGAAGCCAAGGGAAACGTGGGCTATGGAAGTGACAGTTCCCTTGGGCATTGTTCTCAGAGCCAGCTGCCCAAGCTGGACTCCAGGGAACATGCTGGGGTAGTTTGCCATTGCTGGAGGTGCTGCAGAGCTTTCCCAGCAGGGTTAGCTTTCTGTCAGGGATGATGATAACTCTGACCTGCCTGAGTCATCCCTCCCCCACCTGCCCCCCGCTTCACCATTCTCCAGCTGCTTCACTCTTCCATGCATTTATTTCCTCTGGAATCTCCCCACTTCTGGCAGAAGTTTTCCTCCACTCATTCCCAGGGAGGGACTGCACAGATCCCTGCCTGGCCAGCACAATACCTCTACCACAGCCCCATCCTCATTGCCTCTTCCACTCTGCAAAGTGCTGCTGTGCCATGTTCAGCACCTGCTGGAGCTCCCTCCAGAAACAGCTGCACTTCTTTCATGACACAAAAAAACCCCATTCCCAGTTACAGTTCATGTTTCTGCATGTGCAGGGTGGGATCCTTTGGGATTAAAGCTGCTCCTATAACTGAGAGCTCATTAATGACAGGGTTGCTGTAGTTCAGATCAACAGAGGGGATTTTCTTTGGCTCTGTGTCCTGACAAAAGTCCAGAATGTAGGGGTGGAGATTATACTTCCTGTTTTTTTTTTCCCTGTGTGTGTGTGCAGGTTGTAGAGCTGGAAAAAAAGATAGTGAATCAAAGAGACACAAACTGGAGGGAGTTGGAAGCAAAGAGCCACAAACACCTGCAGAAGAAGATTGAGTTACTGGAGATGCGTCTGAGTCATGTAAGGAAACATTTTGGAGACTTTTGGAGAACGTGTGTGGGGTCACACAGGGGCCTGGGACCTTTGTGGTCAGGACAAAGCTCAGTGGTGCAAATGTGTTTGGTTTGACACAAGCTTCATGGAGCACCTGGCTTGTTCCCCTGGCCTGATCATTCCCAGAATATCTCAAAGGCTCCTTCAGGCTTGGTGACCCAAATGCAGCACTTGGGCTGTGCCAAGAGGCCTGAAGGTCTGCACCTGCTTTGTGATCAAACTGGGCTGCCTGGAGCCACCTTGTCTTGGACAAAGCCAGCTCCAGGTCTCTGTTGTGATCAACCTGGTCTTCTGTTGCCTTTCCTCTCTTGGGGAGGAGGACAGTGCAGGGCCAGCTTCAAATCTCTTGGGCTGTGTTTGACCCTGCCCTGGTCAAGGTCTTTAAGCAGCGACCTGCACCTCCCCAGTTCCCCACCAGTTCCAGAGGTTTTGCTTTGCTCTCCCCAGGTCACTGTGCGTTACAACACCATCATGACCAGGAACAACAAGCTCAGAGAGGAGACTGCCAGCCTGCAGATCCAGAAAGCCATTTATGACAACTGCTACTGGAAGCTGGAAAGAAGCCTGGTTCAGCAGAACAAACTGCTGGAGGCTGCTATCGAGCAAGCCACAGAGGACTATGAGCAGTGGTACGGGGCCTTGTCAGCCCTCTGGGCACAACCTGGGGCTGCTGGGTGGTGCCAGTGATGAGTGTTCAAACACAGAGACCAGCTGAGGCTTCAGAGGGAGGATTCACCACTCCCATCTGGGTCTGGGTGCTAAGGGTTGGGTGCCTGGTCAGTGTGGGGAGACTGGTACCTCCAGGGTGTTTAATTCCATCTGTCCTAGATGTTTCTTTGGATGGGATGGACAGCCCCACGGAGAAGCCAATTTTTTCTGAGTCCCACCTGAGCTGGGTACTATGCCCAAGTACAAAACTTCACAAAAATCTGTGTTAGTGGCTGTGAATTCCCTCTGGACTGACTCCACTCCATCCAGATGAGATCTGGGAACGGGCACAGCACCACAGGGGGCTTTGGCAGGCCTGGCCCTCCTGGGAGTGGCCAGGAACACAGAGCCTTGTGCACACACAAGGTGTGAGAGCTGCTGTCCGTGTGCAGGATGGAGGATCTGGGGCGGATCTCGGACATCCGGGACGTGCGCTACAGGGAAACCATCCAGTACAACATCAGGCTGCTGGAGAGGAAGTGTGCCCTGCACCAGGAGACCAGGCTGAAGAACTTCTTCCTCAGCAAATGTGCAGACCTCTCTGTATTGAAGGAACAGGCCAAAGAGAGAGAAGGTAACAGAGGAGGATTTGTGGCACCGGGACCACAAACCCGAAATCTGCGGAGTTGATGGGGCTGGGCTGCTCGTGGTGGTTTATAGAACTGCACCCCAAAGGCAGAAAGCCTGCCCTGCCCACAACCTCCCCACCCAACCTTCACCCTACAAACAAAAAGGCTGAACAGTGATAATTGAGTGAGACCGAGTGTCTTGGGGTGCCCTCGGGACAGGGAGCTGCTCCTGTGTGCAACCATGGCTCCTTTTACCACAGAACAGGTTGGGTTGGAAAGGAGTCTTAAAACTCATCCAGTTCCACCCCTTCCATGGGCAGGGACACCTTTCACTATCCCAGGTTGCTCCAAGCCCCATCCAGCCTGGCTTTGGACGCTTCCAGGGATGGAGCAGCCACAGCTTCTCTGGGCACCCTGTGCCAGGGCCTCACCACCCTCACAGGGAGGAATTTCTTCCTAAAATCTAATCTAATCTAATCTAATCTAATCTAATCTAATCTAATCTAATAATTCTGTCCTCCTGGGAGGGAATCCATGGTGTTTGCTCCATTCCCATGACATCCCTGCTTAGTTTCCTGGTGGAAGAGGCTCCCTCTGCCCCTCCAGCACTGCTCCCTCCTGCCCCAGCCCTGCACCAAACCCCACAGCACTGCAGGGAAGGCTCTGCAAAGGGCAACCACGGCTCTCTGTCTCTTTCTCAGCCTTTGAGGCAGCTGAGAGGGCCAAAAGGAGCCAAAAGGAGAGCTATGAGGTGGCCTACAAGCGCCTGATGGAGCTGTCGGACGGAGACATCGATGATTTCTTGGAGGAGTTCCTTCAAAAGGACAGGAGATTCTTCATCCTCTTTAACTATGCCATTAGGCTGAACGTCAGGAACGAGGGTCTCAGGCAGAGGATCCAGGCGATCCAGGTCTGTTCCTGCCTTTTCCAGGCAGTGATTTTGGGGCAGGGTGGGTTTGTCCTCTCCCGAGTGTCCTTCATCACTGCCCGCATCCAGCCACACAGGGAGGATGAGGGGGATGCAAAGGAGCAGCCAAAGCCAAAACTCCGCTGTTTTCTTGGAGCTAAACGCGTCTCAATGCTGCCACCGTGTACCCAGCAAAAACACTGCAGGGTCCCGGGGAGCTGGGAGCATTTCCCGGGATTTCTGCGTTTCCCTGGAGGTGTCCCTGCTCCCTGGGCTGTCCCCAGCCTCCATCTAGCGGGTCAGGAGGGGTTCCATCGGTGCCCACCCCATGTGCTGGTGTTCCCATCCCACAGGATGATATGGAGGCCATCACAATGGAGAGGGAGCAGGCAGAGACAACCCAGACTCAGGTCCTGCAGGAGCTGGAGGTATGGTGGCCATGGATTCCTTCTGGAAGAGCAGCACATCCCTGTGTGTCCCAGCACTTGTCTCAGGGAGTCTGGTCCTGTAAATGCTGCTCTGGCCAGTGGCTGGAGAGGTGTGGGGAGAAAAGGGTCCTGCAAAGGTTTTGCAGCGTGAGAGGGTGGCTGTGGGGCTCCTGCCAGCCCTGGGCCGGCATGGGCAGCTGGAGATACCCTCTGGAACCCTTCAAGAACCCTCTGGACACAATCCTGTGCCCTGTGCTCTGGGATGACCCTGCTCGAGGAGAGGTTGGACCAAACCACCCACTGTGGTTCCTTCCAACCTGACCCATCCTGGCATCCTGTGATTCTCTCTCCAGACTGGAACTGGGGTGGTGGGATCAGCGAGGGGCTGGTGTGACACCTTTGTGACACAAAAACCTTTGCTGGTAGGCAAAAATAGCAGAGACCACCGAGGAAGCCAACATGTATGAGAACAAATGCAAGGAGAGCAGCCAACTCCTGGGACAGATCCAGTCTCGCATTGAGACCCTCTTGAAGGCAATGGAGTGTGAGACCACAAAGATCGTGAAGCCCCTTGGGGACAGCTTGGTGCCAGTTTTTGGTAGGTCAGGGCTGCCCATCTTCCTGTGCCACCACCCTGGGAAGTCCTGTGCACCACCCGCTCACACTGTGTTTAAATTGAGATTTTGTTTTCCCCTCTCCCATCAGTCATGCGTGCCCTATAGTGAATTTGCAATGCCAAATTCCCAGAAAATTTAGGAGCTAATTTGGATTTTCAAAATCCCAGTGGATCCCCAAAGCCTCACTGTGGCTCTGGGTGCTGAAGTGCAATGGGGGTTGGCCTCTCCTTCCAGCTAGCCAGCAAGAGGACAAGGGGAATTGCACTAGGAGGGAGGTTCAGGTTGGATATTCGGAAAAATTTCTTCACTGAAATAGTGGTCAAGCATTGGAACAGACTTCCCAGGGAGGTGGTAGAGTCACCACCCTTGAAGTGCTCCAAAAATAAAGGGGATGTGTCACTTGGTGGTATGCTTTACCAGGCAGGGAATATTCAGTATTGGACTTGATGATTTTGGAGGTCTGTTCCAACATTGACGACTCTGTGATTTTACGATTCCATGACCCAGCCAGGGAGTCAGGCTGCCCTGAGGGAAGCCAGTGGATCCCCTGCTCTGCAGGCAGCCAGGGCTGGCTTTGGGCAGGGTCCTGCTGCAGGGGACACTGTGGGAGGGACACTGTGGCTCCTTCCCCCCAGGTCCCGTGGAGAACAAGGTCAAGGAGTTCCTGCTGAGGGAGTCCCTGCTGCGCTACACCTCCCTCGACCGCACCCAGCGCGCCCAGGCCTTCGTCAGCCCCCTCCGGGCAGCCTCCAACCTCCTCTGGACCATGGACAGGGCCAAGCTCTGCCCGGCCCCCCCAGACCTGGAGGAGACCACTGACCCCAAAACCGGTGAGCAGGGAGTGGGGAGAGAGGGGCCATGGCTGGGCAGCAGCCGCTCCCAATCCCCCGTGGCTGCCTGGCCCAGCCCTGCTGCCACATGTCCTCCCCAGAGCATCCCTTCCAGCCTGTCCTGCCCCACCGGGGGGTGTGAGGCCTGTGAAAGTGTGTATGAGGGGTGTGAGGCCTGTAAAAGGGTGTATTATGGGATGGCTGTTCTCTTGGGCAGTGGAAGAGCCGCTGGGCCGGGCTGAGCTGCATGAGCTCGTTATCCAGAGGCAGCAGGAGGAGGTGAGCAGGCCCCCCAGCACGGGCAAGAGGAGGAGGAGGTTCACATCACACAGTGCATCAGGCTCCAGGAGCCCATCAGGGTCCAAGAGCCCACCAGGGAATTAAAGAAGCTGTTTCATTCTTGAGCTTCTGCATCCTACACATCATTCCATCTTCCTGCTCTGGAAGGAGCCCAACACCTTTCACAGGCTTCAGAACCTCACCAGGTGATGTTTTGGCATGGCTTCACCCACTGCTGACAGCACCTGCAGCCAGGGTGGGATCAGCTGCTCTAGCAGAGGGTGACATCCCTGTCACACAACCCAAGGCACTCCCCACAGCCAGAGATGGGGCACCACGGTGCCAATCCTGCACCGTGCCCGAGGGCAGGGCCTGGCAGGTGGGGTGCAGGGAATGAGTGTGCTCGTGAGGTGTTCCCTGCTAAACTGGCAGAATCTGACAACTCTCTGCTGCCTAAAGGAAAGCTGAGCTCAGTGCTGGCCCTGGGACCAGGTGGGATGGGCACAGCCCAGTGTGGAGCAGGCTGGTTCGGGGCTGGGAGTGGGAGTGGGAGGCAGAGGGACTTGAGGACACATGAGGGTGACGTGCAGTAGGTCTGGGGTGCTGAGGCCAGCAGGGTCTGGAAGGGTCTGAGGGCTCCCACACCACGCAAGCCCAAGCACTGCTCACACCAGCAGCTGGGTTTCCTCTTGCCAAAAGGCCTTTTAATGTGAATGCCATTCCCGTGCCAAATTCCCAGGCACATGCCTCTCCAGGGGAAGAGGAAAGGGAACCCCCGTGTGACCTAGGCAGAGGTGATCTTGCTGTGCCTGCCCCAGCCCTGAGCCTGGGCTAGTCCTTCTCTTCACCATGAGTGATGACATGGACCAGGTTCTTGTAGTCCAGGTTGCCAGACATGTCCGGAGGGAAGGCAGCGAACATCTGATCGATCTGCCAGGGAAGAGCCGTGACAAAAGGTGGCATGGGAGGGCTGGGAGGAGGGATGGGGTCTGTTGGGATAGAGGGAGGCTGGCAGAAGGTGGGGAGGAGATCATACCTCTTCCTGGGAAAACCTCTCCCCCTGTGTCATCAGCATTTCTTTGATGCTGCAAAAAGAGAGTGTGGTGAGCACTGGGCAGGTCCTCATGGGGACACCCCCATCGCTCCCTGCCCCAGGTACCCCTGCACTCACTAGGCAGATTTCAGGCCTTTCCCCTCTGGATCAAACACCTTGAATGCATTCAGGATTGTCTCCTCCGGGTCGGCACCTGCGGGTGACAAAGCCACGGCCGTTGGAGATGGTAAAGGAGGAAACCAACGGCAACCTCCTGCTTCTCCCAGCCTCGGGGGAAAAATGGGGGGCAGACGGGAAAGTGGGGCCCCTGCAGGAATGCTGGCCCTGCAGCTGGAG
This sequence comes from Molothrus ater, assembly GCF_012460135.2. Taxonomy (NCBI): domain Eukaryota; kingdom Metazoa; phylum Chordata; class Aves; order Passeriformes; family Icteridae; genus Molothrus; species Molothrus ater. Next base: position 3,573,754 of record NC_050495.2, read on the forward strand.
ACCTGAGTGAAGCTGGTGGCACGTAGAGGAGCAGCCATAGGGTGGTGGTGTGAGCACAGAGCAGGCGCTGTCGCCACCGCTCCGGCATCCGGCATTTATCTAATCTTGGGGGTATTTATAGAGCTCCAGGCACAGCCCTTGGGGCCCTGCAGCCTCTTGGAGATCTGCATTCCTTGGGTTAAATATGTGACTCAGGGTGCAGCCAGATGGGGTGATGGGTCAGAGTCTGGCTGTAGGCAGGGGGGCCCCTGTTGGCACTGCTGGTGTCAGCAGGCTCAGAGGTGCTCCAGGAGCTGTCCCCTCTTCCTGTGGGACAGCAGCAGCAGCAGCAGCACAGCCATTTGGGTTTTGTAAATGCCTGGGGAAACTGAGGCACAGAGACCATCTCACAACCCCCAACAGTTTGGGGAGTCGTGGGATAAGATCTGGATCTCTGGACCTAGGGGTGGTTGGTATTGCAAATCAGCAGGAGTTTTGGGGCCAGTGAGCACTCCCAGCTGCCCAGGTGCCCTCTCACCCTTGAGCTTCTCCCCAAACATGGTGAGGAACACGGTGAAGTTGATCGGGCCCGGTGCCTCCTTTATCATCTCATCGATCTCCTCGTTCTTCACATTCAGGCGCCCTGGGGAGAGCAGCTATGGGTCAGTCATGGATCTGAGTCCTGCTCTGCGTGTTGGGGGCTAAAAATACACACCACAGAACCCTTTTCTAGGGGATTTTCCCCCACTGAAGGGAAATAGCACATTCCTGGGGAGCCACCTCTGACAAGGAATGGAGGTAGCAGCAGTGAGGTGAGAGAATTATCTCCAGCTCTGGCTTCTCAGGCTCCAGGGTCACAGAAAAGGATGAAAGCACTGAGCTGTGCTGCTTCCTTGCCTCACTGCCCCATGGATCAGCCTCTTTTAGCCCTCCCTGGAATGTCTGGGCCAAGACCAGCAGCACTGGGGTTCTCCGTGTCCCCCAGCACCAAAAGCAAACAGGATTGAACACCTACAATCCTTTCCCCCGAGGCTGGGTTGTCCTTGGAGCTCCATTGCTGATTCATGCTGACCTCTGATGGCAGAGCCAAGCCTGCAGTGTCACAGCCTCCCCCAAATCCCCTAAATCCCCTTAATGCCCACATGCCCTGGGATGCCGTGGGATGGGCACAGCCAGGTGCTCCTAAGCACGGGAAAGGCAGGGAGTGCTGGGCTGTGTAATCCAGGAGTGGCTCCAGTGCCAAGGGGATGAACTGGGAAAGGCAGGGAGTGCTGGGCTGTGTAATCCAGGAGTGGCTCCAGTGCCAAGGGGATGAACCAGCGCTGCTGTGGGAGCTGCTCCAGGTCACCCACGAGGGATCTCCCCGGCTGGCAGCCTTGGGTTGGGATCAGGAGGATTTTGGCAAAATGGGAGATCAGGTGAATGACAGGGGCTTGGTTAAATGCCCCACCCTGCCTTGTTTCTCAGTTCACAGGTCTGGTGTTGGCAAAGCTGGGGAGGGGAGGGGAGGCTGCCAAAGCTGGGCTCACCAAGGGCAGCAAAGGTGTCTCTCAGATCTGCCTTGTCGATGAAGCCGTCCCGGTTCTGATCCATGATGGTGAAGGCCTGGAAGCACAGGAGCAGGGCAGGGAGCACAGGGAAAGGGACAATTGTCAGCCTTTGCAAAGGCTTCAGCACCTTTCTCCTTCTCCTTTCAGCTTGGATGGGATAAGGGCATTTTGAATCCTCACAGGATGGGCTCTGGGGGTCCCACTCACCCTAATCCCTCACAGCACCCTGGGGTGATGGCAACCCAAACCCCAGAGTTGTACAAACCCTTTCCTTGGCCAAATCCCTCTCACTCCAGTATGACACGAGGCAGAGAGGCCAGCCTGGGCCACCAGCTCCTCCAACTGGGGCCAGTTATCCCTGGAACTGGGATCTGCACAGGACCACGTGCCTGCCATGCAGGGGTTGAGAGCTCCTGGCCAGGCAGGTGGCAGGAGCTGGGAGATGTGCCCCAGCTCCCTTGGATGTGCTGATCCTCTGAGGGAATCTGCCTCCTGGGAGCTTGGGGGCTTCGCCAGATTTAACGGTGTCGCTGAGTTGTTATTCTCACTTTTAAAATAAAACGACCCAAAACCAGGCCTGCTGCCTCCTGGTGTGAGCCAGCTGTCACTTGAGAGCACCAAGGAAAGAGCTGAAGGTCACATCACACCCAGGACCCTCGGCCCTTCCCACCAAACCCACCTACCTCTTTGAATTCCTGGATCTGGGCCTGCTCGAACATGGAGAAGACATTGGAATTGGCACCCTCAATCCTCTTCTTGGCTTTCTTGGGTGCCTGCAGGAGCCCAGGTATGCACCATTAGCTCACTGGCTTTTTATGGGGTGAGATTAAAGCGTGGAAGTGCCCTGTTCTTACTCATGACTCCCTGGTGGGAGCTCTGGGCTGGGGTTCTCTTTCCTGGGGATTTGGTGGTTTCTCCCTGCAGCTCTGGGATACTGAGGGGCATTAAGATTCCTGCTTAAATTTCAGCTCCTGGCGAATTTAGCCAAATAGGTCCAAGGAAAGATGAGGAGGGAAATCACTTCTCCCACAGGCAGGTAAAAGGGTCAGCTCTGGGGTGAGATATCCCCGTTGGAACCCTGGTTTTGGGAGCACTGCTGAGGTTGCACATAAGGGCTGTGGTTGGTCAGTGCTTCTTTACCCTGCTGTGCAGATATTAAAATATGGCTTAATTAAAAATCTGCCTCCTCCTGCACTGAGGCTTGGAACAGTCAGAAATGGGTCAATGTGTGTTCTAAAGAGGACTGAAGAGCCCCTCACTGTCCCACCCAGCCCATTATCCCTCATTCCAGTGCCTGCTCCTGCAGCTGTTTCCCCTCATGGGGGTCTGTCAGGAGGAGGATTTTGGGGGCACAGAACGGCCCTTCCTCTCACTGCACCAAGGAAGGGAAAAGAGAAAAATGGCATTTGGAGCCTAAAGCCATCTGCCCTCCTTTGAAAGCTCTGCTAGCATGGGGGACACCTCTCTGTTCCCTGTGAGATTCTGCTGATCCACCCAGATGCTCCCCAGTTTTCTCTCCCTCTTTCCAAGGCAGACAAGACCCTTGGCCCTCAACTCCTTGTTGCCTTCCTTTGCCCCCTGCCCATTAAAGCTATTCTGGTGAAAAATCAAATTAATTTTCTCTCTTGCTCTCTCAGTACTCACCATGGCTCCGCTCAGCTGCCGATGTCACCGTGAGGGGTGTCCCAGAGGCACTCCCTCCCTCCCCCCGGCTGGAACAATAAATACACCCCCCTCGGGGTTAAAAATAGCCCCATGCCCACTTTTGGCTGTAATAGGTAATTTGGCCGCCCCCAACCCTGTTGTCTCTGCCTTTCTCTGTCCCTCTCTCTCTCTAATCTTGTTGTTGTCACCGGCTGACGTGACATGTGAGCCCGGCAGGGTTTCAAGGTTAACCAAGCTCCGGTGGCCCCCAGCTCCCACACCGGGGATGCTTGGGGACAATCCCACCTGCCTTTGTCACTCGGGCTGGCGCCGGGCTTGTCCCCTCCGCTGGGAGGGGTTGGCCCCAGGGGACCCCCTGCTAGAATCCCCCAAGCTTTGGGACACGGATGTTTCTCCTCGGTGCTTCCAGGCGGTTTTGGGAGCCCCTTGGTGCTCGGCTCCGGCTCCCAGCCCGTGGATCGCCTCCCTTGGGATGCTCCCGGAGCAGGAGCAGCTCCCAGGTCACCCGGCCCGTGGCCGAGCGGGGACATCCCCGGAGCTGCCGCCCCATCCCGGAGGCGGATGCTGAGCCGGGCGGGCACCAAGAGCTCCTCTCTCATGTGTCACCCCCACCGAGGCACCTGTCACCCACTTAAGCCGAGCATTTGCTCGCCCCGGTCCCCTGGGACACGCAGATTTAACCCTCCCGATTCCAGGGCTCTGTCCCGGGGACACATCCTGCAGGGATGACGCTCGCACTGCCCGGGCTCTGGCTCGGCAGAAAGAGCCGAGGAACCCACGGGCAGCAATCCCACAAAACCTCTGATATGTCTGCTAGCAGGACTTGTGGCTGCCGGGACCGGGCGGTTCCCTTTTGTCTTCAGCCCGTTCATTTCATCCCCGCTCCCTCCCGCCTTGCCCGGGATGAGGCTGGGGGAGGATTCACGCTGGGGTGGGAATGGTGCTGCCAGCCCCAAGGATGCCCGGCAGCCCCCCAAGCTCATGGCCATGACCCGGTGGCCGTGCGGGCTGCTGGCCTCGCTGCCCGGCTTTGTCCCCTCCGCACGCCCAGGAGCGTGGTGGGCGAGCAGGGAGGGCCGGGAACAAAAGGCATTGTGAAACCAGATCCCTGGAACTCCGGGCTCTGCCCAGACGCTGCCCTTGCTCTCCCGGAGGTCACAAATATCGTGTTTAATCCCTGGCACTCGCCCGCCCGGCTGCCACCGCCGTGCCAGCGAGGATGGCGTTACGGGCAGGATTGCAGGAGGCAATTCCAGGAGATTTCAGTGGGGAAAGCGTGTAGGGAAAACTGCTGGGGAGGAGAAAAACTCCTGATGCGGGAATGACCATCTCGCCTGGATGGAGCTGCAGCTCAGGGAAGGGATTTCAGGATGTGTTTTGGGGTCTGTGTGAGCAAAAAGGGGCAGGAGAAAGAGCCGCGGGGGCAGAGCTGGGGCCAGGACCAGCCCCGGGCACAGCCGGGGATGAGCGGGATCAATCTCGGCACGGACGCTCCCTCATCCTGCCAAGTTCAGCTGGATTCATCGTCCAGCCGAGCCCAATTACCTTAATTTGTGGCATTAAGGAAAAATCCATAAGCATCAGGGAAGTGATGTGTGGTGGTTTCACAGGACTGGCCATGGAGCCGCCCGGGCTCTGCCCGTCCCCATCCCCGGCTCCGTGTCCGTGCTGGGCGCAGCACAGCAGGAAACCCTGGAGCTGTGGAGGCCTCCCAGGATGTTATTTTTTTCAGGAACAACCATTTTTACCCACCCAGCCTGAAAGAAACCAGACCCGTGTCTCTCCGTGGTGTTGGCCAGGTTGTGGTCGGGGGCTTTGAAGGGTCAGGGTGCAGAGGGTGGCACAGAAATCCGGGATGGGAACGGGGTGCAGATGGCTGCCAGGGTTTCTGCTGTGATTTGTAGGGCGTTGCATCTGCTCCACTGCTCACTTCTTGCTGTCAGCTGAAATCCTCTGTGCTGCACGGGCCAGATCCTGCTCTCCCCTGAGGATCCTGGTCCAGCCTGCAGATGGAAGCGCCTCCAGGCACATCACATCCTTCTCCTCCTCTGGATACTGGGGGGCTTGTCGGCCCCCAGGAAAACCTGAGTGCTTTGAATATGTCTGTATGCACAAACCTGCCTCTGGAGCCCTGTAGTGAACAAAAGAGCTGTGGGAAGTGGCTGCAGCCTGTGAATGGATGTCAAGGAATAACACACGGATCTGTGCCACGGCAAAATCAAGCATCGTCCCTTCTTATCTGCGAAAGAGCCTGTGTTTTACATGAAAAAGCCTTTCTAATTAATAGGCCGGCCCCTCTTGAGCTCGATAAAAAATGGAGTCAAAAGGATTTGATTAACCCCTGCTCTGTGCCGGGCGCGTGCTCTGCCTGAGCCAGACCTGCCCGGGGCTGATAACGGCTCCGTGTCCCGGGAATCCCGGCAGCATCCCGGCACCGCCGGGCCTGAGCACCCCCAGAACCGGCCTGGGGGTGTCCAGCCCCAGGCACAGCCCCCTCGGAGGGCTGGGATGCTCCAGAGCCGGCTCGTGCTGTGCCTGCTCCTTCTGAATATCCTCTGCTCCAGCCGGTGTTTTTTTCTGTGCTCAGACACATTTGACTAAACTAATACATATGTATACACCCCGGGACGTTCCCATCCAAACCAATGTAAATTACCTCTGACCAATACATTTTCCCAGGAAATCAATGCATTTTAACACTGGATAATATTTATGAAATTGAATTCTTTTTTTTTTTTTTTTATTGAAGCTAATGCAATTCCCTTCTGTTTTATGCATTTTTATTAAACTAATGCATTTTAAATTAAACTGTTGTATATTAACTACAATGGCTGTGGGTACTTACAGTAAAGTAATATATGTTTGCTGAAATCAATACATATTCCAAACCTGGGAATTTCCAGTTAACAAGGCTATATCAAATATAACAAATGCATGTACCTGCTTAATTTGATGCTTATATACAACTGGCTGCTATATTTGTTTATTGGTAATGATTATTTTAAAGGGGGAAAGCATATTAAAGGTGGAAAGATAGATTCCTGCCGGGAGCTGCTGTTGGAAGCTGCCAGAGGTGGTCACCCCATCCCTGATGCTTGAATTGGGGAGTGTGGGGGTTCTGGTGCTGGCTGAAATTCATCTCCTCTGGCACAGACTGGTTTCTGTGCCCTCCATCACACCCCTGCAGCTCAGTTCCCGTTGTGTGAGGTTTTGGGAACATCCTTCCCTTGCCCACCACATCCCCCTCAGCTCCTTTCTACCAGCAGCATCCTCAGGAGCTTTCAGGGGGTTTTACCCCTCTCCCCTCGGTGTTCAGAAGGTTTCCACGTGTAGCAGCTTATTCCGGGCAGATTCGATGCCGCAGCTTTGCCTGACTCAGCTCCGTTTCTCCTTGGAAAGTTCCAGCACCGTGGTTATGGCCGGGAGGGTTTGCCCAGCTCAGGAATTTGGGCAAGAGCCGCCACCTGCCTGACGGAGCCGGGGAGCGGCTGGCCCGAGGATGGGGACCAGGACAGACAATTCCTGAGCTCTGGCGTGTCCCGGGGCTGTGTCCCGCCCCGAGAACAGGATGCGGCCCCGGGGGGAGCCGCAGCATTGACAGGAAAGCCATAAATAGCAGCGTTATCCGCCGTGAGCGCGCCAGCGGCGCCGGGGCTGAGATAATTTGGGCGAAGCAATAGAAGAGGAAAATTAATTAAAGAGCATGCGCTAATTGTAGGGGAAATGTGCGTGCAATGAGTAGCCGAGGCAGAAAGGCGGCCGGTGGAGGAGCCCGGGCACCCTCCCCGCACATCCCGGGGGACAGCGAGGGCTGAGGCCGGGCACAGCTCGGCGATGTCCCACGGGCAGCGCGGGGAGCCAAGGGGTGCTGCCAACCCCCGAGGTGCCTCACCCTGCACTCCTGTGCCCTCCTTGTCCCTTTGTGTCCCCTCACCGTGGCCGGTCGTGTCCCCCCGTGTCCCCCCCATGTCCCCGTGTCCCCCCTCGTGTCCCCGACCCGGCCGGCGGGGACGCGCTGCAGCTCCCGCGGTGGCCGCCAGGTGGCGACGTTGGAGCGGGCGCTGCCCGGTCCCGGCGGGAGAGGGAGAGGAGAGGGATGGGAAAAGGGATTGGGGAAAAGGGATTGGGGAAAGGGATTGGGGAAAAGGGATTGGGGAAAAGGGATTGGGGAAAGGGATTGGGGAAAAGGGATTGGGAAAAGGGATGGGGAAAAGGGATTGGGAAAGGGATTGGGGAAAGGGATTGGGGAAAGGTATTGGTGAAAGTAATGGGAAAGGGATCGGGAAAAGGCATTGGGAAAGGGATTGGGGAAAAGGGATTGGGGAAAAGGGATTGGGGAAAGGGATTGGGGAAAAGGGATTGGGGAAAGGGATTGGGGAAAGGGATGGGGAAAGGAATTGGTGAAAGGAATGGGAAAGGAATCGGGGAAAGGCATTGGGAAAGGGATTGGGGAAAAGGGATTGGGAAAGGGATTGGGAAAGGGATTGGGGAAAGGGATTGGGGAAAGGGACTTCTGGGACCCCAGGACCAAACCTGCTGGGGGACAGCTGACAGGGACTGCACAGGGATGGGGACAGAGCTCTGCAGCAGCTGTCAGGGTGTCCACAAGGGATGTGCCCAGGGCTGCAGCTGGGCCTGAGCTCCTGGGCAGCCCCAGGGCCTCACACATCTCTGCTTCCTCTGGTGGCACTGCTGTCCCATGGTGAGGCTCCCGGTGTCCCTCTGCCCATCCTTGGGGCCGAGCAAGCTCCCAGTCAGCACTGGGTCACCATCAGGCTGGTCACCATCAGCACTGGTCACTATCAGTAACTCTCTCTGCCAGCATCACCCCTCGGCTGCCTCATGGGGCCAGCTCACTGCACAAAGCAGTTACGTGGATCACAAACAGGCAGCAAGGCAGGAATAAATTAATGCCTGGAATGGGAGTGTGCTGAAATCCTTTTTTTTCCCTTTTTTTCCTTTTTTTTTTTTTTTTTTTTGTTAAAGTACACAGAAAAGCCCCTTCCGTGTTTTAATTAAAAGCCTTTCAGGAGAGGAGGCAAGGGGCTGCCATTTACAACAGGCTATTGTCAGGCACACAAAGCAAACGGGGCTGGAGACAAACTGATTTATTAACCTGCACCTCACAGAGCTCCCAGGGCGGGGTGAGCCCTCTGTGGAGGGGGGGGTGGCAGCTCTGGGGTCCCCCTGCCCCCCCCAGGGTGCTGCAGGGCCATGGGGCAGCCCCCGAGGGGACAGAGGGGACACAGGGGACACGGCTGGTTTGTGCCACCCCGCAGCTCTCCGTCCCTCCAGGTGGCACAGGGTGCAGTCCCTCTCCTCTTCCTCACTGCTCCCATTGATTTATTAATGATTTGGCCAAACAGGAACGTTCCTCCAAAGCCCACAATTTAATTTGCTCACCAAAGATGCCAAGTTAGTTTTATTCCTGATTTATGAGCAGGCTCCTGCGTTCCCTGGGCAGCAGAGCAGGGCAGTGATTTATGGGGGTGAGATCAGCTTTGTGGGTGCAGGGAGAAGGTCCCTGCCTGGGACCTGTCCTGGTGGTGTCCAACAGCAGCTCCCAGGAGCCCCTGGACCATGAACAGACTGGGCAACCCCTGCTGCTGGCACGGGGAGGAACCAGCTGTGCTCCAGCAAAGACCACTCATCCCACCTGGCACCCATCCCTGAGCACACCTCCCTTGGCCCTGAGGGGGGAATGGAAATGAATTCCCGCTGGGATCTCCCTTGCAGGGCCTCTGCTCCCACCCCCAGCCTCATTAAGGTGAAGCATCTTCCTGGCACCACCAGCAGCCCCAATCTCATTACAAATCTCAGTGACTCCCAGTGGTTTCCACTCCCTGATTTTTATGATTTGGGGGATAAGGGAATCTATTTTTGGCACTTGGGTCTCGCCAGTACAAAGTTGGAGGCTGTGACCCACGTGCCCTCAAGCAGGAGCAGCACCTGGGCACTCGTGTTTGGGGTCTCAGAGCATCTGTGGAATTTGCTGTTGAAGCCACCAGGGTTGGGATTTCAGCTCTCTCAGCATTTTCATCTGGGGTTCCCCAGTTCCAGGCGAGGTGTTTGCTGCAGGACCAGAAGAAGGGTTTGCCCCTTTTCCAGGCAGCTCTGAAGGCAGGGAAGATGCTGGTGCAGGGCTCACAGGAACATCCAGGCTCTCTCTCACACAAACTGCCTCGACTCCTGCAAATCTTTCTTTGAACTTTGATTTTCTGTTCACTTGTTCTTCTGCCTGAGGCGTTTTGCAATTGTGGGATTGTGAGCGGCTCCGAGTTTCTCTGAGTGGAAGAGATGAGAAGAACAAGATCATTTCCTGGCTGTTTGTGCTACAGTGTGGGGCCAAGGTCACTTTGTGTGTCTGCCTCACCCTTTTGGACAATTCTCCTGGCCCAGGAGCAGACCTGTCCCCGTGAGAATTGGCAGCACCTGCAGGGCAGGCTGCAGTTTGCAGAGTGTCCCTTTTCTTCAGTGCCTTCTGAACTCAAACTCTGCTTTTTGGTGGAATCCCAAGAGCCCAGCAGCAGGGTGATAGCTGGGCAGTGAGGGGCTGCTTCCTCCCCAGCTTTGTGCAGAGAGAGGCCCCAGCAGGGCAAGATTTGCTGCAGTTTTAGGAGCAGTGAAGGACTCCAAGTGACCACTGCAGGAGCACTGGTGGCTTTGCTGGTGTCCATGCTGCCCCATCTCCCTCCAGCCCTTCTGGGAGCACAGGGATCCACCTCAGCCCAGAGGAGACATTGCAGCATGTTTGGTTTTAAAAAACAAGCCTATAAATTAAGACAGAATAAAGTCATAAAAGCTCAGACAATTTATTAGACAATATGGAGAAAAGACAGATTTACATGGCTTGATACAAACAAAACACAACTCCAGCTCCAGAGCCGTGAAAAGCAGCCTGGTCATTTAGTCCAGCTGCCTTTGGGAATGTCGTGGTGCTCAGTCAGAGTATCCAAGTGCCTGTTGAACTCCTCCACTCGCTGCTTGTGGGTTTTTGATGCTTTCTTCAGGATCCGCTCCATTTGCTGCTTCTCCTGCATCTTCTCGAAGGCTGCCTGTGCCAGGGGTCCGCCTGTCCAGCCCGTGCTGCTTCTCTCCTCCTCTTCCTTCTGCTGCTGCTTCTTGCTGCTCACAATCTGCTCCAGAATCTGGGCCTTGTCTTTCGCCTTCTTCTTCTTCTTCTTCTTCCTCTCACCGGCCCCCAGGGCCCTGGCGCTGCCCTTTAGCTGCAGCGGAGCGCAGTGCACGGCCTCGTAACCCGCCAGGGACTCGCAAAAAGCCGCCTGCACACCACAAGAAGAGCCCTCCAGCTGGGGCTGCAGCCTTCCCTCCACACTGGGAAAAAACCCACACCTTCCAGGGATTCCTCCAGGGATCCCTCCGGAGTCCCCCTGGCAGTCTGGGGAATGCTCACCCCTCCTGGGGACTTTGGTGGGAAGGATGGAAGGCAGCTCTCCATCTGGAATCTGTCCGCCCTGGGCAAGGCAGGTCTGCCAATCCCACCCTTCTTGCCAACCAAAAAATGACGAAGAAGTCCGAGGAGGCTGGAAGTCCCAAAAGCTGCTGTGGACGAAAACCAGAGATCTCTGAAGCCAGGTCATGGAACCTGCGTTTCATTGCAAAGGGTGTGGGGGCACTCCCCTGCTTGGAGCTGCCAGCCACAGCTTGGAGCAGGCCCGGGAGAAGTAAAGAGAGTGGGAAAGAGAAAGAAGGTGAGAGGGTGGTAAAGAGAAAATGAGAGAGCAAGGAAGAGTAAAGAGAGCGAGGTTCCCGTTACAATACCATGAATCTTCTTCCGTGCTGAATATTCTAATTTTTTACTCCCGAGGTGGGAAAGACGCGTCGCCTGATGGCGGGAAACTTTTAACCCGGGGGAGTGGGGGGCGGGGCTAGAGGAGTACAGCCAATGGGATAGCGGGGAGGCGGGGCGAGGGGCGGGGTCACTCTGGGAGAGACCACCACGCTGAAACTTGGAGGGGGGGGGGAAAGGGGAAGACCATGCGGCGATAGGATACAAATAATGTGAACAGCGCAAATTACCCAACACCCGGCGCAAACAACTAATTAACTATTTAGTGCAATATAACAGAGGGGCAGCTCCGTCCTTTTCTGCTCAAAACTGAGCCGTGGCCACTGGGGCTGGGGTCCCTACAGCACAAACGTGGCACAGCCCTGCTGGGAGGCTTCCCCAGGGGATTGGGAATTAATTCTCCAAGCCCCTTGGATATTGGTGTGGCCAGTACAACAGGCTATGGGGCAAAGAGGTGTGGAAAATGTAAAGTTGTGGCGTTTTGGTTTGTTTTTTTTTTTTTGGTGGAGAAGCAGAGAGGGAATTTCTGGGACAGGTGTTGTGAGTGCTCAGACGCTGCTGGCTGGGCTCTGTTCCTCTGCTGAAGTTGGTTGGATTCTTCAGAGCCATTGAGAAATTTAAAAACACAGCCCTAAACCAACCTGAATTCGGTGTATTTGTGAATTCGGGGTTTTCTGGCTGCGGAACGCTGGGAGCGTGTTTGCTGTAGCCATTCCCAGCAGGTCAAAGGTGCGGGAAGGGTCACATTAGGCGGATAAAAAACAAACAAACCTGGAAAAGTTTAACCGGCGGCTCCCGGCTGGCGATTATTCCAGCTAAAAAACCTTAATTTGGCCGGGAAAAAAAAATCCATCTCCGGGGGGGGGGACCCCGCGCCCCTTCGCGAGACTGAGACCCTCAGGAGGGTGTCCAGGAGCGGCGGGGGGCGATGCTCGGGGGTGCCCCCGGGGGGGACAGGGGTGCTCCGGGAGGGAGCCCCATCCCTGCTCCCCCCGGTGGGGGCGGGCGGCCCCCGCTCCCTCCGCGCCCCTCCGCGCCACCGGGCTCCCCCAAGATGGCCGCCGAGGTGGGATCGATGGATGTGTCGATACCGGACACGGTTTGATGCCCGCCGGCTCCAGGTCGGTGGCGGCGGCGGCGGCGGGAGGGAGGGAGGGAGGGGAGGGATGGGGGCGGCCGCCCGGATCACTCCCCCCACCCCTCTCCCCGTCCGTCCCTCCCTCCCTCTCCCCCCGCGCCCGCCCCCCTCCCTCCGCCCGCCCTTCCCCATCGATAGGTATCAGAAATTGATCCCCGCCGCCGCCGCTGCCGCCGCTCTTTGTTCGGCGCCGCCCGCCCGGGAGCCTGGAGCAGAGCATGGAGCAGCGCTAGCGGCGATGGAGCCGCGATGGAGCCCCGGCCCCCGCCCCGCCGCCCCCGAGGTGACAGCAGGGCCGGGGGGCGGCCGCCGCTCCGCCCCGGCGGGAGGGAGGGAGGGAGGAAGAGGAGGGAGGGAAGTTGCGCGGGATGAAGTTGCGGGGAGCGCGGCCCCCCCTGCGCCGCCCCGCCAAGTTTGTGGCGGTGCCCGCCCGCCGAGCGGAGCCGCAGGTGCCCGCGGGCTGCCGAGTGTCCCCGGCGCCGCCCGCAGCGGGGGCGGCTCGGTCCCCGCGTCCCCCGGCGCGCTCGGGGCGGGCAGAGCCGCGCGGTTGCGGTGATGGATGCGGGGATGGCGGAGCGGGGCTGCCCGGAGCCCCGCCGCCCTCCCATTGTTATCCAGGGCCGGTGTGCGGGGCCGGTGCGGGGGCTCGGCCAGCCCTGAGCGCCGGGAAGGCGGTCGGTACCAGGCGGTGCTGCTCGGAGCGGGGATGGATGCGGCGGGGGGGCGGCAGCTCCTTTGTGGCTCCGGGCAGGTCACGGCCGCCGTATCCCACCGTGGTACCCTCGGTCTGTGAAATTCCCGGTAAGTCCTTTGTTACCGTGCGCGGGGGAAGGTTGCCAGGGGCTGCTGACAGTTTGTGACCTTAAATACGCACCTTAAATAGGAGGTGGGTAATTAACACAATGGCTCTCCCAACATAATGGGATGAAAACCCAACCTGGAGCCGCTACAACAACCGAAACGCGCATATCCATGGATATTAAATGGGTTTATCCCTGTAGGATATTCCGGAGTTTAAAATGCAGCGTGCTTCGGAGGGGAGTAAACAAATTGAAATGCGATTTATGGGGCTCCGGTACTGGATCAACAGTTCCAGCATTTAATGCATTTTGGCTTTTAAGCAGATTACGTGCTGCATCTGCGCTACGCGACCCGAAAAGTACCGCAGGTACCGCGGCCGGTGGGTTTGCCATGACTGCTCAGTTCTGGCATTGTGGCCGGGAAGGGATTACGGCTCTCAGCGCTTCGGATACAAAAGCGTTCCCCGCTAAACCGCGCTAATGACTTTTCCCGTGTGCGCGCAGCACCTTTATTTAAAGATAAATATTGGCAGCTACTTTGCCCTGGGTCTGTCGGGGGCGAACTTTGCTGGAGGGAGAGGTGGGCTGGGAGGTGGCGGCTCTCCTTCCTTCCTCCCTTCCTTCCTCCCTCCTTCCTTCCTTCCTTCCCCGCCGTTCCGCCTGGCCGGTGCCTGTGGCTGGGTGCGGAGCTGGAGAGGGAGCGCTGGGGATTGACTTCTGTCCAGGCAGCAGGATCGCGTTGGGAAAGGTGACCTTGTGCCAGCTTGGCCTAATGCCCTCCATTAAGAAAAAAAAAAAAATTAAAAAAAAAAAAAGAAGAAACATGAGGGGGAAGGAAAAAAAAAATGAGAAGGCAAGCAATCAATTTATAATTCTTCCATCAATTTATAATTCTTCCAAGAGCTTTTTCCTTTTTTTTTTTTTTTTCCATCCTTTTTAATGGATGTGTCTGAGCAGCTCTGGTGGCCTGGGGCTGGCCGGGAATGGCAGAGTTTGAGCCGCCCTGATGAATGGTGGGCATATGGAAAACGCAGGGATAATGTGGCACTCGGCAGCGCTCGGATCGAAACGCGCTGAGCCCTTTTACGGCAGAGAGGCGCGGAAATGAGAAGAGATAAAATTCTATCAAAGATAATGCCAGACGTATTTCACCGGGTTATGAGATTGGTTTATTGTGTACATTACTAATGCAGTATTTTTTTACAGCTTTCTCGTGTGTGATAGGCAGAGCGGGATTCATACCTTCGTGGGGTTTTTGGGGTTTAATTTGCTTGGGGTTTATTGCGTTCTGGTTGGCACCGTGTGGATTTATGGGATGCTCCTTGCGCTGGATGCTGCTCTAATCCAACCCGTTCTGCCTTAAAAAAGGCAAGAAAATGGGCAAGAGTTTTGAGCTGCTGATTTGGGGTAATAAATACAACGGGCGGGCGAGAGCGATTAGAGCCATCTTTTATAAATGTCTTCACATCTCATTATGCAGATGAGCTCTGGCTACACGGCTCCGAGCCTTTGGTTCTCGTCAAATAAAATGTTCTTGGGTTTATTTTCTGGAATGCAAATGCTCTCTCCGTGTGCTGGAGTTGGGCAGAAACTTCGGCGGCTCTGCCGGGTGTGGAGAGCCGGGAGCCTCCGAGCCTGGTCTGGTTCATGAAATGTTTTTGCTGTTTAAAGTTTAGGGGAGAAAAAAAACCCAAAAAAACCAAAAAAGCCAACCCACAACTGTGGATGTGATTAAAATATTATAACCTTATGATATTCTGAAGTGCATAAATTTTACATATCAGCTACAGAGGGAGTTTAGACATCCATTAAATGATATGACAGCTTGACTTATCTAAATGTGCATCATTTAACAATGTGTCAAAATTCTGCTTTATATAGACGACAGCAGTAAATAAGCTATCAGTCCTCTTGGCTGGAGCTTAATTCCTGGAGCTTGGACTAATAAACTTAGCTGCATTCTTGTGGAGCAGCAGGAGAAACCTGGGGGGAGGCTGAGGTGCTTCTGGGGCAGCTTCACCTCTGTGAATGCCCCTGGTGCTCTGGGTTTTTAGGGCTCTTATGGAGAGACTGGTGGCACATTCCAGTTTGGTCCAGCACCCAACACCTTCATCTCCATCCCTGCTGGAGGGTGGGATGGTGGCTGTGGCCACTGTGCCCAAGGGAAAGCGTGAGGAGCCCAGGGAAGCTCTGGGTGCCCCCATCTCAGGGCGATTTTTGCCTTTCCAAGCTGAAATCTCTGGTTTTGTGAAATTGCAGTTTGTGCCCGGGGCTGGCTGAGAAGCCTTGTGAGGCTGGGAATGCAGTTTGTGCTTTCCAGTGGCTCCAGCTGCTCCTGGTGCAGTGGGGCGTGGGGAGCACTGGCTGTGGAATCATCTGGTTTGAACAATTAATCTGAATTTGGGCGCCAGAGCCAGAGCCTGGGCAGATGTCTGTCTCATGCTTGGCTTGGCTGCTGTCTGATGGCTCTGTGCTCCTCCTGGGAGCTTCCCCTGACCACAGCTCTTCAGGTGGCTTCTCCTACAGGGCTGTGCCCTGTTGGTGGGGACGCAAGTGACGCCTCTGTCCTTTACCTGGGGGCTCTGTGTCCTTAGGGATGCAGGGCTGGAAATGCAGCTGGCCCCAGGGAGGTCCAGCTGAACTGGGCACTGAAATGCAGCTGGTGCCCCAGCAAAGTTCAAACCTTGGTCATGGCAGGACTCAGGTGTCCTGGAATGTCACTGTCATTGACCACCTCGTGGCGTCCCCTTCCTCTGCCACTCCCTCCTTGGGACAGCCTGAGGTGACAATGCATCCCACTCCCCCAAATCCTTCATTAATACCTGGTATTTCTATTATTTCCAGTTTATATGTGAGGAGATGGGCTGTGTTTCTGGTCCCACCTGCTCTGGGGTCAGTATTGAGCATCACTGGAAAGTCAGGCTGAAGTTCCTGAAGTGAAATCTGATTTTTTTTTTTTTAATTTTTTTTTTCTTGCTGAATAATTGAGATGCTGCCAGACAAGAAGAGCTGCAGAAAATGAGAGTTTATCTTTAGCACCATAGTTCTCACTTTAGAAACTGGTGACCCCAATTCCAGCCTGGAGAGTGACTTCTTCCCTAATTAATAAATCCATTAATTAATTGTGTGCGTGCTGCAGCCCATTAGAGATGTACATGCTGGCCTCCTGATCCAGTTTAGTGGATTGTCTCTGTGGCCTTGGAAGCAGGGGGGGAAAAAAGGGATTGTGACCACGAGGCAGCCAGGGGGACAGGGATAGAAATATAATTTGATTTTTGTGGGACTGCAGGGATGAGCACAAGCCCTGCCAGCCCCTGGTGGGTGTTCCAGCTCAGTGTGGGACTGAGTGGAGTGCTCAGGGCTGCTGTGCCCACTGAAATGGGGGTCAGCAGTGAGGGCTGAGGGTCGTGGGGTGCCTCTGGTGTGGATGCCCTGTGGGATGGGGAGCAGAGAGCCACCCCCAGGGCTGGGTGGAGAGGAATGTTGAAGCCTTGGGTGATCTGAATTATTATTTATGACCAGCTCAGGAAGCAGGGCACTCCCAGCCTGCCAGTCCTTCAGGAGGCACTTGCTGAACTCGACATCCTCAGCAGAGCCTGTGGAGCTTGCGGTGCATCTCCCTCCCTGTGCTGGCACAGGAGCTGCTCCCCTCAGTTAATTTTTCTTGCTGTCTGCAGAGACCTGGAATGAAAATTCAGGCAAATTGTTGTGTGTGCTGGTCCCAGGGCTCCTGTTTTCTCTGCTGAATGGGAAGCTGGCTGTTGGCAAGAGAATCATCATCTTTAAATGCAGGAGGCTTTGCTTGCCTGTGGGTTTTAGGGGCTCCAGGGGCCCCTCTGCTCCCCCATTTTCCATTCCTGCTTTTGCTGGCTGGAGCAAATCGTTCTATTTGGGTTCCCAGAGGTGGCTGCATGCCCCAAGGGACAGCAGTGGTGCTTCTCCTCTCCTCCCTTGAGTGCTGGTGTAATCATGGTGTGCCACATCCCTGGCTGCAGGAATTCCCGCATCCCGAATTTCAGGGAATTATCCTGGGAGCTGCCAACAAAACACAGCAAATTGAAATTACAGGGCCATTGTTTGCGGGGAGGGAAGGTGAGCAGCAGCATCCTGCTCCTCAGCACGCCTTGAAATGGGTTTTATTTAGGATTTGAAAGCCATGGGTGTGTGCTCCCTCAAGACAGAACCCACAGCACAGTTCAGGGTGTAGCACATTCCCACCCTCTGTGATTGGAAAAGGCACATTAGAGGCATCCATTCCCCCCCAAATGCCTGGGTGAAGTTTCTCAGAACATTTTGTACCATCCTGCTCCTATTACCGAAAGATGTAATTCCCCAACTTGGGAGATAATAAGCAGGTATTGACTTCTGCTGGGGTCATTATCAAGATTTATTCAGTCAATATGGCTCCTTGGGTCAATAAATCTTGAGGTTGATAAAGGAGGAATATATACTTGCAGACTTTATTAAAAAGTTTTCCCCTTTTGTAACACTTTTTTCCTCTGTGTTGCAACAGGATCTGTGACTGAGTTTTCTTTAATTACCTTTTTTTTTTTTTTCTTTGTGGTGCACGTTTTCCTGCAGCTTTTGGGCTGTCTCTCCAAGACAGCACGATTTGGGAAGCAGGATTTGGCCCTGTGCTGGCTCTGGTTTGCTGGAGATCCCTTTTGTGCTGTGATTCCCCCTCTCCTGCCTTTGCTGGGTGAGGATTTGGGGGAATGGGGGCAATGTTCAACATTCCCAACATTGGTGGCTTTTTTAAGCTGAGTTCCCTGGTTGCACCAACACCTCCTTCCAAAATGGATTTGGTGCCTTTTATTCTTTAACACGGCCTTGCTGTTTAATCATTTTTTTGCCTATTTTGGTGCAGCACTAAGTGATTTCCCCAAAGCTGCCCCAGCACCCCGAGCATTGACTTTGCTGTGGTTTAGGCGAGCGTGGGGCCGATTTAATATTTAACTCTCAGCGTGTGCCTGTGCCAGCCAGTCCTGCTGCAACACAGATTCCCAAAAAAAGTAAATAACCAGTTTGAACCCCGGGTAAATATTCCTCTGGTGGGAGCTGAGCCGTGCGTCAGCCGCTCCGAGCGCGCCGCCGTTGCCTTTGGTAACGCTCCCGTGGTTTTACACCAAAGTCAGGACCTCGAGCATCCTTTGTTTTCCTCCGTCAGGATAACATAATAAAGTATTACCTGGTGCTGGCAGCAGGGCTTGTAATGTGTGCTGTAAGCACGGAGCAGAGCCGGGGTGTTATTGCTCAGCCTGGCTGCAGAGGACATTTATTCCTTATTAATCACGCTGACGGGGAGAGCTGCCTCTGTCTGCGGCTCTGCGAGTGCTGCGCAAACATCGCTGCATCCCCGCGAGCTGGGGCATCATTGCCCCTCCTGTGCCCTCAGTTTCTTGGCTGAGGGAGGAGCTGTGGGCTCTGTGGGGGCACAGTTTGGGTTAAAAGCTCCCTGTGATGCCCGGCGTGGTGGAGGATGGTGGTGACCCCCATGGTGTAGATATCCCTCAGGATGGTGGGGCTGAGCTCCATCCAGGGGAGGGTTAGGTTGGGTATCAGGGAAAGGTTCAGCCCCCAGAGGCACTGCCCAGGCTCCCCAGGGAATGGGCACAGCCCTGAGGCTGCCAGAGCTCCAGGAGTGTCTGGACAACACTCCCAGGATGGAATTGCTGAGGTGTCTGTGCAGGACCAGAGGTTGGTTGGTAAATGATCCTTTTGGGTCCCTTAAACTCAGGACAACCCATGATTCTGTGAGCCTGTGGGGTCTCTCCCCAGAGCGGCTGCTGATGCCACATTTGCCATGCCAGGATGGGATGGGGTGGGATACTATGGGATGGGATGGGATGAGATGCAGTGGGATGGGATGCTGTGGGATGGGATGGATGGGATGGGATGGGATGCTGTCGGATACTATGGGTTGGGATGAGATGAGATGCTGTGGGATGGGATGGGATGAGATGCAGTGGGATGGGATGCTGTGCGATGGGATGGGATGCTGTGGGATGGGATGGGATGCTGTGGGATGCTGTGGCTGCGCCGCTCCTGTTGCCTCCTCTGGCACCAGCGCTGGGCTGTGCTTTGTTGATGCCAGCCCATCCCAGCTCCTCCCAGCCCCGTTCCTGGCACAGCTGAGGGCTGGAGGGTGCCCTGCCCGGCGGGGCTGTGCCCTGGGCACGGCTCCAGCTCCAGCCCAGGCCAGCGGCTCCGCTCGGCGCACGCCGAGGCAGCGTCTCCTGCCGCCGCGCTTTCCTCTCAAATAAAAGCAGCTAATTAACATTATTCTTTAATTATTGCCTTTATCAACAAGGGGTCTGGTTTATACCAGCAGGATAGTCGCTTTCCTTTCCACTACCCAAGCGAATGCTTCAATTCCTGTTGCTTTTGAAATGAATTTGATGTCATCTGCCCATTGTCACTTAATGGGGACACTTGGGTAATGATTGTGAGCTCCAGCCCTGTTAGCAGCACTGCGAGCGTGTAATTTAGCCCCTTAGGCAACGGTACTTTTGAAATCTCTGGATAGTTTTGAACTCTCTGTTCTTAATTAAATATGCAATTTTTCACGGTAACCAGGTTAATTCTTTTGTGTTGTGTTGTAATACTGTTAGGAATTTTCATAGTTCTTATTAAACATTATTCAGGCATTGTGAATTCCATAATTAAAAAAAATGAAAAGAACAAAGCTTGATTCACTTCTTTCTTTTCCCTGGTTAATTTATCAAATGAATTTTGCAAATTTTTCTTTTTCTCCCCAGACAGCGTGCCAAGTGTTTTAAAGGGGAAGGATTTAATTGCTCTGTAGGGATTGGTTGGTTATGAAGGATTTGGCTGTTTGATTAGTAAACCCTATTGGGAATGGTTTAATGCTCCATGATCTTAAAAATTGTCTGATTGTGAGGCTCTCCAAGGATGTTTTCTCTCTTCCTCGTGTAGGAAAAGGCTTTGCACAAGTGTGATTATGAGATGGGGAGGAGGGAGCCGAGGTCGGAGCTGGGTGATCTGGGCTGCCCTGGCCAGGAGGAGGAGGAGGAGGATGGTGAGGCAAGCCAGGAGTTGTTCCCATGTATCCCTGCAGGTTGTGGGAATGGATCCCTGGCTGGGCCAGGATGGGCTGGATCCATCACTCAGTTCCTCCTCCAAGGCTCACTGCCTGTTTTATCTCGTAATATAATGGAATTTGATGGAATAACTGATTTATTAGGAGGCAAACCCCTGCTGTGCTCTCCGTGCCTGGATCCCTCTGGTATCCCTGGGATCCCTGTTAGGATGTGGCTGGGGGATCCCTGCAGGCTGGACATGCACAAGGAGGGATGTGGGGGTGCAGCTGCTGGGGGTTGGATCCAGGTGTACCCCAAAGCAGGGGGATCCCACCTGCTCTGACTGTGGAGCCTGGGGCTGCCCAGCCAGGAGTATTTATCCAGGCAGGCTTTTAAAAAGGATGAAACCACTCAGTGTCTGCTGATTTTCTTGTCCCCTTTGGACCCAGAACTGATGGAGGTGATGTCTGTGCACTGATGTTGGGGCTGCAGGGGTGGGCTGTGGCTCCAGTGTGCCAGGAAGGGCACAGTGCTCCAAAATCCCTGCTGGGGAAGAGCCTGGGCTTCCCTTCCAGAGCATCCAGGAGCCTCCCCATGGGCACTGTTCTGTGTTGTTTTTAAAGCCCTTTTGGATTTGATATAGAGGAAAAAAAAAGGTCAATATTTGGTGGTTTTAGCCATATGGTGCCAGCTGGGCTCCCCCTGATGTTGTGGGGTGAAGGATGGTGGGGCCTCACTATTAAATACCAGAAGAGCAGCGTGGTGCAGGCACCCCGTGGGATTTTGGGGGGAGCAGGAGAGGCTTTGGAGCATCCCTGGGAGGTGCCTCTGTCTGGGAGCTGCAGCCCAGCCAGGATCGATCGTGGCCAGACTGAGGGGGCTCCCCAGGGGTTATTTGGGCTTTAAGGAGAGGTCAGAGAGTCATTACACTTATAAATATATTACTGTTTAAGAGAAGAGCTGTCATTATCTTTGAACTTGGTTTATGTGGCGCCAATTTTTCCCCATTCTGATTCCAGCCAGGAGGATCAGCCAGGCTGGGGCAGCACCTGGGCAGCTTGGGGGAGGAAATAAAGGATTCAGCAGTGCTGGGCAGGGGAGCTTTGCCTCAAAAAGCTTTAGAGTCTGTGCTTAAAACTGCTGCTTTCCCCCAAAACTTGGAGAAAGGTGTTAGTTTGAGAACCAAGTGATGCTGTGGTGATGCAGCTGGCAGTGATCCTGGGCTGGAATCTGTGTCAGAGCTGGAGTTTCTCTGCATCATCATCATCTTTTGGGTGTTTTTGGGGAGGGACAAGTCAGCAGGATGAATGCCCTGGTGTGACCAGGTGAGATTGTCACCAGCCCACAAAGAGAAATCCAAGGTGCCACCAAGCTGTGGCATCACCCCATGGCAATGCCCCCATTGCTGCGTTGGGCAGCATGGGCAGGGATGCCAATGGGGCTTAAAGATAAGGATTTAAATCAAAATAAGTCCCAGTTATTCCCCCAGTTTTCCTGTTCCTCATGGCTGAGTGAGGCACTGAACGAGCAATGCTGGGCTGTGGCTGAAGCAGGGACCATTTGCTCTGCTGGTGACACAGGCTTGGAGCAGAGACCAGCAGGACCGAGGAGTTCCACTCCCCACAGGGCTGTGCTGGAGGCAGAAAGTCACTTAAAAACAAAGAAAAAAACGACAAAAAAAAAAAAAAAAAAAAAAAGGAAAAAGGCTAGACATTTGCAAGGCAAAGGGGAGCAGATGCCAGTAATGTATTCCCAGGCATGACACAGAGTGGCAGCGTGTCATGAACCGTGTCCCCAGGGACCCCTGGGTCTGTGATATTGGCTTTAACCCCCAGCAGCACCAGTAAATTCATCAGGCTTACGGGTATTGCTCTTGGACTACTGAATAATTTACAGTTGCAGAGCCCAGCCAGGTTCAGGTCACCGGGGTTCATGGGTTAATAACAGGTTTGGTTTTTGTTGTCAGCATCTGCCTTGATAACATATGAAAGAATCCTATTCTGTTGATTAGATTTTGAAATGGATCAATTTTTAATCAGCAGAACATCTGACTCACTCAATAAGAGGAGCGTGGTGGAGACAGGACGAGGGGCTCGTTATTTACAGGATTGTTTGTTTTTACTAATACGCAAATCCTCGCCGGGGCTGGAGCCTTCCCCCCCTTCCCTGGCCCTGGCTCCCCCAAAATAAATCGCTGGGATTATCTGCAGCCTCGTGCCAGGTATTTGATCCATCCACTGATTGGGTGGGAAATCCATGCTGCTGCTGAAGCTTTGATTTAACTATCTTGTTATCGATGGAAAACATTCGCTTACCAGCCACTGAGAAAAATTTTACATTTTGGGGGTGTTTTATTCAGGTTTTCCCGAGCCTCCTGTATGGAGTTCCTCTCCCCAAGGACCACCAGGATGGGCTTGTGGGTGATGGGAGAGCAGGGAACAAACCCTGGTGGGATGCAGAAATATCCTGGTTAAATTCCTGCCTGTGAGCGAAGTTTCTGAGGGAATAACTTTTGATTTCATCATTCAAAAGAGCTGGGTCCCCATGGAAAGTTAAATACTGAGTGGGGCACCTGGGCAAAAGCTTTACTTATTTATTTTCTAAATTGTTTGGTTTTGATTCTTCGGCACAAAAAAATTCCAAAGTTGACGTATTTCATTGCATCTTGATAAACTGCACGTGTTTCTTGCTGTAAAGACATGCGTGAAATAAATATAATTTTTTGAATAATAAATTAGTGGGTTTTTAATGGAATCCACTGGGTCAAAATTTTGTCTTGAAGCCAGTGAAGTGGTTAACAACCACCATCACAGGACTCCCTCAAAATCAAATTCTGTTTTTTAGTAGCAGAAAAGGTAAAAGTCTCATAAATGTAATTTTGGGAAGAGTGTCAGCAGGGTACAATGGTACAATCCCACTGGCTGGGGACTCTCTGTCACTGGCAGATATTGATATAGAAAAGAACTTGTTGGGATGATAATTTGCATGGGTTTGCCCTGGGCTCTTTGGGATTTTGCTTTTAAAACTTGTGCCTTCTGGCAGTCTCCTTAACCTAAATAAATATTCTCCCTTGGATCAATTAAGAACATGGCTGGTGGTGAGGAATTGCTTCTGGTAGATTTTTTGGTTTTCTTTTTTTTTTTCCTTGAAAGTGTGGCTGCTTCTTAAAAAATTGGTACATTTCTGAATTTATAGGTAGAGGTTTTTTGTTGATATGATGAGGTGGTGATTCTAGCATTGGGAGAAACGTGCTGACGTCTCTGGCTGGTGCTGGGGATGCTGGAGGTGGGGATGTGAACATGGGGATGGATTTCCTGATCCCTTTGGGTGCCTATTCCAGCTCCCAGCTGAGCACCCACGTGCTCTGTGTTTGCTCTCACAACTGAGGTTTCCTCTGGAGCTTTGCAGTGCCTGGTGTTATTATAACCCTATAATCCCACGGGCTCGTTCCTATAACCTGGAAATAACTCTGCAGGTAATGGGTGTTTGCTCTCAGCGGACACAGGTGATGTATCAGCCTCTCCTAAGATCATTAGCACTGTGAGGAGGTTAAATATGCAGATTTTATCATCCCTGGCAGGTTTATTTGCAGGAGAGCGATGGGTGTCACAAGTTTGGGACTTCCAAATGAAGTTTATTTTAGTGATGGAAAATGTGCTTCTTCTCTTGAGCATCTGCTGGTTATTTTCTGACAAGAGTTGGAAAAAAAACAGCTTTGCAAAGAGTGGAGGGACTCCTGGGCTGGTTTTTATGAAATAATGGGTGCTTAGAAAGCAGTGATGGGGTTTAGTGCCCTATTTGGGCAGTGGGGACTTGCCCAGTTCTTCCTCCTCTGGTAACTTATTAACTCCAAAAATTGTCCTTGTGTTTAGCAGCTGAGTAAATGTATTGCTGATGGGTGCCTGGGTTTTAATGGCACTGCTCTGGACAGGATTGACCCAAAACAGCTCCAGAGCTGGGTGTGGAGCCGGTGGGAGCTGGGAGCAAACAGCCCAGGAGGGGCTGGAAATGGTGCTTGGCTCCTTCCTTTGCACCTTGAGGCCGGGCAAAGGGGTTGCTCCTTTGCAGCTCAGGGTTTTTCCCAGGGTTCCCATCCCTGGAACTTTTCAAGACCAGATTATACAGGGCTTGGAGCAACTTGGGATAGTGGAAGGTCCCTGTGCTCATGGCAGGGAGAGGATGTTCAAGAGATGATGTTCGAGGTCCCTTCCAACCCAAAGCATTTTTTATTCTGTGATTCATTTAGGGTGTATGAATTTGTACCCCAGCCAGTCCCAGGTACATCTTGTGTGTCACTTCAAAGCTGCATGGATTCTATCCAGAGTTACCAAGACCTGCAATCCATCCTCTCCTCTTTCCTCCTTGTTTTTTTTTTTTGAGCCATTTAGCCAAGTATGATGCTGCAATAATTTTGGGCACCACAGGGTATTTGGGTTCATTAGGTCTCGCTGTGGGGACCATACAAATTTACCTTTTGACAGCAGTGGTCTTCTCTGCCCATCCCTTCCCTCATGGAAGAATCCCCTTCCCACCAGGATGCATAACCTGAGCCTGGAAGGGTTTCTGCATTTGGTCTTTTTTTAGGCTAATAATTAAACCATAATGACAGAGCCCAGCATCTCTTTATTTAAAGAGCAGATGGAGTGTTCTGGATATTAGCATGGCCCTGGCTCCCACCGTGCCAGCAGCTCCTGGAGCTCAGGGTTGGGATGAGCCCCCCAGGGACTCTGTTATTGGGTGGGCAGCGGGTGGCAGCGCCGTGGGACACCAAAATTACAGTGGCATCGTTAGCTAGGGGTGAGCTGAGATGCTTTTCCTGCCCCTCTTTGTTACCCATGGCTGAATCCCAGGAAGCTGCTCCAAAAAGCACCTTTGGGCTGCTGAGCTGGCACGGCTGGCACGTCATGGGCTGAGCTCTGCCTCCATCCCAGCCCCGCGAGCGTCGCGGTGACGGCCGGAGCGGGGCTGGTTTGGTGACACAAATTTTAATGGATAATCCCAGGCTGCCACTTCCAAAAGCTATAAAAGAACAGAGCACGGGCTTTGGCTGCTGAGCTGGCCCAGAGCTCGTTGCTCCCTCGTCACCATCGTGATGTGGAGCTGCAGGGGTGATTTTGGAGCTGGCAGTGCCATCCTGGAGGGTGCAGGTCCATCCCCAAAAATCCCTGTCTTTCCCCATTTTGTCTCCACCCAGCATCACCATCCAGCCACAGTGCTCTGTACCTCCCACCCCCATTTCTCATTGACACACTTTATTTTTTTTCCCAAGCAGCCACAATTGATAATTTAGCTCTGGATAAAGCAACCTTCCAGCTTTTTCTTTCTTAGAGGCCAAAACATTGATGTTGTGTGAAATGGGAGCTTTTGAGGAGGCTTTGTATGGAACTTAGCTTCCTGAAAAATTTATTTACTGCGACTGTGATCCGCAGGAGCGAATTGATGTTTATCTATAGTAGTTCTTGCCAGAAAAAAAAATGCATAACTGCACTTTCTTGGGAAGCCTTGAAAGGCCTTTTAAATAAGTGTCTAATAGTAGGCTCTCAATAGCAAACAGCCAGCTTGATAGACAGTGTACAGTATATTATTAACTATAAGCAGGCTTAATCTTTTCCTCATGTTTTAGAGAATGCTTTATAACCTTGTGGCCAAAGAATTCATGATCACCAGGTATTTGAAGCTAAGCAAAAATTATACCAGCTGTAACTGCTGGGAGATCGATCGTGCTGGGAGAGGCAGGAGGCAGCTCCTGCTGCAGCCCTGGCCTGGAGCTGCTGCTCCCACCCACTCCTGGATGTCTCCATGGGGTTCAGGTGGCACAGGAGTCGTGGGGAAGATTCCCTGGGGAGGGATGTTCATGGGGCGGGTGTTGTTTGTTTGTTCTCCTCACAACTGCCCTATGGGATGGGGGTCCAGGTCCCAGCTCAGTGGTGGAATTGAGTCCTGGGATCATTCAGGTTGGGAAAGATCTCCAAGATCGTTGAGTCCAGCCATTGACCTGGCACTGTCATGTTCACCACTGAGCCACGTCCTCAGGTGCCACAAATGGTTCCAAGGGTGGTGATTCCACCCCTGCCCTGGGCAGCCTGTTCCGATATCTGACCACCCTTTCAGTGAAAGAATTTTCCTGAATTTCCAATCTGAACCTCCCCTGGCACAGCTTGAGGCTGTTCCCTCTTGCCCTTTGTTCCCCGGGAGCAGAGCCTGGTCCTCCCTGGCTGCACCCTCCTGTCAGGGAGCTGTGGAGAGCCAAAAGGTCCTCCCTGAGCCTCCTTTTTTGGCCCCGTGTTGTGGTGGAGTCCCTCAGCTCCTCCTGCCCGTGCTGCTGGATCCTGGGAGCTCCGGCCAGGAGTCAGGGAATCAATAGATGGTTAAGGTGATAAGTGGCTTTGCTAAAAACCAATTTTGCAAGAGGAGTTTGCAAAGAGGTCAGCAGAGAGTATCTGCAGCCGGGAGCTCGACCTGAATTAACCTGGGAAGTTCAGAAATTCCCTCAGTGTGGGGTGGTCACTCTCCTCCTGCTTCTGAATCCATGAATCCCTGTGGATCCCATGGGAGGGTGAGCTGAGTGTGCCTGAAGGCAATGGAGAATTAAACCAGCAGAGTTTGCTCAGCTGATAACTCTGCTGGTCCAGGAGCAGTGCTGGAATTCTGGTGGCAGTATTTGCATATGGATGAAGAGCTCCTGTAGAGCTCCTCCAACGTGGCTGGTCTAAGCAGGCTTGTCTCTAATCTCCACCATGGCTGGATGCTGCTTCCAGCTCTATTTTCCCTTGAACAAACCTTGATAATTGCCCCCGCTGTTAAGAAGATCCTGTTTCAGGGTGCTTATTGCTTTTGGCACAGCTCGGTGACACTGCTGGGATGGTGACACTGCTGGGACTGTGCCACCTCCTGGCACCAACCGTGAGTGTCTGAGCTCTACATGTCACCATGTGGATCCCAACCCTGTGTTCCTGTAAGAGATGGATTAGGGAGGAATGGGCAGAAATGGGGAGGAACAGATTTTTGGGATGTTTCATCCCAAGTGTTTCCAACCACCAGCAGCTCCCATGTGAATTTTCTGTGGGCAGGGGATTTTGGGTTGTTTTTAGACTTTCTGACATTTCTCTGGCTTGACTCATCTTTTCCCACCTGTAAGACCAGGAAAATCCCCCAGACTCCATCCTCAAACATTGGACACTGGGGCTGATGGCAGAATGAGCCAGCACCAACATCCCCTCTCCCTTTGGGCAACAATTCTTTATTTTCCCTACTTTTTTTCCCCATGTATCAGGTAGAATTCCCCCTTGGCTGGTGACCTCAGAAAGAGCACAGTGGGATGCTCATTCCTTGCAGTGGAGCTTTGCTTTCAGCCCATTATTTATTACTCCATCTCTCCCCTGCACAGCCACCGTTCGGATGCTGTGGCTGAAACCACCTTGTTATTTTATTTTATTTTTTTTAATCATCATGGGGAGGCTGTTTCTGGATGCTGATTGACAGAAACATCTTATCTCCTCTAGTCAAAGTGTCTCCTCTTTGCGTGGTAATGAAAGAGTTTGACACTTTGACACGAGTGTCAAACACTTTCCTGAAGATGCAAACAGTGCAGGCTTTGATCTAGGTGCAAACTGGTTTTACTACAACAAACAGATCCCCCCTTTCATCCAGAAAGGGAGATAAGGGGTTTCAATTGGTGCTAAGTAGCAGCTGCTCTTAAGGGTTTTAAAAATAAAAATAAGAAAAAATATAATAATGGAATAGTGGAGCTGTTATGTCATGTTGTAAACCAGTCCTGGTGCTGTGCAGTGAAGTAAGGTGGGTGTAAAGCCAACAGTGGGAATGATAAATGGGAGAGAATCCTCCTAAAATAAAACCACAGAAGTTTCCTCTTTTGGGAGATGTTTGGATTTGTTTTTCCCCAGTATTTCCATCTTCAGAAATGCCTTTTCTGGAGAAAATTCATTGTTTTTCATAAAAGTGATGGGGTTTTGTGAAAAGATAACCACTCCTGCTACTAGTTTGGGGTTTTTTTAAGGAAGAGGGAGGCAGGCAGCCCTTTTGGGTGCTCTGGGGTTTGGTTCCTTCACTGGGATGCTGGGTCCTGTCCCATGGTCTCACCCAGGACAGCTCCAGTGGGACTGTGGTGGGATCTGCAGGGTTTCCACCCTTTCCCATCCATACTTTCCCCGAGGATGGGATGTGGCTTTGCCTTCTTTCCCCTCCAATTTTCACCTGTAATTCATTAAAGGTTGATATTTATTGTATTATCCCCTGGCCAAGCCTGGAGGTATTTTAAGCCCTGGTGGGAGGCCTGGAGGGAGGAATCTCAAACACACTTGCAGGCTGACAAAATTCTCAGTCATGAGCTTTTCTTTTTCAGTAGATAACTTGAAGTAGAAATGGGTAAAATTCCTTCCTGGCATCGCTCTGCTAGCGTTAGGCTGGACCATGCCTGGATTTGGCCCAAGTTTGTCTAATTAAATGCAGCAGCACCTTCTCTCTATTTTGAGCCTTGAGCTTGGGCACAAATGCCCTGTGAGCAGCTGAAGAGAATTGATGGGATGTATGGAAATTGTTAAGTTACGGCAAATAACTGAGGTTTGTGGATTTTCCCTTCCCTCTCTCCTGCATGGACA
Source organism: Molothrus ater (assembly GCF_012460135.2). Lineage (NCBI taxonomy): Eukaryota > Metazoa > Chordata > Aves > Passeriformes > Icteridae > Molothrus > Molothrus ater. Next base: position 3,602,354 of record NC_050495.2, read on the forward strand.
CGAGCAGGGTCAGCCTGGGAACTGCCTTCAGCCTCGTGGATTTGGGAGTTTTCCTTTTAACTGTTTCCTTAGAAGATCTTTTCCCTTTGAACATCTTGGAATAAATGACTGTTGTAGATCAGTTCCAAATGAGCCATCCCTGTCTCCCATCCCCATCTCCCATGCACGGGTGGCACAGCCTGGCACTGGGAGTGGGATGTCCCTTATGACACCATGGGTTCATGTCCCCTCTCCTAAAGGGAAGCTCATGCTGGGATCAGGGCTCTGGGGACTGTGTTCATCCCACACCATCCCAGGTTCTGTCCTGTCTCCATTGACTGTCACTGTGGAATTCCCTCCATCCTGTTGGGATACCTCGGCACTGGTGACCCCACTGAGGGGTTGTCCCTGCCCTGCCTTTGGGCGTTGCCCCTGAGATGTCTCAGCCCAAATCCAGGGGGTGAGGAAGCATTGGGGTGGTCACGTATGAGCAAAAGTGCTTAATTTAGTGCTTAATTAGACCAGCAATTCCTTGCCCTCCTCCCTGGCTGCTCCATGCCAAGGGGGCTGGAGCACAGCAAAATCCTCCCCAGGAGATGCTGGATTGGGAAGTGACAGAGGATTCTGGGGTTTGATTTTAGCCAGAACACGTGGCTCATTTTTAGATGGTGGCTTTGTTGTAGTCGAGGAAAGGAAAAAAAAACAAAACCCAAAATTGGAAAGGTGACTTGGTTTAGATGGAATTTCTCCACAGCCAGAGTTAGGGAATTTAATAGGAAGGAGCTATTCCACATTGCCCAGCCTGCACCAGAGATTAAAACTCACATTTCATTTTTATACACTGTGGTTAATCCAATAATGATCCCGTGTTCCAAACGGCAATAATATCTTTCAGCATAGTTAATCAGAAGAGACTTAATGCTGTCACTATTTATTAACCTTTGTTGAAAAGCAAGAAGTTTTCCTACTAATCTGTGATTGTTGCTCTTGTCAGGCTCTGTCAAGTGCAAACCAGATTTGGCATTTGTTCCGGCGGGGACGATGCTGCTGCCTTCCCTTGGCTGCTGCATCCCACCCCCGAGCAGGGACCTGCTCCCCTGTGCTCCGTGGGGATGCTCTGGGTGCTGGAAGCTCTGGATCCAGCCAGGTTGCTCCTTTCTCTCTCTCTCCTTGCAGCTTCCAGAGGGTTTCCAGCCTCCAGTCACACAGATCCTGGTTTTTGGGGTGAAGAAGCTTCCTCGGGGTTGTGTTTTGGGACATAGCTTGGGGGTGTTTGGGTCAAAAAGGCAGCTGTGTCCTGCCTCAGGTTTATATTTTTTCTGCCTGAGCCATGTTTTTACATCCAGGGATGCTGGAGCCAGCAGGCTCCCAGTGTGGGGAGATGCTCTCCTGGCCAGGTGGCACTGGAGCAGCGACCTTGGTGGTTTGCAGGGGTTAAGGGGCTTCCAGCAGCTTCCCAAAAGCTCTGGGAATTCCCCCATCCATTGTGTCCATCCTGCTGGGGCAGCCCAAGGGGTTAAGGGGGATTGTGTGAGGATCCTGAGCCAGGCACTGGAGCTGGCTTGTCCCTCCCATCCAAAAAGCCACCCCTGTGTGATCCCAGTCCCTGGCAGGGACAGGTGGGGTGCTGCCCTTGGAACCAGAGCCCTGGGCTGGCATTTCCCAGGATGGTGGCTCTGCAGCACCAGGAACGGACGTGGATTTGGGAGGTGTTTGGAGCTCTGTGCATGAAGGAATCTCAGCCTTTGGTGCTCTCCCATTTGGCTCTGTTGCAGGGAGGCCAGTGCTGGAATTGGCTTGTAGGAGCACCTGGGATTAATGAGGCAGCTTGGTGCCGTGCAGGAATCGATGCTTCCTGCATTAATTGCGCTGTGTTCGAGCTTCAGCTTTTTATTCTGAGTTATGGAGTTACAGGGAGAGATGTCTCTCTTCAGCACAGCCCTGGATCCCACAGCAAAGGGTCCTTTTCCCAGCTCCCACCCTGCCATGGTGCTGGCACATCCTCACTGTGGGATGGGGATGCCCAGCTCTGGCTGGGGAGGGAAAACCAAAAACCAGGACAAAAATAAACCCCAATTCTCTGCTTGCCTCCCTCGTAATCAGCCAAATGAAAAGATAGGTGATGGTGGTGGTCAGGCTGGAGTGGAAAAGCCACCAGCAGCCACCTGTGGGTCCAGCCCTGGTCTGCACTGGGAGATGGATGGGCAGGAGAGGTCAGGTCTCCAAAAAAGGCTGGTGTCTCCTTGCAAGTGGGTTTGCAGCAGCTTTCACATTTATTTACGCATTAATTGCCATTTAATTGCAAATTATTTTTATTTACTTGCAATTATTTCTGATTTCTGTAACTGAGCATTCATGTGGATGGAGAGCAAAGTCTCCCAGCCCCTTGGGGCTTTGGGAACTGTTCTGGAGGAGCAGTTGTTGCTGGTATTTCTTATTTTTAGGGTGGACTAACATCAAGCACTATTCTGATCCTCTTGATCACTCCAACAGGTGCAGTTATTTTACATACAGCCCCAAACAATCCCACTTTGATAATATCACTGAAGCCTAAACATGGTATTTGTATTTTTAGCAAATAGTTCATTCTGGTATTGATTTACGTGTAATGTGGTCCTTGCATGAATAACTACCATAAATCTGGAAGCATTTATTAACCCAAATAGCTGCAAACTCAGTCAAATCCTGTGTGTCTTGGACACAATTACAGAGCTGAGACTGCAAAGTAAAAGAGCAAAACATAAACCTTATTTTTCTGTGACCAACCCAGAGTTTCTGCCAGCTAATCCATTGATCCGTGATAAGAGGCAAGGGTTAAGATAATTTGGCAAAATGAAAAATTAGGGAATAAATAACAATAAATGGGATTTCTGATGTGGCCTGTCGACATTTGGGGTGGTGCCTGACTCTGCCTTCTCTGCCTAACCAGAGAAAGTAACTTTTGAATTCAATGTCTCCAACCTTTTTCTCCTGACTCCATCCCTTGTGCTGATGGGCAGCAGGGGCAGGCACTTGTTTGTTATCCGGCTGATACTGAGCCCAGCAAAGCTGGGCTTTGTGGAGCCAGGTTTATTTACCAAAATAGTGCAAATCTTGTTTGGTATTTGTGAAACAGGGATCATGTTAAAAAAGCCTCCAAGCCCTCGCTGGTGCCGTGTGCCAGACGTGGAGGGCTGGAGTTCGGAGGGCTGGAGGGTTTCTGGTTCTAAATTTAGCCATTTAAAAGAAGATTATGGACTATGCACTTGGGACTTTTAAAAAGGCTTTCACAATAACTCTTGAAAGCCTGATGCCTTTAATCCTAAACTTTAATTTAAAATAAAGAAATCTTTTCAACTCGCCTCTCTCCCCTCCTCCATCCCACTCCTCCAGGCTGAGGTTCTTCCCATCTTGCTTACGGAGCAAAGATGTGCTCAGCTCTTTTAATTTCTTATGAAGATATTTATTTTTTAATAGAAAGAAAATCAAGTCAACACTCGAGAGTATACACAGCAGTTTACCACGATAGCAGGAATTAATCAGTCTATAAAGTTCAAAATGTACAAAGAGGGAAGAAAAAAAAAAACACCCCGACTGATCAAACACGAGGCTCTTCTCTGAGATGTGGAGATAAAAGCCTTTTCCTCCACCAGCTCCTCCACTATTGGCAGCCAGTGGGATCAAGATTTTTTTTTTTTTTTTTTTTTTTTTTTTTTTTTTGTTATGGAAAGCTCGAGATAATTAATGTTGTTGAAAGAGGACCGTGGGGTTGGCGTCTCGCAGGCTGGCCCCCAGTCTGGCATCTCGGGAAGCAGCAGCAGCGAGTCAGGGAGGGGGAAAAATCCCCCACTGAGGGAGCTGCCAATTGAACAGAGCAATAAATAATATCAGGAGATTAAAAAGAACATTTAAAAGGGGCTGCTGTCGAGAAACTTCCCTGCCTGCAAGAGTGGTGTGCGATCCAGAGCATCCTCATGGTGTGTGACTCCTCTGGATGCTCTGCCAGGGCCAAACCCCTGTGGCCAGCTGGGAGCTGCTGGAGATGGGACTGCTGGGAGTTGCTGGGAGCTACTGGGAGATGCTGGGAGATGCCAGGAGATGCTGGAGCTGCTGGGAGTTGCTGGGAGATGCTTGGAGGTGCTGGGAGTTGCTGGGAGCTGCTTGGAGATGGTGGCAGCAGCTGGGAGATGCTGGAGCTGCTGGGAGATGCTGGGACATTCTGGAGCAGCTGGGAGCTGCTGGGAGATGCTGGGAGATGCTGGGAGCAGCTGGGCACTCCTGGATCCCTCCCATCTCCCAAATCTCGTTTGGTTCCCCCCTGTTCCAGCTCTGGTGTTCACTGTGCTGCCCCAGGGATCGATGGAGGGATGGTCACCCAGGCTGTGTGTGCAGCTCCTCTGTCACAGCCCTGACAGCTCCAGATCAAGATGAGAGCGGGCAGCTCGTCCATCGAGCGCTCTTTGAAAAGCAGGATGAATTAATTACCGCCGTTAATGACCGGGGAGAGACTTTAGGAAGCTGCAGCTGGAGGTTCGGAGGCTTGAGCCAGGGGAGAAGCTGAGTAGGTGGCACCTTAGAGTCCTTCAGTGTTGGTGATTCTGTTCCAAGTCCAGGGTGATGTGGTCCATGGTCTCCATCCATGTGAGACCAACCCAGATTTGTAGGGTTGGATGAGTCCTGCAGGTCTGGAAATTCCTACCTGGCAATGAGGGCATTTAGAGATTTTTTTTTTCCCTGATCCTTTGGTCCTGCATCCCCAAACCTTCCTCCAACTGAGTATCCTCATGGGATGGTGCAACCATGGGCTGGGATGGTCTGGTCCACGTTCCCCATCTTCATGAGGGCAGCCCAGATTTGTAGGATGTGAAGGGTCCCTGCAGATCTGCCAGGAATGGACCTGGGGGAAAGGCACCTAAATGCCCTCATTCCTAATGGATGGAATCCCTGCATCCCACAGCAGCAGACTCTCCTCCAACAGCCCTAGCCCAGTGTCCTCATGGAATGCTGCAGGATCCATGGCCTGGGATGATCCCCAAATATCCCAAGTGCACCAGGGCTGCATCAACATCATTACAACGCTGTGGTCGCAGCTGGATTTGCCCCATCCAGGTGTTTGCTCAAGACTGTGTTAATTATGATGATTTTTTAATTGCTTTGAGGGTCTTTCTGCTCTTTCCCAGCCGCCTTTGAAGGAGCTGAGATGGCACAGCTGATCATCCCATCCTCCTCCACCTTTCCTATCCCAGTTATTTATTATGCAGCATCACCAGGATTGCTCTCAGACAAGACTTGTCAGCTATAAAAGACACTGGCAAATTTTATTAGTTGACAGAAGGGTGGTGGTTTTATTTTTTTTTCCTCCTGAAAATATTAAAAAGTCATTTTAGTTTAGAAACCTAATTTTAATTTGGTTAGGTTTTAATTTAATTTAGTTTTTAAATTCATTTTCCGGCAGAACTCAATTTTTCAAGCGTAATTTGATGCCGTCAGTGGCCATAATGTTTAATGTCCTCCCTATAAATTGCAAGGATGGCTTTGAGATGATTTACAGGATTCAGGGGGATAAAGCCTGGCCCTGCATGTGGGAGAGGCTGGAGAGAAAATGCTTTTATTGTGGCAGCTGCAGCAGCCAGGGTGTTACCTACAGAAAAATGGGGAAAACCTCAGTTTTCCTCTCTGCTCAGCCCTGCTTGGGGATGGATAGGAGGAGAGATGCCCCTGTGCTGGGTGGGGATGCTCCAGGGATATTCCTGGATCTGTGCTGAGATGAGGGAGAATCCAAATGGGGGTGAAGAGTTTGGGATGGTGACATTACCCCCCAAATCCATCTGCTTTCCCCAGAGTGAGCTGAACTGTTTCTAGGCATGGATGGAGGGAACTGGGAGGTTGAAATCAGGGCAGACCCTTGGAAAATCCAGCATAATTGAGTGAAATTCCCTCCCAATTACATCCCTCGAAGCGTTGCATTTAATTACTGGATTAGAGAAGTCTTCAGACCATGTATGGAACATTATAAATGGGGATGAGATGATTCTGGGAATGGCTCAATGAAGCAGGGGAGATGGGTGAGGATGTCTGTGTGCACCTTTGGGTCAGGGCCACATCAATTTGGCAGAGGAGGAGAAACCCTTCAGCACCTTGGGGAGCCTGGCCATGGGAAGGGTTTGATTTTCCCTCTTGATTTTGGCTCCTGTGTTTTGGTGGTCACAAGCTTGAAACGCCTGTGAGACCTGGTGGTCTCGCTGTGTGGCAGCAGTTGGCTCTGGGAATTTTTGCCTGGTGGAATTTGTATTCATTTTTTGGTGATGAAGTGGCCAAGCTGAGTGGTCACAGATGAAGGGGAGCATTGAGGAATCTCCCAGTGTGGGTTTGGGATGTGTCTGCTGAGGGCCAGGTGGTTTTGGCCAGGGCTTGGTGCTGCTGTATCTTGTCTCAGCCCTGTCCCCCTGTGCCTGACACTCCCTGCAGGGCTGAGGCTTGGATGGATCCAATACTGAATTCCTTTGGTTAATTTTAACTCAGATGCTGGCGATGTGTTTTAAGAGATTCTCCAAAATCTTCCGTGGAAATGGGCCAGAGAAAAGCACCTTAAATGATTTTCCTTGATGGGGAGAATGGATGTGAGCACGGCCATCATGTGAGCCACTGAAGAATCCCTATGGGAGCTGTGTGCCATGCCCTGGGCTGTGCCACCGTCCTCCTATGCCACCACCTACCCGTGCCACATCTTCCCCCAGTGTCCCCACAATGACTTTGGTTTCCTGCCTGGCCTGGTTCCCCTCACAGAGGGGTCCCACCCTGTGAATGCCTCCCCCATGTCCCACCCCAGGGCTGCTGTGCCAGCCCCAACACTGAAACCCCAGTGCCCTGCTGAGGTGCCCATCTCTCCCAGTCCCTCCCAGCGTCCCCTGGATTGTCATGGTTACTGAGGCATGGGACCCCAGAGACCCGGCTGGGAATTAATGGCAGCCCGGGATAAAGGATTCCTGTCTGGGCCGAGTTGATGGATTACATTGATGTGCCATTTGTCATAGCGTAATTGTTCTGGCAAATGTAATACCCACTCGTATAAACATTGTGCTGCTTTGCTAATAAAACTGAAAATAGGAAGAGAAAGGATGATGCAGTGTTATGGTCAGGCAAAGAGACGCCGCCTCTGCTCCGTGCTGGCACTGGGGGCTTCTGCTGGACACCTGCCCCAGCCTGCCCCCTCCATCCATGGAAAATGGGCAAAGTGACTGTGAGGTCCTCTGGGATGGGGCTGTGGCATTGTTTTGCCCATCACTGCTTTTGTTTGGGGGGGTCAGACATGTTCTTCACCCCCAAATGGGCAGCAGGGACCCCGAGGGTGCTGAGCCCATCCCCGAGGGTGCTGAGCCCATTCCTCCCCAGGTGAGAGGTAAATGAAGCTGGGGCACTTTTGGCATCTGAGGGGCTGCTTTCACCTTGAGGGGGTTTATAAATGGAGGGTTTGTGGCACGGTGAGCGCCTGTCCCCAGGTGCCACCCCCTGCCCTTGCTTCAGGAGCACCAGGGTCTGACACTGCCAGGAGCAGCTGGTGCCCAAATCCCCAGGTAGTTTTTGCTTTCTGATTAATCAGCCCCTGGATTAGGAGCCCAGCAGGGCTATCAGCTGGAGATGAATTGCTCATCCTCCTGCGAGCAGTTCCTGGTGCTGGAGTCGATGGAGAGGGGTGGGAAAGCCCCTCCAGCCACCCCTGCTCCTCGCCCAGGACCCTGGGTCACTGTGAGGATCTTCATCCCTGCATGCCCAGCTTGCCTGGCAGTCAGGTCATGACACTGTGCCCATGTTTCAGAGTTCAGGACCATTTTACCCATCTTCTCCCATTTTTCTGCCATGAAAAGCAGTGAGGATGAGGAGGAAGAATAACCCTCTTTGTTGCAGCTCCACAATCCCCTCCTGAATCCTGAGGTAGCTGAGCAGCATTGTGCTTTACACACCCATCTCTCCAAATGTTTTGGAAGTTTCTGGTTGACCTGATTTGTAGAAAAAAAAAAAAAAAAGAAAAGATAAACACCCTTTCTGTGTTTGCAGTCATATGTAATTTTTATCTCTTGACCTTTAAACGTAAGCAGCAGTAAAATGAAGAACTATGGCAGTCATTTAACACCCTGCCTGTACTAACTGGTTTCTGCCTGTGAGCCGTGGTTTTAAATTGGCTAATGCAGAATACTTGCAGAGCTAATAATAATTCAGATTACTTCTGTCAGCTATTCCGGTTTCATGGGTAATTTAGTAGTTGAATAAATTTTTAAAAAAATTCATTCGTTCCCATGCACTGTTATGAATCAGTAGATGGTTTACCATTGGCAGCAGTAACTGTAAGAAGATTTAAATTGCTACTGAAAAGGATTTGAGTGAAGGTAATGTTTTATAATGTTCTAAGCCATATGCACTACTTTCAGGCCTCATCAGTTTTACATTGATTCCTAGTGAAGTGTTTAATTGCATCATGAATGCAATATAATTCAGTTCTTTTTGCTAATATGGTATATATCTCAAAGTGATATACAGCACTGACAGTGAAGACTCAGGGTTTTCTTAGGATTTTAAAAGATGCCTCTGTGTGTGTTTGCACGCGTGTGTGCACATCTGTGCGTGCCCAGGAACGTTTTCCTTGCAAACCTTGGGGCTTTTGGTTGGTGCTCAGTGCTGAGATCTGCCAGCTCTCCAGGGCAGCCTGTGTGGGCATCAGCAGGGAGAGGTTTCTGTATTAAAATATATTTACCTCATATAAAGATAAATTTTCAGATGTAGAAGGTGCATACTGAGAGTTCAGCTCTTACAGCCTGAGTGCTCTGATGTTGGCTGGTGCTCCTTGGGCAGCTCAGCTTTGGTCCTGGCACTGTTTTGGTTCTTCCTAGCACTGCTCATGGCTGTGGCGTGAGATGGAATCCTGGTCAGAGGCACAGGTGTGGCGCTGTCAGAGCCTTGTGGGCAGTGGATTAAAAAAAACCCCCGCGATTTCCTGGTGATGTGAAGACAATTTGAATCAGTCCAGGAGCTCCTGGGGACATGGCAGGTGGCCAGCAGGGAGCTGTGTGCTGGTGCTGAGGCTCTGGGAGCCCTCACCCTGACACAAAGCCCGTTCCTGTCCTGCTGCCAGGCTCCTGGAGCTGGGCAGGATGAGCTCTGTGCCCCTTGGTGGCCCTGTGCTGGCCCTGGTGCCCGTCCCTCCCTCCTGATCTGTCTGCTGCCTGCAGGGCAGGGACCTTCCCTGTCCCCCCAGCTCCCTCTTGCTGCTTCTGCTCATTACAATTTCATCAGTTAATTAAGGATTGGGCCCTGGTGCCATCCTGGTGGGAAAACTGAGGCAGGCTCAGTGCTGGCTGGGATTTTCCCATGGGAATGCCAGCTCTGGGCTCCAGCAGAGCGAGCATCCCCCATCCCTGCCGTGACCCCGATCCACCTGCCTGCATCCTGCTATTGGCTCAGTTTGAGTTCCCAAATTTCCATGGCTCTGTGAGGTGAGGAGCAGCCAGTGCTACCAGGGACATGTCCCTGGGGATGGCTGCTGCTGGCTGCTGCTGGCTGCTGCTGTGCACCTGCTGCTTTTGCCTTTGGGAATCTTGTATTTGGGATGGAGCTCCTCGTTCGGATGCAGCATCCTTAGCTTGGTTTGCCGTCACAAGCAGGGAAATCCTGACCTCAGCTTGGCCCCATGGGGCTGGGGGAGGTTGGTGAGAGCAGAATCCAGCCCCACGTGTGGAGTATTCCCACAGAAGGCTCCTCCTTGGCCCTGGTGCTCCCCACCGGCGCTGCGGGGGCCGGGATGCGCTCCTGCTTTGCAGCCTAATGTGATATCAAAGTCACTAACATGATTATGCTTATATATCATATTAGGGAAAATGAATACTAATTCAATACAAACTACTAATTCAGTAGAACAGAAAATTGCTGAGAGAATAGAAAATTGCTGAGCGTGCCGAAGCTGGGCATGGCTGAGAGGAGAGGCGCTGCCTTGCTCTGCGCTGAGAGCTTTTCCTCAGTGGCTGTGGCATGTTGGCCAGGGTGACATGGGGCATCCCAGGATGTGTCAGTGCCAGAGCTGAGCCAGAGAGTGGCTCTGGAGGTGGGGAGAGAAACCCTCCTTTGCTTTTGGTCCAGAAATTTGTGGCCAGGGCCTGGGAGATGTTAACAGGGACCTGTGAGAGAGCTGAAGCAGGAGAGCAGGAAAATGGCTCCAGGTGCTGGTGGGAAAGGGGGGGGGAGTAAAGCTGGTGTGGGAGGGTGAACTCCTGATGGAGCTGGTGTTTTAAGCTGTTTGCTTTTCCTAATACATGGATCACATCTCATTCCTGGCCTGGTGCTGAGTGTGGACTCCCCAGGCTCCAGGGGAACACCCCTGTCTTGGGGACACTGACTGGGGCTTCCCATGGTCCTCCTGCTGCAGGAACTACATATCAGGCTCTTGGTTTCATTGAAATTTTTGGTTTAATCTTGGCTTAATTCAAATTATTGGTGCTTGTGCAAGTTTTCAGGCCACACTGTTTCCCAGAGCCGTGTGGCATTCCCAGGTTGTGGTGGCTGCCTTGGGTCTCCATCCCAGGCCAGGACACTCAGGCCCATGGAGAGGGCACCCAAATGTTTCTGATTCACTTCTAAATCAAGAATTTCACTGCAATTTAATGCATCTGCTGTGGGTCCTCTGCTCCATGGGGACAGAGCAGGGTCCTCAGTGCCCAACCCTCCACATCCTCCCATCCCACACGGGCACCTTTGGACACGAGCGTGGCTGGTTCTGGGAATTCCAGGTATTCACCCAGTTCAGAGAGAGCTGTAAGTGGGACACACAATGTCTCTGTACTAATATGGTAGGAGAGTCTTATTGTATTAGCAATTTCCCATCAGATCATGTCATATTAGTATTGTATTGTATTAGTATTTGTTTTCACTAATGTGATGTGAAAGTTGCTAATATGATAAGACTCCTGCATTGTATAGTGAAAACAAATATTAATATGATAGGATGGAAAATAGCTAATAAGAAACTAAGTTGCTAATCTGACGTGATGGATCTCCTAAAGGAATTGGTTGTAGCTTTCCTGTACTTTTCCAGGATCACCTTCAACCCTGCTCGGGGTGGGGGACAGGAAGGCAGCAGCGCTGCTGTGTGGCACTGGTGGGTTTTAAAGGGATGAATCCACCTGGAAAGCAAAAACGTCTCCTTTGGGCTTAAATCCAGGCTTTTGTTAGGCAGAAGAAAAGAATAATCACATGTTTGTGGGGAAGCCCTTGTCTGCTGGAAACTCAAGGGTCCTGGGGCAAGCTGATCCCTGGGAAACCCAGCAAATACAAATTTAGGGAGCACAGAGCATCTGACAACCCAGGAGGCTGCCCCAAGGTGCAGTTACACCACAGTCTAACTATGACAAGACATAACCACCAGTTTCCTAATTTTATTTTATTTTTTCCCCAGTCGCCAGCGCAAAATATCAATTTCTGACACACAGTGCCCAGGGTAGGTGAACCAGAGCTAAATAAAAATAAACATTAAACAATTATTGGAATTTAGCTTTATTTAAAAAATCAGCAGGGTTGAGGGAACGAGCCACCTATTAGTGGGGAAAAAAAAAAAGCTATTGGGCTTTTTAACAACATGCTGTTTCTTGGCGGAGGCTGGGATTTGGGCTGTGCACAATCATGTTATTGATTAAAGATGATGTAGCAGCAGCACAATTATATCACAGTTTGTGCTCGCCGCGGTGCTACCGTTGGCCTCTCATTTGTCTGTCGGAGATTGGTTTGTTCTCCTTGCCCTTCCCGGGTGTTGCTCCTCACTCTGATGGGTCCCCTGGTGCCAGCAGAGGAGGCTCGGGGTGCTTGGGGACGTGGTGTTGTCTCTGTGGTGAAAATGGTTTTAATTGTTTCTTTTCCTCCGTTCTGCGTTTAGCGGTAATTCCGGTTTCTGCGCTGTCGATGTGGTGATGAAAAAATAGGGGAATGCTGGGGTTTTGTAGGAATTGAACAGCCTGGGATGGATCAAGAGCAGCAACTCAGTCTAGTGGAAGGTGTTCCTGCCTGCGGCAGTGGGTTGGAACAAGATGATCTTTAAGGTCCCTTCCAAGCCAGACCATTCCATGATTCTGTCACCTGTGGCAGCACAGGGTCTGGGTGTTTCCCTGAAATCAGAAATCAGGCCAGATCCAGCCCAGCTGATGCTTGGGGTGCCATAGCAGGCAAAGCCACGGAGAAAGGCTGTTTTAAAGCATTTCCAGAAAATTCTGTGCTGGAATTAGGAAGCCAACGGGAGAGGATGGAAAGGGGCTGTGTGGAGCGAGCGGGTGGCTGGCGGGAATGCGCGCCTTCCAATCGGTCTATAATGCAATCAATTCTGTATATCCCCAGTGAAACAGCAACATTTATTTAACGTCTTTTATAGAGCAGCTGAGTTTTATCACAAATCACATTCCATTTCTATTCTTCGGGGACCCCTTGAAGGCTAAAACGCACTTACTTTCCTCCAAGGAAGTTTACCAATTCTTCAATAAAGCCCCATTTGCGTCCGTATGTAAAATTGACACATTTATTGAATATTAAACATTTGCCTGTTGCCCGTGCACTCCTTTCGACTTTATCTGGTGCCCTTAAAAGTCATTAAGGGAAGGATATATCAAAGTCATAATAAAGGCATATTTATGGATGAGAAGAGGATGCTGGAATCTGCTGGAGGGGTTGGTGTATCCTGTTCAGGGGCTCCAGCCCTTTCTTCTCCACTGTCTCTTGGCAGTAACCACCTGGCTGTGTGTTTGCTCTGATTCTCCTGAAGGAATTTCTGTGCTCAAAAGCTGTTTGGTGTTAGGTGCTGGTCGGGGTCGTGCCAGGTTGCAGGAATACACTTTTCCAACCCAGAGTCAGTCCAGCTAATTAGCAGGAGGTCCAATAAAACAAGTTTTTCTTTTATCACTGTTACTAAGTGCTGCTGTAAATCAATTAAAATGTATTCTAGTAATTCTATTTTTCCTTGGCGACTCTGTTTAAAGAAATACTGAGCCATTAACAGCATTTTCCACGTTTGTTTGTGTGTTTATGGGAGAATATTGAGCTGTTGCTGTTGAGTTTGGTGCTCAGTGATGAGCTCAGGATTCTGTCCTGTCCCGTGCTCTTCCCACAAGCCATGCAAGGTCTCTGCATCCATTTATTTGGAGAAAGGTGCAGGTTTTTTGAAGGTAGTAAGGAGGGAGTTTTCCTTGAAGCATGGGTATTCATGCCAATACTTGTTCTAATTATGAATTGGTGAAAACACAGCCGTGTCCTTTGAACGCATTCCCCGAGTTGTTTTTTGGGGAGTATTAACTCAGGAGGATGTGGTGGCAGTGTGTGGTGATCCTGCCTAAACAGACCTCTCAGTCCAATCCCTAAAAATGTGGCAGCCTGTGTGCAATAGGAAAAACCTGGGTAGCAGGAGGAGAAAATTTGCCAGGAGCAAAAAAAATGGGGGATTCACCCCTTTATCCGAGCCATCCATTCTCTCTCTCTCTCATTCCCTGCCTTTTCTCTTCCTTAATTCACATTATTCAAGTACCATGTAGGAATCTGGGCTGGCTTGCCCTGCTCTAGGGATAATTCCTCCCAGGCCACTGGCTAATTGAGGATGCCTCGTTAGGCTGGGAGGTGTCTGTGGGTGGTTTTATTGACTCTGGAATGTCAGCAGAGCACAAACAGCCACTTGCTGCTGGCCACCTTGGCAGTTCAAACACCCACCCTGCCCCACCAGCCTGGAGAGGTGAAGGTGCTCCTAAATCCCATCTGGAGAAAAAGCCCTGCCATGGGGGATTAACTGTTCAGCTCCAAGTTTTGGCAGCTTTTAGGAGAGTTGTCCCCAAGCCGTGTTTATTGTTGTCTATCAGTTGTGCTTATTAAGAACAAACTTATACTTTGCTGAGCACCAAGATGGGACCAAACTCTCAGTTTTTTGGTTTTTTTCAGAGGGGCTGAATTTACTAGAAGGAATAAGGAGCATTGAGTTGGAGATTTACTTGTTTTGAAGGATTTCATTTTGTCCCTCCTTTGGAGCAAGGTGACTCTGGGAACGCAGTTGGCTGCAGGATGGGGTTTGGCTCCTGCTTTGCCATGGTTACAGCTCCATCCTTGGATGCTGAATTATAGCACTGGGTTAGAAAATTAAGTTCCTAGGGCTGAGACACCCCAAATTATCCCAAATGGAAGAGCAAATGGGTGTGCAGCAAACCTTCAGAGGAGCCAGCCCATCCTTGCAGTGAAGGTAGATTTTTGGGGCACTCGTCCATAATAATTTATAAAAGAAATAAATAATGAATGTCACCTGAATGGAGCTCCAGTAAATGCAGCTCATCTGGAGTGGATAATAAAAATAATATACAACTGCCTCTCGGCAGCTCCTGACTCGCTGCTGGATGGGAGGAGAAGCCCCTTTGCCAGGATCCTGCTGCTGGCACGACCCTCATCCCGCTCAGAAATCCCCAAAAGCAGCTCCCGGCACAAATAACCTTCCCAGTGCACCGAGAGGCTCTTCTTTATGGGTGAGGGAAAGTGCTTAAAATGCTTAGAGGGAATAAACAGCTTTTAATGAAGTTACATTGCCACATAATGGGTATCATAAAATTGCCTTCATAGTACAGGGTCCCAGGATGGCTTTTATTATCGACTGAGCAGGAATCCTGTCTGTAAAGCTCCGGCAGCTGCAGAGAGGAGAATGCAAAGTCTTCTTAAATTACCTGATTGAAATAACCGGCAAATATTCTGCTTTGCTGCTTTGTTGAAGGCAAAGCTGCCTTTGGGGTGGTCTGTCAGACCTGGTTTGCAGCTTCTGAAGAACACAGGAGTTTCATTGCAGCAAAACAGATGTTCATCTTGTTTCTCTATCGGCTGTTTGATGAGAGATTTATTGCTCTTCTGCTGGGCTGGAGCTCCTCTGCTGTGGAGTCTATTAGGCAGCCCAGGAGCTGGCGGGGAGCCAGGGAAGCCGCGTTTTGATGAAACCCATGAAAAAGCCTCGGCTTGGAAGGCGCCAGTAATAATGCATCGGCTAGACTTGGATCGGGCGATTGATTGCCGTGATTTGATTTATTGATCAATACCCTCAAATTTGGCGTCTGAGAAGCTGAACTAATCTTTAACTGCTGTGAACATCTCTGCCTGGTGGAGAATTAGAGCTGATAAGGAATGTATGAAAGGAATCTGAGCTTATCTTAATCACACAGTGCCCCGGCGCTGCCTGCGCCGAGCGAGCGGGAGGGGATGTGTGCAGAACACAATCACCAGGCAGAACAGAGCAGATCTATAAATTGATGGAATTCAAAGCCTCCAGCATCGATTACCATTATAACAAACAGTGGTGCGCTGAATGTCTGATTATTTTTAGACAAAGATTCTGTGCTCTCAGCAGCAATTTTGCTGATGCTGTCACTGTGTCAGATGTCTGTTGTTGATTGCAATTAGATGCGATACAAAAAAAAAGAAAAATTTAAAACTATCTCTGCCTATAGTTTTATTTCCACTTATTAAATCTCCTCCTTTGTTTGCCTCCTCCTAATGTCTGCAGCTGGATGAAATATTGCATTACCAGAAGAGATCTCGTATATTCAGTTGGGTATAATCACTTTACAGATCATTGGATTATATCTGATATGGTTCAGATAATCCTGGGGAAATGTGGGACATTTACTCTGCCTTGGTTAAATAAATGCGCCCTGGTTTAGGGTTTTCAATGTGAATCTGCATAACATTTGGGTTTCTGAAACAGGGTCTGCAGCCCTCCCAATGATCCAATTCTATTAAAGCACTAATCAATTCCCTGTGACGTCAGTCTGCTTTCCTGCCTGTCCAACGTGGATTTATCCTGTCCTTTTTAAATGGCTTTTGGAGCTGCTACAGCACAGGCTTTAATGGTTTCAGGAATGGTCACTACCAGCAGTGGTGATGGGGGAGTGGGCAGTGGGGAGCAGGGCACATCAGGTGCCACAGTTTGGTGTTCCAGGGTTCTGTGTGTCAGGATCCCAGGAGCATCCATTGGTTTGGTGCTTTCCAGGTTCTCTCCAGTCCTGGTGTGTGGCTGAGTGGCCACATTTGGGAGTGATCAGTGTGGAGGGAATATCTTTACAGGGAAAAGGGGAGTTTCCAAATGGCTCTTCCCAATGGGAAAAGCTCTTGGGGAACCCTTGTGAACTGCAAATGGGGGCTATGAGTCCGTACAGGCATCAGGACTGGGAGTTCCCTGGGGAGCCCTGTTGGACCAGGCTGGGTTTGTCCTGCTGGGTGCTGGGCTCTCTCCCTGCACCCCACACTCGATGCTGGTGCGAAATAATTGGAGAATCCCACATTTTAACTTCAACCCCAGGCCGGGGCCGTGGGCTTTGGCATGTGGCTGCCCAGTGGCCGTGGCCCTGGCTCTGACCTGGTGGCCAGAGGAGCAGAAGGTCTCCTCTTGAACGTGACCTCATCTCGCGCAGCCACGCGCGGCTCCGGGGCTTGATGGAAAAATGCAGCGCGGCGGCGGAGGAGTTATGGGCTGCTGGCAGCTGGTGTTTTCTTTCTTTGGGAAATCTAATATATTGATTAGCTTTCTTCAGAGCAGCATCAATAAAGCGTATAATGGCATGGCTGGTGCCTGCGGCGTCTCCTTCCCTGGTCTGAGCCCCCCTGGAGCCGGGAAGGACCTTGGCTGCTCCGTGCCAGGCTCCGCGTCCCGTTGGCTGCTCCTCCCTTTCCTGGCATCCACAGGCCTTGCTCTGCCTGGAGGACATGCTTGGCTGGACACCCTGATCCTCTGCAGGGAGCTTATCCTGGGCAGCCTTCCTCCACCTCCTCCTCCTCCTCCCATCCTGTGTCTCCGTGTTGCCTCTGCCTCCAGCAGCTTTGGCTCAATCAGCTCCAGCATGGAGGCACTTGGCCAAACCCCGGCAAATATCCCCAGGGTCTGGATACACCACGGGGGATGTTTGGGATGTGCCTGTCCTGGTCGTCCCCAGGCAGTGAATGTCACCAGTGGAGCCACCATCACCCAAGAGGGGTTGTGTGACTGGTGCTTTTGGGGAATAGTGGGTGTCAGGGGAGCTCTTGCATCCAGGAGCACATGGATGCTCTGCCTGTGCCATCGTGATCCTCTTCCCATCTGTATCCTGGCCCATGGATGGCAGCTCCAGCCCTGTGGTCACGGCTGGGGAAGATGGAAGGACCCATTAAAGTGCCTGAGAGAGTTTAGAGGTTGGTTTATTGTTGTTTATGCGGTTGTTTTTCTTTAAGCTGATTGATTGCAATAATGAATGGGGCCCAGAAATCAGCCGGAGCGGCGGCTCGAGGCCACCGCTGGATTTAAAGTCCTGGTTGGCTTCAAACCCTCTCCACTATTTTAGCTTTCATTGGTAAAATACACAGAAAACCAGCAGGATCTTATTTAGGGCCCTCCCAAGCCCAGATCCACCCTGAGATGCCAGTGCTGGAAGGAGCTGGTGCTTGCCAAGAGCTGTTTTATGAACTGTTGGCTTGTTTATTGTTCCATGGTTCGCTGGAGAGCGAATCCATCTGGAGCCACGGCCCGTTCCACCACACAGTTCCTTGGCATCATGAACCAGGTAAAGGCAGCACCTTTATCCAGGATTGATCCCACTTATGGATGCTTTTATTTTATTTTCAAGTCTGATCCACTTGTGAAGGGATGGAGGAACATCCCAGTGCCCCAGGGTGGAGGTGTCCAGGCTGCATCCCACCAGCCAGGAGCCTGGAAGGGTTTTCTCTGCTTCCCAAGCATCTTGCAATGAGCTCATTTCAAAGAGAGATTTTCAGAGCAAATTGACAGCTGATGACTATGGGAAGATGTTTTCCAAAGGAGAAACAATTTACGATAATTAGAAATTTATAAAATGTCTTTAAACATGGTGGTAATGGGGATAAGAAAACACTTGCTGCAGTGTAATCAGTTATTAGCAGCTGATCATTTATCTCGATGGATAGTTGCTGCTGGTACAGGAGACACGTGATAAAAGGACTCTTGATTAACTAATTTGAATATCTTTTGAGAACAAATTCTGAGTTCTCTTTTTTCTCCATTGTAACGGATCCGTACATCTGTGAGATAAACACGGAATGAATATGGAAATGAATATTATTGTGGGAGTGTAGCCCTCGAACGCTGCTGCTGCCGTCCCAGCCCTGGCCCTGGGAAGTTGCCTGGGGTGGATCTAATAGGGAAGGGGCCTTAAAGAAGCTGGCTGGGAGGAGCTGTGGGATGCAGGAGAAGCCTGGTGGGGGATTTGCCAGGATGTGGGGTTTGGAGGGGCAGGACCAGGCTGCGCCCGTTCCATCAGCCCCTCTTTGGCCTCTGGAAGGAGCAGGATGGCAAAACTCTGGAGCTGCCTGTGAACACCAGCAGAACACCAGAGCATGTGATAGCATCCCTTGATAGATGGGTTTTTTAAACACACAGCCTGTTCCTGCCTCCCCGGGAATGGGAATCTGATGCAGGTCTCAAATCTCTGCCCTCTGCGAGATCCCATTACAGCTCCTCTGATAATGCTCTGTAAACTCTGATTCCATTTTAGATGCTGAAATCTCACTCTCAACATCTGTGCCCAGGACCATTGGTGGCACTGGGATGGACCCTGGGGTGACCAGTGGGGACCGATCCCTGCTCCCTCTGCTGCTGTGCCGTTTGCTGTGTGCCCACGGGTGCCAGGGGTTAAAGATGTGGCTGGAGCAGTTGGGAAAGCACAACAAGCTTGTATTCCCCTTTTCTGGCACAGCAGGCAAAGGGAGGAGGTGGCTGCTAGTGGGGGTTCAGGGGGATCTGCTCCCAGTCCCTCTTGGTTTCCCTGGCAGCTCCCAGCCCTCCATGCCCTCGCTGCGTTCTGGAGCGGCTCCTGCTGCCTGCGAGTTATTCATCGTCCTCAGCCACTAATGGACTCCATTCAACTGCTTCTCCCTCGTCCCCCCCCCAGTGTGATTCATGTAGTGGCTGGAAGCAGATTCCTTTTGGCAGTGAGAGTCCCAGATATTTTATATTTACGCATCATTTTCTTCCCGGGATCTCAATTTTTCCCTCCTCTCCCCCTTTCTCCTTTCAGCTCCATCCATGCTCAGATGGGGTCGTGGCTCTGGCTCCATCACCCACCATCCCCTCCCCACATGCTGCTGAGGGTGGGGGCTGCTGGGGGATGCTGGATTCATCCCCTCCTGTGGGAATGGGAAGGGGATGCTTGGAGGTGTTGGCACTGCTCCTTCTCAGCTGTATTTACTGCAGCGAGGAGCAAAGTCCACGTAGCTGTGGATGCAGTTTACAGGTAATTAAACTCAGCTTGGTGGGGATTTAAACATTAATATTGATGCTAAAGTTTTTAATAAAATATAGGGAAAGAGAGAAAGAGGTATTGATTCCTATAGGCTTTTTATTTTTTCTTTCCTCTGGCTTCATTGTCACAGGGAATGTGTTGATGTGTTGGTGAGAATGAAATCAGGGTGTCCTGTGCTGGCACGGGGTCTGCAGATGGGGACAGATGTGATTCCAGAAGGACAAATCAGGAAAGATTTAGGAAAATGCATTTGGGATTGATCCATATGGATGGGGCTGTTCCTGCCCCAACCTTCCTGGGCATCCTCTGTGGTAGGCACAGCCTTGGGGACAACATCCATTTCTTGGGAATGGCGCTGAGCCTCCGAGGTTTCCGTGTCTGCTTCTGCATTCTGCGTGTTGCTCTCCGTCGTGGCTGGCTCGGGACACAACCCCTTTGGCCACCCCACTGTCTGTGTGTCTGGGCTCATTCCAGCACCATTCCCATTCCCACTGTAGCCTTGGGGGGGGTCCCTGAGATCCCCGAGTCCTGTGGTGCCACCGTGGTCATCCAACCCCTCCGCAGCCATTCCTGCGCCGCACCAGAGGCCGTTAAAAAGATGCTGACGGCCGTTTTTCACTCCCTGCTTCTCTGTATACACACAG
The DNA here is from genome assembly GCF_012460135.2 of Molothrus ater. Taxonomy (NCBI): domain Eukaryota; kingdom Metazoa; phylum Chordata; class Aves; order Passeriformes; family Icteridae; genus Molothrus; species Molothrus ater. The sequence goes on from NC_050495.2 coordinate 3,622,242, forward strand.
GACCCGGCTTTATCTGCTTTCTCGCCAATATTTTTTTATATAACAGTGAAATATTTATATTGTCCAATAAAAGGCAGTAACTTGCAATCTCGCGCAAATTCATCGGAGACCGGGAGCTTCGTTGTCTGAATTTTCCACCCGGCAGTGACCCCTGGTAATTGGCTCCATACATCTTTGGCATCAGGGATTTACATACAGGGAAGGGGGTGATGGATGGCCAGGGTCACCCCCTGGCCTGTGGCCTGGCTGGCAGGGGAGGCTGCTGGCCCCCTGTGCCCAGTGTCCTGCCCCACATCCCATCATGGCACAGCCAGGTGGGTTTTGGTGATGCCAGGGAGGAAAGAGCCAAATCCCTCACGATTCAGGCAGCCACAGCTTAAATCCCCACGGTGCTGGGGTGCAGGGCTGGTTTCATGGGAGTTTTGAGGTTTTGCTGGGACATAAAAATGGAGCAAGCTGCAAGTCCTGCAGGCCAGGACCAGCTGCTGATGAAGAGGGAGGTGGCTCCTTCCATCACAAACCAAATTTACCCCAAAAATGCCCATTTTGGGAGCAGGATGGGATTGAATCACCAGCAGCCAGAGCCTGGGGCACAGCTGAGCCTCAGGCAGGCACCTCCTGACCTCGGCCAGCAGCACCTCAGCCCCCAGTTTATCAAAAAGCAATTAATGGCCACCCCCCCCCGCCCAGGTTTTTATGGTGTCTGTCTCTTCCCCCCCGACTGCAGGGCAGTAATTAGAGTCTGTCTAATGAGGTTTCCATAGCGGGAATACGTCCTCTTGCCATATCTCGCCACCAGACAAAGCTTTTGCCACAGTTTATGGTGCCAACCTAAATTTTTTCTGGCTGTTTTCACCCTGGTACAAGCTGGATAAGGACCAGGACATCCCCTGGGCTGTGGAATTTACCAGGCAGCACCCAAGAGATCTCTTCCCACCGCATCCACCCCGACATTTTTATTCGATTTTATTTTTTTTTTCCCTACATTCCACCAAAATTAAAAAGCCATCTATATCTTAAAAACCTTATTTATGAACACTTAAGCGTAAGTAAGTCATCTTTGGACGGCTTCCCTCCCTGCTGATGGATGGAATCTGGCACCGAGGTGGACCGGGAGGGAAATCTGGCAATACAATATGCTGTGCTTGACTATTTTGACACTCGGAGTGCGATGTTTTTTTTACAGTTACTGATGAGCTTATGGCACTGCTCCTTTTGGAGAAGCGAGGAGGAGGCTGGGGCTGAGAATATTGATTAGCAAGCTCCTGATTATCTCAACAGCCCTCTCGGCTTGCCTTTTCTTTTGCGGGGAATACAGAATTCCTTCAATTATTCATGTGAACCCCCTTGTCGATACTGCCAGCGCGACACCGAGCAAAGCTGGTCCAGGGGAATTGTATTCCTCAAATTCAAACTCCAGCCCTCCTAAACCCCCTTTATTTTATTTCCCCCCTCACTATTTTTTCTTGTTGTTTTTGTCCACCTTTTGTTTTTGTTTTGTTCCAGAAGGAGCTTCATGGTGCTGGCAGGGTGGTGGGGGGAAAGCGCAGAGTCTCATAAACATTTAATTGAACTCAGTTGGGAATTTAGGAAAAAATGTACCTGAGATTCAGGAGATCTGCTGTTAGGGAATTAACTCGGCAGGACAGCAGATTTTCCTCCCCAGCAATGAGATTTTTGGGAGCTGTAGATGTGAGTGACCAATAAAAGGGAAGTTAACTGGCCACAAAGGCAAATTTTAGCCCCTAACCTTGAGGTTTGGGGATTTCTGGCTCTTGCTACCCCTGGTAGCTCTGTTGGGTGGGCAGAGCTGTAGGAAAGGGGCTCCTTGGGGGGGGGTGCACCATCCTGCTGGATGCAGTATCCACCTGGATGCATCCCAGCAGCGCGGGAGGGAATTTTGGGTTTCGAGGCGTTTATAAAAAGCAAACGTTGAGCGCCTGGCGCGGAGCTGCTGGCACCCAGCTCGCAGCCCAGATGGGGGGAGACGGGTTGTTTGTTAGAAAAAATGAATTAAAAAAAGATGAGAAGAAGGGGGAGGGGGGGAAGAAAAAAAAAAGAGCAACTCTAAAATAGCTTTTCTTGGAGGCTGTGTGGGGAGGGGTGTTTCTACCAGCCTGGCTGGGTGGGAGGGAAAACTGGCAGCGTGATGGGGAATGCTCAGAGGAGAGCTGGGCAACGGGGGCAGGACCTGCCCTCACCACCCACGGTCCTGGGGATGATCCCAGGCCTTTTCCACCCTGTTGGCTCTTGGGGGGTTGAAATGGGGAGAGCCCTGGGAAGGACAGACTGGGCAGAGCTTCCAGGCAGGGCAAGGACCCACCAGTGCTGGGAGGTGCCAGAAGGGGCCAAGGGTGTGTCTGGGAGGTGCCAGGGTGTGGATTGAAGATGCCAGGTGTGGTTTGGAGATGCCAGGTGTGGTTTGGAGGTGCCAGGGTGTGGCTGGAGATGCCGTGGCATTTTCAGGGGTTGCCAGAGCATGGCCAGGAAGCACAGTGACATAGCCAGGAGGTGCCATGGCTGGGAAATGCCTCGATGTAACCGGAAAGTGCTGTGGAGGGGCTGTGGCACATCCAGGATCCCAGGATGAGGCTGCAGTGGGGGATCTGAGGAGGAACAGAGCCACTGGGGTGGGACAACACGATTCCAGCCCACCATGTGCCAGGGGAGGCTTCTCCATCCTGCCCCAGGTGCTCCACACCCACGTGAGCCTTGGCTTTGGTCCTTGATGCTGACAAGAGTCTCATGGCACTTCAGGACACCTCTTTTCTCCCTGGAAATTCAGTGTTTTCTTCAGGGGCCGCTTTCCCTGCTCCTCTAATGTGCTTGGATGAAAACCCCTGGAGAGCTGCTGGTGTTCCGAGCTCGCCAGCAGCGACACATTAGGATCTGTCATCTGCTGAGCATTACCTGGTTTTAAATCTGTCTCTTTGGAGCTACGGAACTGCATAGGAAAATATTAAAGTAAACAATAAGTGGATTTACACAAATGTGGCTGATTTCCATATTTTTCATCACTTCATTTTATTACTGGGTTTACTGATATGCTCATTTATTTATAGAGCAATCCAGTATTGATTCATTCCAATGCACTGTGCATAAACACATAAAAGAGAGTGATAACAATAGGAATACATTTTCAGTCTTTTAAATACTGCATTTTTTCCAATAGTCTTCATTAGATCCGCTCCAGGAATCTGAGCAATGTCCTTCGGGAAGCCCAGCCGGCCCCTCCGCCCAAGTGGCTCCGGATTTATGGGGGTGTCAGGGAGAACAGGATGCAATTCCCAGCTCAGCAGCAGCTGCTTCACCAGCTCTGCCACCTTCCTCCCGCCAGGGAGTTTTTCCACAGGAGGTTTTGGGGGGTTTTATCCCAAAAGGTGGATTCTGCTGCCTTGAGGTTGGGTTTCTGGGCTGCTTTGGGTGCCAGGCAGTGCAGGGTGGACACCAATGAGGTGCTGCTGCTCCTGGAGCCAGGCTTAAGGGGGATTAGGACTCTGTTCTTCCCCTTTTTCCCCTTTCCCCCCTTTTTTTCCTTCCCTTTTTCCGTTTCCTTTTCCCCTATAATTTTTCCCCTTCCCTTTAATCCTTCTCTGTTTTCCTTTTCTTTACAAATATTTTTCCTTTTTCCTCCTTTTCATCTTTTTCTTATCCTCTCTCTTTATGCTTTTTCCTCTTTTCTGTTTCTTCTTTTTCTTTTCTCCCTCTTTTCCCCTCCTTGTCCCTTGTTTCCTCTCTTTTCCCTTTTCCCACTTTTACCTTTTTCTCCCTTTTCCCCCTTTTTTCCCTTTCCTCTCCTCTTTTTTCCCCTTTTTTTCCATTTCCCCCTCTTTTTTCCTTTTTTTTTTCTTTGTCTTTTTTCCTATTTTTCAGATCTTTGAAAACCTGCACCACTCCCATCCCATATATTTCCCCCTCAAACCCCACTTTTCCTCTCTCCCCATGAATATTAAGCAGGGAGAGCTGAGTTCTCCACCACCTGCATCACCCCATAAACTCAGGGTGATGGATGGCAAACATTCTCCCTCTGTTCTTTCCTCTAAATGGAAAGGAAAAAAGGGGAAAAAAGATGATTTTAAAAAATATTAACCTGGAGGGGTGTGGATGGGCTTGTTAGGCCCTTTCTCTCTCCTATTCCTGAATATATCTCCTAAATATTTAGACTCTTACACAATTTTTTTTCCTCGAGGAAAGAGTAGGAGGACCAGAAGAAGAAATTGTAACCACAGAGGATAAACCCAGCTTTTATTTTTCCCCCCTCTTCAACTAAAGGGCAGCTCCTTTCTCTCCCCAGAAGCAGTTTAATGGCAACAGCTTGAGAGGGACAAAGTTTGAATATCCTTGTGCCGGAGAAAAGAGCAGAGCGAAAGCCCTGCTAATTACAAAAGTTGCTTTATGAAAGATAATTCAAAGCAATAATTTAGCAAACATAATCAAGTAGCGCAGATGGGGATTTTGATGAATAGTTTGCAACATGCAATTAGCAGCTCTTGCAGTTACATATCATTAACCCTCAGAGCACAAAAATTATTTTCTCATTATTAGATGAAAAGGTAAAATTAAGCTGACTAGACAGTAAAGGAACAAACTACAATTAATTACCTTCATTTATTACAGTCATTATTTTAAACTTATTTTTTTTTACTCTGATAGATAGATGAAAACATCTAAATTAAAAGTTTTGTTCTGCTAAGTGGGAGGTGAAACTTTGCAATCCTTGGGGTGCGGGGCCAGCCTGGCTGCATCCCAAATCTGGGGATCAGTGGGAACCCCCTCATCACCCCCATCATCCATGCCAAGGATGCAGAGCCTGAGCATCCCTGCCTGTATCCCACACCAACCTGGCCCACTGCTGTCAGCCACACGGGGAGTTTTCCCTGTTTTTGCAGGAAAATGTTCTTCCACAAGCATAACTTTCCAGGAAAATATTTTTCATGAAAAGTAATTACGGGGGGCTTGCAAGAAATCCTTGCTGGGAATTAACCTGCCCAGGTGGCACCTTCTCCTGGTAGTGGTCAGAAATCAGCCTGTTCCTTGTTGGGTTGGATGCTGAAAACTTTGATTTTGAGATTTGTGGTGGTGGCAGATGGTTCAGAGCTGCCAACTGTCAGCAAATGCACTAAAAAAAATAAATTCAGGGAAAAAGAATGGAGGGGAATAGAAAAGAAGGAAAGAACCAGCTCGAACAGTCAGCGAAAAAACGTGGATTAAGTTATTGTGGGGAGGGTGGACAAGCTTGAAATATTTTCCCTGTTGCTGGTGTGGGTGCTCAGCCCAAGAAATCCTGTGGTGCAGAGGAATGAAAGAGCTTGGGCACCTTCTCCCTGAGGCAGCAGGGTCAGGATGATGTGGGAAAAAAGAGGGGAAAAATAACCTAATGAACTGAGTATTCTCTGCCTCTGCTCTCGAGAACTTTGCCAAAACATCACTGAACTTGTCAGGCAATATTACAACAAAATTAAGAACCAGCAGCAATTTTCTCTCATTCGGGATCCCGCGCTTTAGAAAGTAAATTATTAATGCATTTTTTTTCCTCCGTTAAGCAGTTATTTGCAGCAGTCTTGGTGTATTTCTCATTAGAAATAACATCATCTAAAGAACTTATATTGATTCTTCGTTCCCCCCCCACACCCTTTTTTTTTTTTTAATCTCCAAATCATGGACGTGAACAACATATTTCTCTGATGTTCCCTTTAACTAGAATTCTCAGGCTTTATTTTTATATTATTGATCTTTTTGACATGAATTGCTTTTTGGCCTTGTGAAAATCTTGGGAGCTGCTCCTGCCTTTGGGGGAATGGTGATGGGGGGCTGCTGTGGGGTCTGGGTGGGTGTGAGGGGTTTGGGTGGATGTGCAGTGGGTTTGTGGGGGTTGTGATGGGTCTGTGTGTGCTTGATGGGTCTGTGGATGTGTTTGAGGGGCTTGTGTGTGTCTGTGATGTATCTGTGGGGGCGTGGGATGAATCTGTGGGTGTAAAATGGCTCTGTGCACACTTTCGGTGGATCTAAGGAGTTGTTTGGACACAGAGGCACCAAAGGACCCCAACACATGTCTGGTTCCTCGTGGTGGTCCAGCCCCATCACCCAGAGCTCTCCCAGGACAGTGGTTCCTTCCCAACCTCCCCCTCCTTGCCACCCTCTCTCTCTCTCCCCAACTTCTTTACACATCAGCAAAAAAAACACCCAAGAAAAACAGCGAAGCCTTGAATTAATTTTTTTTTCATCACTTTTCTTCAACATTTGGGGTCTCTGTTGCCGCTTTCTCCCCCGACAGCTGTTCCTCCACGCTGAAAAAGAGCTCATTTGTGGTTTACTGCCACCAGTATTTAGATGGAAATAACCCACTACTTATCCTGCACTTGATCTGGTGGATGTAAGAATAAACTCTCCGCAGATCCCGCGCCTCTGGAGCGGGGATGCTCAGACGCTCCGAGCGCCGGGGGAGTTTTACCATTTTGTCACTCAATTATAATAATATTTCTGCTTCCAAATGTTTAAAAAGTTGGCTTCGGAAGGTATAATCATGGCACAGAGGCCAGCCTGACAATAGTAATTAATTAGGCTATTACGCATTCTGCAGTGATAATTGCTTTGCTGGAAAGTCACCAGCCATGAAAAGGACCCGGCGCGGAAATGTAATTTATCAGACGGCGGCGATCCCGTGCCGAGCCTCACCTTGAGCCCACGGGTGCTGTGCAGGGAGACGGAGGGGGAAAAATGGGAATTAGGAGTGCCTGGGTGTTTAATGCACAGGCAGAGCTCACTCAGAGCGGGCACTGAGGGCTCTGCAGGTGGGCAGTGGGTTTGTGTCCCTCATGGGCATCGTGGCGATGGGGAGAGTGAGACCAATGCCATCCTGAACTGAACCCAGCTCCCCCGTTTTTAGCCATGTCCTCCTCTTTTCAGCATGTTTTCAGATGTTGTCTTTTTGGATGTGGATGCAGGGTTTGGTTCTGCATCAAGAAAGTGAGGATTTAGGTGTTTTGTTATAAGATCTTGGTTTTAGGGGTGATGTGGGCTTTTTCCAGGTGTTTATTCAGCGCTGTGCGAGGAATTACAGCAGTTTCAGTGTTGGGTGAGCCATCCCTGTGTGGGACTCAGAGCTGCTCCAGCAGGAATCTCCCCTGGCATTTGAGTAAATTATACCCCCATCTGGAAAAGATCACTGAAAATGTTAAATATCTTTTTTCTACTGACATTTCCTACGAGTTTAGTGGCACTGTGGAAGAGCTGAGTGGGTGTCTGGCTCACCACGTGCCAGTTGCCCACGCTGGTGCTGCCCTGGCACTGACATGGGCTGGAATGTGCTGGAACCCAGCGCAGGGGATGCTGCAGGCTCCTTCCCACCCCTCAATGGGGGGTGCTCAGACCTCCACAGGGATTGCTGAGAAGAGGGAAAGGTTCCCCTTGGAAAATGCTTTGTCTCTGAGATGTGACCTGAGGAAGGAAATGCAGTGCAAACAGCTTGGTTTGGAGCCTGGGCCAGCTCCCCTGGCATGGATTAGGGGTGCACTGGGACAAGCACGGGTGGTGGAGAGGGGATGGAGAACATTCGGGCTGGATTTTTGCTCTGCACCCTTTGGTTGCTGCCAGCTCAGGGGAGATGCAGCTCTTCAGAGCAGCTGGGGCAGGTCCAGGCATCCCCACGGCCCCGTGTCTGCTCCTGCTCCACCTCCTGTGCATTCCAAAGGGTTTGGGAATGGGCAGGTCACACGGGGCAGATGCCACGAGCAGCCCTGTGTCCCCACATCCCTACAAATCCCCCACCAGGGCTCACCCCACTGGCAGATTCAGCAGGCACAGCTCTGTCCTGCTCCAGGCTGCCTCCTCCCTCCTTTCCCTTCTTCACTATTATTATTTTAAAGCACCCTGAAGCCAAGCATTTTTGCAGAACGCTGAAGAAAAGCCCCCAAATTCCTCCTCTGCTGGAGCCCCGGTGCTGAGAAAGTAGGTTTGTGTATGAGCTGCTATAAAAAGCCTGGCTTATACAATTTTAACAATAGAAAAATGATCTTTGTGCTCCAGTGCCTGCGAGCTCCGGAGGAGAAGGCGGCTTGCTCAGGTGGCTGCTGGATTACAAATGAGCTGTTTGCTTTGGGTTGGAATGACAGGCCATGGCAATCCGGGCTGGAGGGGTGAGCCAGGAGCTCTGCTGGCACAGAGGAAGGGAAAATGCTCCAGTGTGGGAGCTGCCACCAGACTGAGGCCCAAAGTTCAGGCTTTGTTTTATAATTAGCCCATCGGTAGCTCAAGAGCAATTTAATTGATTATTTCCCTGTCATAACAGTGTGTCTGCTGGGTGGGCACCTCTTTCTCCATCACTGGCTGGTGTGAGTGCCCAATTTGGCTCTTTGCAGCTGGGAATGGGTCACTTCCATCCCTGATGCTTGTGCCCTCATGTCCCTCTGCTGCCCCATCCCATCCACTCCAAGTGGGGCTGGATGTGAGGGGTAACCAAGAGGACCTGGTGGGCAGCAGCCCCTGCGCCGAGGTGTCATTGTGCCTTGAAAAATTAAAGGGAGTAAATGATTCATGCTCATAAATGTTGGATGGGAACACACAGCAGATTAACGTTGTTGGGTTATTGGGATTGAGGCTGGCGTGAGTGTCAGCAGCACCCTGGTACCCCAACAGCCGAGGGGGACAGGGACAGGAGGACGTGTCCCACTCCTGATGTGGGCATCACCTCCACCCCCAGCACCATCCTGGGAGGGCTCTGGGGAAGGCCGTGCGCCGGATCCGGCCCGGCGGGCACAACAACGGGCGCACTTCTTTATTCCTTATTTAAGCGCCGACATTAAATTATAATTTTCATTTACTCAGAGCACATCAATGATTTAGGGCGACGTGACATGGCAGCGGCACGAGGAGTTTGGCCACAGGCAGCGATGGCTGCGCGGGGCACGGAGCCGCGCCGGGAGGATCCGTGTGCCGGCACCGATCCCGCTGCCTCGGCCGGTTCCTTCCTCCAAGCCCATCCCTGACCCCTTTATCCCTCTCCCCGCAGGTGATTGCACTTAGTAAGAGAAGCAAGGAGGCTGAGACGGCTTTCCTGAGCGTTTACAAGCAATTGCTCGAAGCTCCAGGTAAGCAGCGCGGTGGCGACCTGGCTGCCTAACGAGTCGCGTGCCGGTGCCCAGAGGAGCCAGCGAGGACCGCGGCACCGACCCTGGCACGGCTGGCACCACCCCTGGCACCGTCCCTGGCACGGCTGGCACCGTCCCCAGCACGGCTGGCACCGTCCCTGGCACGGCTGGCGTCGCCGACCGCGGCCGGCGCATGGTGCTCTGGAGATCCCAGCCGAAGAGAGGAGAGGAAGCAGCTTTTGCCATCGCTGTGTTTCAGCCCCTGAGCCAAATGCATCTTGACATTAGGAAAGGAATACATTTGCTCAGCCCGTGTAGTAACACTGCGGCTATTCCCACTTGTCTGTTTGACGGTAAGTTGACCGAAACGGCCGAGCCTGGCTCGCAGCACGAGCCACGGGGACATCCTTCCTCTGTCACCCCGTCCTGGGAGGGGGAAACTGAGGCACGGGGCAGCCCTGAGGTTTGTGAGGGCAGAGCTGGTCCTAGGGACGGGTGAGGGGCTGGGAGCCCCCTCCTGCTGCTCCCCACTTTGGGGGATTTCGTGTGCGCCAGGCACGGAGCGTCCCCCGGCACGTCGGGGGCTGAGAGCTGCAAACGGCTGAAAATGCGCGGAAAGGCTCCTGCAGGGCCACTAATTCATTTTCCAGACATTTAGGAATAACAAAATGTTTTAATGATTTCTTAGGGGAATTAGGGAGACATATTTTTGTCCTCATTAAATTTTCTCCTGTGCTACGAGAACCAAATGTCAGCTCGGTTTGCAGAACCCAGTTATCTTCCCTCCCCACCTCCCCGCGCTCACCCGCCGGCTCCTCCCGCCTGCACACGCCTGCACATGGATGCACACACACATGCACGCCCCAAAACTCCTTCCCTGTGCTCTCTGCACTCCTCCTTCTCCTCTCTCTGCTTTCCACAGCATCTCTCGCTCCTCTCCTGCACCCCAAATCCTCCCTCCCACAGTTCATCCCCGTCTGTTCCATGTCCACATGTCTCTCGACAGGCAAACTCTTTGTGGAATACTTTCCAAGCGCCACATAAGTCCTGATTCGACATTTTTTGCTTTGAATGGCTGCTGTCAACACAAATCTCTGGCAGAGACTGTAACGGAGCCTGATTGCTCAGCAAGTATTTTGATAAGTGAGCTGGCTGTGTGTCTGTAATTACGGGAGAAAACCGTAAATCTTTTGGATATTGTTCACACAGATGTGGCGTGAAGGGAAGGGGGGGAAGCAGTAAAATGTGTTAAAAGCATAATTAATGTCATTGTTGTTGGGGATGATTTGATTTAAGGCTGACTTTGACTCGTGGAGGGATTCGTAGGGCGCTGGTGGATTTGTTTGAGCAGGTTGGGATGGGGTGGCAGAGGAGAGGCCGTGGTGGCAGAGAGGTGACAACACTATGGAGGTGCTGCGGGTGTCCCATGGGTGCACCACGGGTGACCTGTGCTCCTCCTGGAGCCAGGCAGCAGCAGCATGGAACGTGGGCTGGGTAGAATGGCCCTGGCCCTGGGATTAGCTGGTGATCCCCAGGGATACAGGTGCTCCCTGCAGCTGTGTCTGCTCGGGAGAAGCTGAGGAGCACTCAGAACTGCCCCTGTCCCTGTTAGTGAGCATCCAAAGGAGGGCCGTGGAGAAGGGTCTGGAGAGGAGCCGTGTGAGGAGCAGCTGGGGGCACTTGGTTTGTTCAGCGTGGAAAAGAGGAGACTGAGGGGAGCCCTCATCCCAACCCACAGCATCCTCACGAGGGGCAGTGCAGGGACAGCTCCGATCTCTGTGAGCAGGGACAGGACCCAGGGAATGGCTGGAGCTGTGTCAGGGAGGTTTGGGTTGGGTATCAGGGAAAAGTTCTCACGCAGAGAGTGCTGGGCACTGCCCAGGCTCCCCAGGGAATGGGCACAGCCCTGAGGCTGCCAGAGCTCCGGGAGCACTTGGACAACGCTCTGAGGAATGCACAGGGTGGGATTGTTGGGGTGTCTGTGCAGGGCCAGGGGTTGGACTCCTGGATCCTTGTGGTCCCTTCCAGCTCAGGATATTTTATGATGCTGTGATCCTGCTGCAGCACTGCCGGTGCCACTAAAGGATGGCCAATGACGCCAGCTAGTGGTGGCACTTACACATGTATTTATTTATTTAATTAATATATATTAACTGCATGTGTAGTGGGTGAGGGTGTGGAGCGATAGATCAGCGTGCCAGGGACACACTATTTCCCAGGCTGTACCATTGGTGGGTGACCCTGCACCACGGCCCCAGAGTGATGCCCTCAGGTCCTGTTTAGGCACCTGTGACCCTCATGCCACTGTCACCCATCTGTGCTGCTGGCCAGTGTCAGGTCTAACCTGTCCCAGTGGAAGATGTGATCCATGGAGTAAGGGATTACACCCCAGTATCTCACAGGTGGTGGCAGAGCCAGCCCCACAACTGAGGATGGTGTTTCCCAGTGGGTGGGCAGTGTGGCATTAGCTCAGTGTAGTTATTCCAGCCAGGAATTTGGCATCTGCACTGCCCTGGCTGTTGTAAAGGTTTGTTCTTCCCTTCCCAAAGCTCTGCTCCCACCATTCCATCCCAGGCTGGCAGCTCCAAACGGGGAACAGCACACGGGAGGGCTGCAGCTCATGGGAAGGAAAATGCTGACCTGAGGAAAATCCCTGGTGCTTTATCACTCAGACCCATTCTTCCCATATTATTTCTCAGCTTGGAGGCAGGAGGAGTTGCTGGTGTGGATCAAACAGGGCCTGTCCCAGTGTTTATCTCCATGGAGGCAGCTCACAGGCTGGCACAGAGCCTCCTGCCAACACCCCCAGGGCTGGGGAGCACAGGGGGGACCCCGGCAGCCCCCGGAGTGCAGGGTTTAATTATCCATATCCTTATCTCCACTCACATAGTTATGGGAGTTATTAATGGCTGTGGGAGCATCCAGGCTGGCTGGGGCTGTGCTGCATCACTGCCATCCCACACCCCTGGGTGGGGAACCAGCCTGGGGGATGCTGAGCTGAGTGAGACACTCCAGGAGCTGAAGGATGCCATGAGCATCCCCAGGAAGGTCCCAGCTGGAGCCAAGTCCCTGTTTCAGTGACAAAGCTGACAGCACTCAACATCCGCCTCTGGATCCTCGTGGCCAGAATCCTAGCACAAACCTCTTATTCCATCCGTTCGTGGGGCATTTGTGATGTCCAGCAGAAAGAAGGGATAACATTCCCTGTGGAGGATGCTCCAGGGGATTTTGGGCTGGCAGTCATTAATCCTGGGGGGATGCTGTGGGGTGTGATGGTGTGGGATGGCAGGACAGCAGTGGGACAGACAGACCCCCCAAATCCCACTTGGAGGAGCACGTGCCTTGGCATTTCTTGTTTGCAAGGAGCATCCAGGTTGGCATGGACCAAATCTTGCATCTTCTGGGCAGGTTCACCCCAAAGTCGTCTGGTGCTGTGTTTGACCCCCAAATCCCATGACATGGCCCCCTTCATCCCGCCTCCATCTCAGCCAGGGGCTTGCCAAGCAGCAGAGCTGCTCTGTGTCCCCTTCTGAGTGGAGGCAGCCAGTTGTTTGAATTTTTTTCCACCACCCACTGTTATTATCTTTTACCCTTGGATGCCTGCCACGTGCCGTACGGTAGCATGCCCAACTCCATCCCACTTCCCTGTTTGCCTAACTTTTTGACCCTGGAGAATTCAAATCTATTTTCTTTCCTCTTCTTTTCCATGAAAAAAACCCCAACACCAAAAAAAAATATCCCCCAAACCTACATTAACCTGGCTCAATAGGAGGCATTTTCTTGAACTTATTAAAAAATCCAGACTTGTAAATTAATTTGTTCATGTTGTACAATGGCAGTGCAGATGGACTCATTAGCATGCACACAACAAATAATTATAGATGAATTTTTAGCTGGCCTGCTTAATGGGCTTGCTGGGTTAATTATGTCAATGTATAATTACATCAGCCCTGGGAGACATAATGGCACACCCCGCTGAGCAGACACCAGCTAATGATGGTGTAATGCTGACAGAGGGAAGACGGACGGGCTCCGGATGCACCTGCTTACCTCGGCACAAACCTCCATTGTCTGTGCCCAAACCAGCCCTGCAGGAGCCACCGTGCCCTGGGAGGGGATGTCCCCATGCCCCCAGCCCGTCCCTCCATGCCTCGGGGCTGGCAGGGAAAGGCAGGGATGTTCCCATGGCACCTGGAATGGCAGGATTGTCCCCGTGGCTGCTAGAAAAGCAGGACCTGGTGTGTCCCCACAGCTCCTAGAAAGGCAGGACTCGAGAGTGTTCCCATGGCACCTGGAATAGCAGGATGTCCCCATGGCTGCTAGAAAAGCAGACCTTGTCATGTCCCCATGGCTCCTAGAAAGGCAGGACTGGGAGGGTGTCCCCATGGGCACCTGGAATGGCAGGATGACCCCATGGCTGCTAGAAAAGTGTGACTTGGAGTGTCCCTATGGCACCTGGAATGGAAGGACCTGGCATGTCCCCACGGCTCCTGGAATGGCAGGATGACCCCATGGCTCCTGGAAAGGCAGGGCCTGGCGTGTCCCCATGGCTTTGGGAAAGGCAGGACCCAGGGTGTCCCCAGGGCACGGGGAGGTGGGAGAGGGCCTCTGGAGGGCCATCCCTGCTGCTCACCGCCCATCCCATGTCCCGCAGACCCCGCTCCTGTGCTGGAGGCTGCCCGGAGCCTGGAGGATCGGCTGCAGCAGCTCCAGCGCCTCGAGCCGGAGCCGCCGCCGCTGAAGGATCTCAGCCGGCCCTGGAAGAAGCACCCGGAGCTCGGCAGCACCAAAGGTACCGCCCGGCTGGGGAAGGGGGGCAGCCGCCTCTGAGCATCCCTGGGATGCAGGGCGGGTCCCAGGGCCAGGAGCTGCCCCCTGGCCACCGCTGCTGTCCCCTCCGCAGCCGTGTGTGTGCCTGTGTCCCCCCGCAGAGCGCAGGGAGGGGAGGTCGCCGGCAGCCGAGCCCCCGCTCCCCGGCCCCGACGGCAAAGCCAAAGCGCCCGGCACAGAGACCCCGCTGCACAGACATGAGGCAGACAAGCAAAAGTACGTGAGAGCCGCCAGTGGGGTGGTTCTGGGGCGCTGTGAGGACGCGTGGCTCTGTCCCTGCTCCTGCACGGGGGTGTCTGTCCCTCCATCCTCCTTCTCCTTCTCTTTGCTGTCCGGCTGGGAGCGGTCACACCATGCTCAGAAACCCGACACCAGACTCTCCCAGTGTCTGTCTGTCTGTCTGTCCATCCCCAGTCCCAGGTGGTTTTGGGGAAGCAGCAGGCACAAGCACAGCCGGGACAGGTCCCTCCTGTTGTCCCCTTCCTCGGAATCCCTGGCTCATGGCTTTGCTGGGACTGGGTAGAATCCAGGTCGCTGTGTGAACCTCATTAGATGACCTTTTAATTCGGAGGCTCTGGTGCCTTCATTGTTATTCCTTAACACGCTGCACCGGGGAAACAAATGAAGAATCTTTAAACCCTAAATTGCAGATCTCTGCGAGTAAGTTCCTGGCAAGTGCAGGCTATAAATAATGCAGAATAACTTTCCCCTGATTGCTTCCCCCTCCTCCAGTTAATTACAGGTGGGGGTGGGCTGCCATGCCCCCCTCAGAGGGGTTTCAGCCTCAGGGATCAGGGACCGTTTTCTACCCAAAGTGAATTTTTTTACACTTGGGGCAATAAACCTTAAATATGTTACCCCTTAACATTGAAGGGTAACACAGCTTGACACATCCTGGTATGCACTGGTGGGTCTTTCCTGGCTTCAGTGAGTGATGGGGTAGAGGAGGGGACTCTGTGAGGGGTCTCTGTGTGATTTTGGGGGGCTGTGGGGTCGGCGGTGCCCCCGGTCCATCCCTGGTGCCCGTCTCTCGCAGGGGCCTGCAGGAAGCTCAGGTCACCTTGGCCGCTCGGCTGGGGGAGGCAGAGGAGAAGATCAAAGTGCTCCACGCAGGTAGTGGGGCCGGGACAGGGGCTGCTGACCATGCAGGGCCAAGCCCCCACCCCACAGCTCACCCTCCTCTTCCTCTTGCCAGCGCTGAAGGCCACGCAGACGGAGCTGCTGGAGCTGCGCTGTAAATACGACGAGGAAGCGGCGTCCAAGTAAGTTCCCAGCAGGGCTGGGTTGTGCTCAAAGCTGGGCTGAGCCACTTTTGGCAGCACTGGGACATCTCCGAGGTGCTGCTTGAGGAGCTGAGATACTTCAAGCCACTGCAGGAACATCCTGAGTTGTGGTGTCACCGAAAGTGTGAGAAAAACACAAACTCTCCCACAACATCTTTTAAATGTTGGAGAGCCAGGGCGTTGCTTTATTCTGTCTGGGATGTGCAACAGAAATTGTTTCATCCACTCATGCCCGGGTTATGCAGTGAAAATCATTCAATCACACCTGGTTTTGTGCCAGACCTTTCATGTATTTGTACATAAAAACCCCACAGAAATTCACATTCATTGGTCTCAAATGACACAATCCTTAGTATTCCATCTCCTATTGGTCATTAATCCCTTCACCTTCGATGCTAATTGGATCCTCATCCTTGGGTTCTCTTCTCGATCTTTTCCCAGACCAGGTGTCTCCGACCCACCAGGGGGGAAATGCTTGTTAATGTTCGCTTATCTCCTGTTTATCTCCTGGCTACTCCCAGTTCTTCCCCGGACTCTTTTGAAAAGAAACTTCAGTTCTCCTCCCCCGGGGAAAGGCGAACAAGCCCCTGACTAAAGTTACAAAAAAATTTTGAAAGTTGTATCATTTCCAACAGCGGGATCCTTATCCCTCAGCCTCCTGCCCCTGTTCTGGGGCTGTGTCTGTGCCCCCCACACCCTCTGACACCTCTTGTTTTCTGTCTCAGGGCAGATGAAGTGGCCATGATCATGACCAACCTTGAAAAAGCCAACCAGGTGAGCCAGGAGCTGACTTGGCAGGAGCTGGTGGGGTTGGCCCTGCAGAGCCCAGGGTGCTGCATGCACCCTGAACATCTGTGTGGCCTCTGGGTGTCTGCCCCAGATAAGGAGATAAAACCCCAAAACTGATAAGGGGTTAACAGACACCAGGATTGGGAATCCCTACAAAGGTGAGCTCAGGTTTCTTCCCCCTGGTGGGACCCTCTGTCCCATGTGTGGGGTCAAGGGTGTGTTTGGGTTTCTTCCAGGCTCCATTTGGCTGCTGGAGCTGGCACTTGTCACCTCCAGCCTCTCACGGGTGTTTTAGGGCACAACCCACACTGTTCCTGTGGTAGATTCCAGTGTAATCTCTCTTGGTCCTGTCCACTCCTCTTAATTACTTTTATTTTACTCTGAAAATGTAGGTACAAATAAATGGATGTGGATAATAAAAGAAGTCTAAAGAACAATTTGTGTAAATAAAAACATCCTTTTATGTGGAAAAAAAAATAATGTCCTGGAGATGGTCTGCAGCCAGTGCTGAAGGATTGGGATCAGGAACTGTGCTAGGACATGGGACCTCAAATACATGGGGGAAACTTAAATATCTGGGCTGAGCTTATGATCCTGGAGGTGGGAGTGGGATGCTCAGGAGAAGCACAGACTTGGGCAGATCCTGGACCCTGTGTGGGGTGGGATGAGCTGCAGTGTCTGGTGTGATTCGTGTTCTGTTCTCTTGCAGCGGGCGGAGGCGGCGCAGAGGGAAGTGGAGAGTTTGAGGGAGCAGCTGGCGGCGGTCAACAGCTCCCTGCGCCTGGCCTGCTGCTCCCCGACGGGCACCACGGGGGTGAGGGCATCCCCAGGGCATGCCAGGAGCACCCCTCGGGGCCAGGAGCATCCTTTTGGGCCAGGAGCATCCTTTGGGGCCTGCAGCATCTGTCACAGCCGGGAGCATCCCACTGCCCTTGGGAGCACCCCACTGATGCAGGAGCATTTTTTGTGTTTGGGAGCACCCATCGTGTTGGGGAGCAAACCCAAAATGCCCCAGGGGTGTTTTCACCCAGAGGTGCTGGAACTGGCTGTGCCCTTCAGCCTCCCACAGAGAAGGGGACATGCACCCCCACAGCACTGAAATGCACCTGGGAGACCTTTAAGGGCAGAAGGAGGGTCTGTCCCTCCTCAGGGCTCTGTCACCAGTGTCCCCAATGCACTAAGCTGAGCCCTGCTTCCTGTAGGGACATGTCCAATGGGGAGGGTGGCCCTTGTCCCCACCTTGAGAGGCCGGGAGCTGACAGTGTCCCCTCTCCCAGCAGGACAAAGTGAACTATTCCATGTGCTCAGGGTCGAGGTTAGAGGCAGCTCTGGCTGCCAAGGACCGGGAGATCCTGCGGCTCCTGAAGGACGTCCAGCACCTCCAGAGCTCGCTGCAGGAGCTGGAGGAGTCCTCTGCCACCCAGATTGCTGAGCTGGAGGGACAGCTGGCGGCCAAGAACGAGGCCATCGAGGTGCGCCCGCGGGGGCTTGGGGCGTGCCAGGGTGGGGGACACGGGTCCGGCCGTGCTGTGTGGCCACCAGGAGCTGGCTGCAAGGAGTCCCCTCCTCTGCTCCACAGAAGCTGGAGGAGAAGCTGCAGGCACAGGCTGACTACGAGGAGATCAAAACTGAGCTGAGGTATGGCTTGACTGGCACCCATGGCTGCCTTGCCAGTGTCCCAGCACCACAGCTGTGACACAGCCACCATGTCACCTCTTTGCTCCCTCCCAGCATCCTGAAGGCGATGAAGGTGGCCTCTGCTGGCTGCAGCCTGCCCCAGGCAAGTGCCGTGGCACGTCCCGAGGCGCTGGCCGGGCTGTGCCAGCCCTGCCGACGGTGCCTCCGCCGCCTGTCCCCATCTCGGCTTGGCTCCTTGCAGAGCATCTCGAAGGCAGAGGAGGCCCTGGTGCTGGGGAAGGAGGCTTTCTACCCCTCCCAGAAGTACCTGCTGGAGAAGCCCAGCCTGCTGGCCAGCACTGGTAGGGACCTAAAATTCTGTGGCATCCTGCTGGGAATATCCGTGGGAATGTGGGTGGCCTGACTGTGGTGGGGTGGGATGCCACCTGGGGAAACTGAGGCAGGAGCTGTTTGGCTGCAGGGCTGTGCCTGAGCCGTGGCCAGGGGGACTCTAGTGTGTCTCCCTCTCTCTCCTTCATCTCTAGAGGAGGATCACTCCGAAGACGAGTCAGGGAAGGATCCGCTGGGCATGGAGCAGCCGTACCCATCTCCCCACCACGCCCCGGCTGATGACCCCGCGTCCCCCACTCCCCTCCCGCCGCTGCCTGGCCCCGGCGTGGCCCCCGACGGTCCCCGGACTTTCTCGCTGTCCCCCTTCCCGGGGGGCGAGCGGCTTTCAGGGGACCCCAAAGCCCCCCACCTCCCTCTGCCCAGCTACAAGAGCGAGAGCAGCAGCGGGGCACCGCCCTTCCCCTCCTCCTTCTTCGGGGCCAAAAGCAGCACCGTGCACCCCGTCCCCGTGCCGGCCACCAGTGCCACCAGCCCGCCCGGCGAGCCCTCCGAGGGCAGCGCCAGCAGCTCCAGCGAGGAGGAGCAGCTGGACACGGCCGAAATCGCCTTCCAGGTGAAGGAGCAGCTGCTGAAGCACAACATTGGGCAGAGGGTCTTCGGGCACTACGTGCTGGGGCTGTCACAGGGCTCCGTCAGCGAGATCCTGGCGCGGCCCAAGCCCTGGCACAAGCTGACGGTGAAGGGCAAGGAGCCGTTCATCAAGATGAAGCAGTTCCTGTCCGATGAGCAGAACGTGCTGGCCCTGAGGACTATCCAGGTGCGCCAGAGAGGTGAGTGGTTGGGGTGGCCCCGGCCATTGGGTCCTGTCCCCCTCCCAGTGCACCCCAGTTCACCCAGGGGTGCCCCATGCCGTGGCAGGGGGGCTCACCAGATCCTGATGTGCTGGGATGCTGGTCCCACCAGTGGCACCCCAGGATTTTCCCTGCTGGGATGGAGCTGGCTGCTGGGTGGGATGAGCCCTGGCAAACGGCAGCAATTAACAACAACCCATGGCTGTGGAACTGCATCCCAGGACGTGCTTTACTCATTTATTCTGACAAGTGCCATTTAATTATTCATTAGGCTGTTCTGTGCCGTATGAATCAATGTGCTCGGGAATATTTCATTAAAATAATGAAGTTTTAGTGCTGCGGAACCTTGGCGCAGTGTTGGCACTGTCATGTAATGGTGACTCCCATCTCTGGGGACAGTGGCTGCTGGCCACGTCTCAGCAGTGGCAGCTGGTCACTCGAGTTCCCGTGGGGGCACCAGGACTGGACAATGCACACCCATGGTCCAGGCACCTGCTGTTTCCAGCCTGGGGGGCTCTGATTTATCCCCTGGATCTGATCCATCATTAACACTTCTCTTGCACAGCCAGGAGGGCACAGTGCCAGGGATGGGGACATGGTCTCTGTGCCCGTGTCTCTGCTCCTGATGGGGAGAGGGTGCCCTTGGTTGGGATGAGCAGGGTGGTGGGAGATGCTGTGCCAGAGGCAGGAGCTGGCAGCCAGGGCTACCAGGACTCCCTGTGCTCCGGTAGCGACTAATCAGGAGTGACATTTGTCTTCAAACCAGCATCCCTAAAAATAACCGAACATGAGGAGCAGTAAATACTTCCTGACATACAAGTGGAGCTTGTAAAACCAGCGCTGGTGACAAAGCTGTTATCCTGCCTCTTTGATCAGGTAGCATCACGCCACGGATCAGGACACCGGAGACCGGCTCTGACGACGCCATCAAAAGCATCCTGGAGCAGGCAAAAAAGGAGATTGAGTCGCAGAAGGGAGGTAGGTGCAGCCATGGGGGTGGCTCCAGGGGTGACCAAGTCCCTGCTCTGCCCTGTGGCAGCAGCACCCAAAGGGGTGCCAGCTGCTGAGTGCTTTGTGGCTGTGGGTCCCGTCCCAAAAATTGCCTTTTTCGGGGTGTTTCACCCATTGACATCCATGGAGAATTTTTGGGCATGATGGAAGGAAATACCATGTGGGATGGAAGAGTCCCTGTGCAGCAGAGTTCAGATCTGGGCTTTCAGAAACTTTGGATGCACTCTTTTTCCTCCCCCCGGCCCCAAACCAGATGATTAAATGAGTATTCAGGATCCATCTGGCACGAGGTATCATTAAAGCAGCTGCTCTCACAGTCAATTACAAGAAATGAAATACATTAAAACAGGTAGTCTGCTGAGAAAGCAGAATCCTGGAGAATTAAATTAGACAGGAACAGTGGAAAAACAGGCAGGGAAAACAAACATGTTTGTCTATCGCATTGTTGGTAATGGGATTTATTTTGCAATCATCAAAAAAGAAGTTGGCTTTGAGTTGGGCTGTTGATGCTTTTGCTTTGTGGATGCTGCTGCTCCAAACCAGATTGGGATAAACCACTTTTCTCCCACACTTTGAGTTGTGGCCACACAGTAAACAGCATGTGCTGCTCCTCGGGGCTGCCCTCACCCCTTTTCTCTGCAGGGGAGCCCAAAACACCATCAGCATCACAGGCAGTGGCCAACGGGGCAGGCAGCAGCAGCTCAGAAGACGCCATCAAGAGCATCCTGGAGCAGGCGCGGCGGGAGATGCAGGCGCAGCAGCAGGCGCTGCTGGACATGGAGTCGGGGGCCGGCGGGCGCGGGGGGGACGCGGCGCCCACCGAGCGCTCCACGCTGGGCACCGTCAGCCAGAACATCACCCCCGCCCTGGTCAAGCAGGAGGAGGGCAGCGGGGCCAGCCCTGGCCCGCCGCAGACGCCCCTGGCCGTGCTCTCCCCCGCCGCCTTCGTCCAGAGCATCATCCGCAAGGTGAAGTCGGAGATCGGCGACGCCGGCTCCTACTTCGACCAGCACTGGGCGTCGGAGCGGAGCCTGCTCAGCCGGCCCTACACCTCCGTGTCGCCTTCGCTGTCCTCCTCCTCCTCCAGCTACTCCAGCATGGCCAACGGCCGGGGCTGGCCGCGGGGTGAGCCCAGCGAGGGTGGCACCAACGAGGACGAGCTGCAGCCGGCGGACGAGGAGCCCCAGCGGCTGTCGGAGATGAAGGCGGAGGGAGCCGGCGCGGAGCCGGCGGCTGGCGGGCGCCTGTCCTACTACCCCACGTACGTGCCACGGACCCTGAAGCCAACGGTGCCACCGCTGACGCCGGAGCAGTATGAGATGTACATGTACAGGGAGGTGGACACGCTGGAGCTGACCCGGCAGGTCAAGGAGAAGTTGGCCAAGAACGGCATCTGCCAGAGGATCTTCGGAGAGAAGGTACCAGCCTGGAGAAGGGGGGGTCTGGTGTCTCCTCTGTTCCATGACCCCGAGCCTGGGGCTCATTGATGGCCTTCACCAGCTCCTTCCAGAGTCTTCCTTTTCCTGATCTGTTTCCCCTTGGAGGACTCTGAGTCCTCAGGATCTGACCCAAGCCCAGTCTCCCAGTGGCCACCATTAATTAGTTGGTGGCACCTCCCACCAAGAATGCCCAGTCCCCTGAACAGAGCCCTTTGGGGACCAGCCTCCCAACCCACTGGGTATCCCAGGGGGACCCACCATCAGCACCCATGGCAGGGGACAGGGGGTCCAGACGTGCTGTGGGGCAGTGGGTGGCAGCGGGTGGCACCCTGCTCCCCCTCCCCTGACAGGGGAATGGAGGGCAGGCAGCTTCCCAGCACGAGGGGAGTGCAGCCCACCTTCAGTGGGTGACACCTGCGTGGTGCCCAGGTGCTGGGACTGTCCCAGGGCAGTGTGAGTGACATGCTGTCGCGGCCCAAACCGTGGAGCAAGCTGACACAGAAGGGTCGGGAGCCCTTCATCCGCATGCAGCTCTGGCTGACAGACCAGCTGGGCCAGGGGATCAGCCAGCAGCCCACACCTTCCCAGGGTAAGTGACATCACTGTCCACATGTGCCATCAGTGTGCCCACCACTTCTGTGTCCATCCCCTGCATCCCAGTGAGTTTGTCCTGCTCCTACCCCAGCACTGGGAAGAGCTATCCCTGCCAACTCCAATAGCAACACCCTGGGATTGCTAGATCCTGGGAAGCCCCTTTCATCCCCAACCCCCTTCATTTAAAACAAAAATAAAAGGAAAGCCACATCAAAAATCTTGGGCTTTGTGCCTGACATAAAGCAATAACTGGATTTTTTTGTGTTATATTGGTGGCATTTTCTCTCTTTAATTATTCCACCACCACCATCTCCCACTTTGTAGCCACTGAAGAAGCTTGGCTGGTATCCCTCTTCTGTAGAGGGCAAAGCCACAGGCATCCCCCAGATGCCCTTCCTGCTCCCTGCCCTGTCCCCTCCCGCTGACCCCTCTGCCCTGGTGTCACACAGCCAGCCCGGCGGAACCCCAGCTGTCCCCCTCGCCGCCCCCCAGCCCCTCAGAGCACGAGAAGGGCTGCCAGGAGCCCCTCACCCTGGCCTTGGAGAGCAGCAAGGAAAACCAGCAGCCCGAGAGCCGCTCGACGCCTGCGCTGGGCGGGAAGATGTATCCCAACAGCCAGGGCCCCATGGGCATCCAGGAGATTGTCGCCATGTCCCCCGAGCTGGACACCTACTCCATCACCAAGAAGGTCAAGGAGGTCCTGACAGACAACAATTTAGGTGCGGGCCCTCTCTCTGCCCAGGTTTTTGGGAGCTGCTGGTGAGACTGCATGGATCCAGCACCCCAATTCCTGTAGATATAACCCCCCCCCTCCCAGACATTGTTCTGTGGGTGCTCATGGGAATTCCAGGAGGATGCTGGCTGGGAAATGGGGTGCACCTGCTCTGCAGGGGGACTGCAGCGCCCGTCCCACTGCTCTACCCTGCTAACCACCTCTGCTTCTCCTCCGCCAGGCCAGCGGCTGTTTGGGGAGAGCATCCTGGGCCTGACGCAGGGCTCGGTGTCCGATCTCCTCTCCAGGCCCAAGCCGTGGCACAAGCTGAGCCTGAAGGGGAGGGAGCCCTTCGTCCGCATGCAGCTCTGGCTCAACGACCCCCACAACGTGGAGAAGCTGCGCGACATGAAGAAGCTGGAGAAGAAGGGTGAGGGATGGGGTGACACGGCCCTGCTGGGTGCTGAGGGGGGTCCTGGGCTGGGGGGCGAGCGGTGCCAGCTGGGTGTCCTCTCCTGCAGCCTACCTGAAGCGCCGGTACGGGCTGATGAGCGCTGGCTCGGACAGCGAGTCCCCCAGCGCCCGCTCCGAGTGCGCCAGCCCCAGCGCGCCGCCGCAGGACCTCAGCCTGCTCCAGATCAAGAAGCCGCGGGTGGTGTTGGCGCCGGAGGAGAAGGAAGCCCTAAAGAAAGCCTACCAGCTGGAGCCATATCCCTCCCAGCAGACCATCGAGCTGCTCTCCTTCCAGCTCAACCTCAAGACCAACACCGTCATCAACTGGTTCCACAACTACAGGTATGGGCACTCCTGGGCTTTGGGGGTGCTGTGCCACGGAAGGGGTGTCACTTCTCCCCTTCCAGCCTTCCCCATCACTCTTCCCTAGATGGGAGGTGCAGACCCACTGGAGGTCCCCAGGTTGGTGGGTGGTGTTGGCTACCTTGACCAAGTCATGTTGAGCATCTAAAGTGGTTTCCATGCTCACATCCACCTGCTCACTCCAGAGCGGAATCTCTGCAAAGGGGGAGGAAATGCCTTATGGAGGCTGCTGGAGTGCGGGATCCATCCCCACAGCAGCCCAGCCCTGGGGAGCAGCACAGGTTTCATCCTTGGGTGACATTGGAG
Organism: Molothrus ater; assembly: GCF_012460135.2. Taxonomy (NCBI): domain Eukaryota; kingdom Metazoa; phylum Chordata; class Aves; order Passeriformes; family Icteridae; genus Molothrus; species Molothrus ater. The sequence continues at coordinate 3,645,927 of NC_050495.2, forward strand.
TGGACAATGTGCATGGGGCAATGGGTGGTTGTTGCCACTCCTCCGTGGTTGTGTCCCTCAGGTCACGGATGCGCCGAGAGATGCTGGTGGAGGGTGCACAGGACAATGACACGGACCCGGAGCAGAGTGGTGGGACGGCCATCCCCGGGCGCCGGGCTCCCCACAGCCCCGACTCGGACACGGAGGACCACAAACCCGTGTTGGTGGGTGGGGAGCCCCCCTGTGCCGCTGTGCCCGTGAAGGTGAAGGAGGAGCAGGGCGATGCGGGCGGCTGGAGCCGCCGGCGGGACTCACGCAGCCCGGCCGGAGCGGCCGAAGGGACCGGACCTCCCCAGGAGGAGCAGGGGGCAGCCCCCCACGCCACCGCCCCCGGCCTCCCGCGGCGGGGAGGCCGCGCCGGTGCCACCGCTGGGGGACCTCCGCCGCCGCCACACCCCGACAGCTCCCAGTCCTCTGCAGGGTCATCCCGTTGCAGCTTGGTGGTGTCCCCAACGTCGCCCTCGGCAGCTTCCTCGCCCGGCCTCACCGGCTCAGCCTCACCAGGACCGTCCTCTGCCGGGCCGGTCTCGCCGGCGCTTCCACCGGCTCCCGGCCCCCGGCTCAGCACCAGCGTGCAGCGGCGCCATGAGAAGATGGCCAACCTCAACAACATCATCCACCGCCTGGAGCGGGCTGCCAACCGCGAGGAGGCCCTCGAGTGGGAGTTCTGAGCCCCCTGACACCCCAAATATATATATACACCCCCACACATATATATATTTTGATAAATGCAGTGTGCACCGAGAGGTGACGAGTGGCCGGCGCCACGGAAGAGAAGCGCCCATGAAAAAGAGGGGACCCCTCTCTATGAATCTGTCCCACCCCTCTGGCTTTGTTTTAAATGTGAAAAACTGGGAACAATTTTAGAAAAGAAAAAACAAAAAAACAAAAAATATTTATAGACCTCTTTTAGATATTTTAATAAAAGGATACTTTGGAATTTATTAACAGCTTAAGCTGCTTTGATATTAAAGATAGCTATAAAATCAAGATGATGTAGCAGTCGTGTCATTAAATGTACACTGAAGTCTTGTAGTTTGCCACTGGATGAGATTAAAAACAAATAAACAAAAAAAAAAAAAAAAAAGAAAACCAACCCCACAGAAAAGACTTTTTGAGCAAAGCCATCAAGAAGCACTATGAGACTGACCAAATTTAAGAAACTTTTGCAGTTTTCACCCCTGTCTGTAAGACACTGCATCGCTTCTGCCCCAGCCAGAGACTGCGTCCTAGTCCCTGAAGACTCTAAAGCCCCCAACGCCATCGAGTATGTATTTAGTTCTGGTGGTTCATGTTTTTGGAAGCCTTTGTAACACAGAATGTCCCGTGCGGTTGTATATGTTGTAGAAATGTCTGCAATAGCCTTCTGGAACAAGATGTAGCATGGTCCCAACGCCGTCCCTCGCGCTTCCTCCAGCCGGCAGCCGGTGGCAGCTCCATCTTCCCATCTGCCATGGTGCAGCTCGTGCCAGCTCCCAAAGGAGGAGAGAAAATGAGGCAAAAGCAGAGAAAGCAACCCGAGTGAGCTTGGGATTTTGGGAGTGGGATGGGAAAATGTCTCTGGGTGTGGTGCTTGAGGATGGTACCAGCTCGCTGGGGATGGAATCCATGGCATCCCGGTTCCCCGTCCATTCAGGAAAGATGGAGCCTCTGAGCTTTGGCTCTGGGGCAGCAGTGCTTGAGGTGAGCACCCAAAAAATCGTGAGCCACCCACTCACAGGCTGAGCCCTACTCAGGGCTGCTCCAGCATCACAGCCCAGTTTTTAGGGAGAGCACCTGGGCAGGAAGAGCATCCCCTTCCCACAGCCATGTCCCAGGCAGTGGATGTCAGTGATGTCAGGATGAGCTCTGGGATGTCACAGCAGGCTCCTGCCTAAATTGGGCAAGCTCAACCCTGAGCTGGGCAAAGCACCACCGAGCTTTGGCTTTCCAGGGCTGATGCTGTGCAGACACAGGAGCTCAGTGGTGGCACCATCCCAGTGTGCTCCCTGTCACCTCCCTGACCCCACCGCCTCCAGCCAGCCTCTGCTAACAAAATGCCTTTAAACAATGTGGAGTGTCCCACGCTGGGCTGCTCTGCCCTGTCCCCTGCCCCCACAGCATCAGCCATTGCCCACAAGGCCCTGCCAGGCTCCCATTGACTGATTTTCCACTGTAGATGTTTTTATCCGAATAGAAGGTATTTTTGTACTCGGGTGGTAGTGGAGCAATGCTGGGTGAGGGCACAGCTCTCCTTGCCTGCCCCTCGTGCCCTGACAAACCCCAGGGTGCCCATGGCTGCTCTGCCACCGTGCTGTGGAAGGTGGAGGTGTGACCACTGCCTGCCTTCTCTGTTGTGTGCTAGAGGGAGCTTTAGTGGAACGGGATTTGAGGAAGCACTTGGGATAGTCCTGAGCACGGCAATCCTGTTGTATGAAAGCCAGCGGGACACACCGGTCACGTTTTTGTTAGGCTCATGTTCTGTACTTCAAAAGTTTCTATGAGATCAATGAACTTTGTTTAACAATTTTGGAAGGAACGAGTTCTGTAAAGAGCCACTAAATACAGAAGTTGGATACGACTCTGGCCTTGGGGTGTGTTTTGTCTGGAGGTGATGGAATGGGGACCCCTCTCACACTTGCCCAGTGCCTGGTGTTGGCACCCTCAGAAGTCACAACTTTGCTTTGGGATTGTGGCAAGAGCTCTCATTATCCCAGTGCCTGGGGGATAAAAAAAGAGGGCTTTAAATGGGGTTAGTCCAGCTCAGGGTGTGATCCTGCTCTATGAAATTCCTGTGCTCATCCCTGATGCAGGTTTGCTTCTGCCCCTGGGGTAGCTCAGCATCCTGCAGCGTGAGTTTCATCTTGGTTTATCATAAAATCATTGTTTCCCGGGATGGTTTGGGTTAGAAGAGACCTTAAGGATCATCTTACTCCAACCCCCTGCCATGGGCAGGGACACCTTCCACTAGACCAGGTTGCCCAAAGCCCTGTCCAGCCTGGCAGTGCCAGTGGCACCATGCCCCAGAACAGCTCTTGTTCGGAGCCAACCAACGCTGGGCAAGTCAGCAGCTTCTGACACCAGGCAGGGCTGTTTGTGTCTGATGAATTAATAAATCCATATGTTGCATATCTGTTTGAGCTTGTTTGTCAGCTAACATGTTGAGAAGGACTTTTTTTTGATGGATATCTGAACGTCTGGAGAAGCTGTGCCAGCTGCCATGGAAACCAGGATCTTCCCCTGTGGCAAAGGATGGAGCCACAAGAACCATCTGGGTGCAGCTGCACCCTGGCTGCCCTTGGCACTGCTCCAAATGCCAGATTCCATAGGGAGATGCCATGCCTGGCCAGGGACAGGCTCCATGCTCTGCAGGGCTCTCGGTGAGCAGGTGACCCTGGCTGGCTTTGTGCCTCAGTTTCCCCAAGAAGTGATTGCCCAGCCTCTGCCAGACCCTGTATTAAAGAGAAACTGGAGACATTCATGCAGGTGGGATGTGTGGGCAGGGAGATGGGGATGTGCTGGCCACTTTCACAAGGGCAGAGTCCTTGGTCCCTGTGTGGCATCAACAAGGGGACAGATATTTTGTCCTGGTTAAGAGATGCCCTGACATGGGACCACCCTGGCACTGGGTGTCCTGATGTTTCCAGGGTGGCCCCATCCCATCTCACCCCATCCCTGCAGGGACATACGGCGCTCCAGGGCGCTGCAAGACCCTGGCATTGGCCATGTCCCCTTCGGGTGACACAGTCCCTGATCAGCCCCACAGACATGGTGGGCACAGAAGGAGGATTAAAATAAAGCAATAAATTAATTCCCACCTGGACCCCCCTCCCCAGGGGCTAAGAGGCACAAACAAGGACCACGGATGGGAGGGAAGTTCTGAAACAACTTTTATTGTAGAAAAATCTTGTGCCTGTCCCAAGGGAGCAAAAGGAGCTGGAGCCACCCAGGCATAAGCCAGGGGACCCTGACTGCTCCCCCCTGCGCCAGGGTGGGTCACTCCACCTCTGGGCCAGCAGCTTGACTTTCTGATGTGGAAATAAGATAGAAACACAGGCATGAGACACCAGCTTTGCTCTGGTTTGGCACATGAATCATTCCTCACGCTCTGCTGCTGACACACACATTCCCATTTGCCACCACGAGCGATGCTTCCCCTTAGTGAGCTGGCAGGGGCATGATGTGCTGTCCCAAAATACCCACCAGCAAAGCACTACCTGCAGCTGCTGAACTCCCCCAGGGTCTGACCCCCCATATTCACCCTCCAGGCTGCAAGCAGCAACTGCTCCCTGTGAAATGCCCGGGGCTGGGCGTCACCAGCTCCCCGGAGCATGCAGAGCTGCTGCTGCCATTAAGGAAGGGCTGCGCTCACTGATATTTTCATTTCAAACCACATCCTGCTGGAGCAGAGGGATCTGGCAGAGCTCAGCCGACCTCAGCCTTGTGCTGGGCCGGGAGGGGAAGTCTGTGGCAGGCTCTCCACTGTGGAGCCCACACGGGAGAGATCTCAGGCGGGCGAGATCCCATCACAATCCTCTTCGTGATCCCACTGCAAGGACACCAAGAGGCCCCAGCACAGCCAGAGCAGAGGTCGATTTCCAGGAGGCCTCAGTCAGTGAGTGGTTTGCAAGTTTGCTCATGCTGAGTGGAGCAACCCCAAACCCACACGGGGGCATGGCTGGAGGGCACCCCTGTGGTGCCCATTTCCCCATCACAGACCAGCACTGGTGTCCCTTGGTGCCCAGCCCTTGCTGGCACCACCAGCAGGCGTCCATCACCCCCACAGCCAGGTCTGCACACCCCGGGGTGAGGAGGGGACATGGCCATCACCAAGGACGGCCACCTCCACCCTGCCCCAGCTCCTGGTAGGTTCCCAGGGCTCATCCACCGCTCAGGGCTGGGAGCCACGCCGTTTCTGCTGCCAGTCCTGCCGGAGCCGGGCCACCTCCCGGCTGTACTGCTCGTGGAGCCGGCAGAATGTGGACGGGCTCTGTGCCACGGCCGGCCCGGCGCTCGCTGTCCCGCCGTTCGACACCCGCCGGCGCGGCGGCAGCGGCGGCGGCGGCCGCGGCGCCCCCTCCTCATCGTGCCCACCGCAGCCAGAGGTGTCGGGCGGCCGCTCCGGCCCAGGCACGTTGTTCCACACCGCACAGCCGTTCTCCTTCGGCGGGACGGCGGGCAGAGCCGGCAGCCGCTCCCGGCACTGCTCCAGCCCCGGCGGCATCGGCTTCCAAGGACCGGGAGCGTCCTGGGAGCCCCCGCATCCTCCGGGCAGCCCCCGGCTCATCTCCTGCAGCTGCTTCTCCAGCTCCCGCACCACCAGCCGCATGTAGTCAAAGCTGGCTCGGGACAGCGACTTCACCCACGACTCCATGGCCGCCTGGCTCTCCGCCGCCAGCACGTAGGTGCGGGACTTGCTGCCACCAAAGCGGATGGCGAAGGCGAAGTTCTCGGCCGAATCGCAGAGCTCCACATTGCAGCCCTCCAGCACGATGACGCCCACGGGCTCCCGGCTGTCCCGCTCCTCGAAGTAGAAGAGCATGTTTCCCTTGAGCACGAACCAGCGGCGGTGATAGGCCGTGTGCCGCTCGCCGCGCTTGTAGAGGAAGCCGGAGTTGTCGGCCGGGGAGTCGCAGGTGGCGTAGAAGGCCAAGCTCCGCTCGTTCAGCTTCATGGCTCCGCGCCCTGCGGGGACAGAGGGTGCTCAGCGCTGCGCCTTGATTGCACGGAAACGAACCATCGCCTTTTTGTTCGTGCTGGCTGGCGGCAGCCCTGGCGCCCAGGAAATGGAGCTGCTGAATAAACAACGCCGGGACAGCCGGGATAAGCGCGCTCCCAGATAAGGTGCTGAGTCCCGCGGATGCCCGGTGGGCTCTGGCTGCCCAAGGCTCGCTGGGGACGGGGTTCACCCCCCCACCACCACCCCGGCTGAGTTGTTTTCCCACGGAGGAGCCCCAAGCAGGGCCTGTCCCGGTGCCTCACGTCACCTGGCACAGGTGACCTTCCCGCCGGCGCCGCGTTTTCCGCGTCGCGCCGCTCCTCCCCGCGGCGCGCAGGGAAGGTTTTGGCCGGCGCCGCGGATCTGGCTGCCGCTCCAGAGAGCCGTGGCCATAAACCCTGTCACCCGGGCAAGGCCACCGCTGCTCCTGTCCCCTAATGGCTGGTGGCCTCGCCGTGCCAGACTTTGCACTCACCTGGACTCTACCTCCGGTCTGCGGCGGCCACCAGCATCAACGACAGGCGCGTGGCCGTGGTGGCCGTGAGAGCGCTGGATCCGGGCTCGGATGGTGCGAGGGGGCTTTGGGGCACGGCTCCCGCACGGTCACCTTTGTCCTCGGCTCCCACCGGCCCGGCCCGGCCCGGCCCCGCGGGCGGAGCGCTGCTCCCGCCCGCCTCCGCCTCCGCCACCGCCCATCCCCGCGGCCGCGACCGGGAGGGAGGAGCTGGGAAAACGCTCCGGAGCTCGGCCCTGGGGCAGGGAGCTCCTGGCTTGGTCCAAAACCTGCCGCAGGTCACGGCTCCGGGCACCGGGACAACAGCGGGGAGAGCGAGGGGGGAATGCGGGAGAGGTGGGGGCACGCACTGGAGGGTGGAGAGGATATCCCTGGATGAATGTATGGGTTTACTCGGGGATGTGCACATGTGTGGGAAACCCAGGAGTTTAGTCCTGAAGGTGGCTGCACAACGTTGAATTTTTGATCACATTTTGGAGGGAAAGAATTGGGATTCTGGGAACATCTGGCAGGGAACGGGCAGAGGTTGGTGGATGAGGGGGCTAACACAAGCCCCTCAAGGAGGGCTGGTGGCAGGACATGGACTGGTCCTGTGTGGGCGGGGGATGCTGCAGGGGACCAGGCTGCAAGTCCTGGCTGCTCTCCTGACCTTCCAGCCGTATCCTCGGGCCACAGCCGCGTGTGGGGTGGTCTCAGTGCAGAGGGACAGAAGAGGCTGAGTGGGGACAAGCCTCCAGTCTGACTTCTGCTCTTGGTTGGCCTTCCAGGCTCACAGGACCACCTTGGCAGTGTTGCTGTCCTCACCATGTCCCAGTAAATACCAGCGTCAAGGATTTGCTCTCCTTATCTCCTTATCCTTATCTCCTGTCCCTTTCCTCCAGTTTCTTCATCCCCCTGCTCTGCTCCACAGCCATGTGTGCATTTTGGCAATGGAGGCACTGGCAACAATTTTACAGGTCCCCATCCCAGAAACCCTGCTGTCCCTGACCTCTGCCACAGGTTGTGGTTCACTCCCCACCCACAGATGCCTTTTTTCCCCTGCACAGCTGCTCAGGACTTTGCAAATTTCTTCTTGTGTCAGAGGTTTTCAGTTCACCGAGGGTTTTCCTTGTCACCTGCAGACTTTCACTTTCAGGCTATAAAAAGGGATTCAAACCAGCACTAAAACCATCTGGGCTTTATCTTCCCTCCTGAGCAGAGCAGCTCTGTTCAAGGTCGCTGGTGGGAAGCTCTTGGGGCTCTGCAGCACTTATCTCCCTGCCTAGCTCAGAGATGCCTTTTCACATGGCAAGATTAGAACGGGAAGGGCTGTGGGGAGAAGCAATATCTTTATTAGAACAGCTCGGGTAATTGGAAAAAGTCAACAGCACTCCCAGCTCTGCTTTCCTTTCCTGGGACTCCAAAGCCACATGTTCATCTTGCAGAAGTTGTTCCTCTTCCACAGCTGCTCTGGAAAATCATCCCAATTCCTCAAAAACACCAACAAAATTCCCCTGGGGATTTTTGCTTCCCATCGGGTCTCTCTTGGGACAGTCACGTGCTGCTGCACAAGCTCCAGGACTTCTCTTTCTGAGCAGCTCCATATTTTCCCTGTTGTCCCCCAGCGTTCCCCCAGGAGGAACCCCAGACCTCATTCCTCAGTTTCCCCATTAAGTTTTGATGGGAAAAATGGGAAAATGAACTCCCATGTTGGGCTTGCCCGACAGCAGGGGAAAAGGGAGAAGAAAAGGGTCTGGAAGGAGGTGAGGGGGTGCCAGGAGCATTTCTGGATGTGGGATGCCCTTGGCCCCCGCTTCCTGCTGCTCCCATGACCGGTGACTTGGTGTGATTACACAGCAGCGAGTGCTGGAAAGCTCAGCGAGGTGAGCGGGGGCTCTGAGTCACCCCCAGTGCCGGGAATCTCGGGGTGCTGGGGGTGCCGGGGGCTCTCGGATACCCGGCTGCGTGCGGGTCCCCGGCAGAGCCATCCCCCCCTTGGGAACCCAGATGGATCCCAAGCCGTGCCTCGGCGTTCCAGGCGAACGAGTCCCCAGTGTCACAGAACGCGGGCGTGGGGCGGGCGCGGCGCTCTGGGGGTGCGGGACCTGCCCCGCTCCGCTCCCACGCGGGGTTCCCGTCCCCCGCCGCCTCCAGGCCGGCACCGGAGCTGCCCCCGGGCAGGCGGGGAAGGGCCGGAGGCGGCGGCTGCAGCGCGGGGAAGGGCCGGGAGAGGGCGGCGGGAGCCCGGGCACGGCGGCCGGAGCGCGGCGGGGCTCGGCGGGGACAGCCAGCCCCCGTCAGTGCCTCCATCCCGCTCCATCACCGCCCTGCCCATCAACACCCCCTCCATAACCAACCCAATCAGCCCTCAATCACCACCTCCGTTACCGTCTCCCCCACACCCAACCTCGGTAAAAGCCAGGCTAAGATTTTGGGGGGGGGCGTTTTCCAGCTCGGCACAGACCCTCACAGCCAAGCATTTCCAGATGTTGTTACCCCCTCGGGGCAGGTTGGGACGGACAATTCCTCAGAGTGGGATGGAAGAGGTCACCTGAAACCCATCACATCGCACCTTGAGACGTGCGAATGAGCCGCTTAAAAACCACCCCACCCATCCTGGAAACAGAATGGGGCAGAGCAGAGCAATTAAGGAGGGAAGCGGGAAGGACGGCCGGAGGCTGGTAAAGGGTTTTACACAGCAGAAGAAAGCAGCAATGGTTAAAAGCTGAGGGCAGCGCAGAGCGGAAGGGAAGCAGCAGCGCCTGAGTGAGTGAGTGTGTGTGTGTAAGAGCATCTGCGCAGCTCCACACACACAAACAAAAAAAAAAAAAAAAAAAGCAGAAGTCGGGGGTAGTGAATTAGCAGTAGGGGACTGAGAAAATCCATACAGGAAGCAAAACAAAAGAGAAATCTCAGGCCACTGGGGCTGAGGACGCTGAGAGGGCGCTTCTGACATAGATGAAGTTGATAAAGAAAAGTGCGATCGCTGGGAGCTGGGACAGCCGCCCGCAGGAAGGGGGGCAGGCGCCCGGATCCGCCGGCCGCTCCTCCGTTCTCAGGAAAAGAGCCAGAAGGTGCAATTATGCATAAAGCAACGGCAGGAGGAATTAAAAAGCAGATTTCAAGGTAAGATTTTATCATGTCAGCTGCTCCCAGCCACTTCCTTGTGGGGTTTGGGAAAGGCTGGTTGGACGCAGAGCCACCTGGATCCCTGGCAATGCCCGAAGGGGCTGCGGGGTTATGGCTCAAATCTGATCCGGGGGGGTTGCTGAGGCTGCAGAAGGGCAGCAGGGCTCTGTCCAAACCGGCTGTGGTCCAGGGGTGGCGCAGCTCCAGCAGGGAGTTTGCATTTCGGTCTTTTCTTCGCTGGAAATGGATTGGGAATGGATGGGGTGAACAACTGAGGTGTATTTAAAGCACCACAGAGGATGGACCTTCACAGATGTTTACAAATGGCTCAGTGTGTCCCAGCCCACTCTCCAAGGGCAAATTCCTGCAGCTTCCACCTTCCCACCACCCACAAATCCATTGTGCGGTGTGTGTGAAATCCCAGCTGCCACATCCCTGGGCTCTGCCGTGACTTTTGCTTGCCCAGTGTGAGCGGCCTCTGCGTGGGGATCTGTCCCTGGCACCGCTGCCATTCCAGACAAGGCTTTGTAGGAACTCTTGGTACAATCAGTAACACGACTGGGGGATGTCAATGCGCCAGACGTGACAGTACAAACCACAGTCCAGCCCTTTACTGGAAAAAGGTGCAGTGGAAGTTTATTTTTTGCTCCATTTCCCACGGCAGAGTGGGCGGCTGTGGCTCTGCCGCGGGGCCCCTGCTCCCCTGGGATGAGATGGCACCAGGATGGCAGCGGGATGGCTGAGCCTGACCCGTGTCCACCCACACCAGTTCTCAGTCCTGCTCGGCACCAAGGGACGCTGTGACCGCTCTGTCACGGCCGAGCCCCTCGCCCACGGTGCGGGACAACTGTGGGACAACTGTCCTGATCCGCTCTGGCTGGACGTGGGCAGCAGCCCGCGCTGCCTTTCGCCACAAGATCATTTGGAAAATTATGAGAAATGGGATTTGAGACGGCATCTGGCCCACTTCTGCCACCGCACAGGTCCCTTGGGTCCCAGCCCGCGGAGCTGGGGAAGACGTGGCCGAGCAGGAACAGGAATGGGGGTGTTTGGGGGTGTTTTCCTGCCGAGCCTCCAAGAGCCCCACGCTCGGGCTCCCTCCCGACTCCCAGGGGGGCTGGGGCGGACACCCGCAAATCCAAGGAGAAAACATCCTAAAAGTCACAAAAACTAAAGACATATATATATATATATATGTAAAAAATAAAATTAAATCCACCCGGGGAGCGCGGCCGGGCTGTTTGTGCCGCTGGCTCCGCGGGCGCGGATGCGATAAGATAAAGGCAGAAGCGGGGAGGGGCGGCGCGGAGCTGCGCGGAGCCGGGCGCACCCGCGGAGCCCGACGGACGAACGAACGGACAGACAGACGCACACGCACACAGAGGGACAGTCACACGAGCGGACGGACGGACGGACGGGGCGGTCCCTCCGCTCCGCCCCCGCGTAGCCTCCGCCCCCGGCCGCGCCGCTCCGCTTTACATAACCCGTCCGGGGCCGGGGTCCGCGCCCCGCGCCTCCGCCCGGCGGAAATGCGGAGCCGCCTGCCCCGGTTTCCTGCCTGAGCCGAGCCGAGCCGAGCCGTGCCGTGCTGAGCCGTGCTGTGCTGTGCTGTGCTGAGCCGTGCGCCCCGTCCCGCCCGCCCCGTCCCGGGCGCTCCGCCGCTCCATCATGGGCGAGCGGCAGCCGGACGCCTTCTCCTGCAGGTAACCGCGACCGCGCGGCCGAACCGGGACGGGTCGGGCCGGGCTGGGCTGAACCGGGACGGGCTGGGCTGGACCGGGACGGGCGGGCGGCCCCGGGAAGCGGCCGCGGGAAAGCGAAAGTAGCGGCGGGAGGAAGCAGCGAGGCGGCCGCTCCGCCTGTGCAGCCCCCGGAGCTTCCTCGGCAGCCCCGGGCTGGATTCTCTCACTCCGGGAACTCCGGTGCCCCCGTTGCGGGGTCGTGAGTCCCTTCTTCGGACAGCAGCCCCTTCCCCCTCACCCCATTTCTGTGCCCTTTCCTCGGGCTGCCTCTTTCCAGGAGCTGCTCACCCGTGCGGACCCGTGGTCCCGTTTTCCTCGTGGGCACTCCCTGTTCCAGCGGCTCTATTCCTCTGTGAGTGCCCCCATCCTGGGGACCCCCGTCCTTCTAGCAGCACAGGACCCCAGGGCACCCCTTCTTTTAGGATCCCTCGACGTCCCCCATTTCCCAGCATCCGTATTTTGGAGATCCCAGAGCCGGGAGCACAGCATGCAGGGAGCCAGCCCTGCTCCTCTCCTCTGCCTCCCCCCGGAGCCCTGCAGCCCCTGCCGTGGGGGTGACCCCTCTGGGAGGGTGCAGCACCAGTGGGGTGATGCCCACCTGCCCCATGTTGTGGGGCCCTGTGCTGCCCGAGGGGGCCATGCCTTGCCTCTGCCCCCGTGCCCACCGTGAATGCCAAGCAGAGCTGCCACCTGGAGCCTGCCAGCAGCTCCTCTGACTCTCTGCTCCCTGCAGACTTTGTTGGCCCCGTGGCTTGGCAGGGGCTCGGAGCACGAGGCCGATGCACCCGCGGTCAGCATCCCCGCAGCCTTCCCATGCCCTGCCAGCGTGCCCAGGCCTGCCTGTGCCAAACCCCCCCATCAGGGTCACCCACGGAGAGCCTGGAGCCGCTGGCTCACGGCAGTGACACGGTCATTGCAGCCCGGGCTGGGATTTACTGTCAAGGAAACCAGGATGAGTTGTCGAGCTGCGATTTCGATATTCTTGTAAATTGATTCAAGATGTGATGGAGTTGTGGGCTGGTGGCCTAGGGACTCCGTGGGGCTGCAGCCAGAGGAAGAGGTGGCCTGTGAGGGGACCTGGCACTGCCATCTCCTGCATGTCCTTGCTGCACTTGGATTTGCTGGCAGGATTGGTGTTTAAAGGCCTATGGAATTAGTGGCAGGTTTCACTTTGACTTGTTTGGGACTAGAACAATGCTTTGGATCTCTTTTTAACTTTTTTGGGGGGGCAGGAGAGACTCATCCCTGTGCATTTTCCCCTCCCCAAAGCTTCTTCTATTTTCTCATAACTTTTACGTATTTATTGCCTCTGGTAAGGTCTGGTTTGGTTTCACCAGAGCCCACAGGGCTGCAGGTCTGCCAGCACCCCGTGCTGTGCTGGTGAGGCTGGGGTGCGAGTGCCAGTGGCTTTTGAGGGATCTTCCATCCTCTGCCAGAGCAAATCCTCCCCACCCACACACCCATGGGACTGATGGGCACCGCGGAGGTGTCGTGACAAATCCCAGTGGGTGACACAAAGTGAAAGTGCAAGCGCTCATCGCTGCTGGGGTTTGTGGTGCTGCCGCAGCTCGCCGAGGAGAAAGGGCCAAATCCAGCAGTCCCTGGGGGGCTGCTGTGGCCAGCCAGGCTGGTTGGGAGCTCAGCTGCTCCCTGCTGTCCCCAGGGACCCCCGGGCAGCTGCTCCCCCAGGAGCACTCCCTGCACCCGGGTTCTCCCACGCCTACACCGCAGCAATTCATTTCATGCAACAAAACAAGCCCTGTCGAAAGAGGCCACCCCGCTGCCGGGCTTTTCCCCGCAGGCAGTGGGTGTAGGAGAGTGTGATGGTGTAAACCAGGCTGCAAGGTGCCAGACACCACGATATGGAGGCAGGCTCAGGGTTTTTTGGGGAGCTGGGCTGGCCACAGCTGTATGTGCTGGTGAGTTGCTGTGGGTCGAGCCAGAGAGGAGCTTGGATTTGACCTGAGAGTTTGGATTGTCTCCATCGTGTCTGTCCTGTTGGAGTGGTCAGGGAAAGCCAATCAGGTGAACTTCCCTCGGATTTGAAGTGCTGTAACATCACCCACATCCCCAGAGGTCTGTGGTGCTGCTCAGTCCACAGAGGGCTGTAAATTAAGGCCAGTTTGGGTCTTTAATATAGAAAGTTGTGTAGTGCCAGGAGGTGAAATGAGGGGTGTGTGTATGTCCTATGACAAAGGGGGAGAAGGAGGGCAAAATCTGCCTCCCCACACTGGCTTTTAAACTGATTTCCTATAGCCTGTATGGATGTGTGGAATTGGGGGATCCCTCTGTCCTACTCCTTTCTTGCTTTTTAACTTGCTGGTTTGGTTCAGCCAAAAGAGAGAGAGAGGGAAATTCCTGGGACCCTGTGGGATTCTCCAGCTTGTGTGGAAACAGCTAGAGGGTCACAGGGAGTGATGGTGCTGTGCCATCACCCTCTGTGAGACCCAGAGAACCCTCACCATCACAGGGAGCTGCTCCAGAGGAAAGAGGAGGACAATGCTGGGCAGTTTCTGCTGTGGATTGTGCTGGCACTGGCTTTGGCTGTTTTATAGTGATGCTGTGAATATGTGGGTGTATCCCACACCCCAAGGCTGCTGCCAGACCCTTTCCCCACCTCTCCCCCTTCACCAACCCCTCCTCCCTTCCTGGATGGCAGCATCTCCATGCCCACCCCCAAATGGCTGCAGCACCCTGCTTGTCCCCCTCAATCCAGGGGTGCATCCAGATGTTCTTCCAGCATCTGCCATCTCTGGGGATTGGGATGCGGAGTGGGGCTGCACCATCCCCATCCTGGGAGGAGGCTCTGCATCACCCAGCCCTTGCAAGCTGGATCCCCCAGGGACCCGCATCCCCCTGAGCCCCCTTCCAGGGAGCTGCATCCCCCTGAGCCCCCTTCCAGGGAGCTGCATCCCCCTGAGCCCCCTTCCAGGGAGCTGCATCCCCCCAAGCTCGCTGTGCCAGATGCAGTTCCATTGAAAAGTGCCGTTCATTGTAACCTGGCCTTTTATAGCTGCCTTGGAGCGGCTGCGGGGCCATGCCAAGAAAGGCTGCAGCCGGCTCAGAATAGCTCTTTTCATGGAGGACATCCTGGGAAGGAACAATGTTCCCGCTCTTGGGATTGTGGGAACTTTGTATTTCTGCCACTCAGGAAGTGGGGAGCTGCAGGGCTGGCCAGGGCGTCTCCCAGCCCCTCGCTTTGCCCTCTCCTGAAAATAGTCCTTGGGATGAGTTTTGAGTATTCCTGTGCTTATAAAGGGAGCTGAAAATGCCTCAGGATGCTTCTCCTCCAGTTGGGAACAGTTATTTCTGGGAGAGCATCAATCACATTTCCTATTCACGTCACTGTTGTGCATTTTCCTGCCGTGGAACTGGTGGCGAGTGGGGCCGGTTTCATTTTCGGGTGCTGCTGCACATGCAGAGTGTGTGAGCAGGGCTGGGCACAGGGCACGTGGGCTCTGCCCCCTCACACTTCCCCTCAAGGCTGGATTTGCGGTGCTGAGTGCTGGAGGGTGACCTCCACACCCCTGGGTGGCTGTTCCGTGGTGGGAAGGTGGCGAGCTGGATCTGTGGCGAGTCCAGCTGGCTCTGAGTGCTCATCCTCCGGGAGCGGTGGCAGGATTGCAGCGCTGGCTCCCAGCACTGCCCTGGCACTGCTTGGTGCTGCCAGCTCCTCTGGCTGCAATCAAACAACAAATGCATTTACTGGGACAAATAACCCATTGCCGGATCCAGGCGCGGGTTCCCGTCCCGCTCGGTGCTGGCACCGCTGCAGCAGCGCTCAGGTTGGGCAAGAGTTTAAGGGAAGCTGCTGGGGGTGGCTGGGCTGCAGGGCTGGATCCTGCACAAGCCCCAGCTCGCTGTCCCAGCCCGCATCAAAGCCACCACGGCCGGTCTGTCCTGTCCTGCTCTTCCTCGAGTTCCTGGCCCAGCACCCCAAAGCAATCCCAGCACCCCAAATCAACCTCAGCAGCCACAAACAGCCCCGAGGTGGGGTGGGTTTGGTGACATGCAGCTCTTCCAGCAGTCAGCAGGGGATGGAAGCCCCCCAGTCCCAACTAGTCCAGGTGTGTCCAAGGATGGGCTGGATTCTCCACTCAGAGCAAATGGAAGCGATCAGAAGTCCTTTGTCCGACCTGCAGGATGGCCAGGAGCTCCTCACGGGAACACATGAGGATTAAAATGTAAATTCTGGCTGCTGGATTCCAGCTTTGTGGAGCACAGCGGGCTGGAGCAGGGGGAAGCTCACCCAGCAGCAGGAACTTGCATCCCTGTGGATGTCGCTACAGAAACCTGGGGCTGGGCAGAGGAGCGGGAGGCTGCCGTGGTAACTCCTGCATGGATTCACCCGGGATAGCTCCTTCCATGTGGGAAGCGTGCCAGGCAGAAGCAGTGAGGTCGGCATCGTGCCAGTGCTGGGAGGAGGAAGCGCTGGGGAGCGTTTCCCATCGTCGGCTTGGAAAAGCGCGTTGCTACTGGAGACGGCCTTCGGCTGTTTCCCACCGCGTGGCACAGACGAAGCCCGGCTTTTCCCGCGCCACAAACCTCTCCCGAAGCTGGTGCGAAGCGAGCCTGAAATCTTGGAAGGCGAATCCCCTACCCTGGGAATCTCCCACCTGCCCGAGGAGCCGTTCTCATGATGAGCGCCCCGCTTCCCTCCGCGTTTCGCGGGAGCATCCCGCTGAGCGTGCCGGCGGCGTGGGTGGTGCGGCGGCGATTCCCGGGTGCCGGGAGGAAGCGGGAGCGCGGCGGGGGATGCTGAGTCACCGGCAGGCTGGCGGCGCCGATAGACGGGGCCCTGCCGGGGGATTCGGCCGGGCTGCGGCGGGCGCATGCCCCGCACTGCCAGCACGCCGGACGGCCCCGAGCTTTGGGCGGCTCTTCTGAGAAGCCGGGCCCGGCGAGGCTGGCGGAGGGCAGATAACATCTCCCCTCGCCTGCAACCTTCGCGGGACGTGCTCGGCAGGGCAGCGGGTGGGCAGAGATAGAGCTCCGCTTCCCGGCGTTATCGCCGCCCCGGCTGCAAACACCATCCCCTGTGCCCGCACGTTCCTCATCGCCCGCTCACTTCCTCCTGGCCCCTCAGGGTTTTTGTTTCGTCTTTTTTTTTTTTTTTTTTTTTTAATTATTTTTCCTCCCCATGACAAATCCGCTTTTCCTCCCCTCGCAGCAGCCGGGGTGCTGCTGCTGGAGTTTCGGGCAGGCAGCAGTGCCTGTGCCGGCGCGGCAGGATCCGGGTGGGTTGGCCGATGTTTCCTTCCTGAGCGGAGTGCACGGCCCCGATAAGTGCCCCGGGCGAGCACGAGGTTCTCTGGTGAGCAGCGGGGCCGGCCCTGGGGAGCACCACTGCCGGCTCAGCCGGGCACGCCGGGCCGGCTGCACGCCAGCCACGGTGCTGCCAGATTGGCCTCGCTGCGAAATCTGCTGGGGGCAGAGATACGGTGTGGTTTGCCAGAGCCCGGCAGCTCCGCGGTGCCGCAGGCAGCCGAGCATCCCCTCAGGAACGCGCGTTCACCCCGGGCAGTGCCGGCAGCGCGGCCGCCTCTTCTCAGGCTGCTGGGGCCGGGAGGATCTGGCAGCGAGGCAGCTCCATCCCTGGATTTCTGCAGCTTTTCATGTCGCTTCCTCCCCTCCCGCCCCCGTTCCAGTTTTATCAACTCCGTTGAAATCGGTCCCTGGAGGGGAACCCATCGGCGCTGCGGAGCCTTGGCAGGAGCCGAGCGGATGTGGCCGGGCCAGGCGTCCCCGCGGGCGGCGGGCAGCTGCAGGCAGCTGTGCTGGCAGGAAGCCGCGCAGACGCCCCGAGCCGGGACCTGCCCGCTCCCACCGCGCAGGTGGGGAAACTGAGGCACGGCCCAGCCAGGTGGGGATGGGTGTGTAAAGAGGCTGGGGGGCTCGGGGTCCCGCATGGCCACTGCTGGTGGCCACAGCAGTTGGTCACAGGGCCACACTTCTCGCTGGGAAGCGGCTGTCTCCTGGCCATTTCCAATGAATCCATGGGAATGAGGCAGCTTGGAGTGGGACCCAGTCGCCCACAGCGTTCCCCTTGAGGATTCACATTCTGAGTGGGGTATGCCCACTCCAGCCAGGGGTGGGGGACACATGGGGACCCTGGGGCTGCCCTCACCAGCCGTGTGCTCTGTCTTGCAGCGCGGCCGCCTCGCTGGAGCCTCGGCAATGAATGGGCACTCGCTGCCAGCCGGCACGCCAGCGCATCCCCGGGGCTGGCATGAGTTCTGCGAGCTGCACGCCATCAGCACCGCCAAGGAGCTGGCGCGGCACTACCTGCGCTTCGCCACCGAGCACCCGCACCATGACCTGCTGGCCGCCGAGAACTTCTCGGTGCAGTTCACCGACCTCTTCCAGCAGTACTTCTGCCACGAGGTGAAGGAGGGCATCGCCATGAACCAGCTCCGCATCCTGCCCGCCGGCCCGGCGCGGGATTACCGGGACACGCACCGGCGCCACACCGACGCTTCCCTGGGCACGGTGGCCACCAAAGCCGAGGCGGAGCCCGGTGCCCGCCCCGAGCAGCCCATCCGAGCGCCCGAGGCTGCTCCCTCCGGGCTGCGCAAGTCCTGGAGCTCGGAGGAGCTGGCGGGGCCGGCTCGGAGGCCCTTCTCGCTCAGCCAGCTGCGCAGGAGCTGGCGCAGCCTCTTCCGACGCCGCTCCTCGGACGCGCTGCCCGGGGATGGCGATGGGGAGGCGGCGGAGGCGGCTCTCAAGCCGGGACTGGGGAAGCGCATCCTGCCCTGGGGGCTGTCGCGGGAGCAGCCCCCCGAGGTGCGCAAGGAGGGGCTGCTCAAGTACGGGCTGCTGGATGAGAATTCCCTGGACAGCGGGACGCGCTGGCAGCGCTGCCGCCTGGTGCTGCGGCGAGCGGGGCCGCCCGACGCCGAGGAATTTGTGCTGGAGCTCTTCGACCCGCCCAAGGTAAGGACCTGCCGCCTCTTGCCTCTTCCAGCCAGTCTTGCTGAGGGTCCCGCGGCTGGGAATGATGCCTGGATGCCAGAGCATCCCACAGGAAGGAGTAGGGCCACAGTGCACCCAGCACCACAAGGGTTTCTCACCACGAGGGGCCCCGATGGGTTTGCTCTGCCACTGCTCTCCCTCTGCTGCAGCCACACGAGGCTGGGCCTTGTTTGTTTAATGGCTCTGAGAAGAGACAAAGCCACACCTGTGGTTCTTGTCTTAGGAGTGAGAGATGCTGAGACCAAGGTGTGCTAATTGCTGCAGCCGGTCAATGTGTCATTGCATTTCTCCCTGCTGGGAATCCAGAACTGGGTTTTCCAGCTGGAAGCACAGTGCCTGCCTTCTGAGCTGAGGATGGAGGCTGGTGGCCTCCATCCCGCTCATCCCAGCCTCATTCCACCAAGGTGTGGGGCAACCCCGTCTGATGAACCCCAAATTCACCCTGTCCCCTGTGCTGTGCCTTTAGCAGCCTGAGCATCTGCTTGCCTGGGCAAGCTGGGAGAGGAAAAGGGAAAATAGGAATTGGGCTCTGTGCCTTTCTCTGCTCCCAGTGGGACCCATAGTTTTACTTTTTGTGAGGAGTTTTGTGACTGGAAGTTCAGCTCTCAGCTGCTGCAGGGAGCTCCTGTGGTGCTGAGACGTGGCTGGAGTGGAGATGATGCAGGATGTGAGGGAGTGGGGAGTGATGTGGGGGGAGTTGGGGTGTTTAATCTGTAAAAAGATGGTTCCTCCACATGGCGGGACTTACACAGGCGTGATGGGATGAATTTTCTCTCTCTCTCTCTCTCCTCTTTTTTTTTTGTTCTCATTTAACTTTGATGACAAACTTGTGCTTTGGAAGGAGGAAACCTCCGGTAGAGCTGGAGCCTTGTCCCTGCCTTCAGGGCAGCAGGGTCAGGGAGCAGCTGGCTGAATTCCTGCTATTTCCGTCAAACAACTCCAATATTAAATATTTGAAAAAAGAAACAACATCAAAATTGTAACATCTGAAAGTAAAAGCTGCTTTTGCTCCGTCATGTCAAGGGTTGCAGTTGTTTGTCCCCGTGGGAGTGTGTGTCCCCATCCCGGGGCACAGGGAGGTCAGAGGCACTCTGGGGCACTTGGAGGGTGCTCCAGCAGCTGGATAGCACTGCCTTTTTTCTCTCCCTCATCCTTTTTCTCCCTTTTCCCCATTTTTTAAAATCCCTTATTATTTTTTTAAATCTCTTTTACTTTTTTCTTCCCCCCTTTTTTTTATTCCTTTTTCTTTTTTCACTTCCCCTTTTCTTTTTTCAATTCCCTCACACTTTTTTTTTTTTTACTACCCCCATCTTCTTCTCCCTATCCCCCTTATATTTTTTTCCTTTCCTCCCTTTTTCTTTCTTTGTTTCCCTCCCCCTTGGGAAGCAAGCCCAGCACATTCTTCCTCTCCCCACATTCCCTGCCCAGCTTTGACCCAGGGGTGGGAGACACTTCAAACAAGACACTGACCACGTTCCCCCAGTGCTCTGAGCATTATTCCTTGCAGTCTCCATGGCATGGAGATTTCCTGCTGCTCCACATCCCCACGAGGCTGGAGACCCCAGAGCCTGGAGCAGGGGGTTTCTCAGCCAGGCCTGCGGAAGTGGGGGATGTTCCTTGCTGGATTTTGCAAGTCTCTGGATTAAATTGCTTCCTGTGCAAATATTCTCAGGGCGGCTCCTTCCTTTCCAATTCCCTGGGCCAGGGCCAGCTCCCTTCTCCTTTACAGCACAATCAATCCTGACCCTTTCCCAGTAACTGCGGTTGGATTCCGGGGGCGGTGGAAAATCCCCCACGGTGCTGGTGGCTCCCACTCCCCAAACCCAGCACGGGGCAAACCACGGAGCAGTGAGAACAGAACAGTTTGTTGGGGGGTTATTTTCCTTTAAAATAACTAAAAAACACTCAACAAACCCCTGGGAATGGCTGTGTGGAACCCCTTCCTTGCCATCCTCCTGCCCCGGGATGCTCCCAGGGTTTTTCCACTGCCTTTTCCCCATCTCATGGGTCTGTTCCTGATTTGTGGATGCTGTTGATCACCATAGAAAATTGATGGTTTTAAATAAGCAACTGTAAAATCTGTTCTTGGGATTTTTCAACCCCAAATGATCTCTGAACTGTGAGGTTGGTTACCCTCACAGTCTGCCTGGAAACAGCCTTCCCCCTTCCTTCTCTTCCTTCCCCTTCCTTCTCTTCCCTCCCCCTTCCTTCTCTTCCTTCCCCCTTCCTTCTCTTCCTTCCCCCTTCCTCCTCCTTCCCCCTTTCACCCTGTAATAATAGGATGCAATTGAAATTTCATCTCAGCCTCAGGGCTTTGCAGCATCTAGCCAAACCCCCAAATATCCATCCCCTTGGAATGACCTTGGGAAAGGCAGGTGTGTGGAGAGAGGAGGGGGGTCCTGCTGCCTTTGGCAGCTTTTATCTCCTTATCCCCCCCTTTCTCCCGGTGCTCCAATGGGGCCTCTGAGCTTAATCCCATAACGTGCCTGGCATCAAAGGGAGTGGGGGCTTTGAAGAGCCCTGATCCCATTTACTGCTTGGGTGGCTGTGCTGGGTGAAGGGGTCAGGGAGCTGCGCTCAAGAATGTGGCAGCACCTGTGGCACTGCCTGGAGTGGGCATCCCCTGCCCCAGGCGTGTGCCAGAAGAGATGAGGATTTTGGGATTTGGATTTGGATTTGGGAGGATTTTGGGAGAGGGAGCAGCTCCCCTTCCCGTGCTCACAGCCACAGCTGGCTTGGTTTGGGCATCGCTCCCTCCTCCCTCAAGCACTGGAAAAATGATGCTGCCAAGGAGGGATTTGGGGATGATGGGATCTCTCCTGAGAGAGGGTCCCTGCCTGGCTGCAGGGCACGGGACTGAGGGGCAGTCCCACCCTGGGGACATTCCAGAGGCCAGAGTGAGGTGACGATGCTGTGTGGAAGAGGAGCTGGAATAGAGGGATATTGGGATACCTCTAGTGCTTGTATATATGGCTATATATAATATAATATAATATAATATAATATAATATAATATAATATAATATAATATATAAGGTTATATATATTTTTAAGGCTATATATATTTTTATTATATATATATATGTACATACATGCACACACACACACACACACACACACATTTTTTCATTTTTTACATATATGTGCCACAGGAAAACCTGGGCATGGTCCTGGATTTGCACCCATGTGGATTCTCTGATGTCTGCTATGAGGGCAATGCTCACCAATCCTCCCTGATTTCCTTGGAGGCATTAAGGGTTTTCTCCTCTCCCACACCATTTAATCCCATACAACCTTTAGCACTGGGCACCTCTGAGATCTTTCCACCTTCATAAATTTCAACCAAAGCTGGGAAACCCAGGTTTGTCAGCTTTGGGGCTGCCCCGTTCCTCAGCTGAGCCCCAACCCCAAATCCCTCTTCTATGGCCAAATCCCAAACTCCATGAAAGCCGTGACTCGCAGCGGAAATGTCCCGAGCCGTTTCTGTTGACCAGATGTTTTTATAGGAAGGGGAAGGGAAATGGGATTTGCATTTGTGCTGCTTTCTTTATAGCATTTTAATGAAATCCAGGGCGTCCCACAAATTGATGGCACGCCGGGACTGGCCTGGAGACTCCTTCCGGAGAGAGCGCTTGGAGCCTCTGCCCCAGCTCAAACATCTTTGCTGAAGCCACGGGAGGAGCAGTATTTCTGTCTCTGCTCAGTGTGAGGCTGCTTTGACTTCCTTTTTTTTTTTTTTTCTTTTTTTTCTTTTTTTCTCTTTTTTTTTTTTTTTCAATTTTTTTTTTTCTGTTTTTACACCTTTCACCTGAATCTGGTTTCTGAGAACTGTCACCTTCCTGAGCCAGCAGGTTCCTGTCCCCGATTTTTGGTGCTTGGGGCTGTGAGTGGCAGCTGGTCAGGTATGGGATGGGGAACATCCCAGTGTTTTGGTCCCCATTCCCTATCCCTGCTCCTCCTGGAGCTGCTCAAACATGGCCTCAGTGACTCGGCCAAGGAAGGGCAGTGGTGGAGGGGGAGTTTTCCCCCCTTTTTCACCTTGAGAAGAATTTTCCCAGTGATGGGAAGCACCTCAGTGTCCCATCATCCCATCCCTGCTCCAGGAAAGGGCAGGTTTGTGTCAATCTGGATCCCCAAGGGACCACATCCCTCTCCTGGCATCCTTTTCCTGGCATTCCTGGGGACTTCATCCCTCTCTTGTTATCTTTTTCCTGGCATCTCCATGGGCTGCATCCCATTCATGACATTCTTCTGGCATTCCCAGGGACTGCATCCCTCTCTTGGCATCTCCATGGGCTGTATCCTGTCCTGATGCAGCTGAAGATGTCCCTGCTCACTGCAGGAGGTTGGGCTCGTTGATTTTTCAAGATCCTTTCCAACCCAAACTATTCTGTTCTTCTATGATCCCTCTCCAAACATCCTGCTCCCAGCATCCCTCTCCTGGCATTCCCAGGGACTGCATCCCTTTTTCGGCATTTCCAGGGGCTGCATCCTGATCTGGTTGGTGTCCCTGCTTATTGCAGAGGGGTTGGACTGGGTGGCCTTTGAAAATCCCTTCCAACCCATTTTATTCTGTGATTCTGAGATCCTGCTCCCAGCAGCATCCTCAAGGATCGCATCCCTCGCCTGGCAACCCCGAAAACATCTGTGATGACCCTGGAGGGGTTTGGGTGTCCTTCAAATCCCTTGGGAGAGGCAAAACCTGCCCTGAAGACACCTGGAGCTGCCCCAAAACCCTCGGGCAGCCTCTCCCCGGGGCAGGGCAGGCGCATCCTCTCTGTTCTTCGAAGGCACCGGGGCTGGGCGGCCTCAGGGCTTTGTGAGATTTTGGTGGTGACTTTTGCTCTCTTCCCCCTCCCCCCAGCTCTGTTTTTGGGTACCGAGGGGGGGTGGGAAGGAGGGCGAGGAGACAAAGGTTATTTGTCATTTATTAACCACAACTTTTTCCATCCTTGGTCATGCACGGAAAAAACACTTTTAGCAGCGTAACCACAGCCCCGGCGTTAATTGCTGAAGAGCAGAGTTTCTTATTTTGGAAACTGTTGCTGGGATGGGGCTTGCCAGGGCCTGGGTGTGAGGGGAAGGGTTCAGGATGGACCCCAATATCTGCCTCATTGAACTCTGGGGTTTGGGGCTCGGGAGGATTCCATCCTTTCAACCCCATCCTTTGAAATCTGCCCTTCCTGGGGCTGTTGTCCTCCTGCCCCTGCTTATCAGAGTGTCACTCACAGGGATGCTGCAGGGCTGCTCGGGGTGGAAAGCACCACGTGCCAGCTGAGAAGTGGGCAAAAAATGGAGATATTGGGCAAACCACAGGAAAAAGGACTGAGAAAGCACTCAGGGAATGCATTGCTCGAGAAGAGCTGTGGGTGCTGCTGGGTGCTGGGTCCCCACAGCTGATGTGAAATGCCCTAGTGGGGTTTTTTTTGGGTGGTTGTCTCTCTTTTTTTCCCCCTTTTTCTTCTTTGTTTTTTTTTTTCTCTCTCTCTCTCTCTCTCTCTCTCTTTTCACGGCCCAGGATGTGGTTGTTTCGAGGCTGAGAGCTGCTTCTTTCAAAGGTAAATATTTATGAGAGCCTGTGCAGGCAGCACAGGGTCTGGAAGGATTCAAGGATTCATCCCAGCCCCGCTGGGGGCTCGGCTGGGGTGGACCCTGCTCCTTCCCACCAGGCAGATCCCAGCTCCAGTGTCTGTGATGGGCACTGTGATGTTCAGTGTCATTTGGGGATTGTGTTAAAAACGAGCATTTTGGGCAAACTCACTCCGTCCAACCCCAGGCAAGGGGCAGGAATGAAAATACCCATCCAGTGGGATTGAATGCTCCCACTTGGGTTTTTGAACCTTTTCCATCATCCTGGGTGATGCAAAACCTTGGGAAAATCCCAGGACACCCCAGGGCTTGTGGGGAGCCTGCAGAATCTTTGCTGGACCCCCTCATTCCTCTGGGGCTGAGGTTTGGGGTGACTCAGTCCTGGCTGCAGCATCTCCCACTTGCACGCAGACACCTTGTTTACTTTCCATGCTCGTTATTTATTCCAGGAAATTATTAAAGCAGCCCACGCTGGAACCGAATCTGGCATAAAATAAATTAAAAAAAAAAAAATCAAGTGTCTGGCAAAAGCTGTTTACAGATCTTGTTTATAGCCCCCATCACCCTCAGCCCTGCTGTGAGCTGCTGGGCTCGCTGGTGTTGGGGGGCTTTGCAGGGTTTTGGAGAGATTTGCAGTGTTTTGGGGAGCTTTGTATGGTTTTTGGGGTTTTGCAGGGTTTTGGAGAGATTTGCAGTGTTTTGGGGAGCTTTGTATGGTTTTTGGGGTTTTGCAGGGTTTTGGAGAGATTTGCAGGGTTTTGGGGAGCTTTGTAGGGTTTTTGGGGTGCTTTGCAGGGATTTGGGAGGCGTTGCAGGGTTTTGGGGAGCTTTGCAGAGGTTTGGGGGTTTTGCGGATGTTTTGCAGAGGTTTGGGGGATTTGGGAACGTTGTCTTATTCATGCAAAGCAGGGAGGGTGATCAAAGAACAGAGGAGCCACCAGCTGCAGGGATGGGTGGGGATTCCTGGACCCCTCCAAACCCCACCCGCAGCCTCACCCCGCGGTTCTTGGGGTTCTGTTTTGCAGCACCCCGGGCGAATCCAGCGGGAGATCGGGGCTCAGGGGCCGGCGGGGTCGGGGCTGTGCTTTCTCCCGTCGCCGTTCGCCGGCGCTCGCAGCCGCCCGGCGGGAACAGAGGGATCTTTGTGGCGGCGCCGGCACAACGGTGTCCCTTGTCACCGCTGGGCACGGGCCCCTCGGGGACAGCTCTGTCCCCTGCCCCGGCCCGCGGGATGCTCCGAGACACCGTGTCCCGGGAGCTCCTTTGTGTGGCGGGTGCTGGAGGGGCTTTGGGGTGGGCACAGAGGGGTTTTTGGGAGGTGATGACCCGAACCTCAGGGGTGGGGGATGTTGAGCTCGCACAGCAGCGGGAATCACCTCCCATGTTCCTGTTTGATAGTCGGGGAACCTCCAGGCTCCAGTTCCTCAAAGCCAGGACAGAGCCCAGGATGGTGCTTGCTGCTGTCAGGAGGTTTCTAAACGAGCAGTCTGCACCTGCAGAGAGGCAGGAGTGTTTTGGGAATGTCACCCTGAGCTAGGGGGTCCCTGCAGCAGGCACAGAACGGCCAAATCAATGGGATTCCAGTCCCTGTCCCAAAAACCAGCATTGGCAGGGGCTGTCCAGGGTGGACCTCTCCCCTTGGGATGAGCTGTGATGCAAACACCTGAGGAAGAGCACTGGGATTAACTGTGCTCTCAGCTCCCCCAGAGCACTGGGATTGGCTGCTGGAGAGAGGGATTAGTCAGCTGCAGATCCCTGAGGATGAAAAACTGGAGTGGTGGTGGTGCAGATCCCTGAGGATGAACACCAGGATTGGCCGTGGTGCAAACCCTGAGGACACATTTTGGGATTATCTGTGGTGCAGAAGTCCTCAAGAATGAGCCTTGGGTTTAACTCCCAAGGGAAACCACCTGTGGGATTTCCTGCCACACAAAATGCCCGAGGATGAAGGCTGGGATTACCCTTGGTGCAAACTCCTGAGGACGATGGCTGCTCCAGCAGGAACTTTGGACTCTCCAGCAGAACCCTTGACCCCTGCAGGGCCCCGCTGCCTCTCCCTGCCCTGCCCTGGCACCAGGGGATGTTTTCCACCCAGTTCACTCAGCATTGCCTGGAAAAGAGCTGTGTGTACCCACGCTCCTGGAAAACTTCACAGCTTCCCCCAGGGCTGCAGGCACAGGATATGGTTTTGTGTCCATCCAGCATGGCCAGGCCTGGCCCTGCAGCTTGGCTGAGGTTTGTCCCTTGCGTAAGGGCCACAGTGATTTACAAGAAGTGACAAATCTCACCCGTATCCGTTGGGGACCTTGCACAAGGGCTCAGGCACTTCCCCACCTCCCGTGGGTGACTCAGAGTGGAAGCGAGAGCCGGTGTGGGGAAACCCCTGGGGCGTGGAGGGGCCGGGGGCAGCTCCTGCTGCTCTCGAAGGATTTGCTCTGCATGAACTTGGGCTGATGGCCCAGCCACTGCCACCATCACCGTGACAATGCTATCATCACCCTGCCATTGCCGTCATCATTGTGCCACCGTCGTCATCGTGCCACTGTTATCATCACTCTGCCACTGTCACCGTGACACTGCTGCCATTGCTGTTGTCATCGCTGTGCCACCACTGCCAGACCACCACCCTCATCACTGCACTGCTGCCATCATCACCAGGCCACTGCCACCGCTGTCATCATCACGCCACTCTTGTTCTTGGAGAGCCACCTTCCCCCTCGCCTGAGTGGGAAAAGCTCCCCCAGGACCCTCAGTGTCCCCTGGGCACCCAGGCAGGACGTGCTCCTTGTGGCAGCAGCTCACAGCTTCGTGGGGAGAGCGTTCCTGGCACAGGTGGGCGAGCTGGGAGGAGCTTTGCTGTGAAAAACACCATCAATCCCAAATATCCTTGCTGGAGATCCAGTGGGGTGAATCTCCATGTGGAAGCTGATGTAGGGCTTGGGGCTGAGCTGGAGCAACACCCTGTAACATCCTAAACATTCCTGAGCATCCTGAGCACACGGAGCCAGGCAGCAGCGGGCTTTACCCATCCCTGCAGCGCTGCTGGGGCACCTCTTGCCGAGAAGGAGCCCGTGGGTGAACCCTCGGTGTGTTGAGTGTGCACTTTTGCTTACTGAGAACTCCCTTTCCCGGTAGCGGCTGCATCGAGCCGGGCATCTTGCGGTCAGGTGCGGCGCCCCGGCAGCGGGGGCACCGTGCCTGCGGTAGGCACTTCCCCGAAGCCAGCCTGCTTTTTCGGGCACCGTATCTCTGTGCTGCATCATTTCCTTCTCCCTTCACGTTCCAGCTGCGCTCTCCACGCCGAGAGACGCGCGGGGGGCTTCGCCGAACTCCCTTTTCCTGGAATTTCCCCGTTTCCTGAGAAGCCGACCCCAAGCGCTGTGGTTGGGATGTTGATAAAACCCTCTCAGGGTCATGCTGGACGTCACAGCTCCCTGTGTGGGAAAGTGGCCAGGATGAGAGATTTCCTTTCACCTTCTCCACACACAGGACTTTGCACGGGGCACGGTTACGTTCCAAAGGTGGCAGAAAAATCGAATTCCTTCGGGATAAAGCCGCGGCGCCCCACGGCAGCCCCGGTGGCCGTGATTGCAGCACAGCACAGCTGCAATCACTGTCACCAGCGGGCCCGGGGCTGCCGGAGCCACCGCGGTGTCACCAGCCCTGTGCATGACGCCGTACACCAGCGACTTCTAAGAACTTTCTTCTCGGTGCAGCTCGGAGCTGATAAGGGCTGATCCCTCTCGCGCTGCGTTTCCGGCCCCAGAGAACACCGAGTGCTCGAGGGAGGGAGGAGGGGGGATGGGAAAAAAAAAAGCAAAAAAAAAAAAAAAGCAAAGCTAAAGATGATGTGGTTGGGTGACCGAGGAAGTGTCCGGTGGGGACATTCTGAGTGTCATACAGGTGGGTGGGGTGGGTTTGCTGTGAGCTTCACGAGCTGGGGGCAGAATTTGGGCAGCTTGGTTGGCAGTTGTGGGGTGAAGTGCCACAGCCCAGGGTGTAGGGACGCTGTCACTGTGTAGGGACAGTGTGAGTGAAGAGGGACACTGGAACCAGCATCCCGTGGGATGATAAAGCCACTTTGTGAATCACAGCCAGCCCAAATGTTGTTCAGCAAGCCTGGCACAGGGGGATGAGGGGGTCTGGCATGTGGGTGTGGGATGCACAGGATGGCTCTGGCTGTGGGGCTGAGCACAGAGCCTTGGCTCCATCACCCAGCACCATTGGGTGATTTTTTGCCCAATTCAGGGAATTTTTGCCCCCCTGGCACCCCGGATCCTGTGCCACGTGCCGCAGCCTCCTGAGGAACCGAAAGCTGCCGCAGGGATATTTTAGCCTTTGTGGAAGTGTTTGCTCAGCATTTTGTCACGTGCCTGTGTCAGTGCCAAAGCCACCAGGGAGCTCTTGGCAGGCCACTGACCCTCACAGCCACGAGCAGGATGTTCCCTGCCTGCACCCCAATTTCCTCATCGGTGCCACATCCCTGGAGCGTGCTGCCATGCTGGGAACCCCCTTCTTCCCCTCTCCTCCTGCAGGGTCCTTGGGACCCCTGAGATGGGTCTGGATGTCACTCAGCCCCCCTGGGGTGCCCCAACAGTGACTGAGCAGTGTTGTGGGGGGTATTTCCTTGCCACAGAGGGGTATTTCCTCACCACACAGGGTATTTCCTTGCTGCTGGGGCATTTCCCTTTCCCTGGGGTTTTTTCTTTGCTGGCTGCTGTGCGTCAGGTGGCTCCTGGACTGGGTAGAGCAGTGTGGTGTGGGGCAGTGTTTTGGGGTCTGGAGCAGTATTTTGGGGTGTGGGGGAATTGGGGCTCAGCTCAGGCTCTGTGTTCCCCCCACAGGGCTCCAAGCCCAAGCTGCTCGTCGCCTGCTCCGCTGTGCAGGAGGTGCGGAGGTGCACACGCCTCGAGATGCCCGATAACCTCCACACCTTTGTCCTCAAGGTAGGACTTGCTGGAAGGGTCTGCAGCCAGCCCTGAGGCCTTTCCCACCCCCTGGGGCACATGTGGCTCCCAAAAGCTCCAGTGCCAAATTTCAGTTCCTCTTCCCATCCAGGGAGGGGATGCACAGAGGATGTGGAGTGCAGGCTGGGGTTGGGTTGTGCTCTCCCTGCTGGGGTCCTGAGCGTGGCTGGGTGGGTGGGGGATGCACATCTCTCTCTTTCTCTGAAGACCTCATGTCCCTCTCTGATGTCCCCAGGTCACCAATGCCACCGACATCCTGTTTGAGGCAGGGGATGAGCAGCAGCTCAGCTGCTGGACGGCCGAGATCCGGGAGTGTGTGCGCAAGGGGTAAGCGCCTCTGGATGTCCCTGAGCCCGGGGCTGGGGACAGTGGCTCTGTGTCCCCACTGCCAGCACTCAGCCTGGCTTCTCCTGTCCCCAGCAGGTCTGACACAGGTGACCCTGAGCTCCTGACGTGCCGACACCCCGACCCTACAGCCGCCAGCCCCGCCACCAGCACCGACCCCGTCAGCCAAGGTGAGCTGGGGACACCCAGGGGACCCTGGGAACAGAGCATCCCTCACTGGGGGGTCACCGTGGCTGGGCTGATTGTCCTTCCCCAAATGGCACAAGGGGAGGGGACAGAGGGGAGGGGATGGGGGCGATGGGCAGGGATCCCATTTCCCAGGGACACTCATCCCTGTGCCCGGCAGGGGCGACTCCGGGGGGCCCAGGGGAGGCGGCGGGGCCGAAGATGGAGCAGTTCCTCTCCTCCTGCCCCTGGTTCCACGGGCCCATCTCCCGCGTGAAGGCGGCTCAGCTGGTGCAGCTGGGGGGGCTGGAGGGCCACGGCGTGTTCCTGGTGCGGCAGAGCGAGACGCGCCGCGGCGAGTACGTGCTCACCTTCAACTTCCAGGGCAGAGCCAAGGTACGGGCGGGACAGGGCTGGGATGGGGAGGGGAATCTCACAGGGGCAGCCCCTGCTGCAGGACAGCCCCTGTCCCACTGCATCCCACCCCAGGGAGATGCTCTCCTGCTCTCTGTCCTGGCCAGGGGGATCCCCCGGGAGCCACAGGGTGGGGATGCAGCACATCGTGCTGAAGCCATCGGCGTGTCCCCCATCCCAAATATCCCCTCCGCGTCCTCCAGGAGGGAATGCAGGGAGGGTAACGGGTCCCTGCTCCTCTCCACAGCACCTGAGGCTGGCGCTGACGGAGCGGGGCCAGTGCCGGGTGCAGCACCTGCACTTCTCCTCCATCGTGGAGATGCTGCAGCACTTCCACCGCTACCCCATCCCGCTGGAGTGCGGCTCCGCCTGCGACGTGCGGCTCTCCAGCTACGTCATGGTCCTGCCCCAGGCACAAGGTGTGTGAGAGGGAAGGGGATGTTCCTGTGGGACACAAGGAGGAAGGGAAGGGGATGTTCCCATGGGACATAAGGTGTGCAGGAAGGGGGATGTTCCCCTGGGACACAAGGTGTATGGGAAGGGAAGGGAAGGGAAGGGAAGGGAAGGGAAGGGAAGGGAAGGGAAGGGAAGGGAAGGGAAGGGAAGGGAAGGGAAGGGAAGGGAAGGGAAGGGAATGTTCCCATGGGACACAAGGTGTGCAGGAAGGGGGATGGAGGGTGCCCGGGCTGTGTGTGGGTGCCAGCCCCGGGCCCTTTGGTTGCTCCTGGAGTGGGGAAGCAGAAGCCTCGGGGCAGTGGCACAAAAGGTGACTCCCAAGCTCCCAACTTCCCCTTTTGAGAAAGGAGAAGCTGCTCCCAGCCACTGGCTGCAGGGGGGGGGGGTCATGGGATGCACCCCACACCCCCAGAGAGGGGGCGACAGGAGCATCCCCCTGACCATCACCTCCTCTCTCTGTCTGCAGCTTCCGGCTCCAGCACCACGGTCCCTCTCCCCCTGCCCTTCCCAGGATGGAGCCCCGACTTCAGCCTCATCCCCGCCAGCTCCTCCTGCCCTCACGGCCCTGATGAGCCCCCCGGGGGTCCCCCAGCAGAGCAGATCTTCCACCTGGTGCCACCACCAGCTGAGCTGGCACAGAGCCTGCGCCCGGCCAGGGCCACCACGGCCACCACAGCCCGGCCCCGTGACTCGGACTATGAGGTGGAGGCACCAGGCAGGGGCCACGTCCGTGCCATTGACAACCAGTACACGCCACTGTGACCAGCACAGCCGGCACTGGGATGCACTTTCGGGTGGAGAAATCCTGGAGACCTTCTGGGGGATCCATCGAGAGAAAGAATGTACCTGTTTCTTCCTTCTGGTTAGGGATTATTATTGTATTTTTTGCAAGGAAGGGGGTAATTTTTCACTCCTGTACGGGTGTGCTCCCTCTCGTTGGCCTGTTAAAGGGCCTCTTATTGTTGTTTTTGTTGTTCTTATGGAAGCTTTCTCGTTACTGTTTACACAATGCCACTTGTGCCTGCACTGGGCCCGGTGTCCTGCCTGTCCCTGACACACCAGAGCCCAGCCAAGGAACCAGGGGCTTGTGTTCCACCCACGGAATTGGAGGAAGTTAAAAAAAACCCCAGGATAACAAGAAAAGAATGAATATAAATTCATTGCCAAGTTGCTGCTCCAGGCCTCATCCTCCTTCCCCGGCTGCTGAACCCATCAGCAAAGCCCGACCTGAGCTGAGCTCCCACAAAGGATGGTGAGCAGGGTTTGGGCTTTTTTTTTATAGCTAAGGCAAAAACTGGCTTTTTCTTGCTTTTCCTTTTTAACCCAGCACAGCCGTGGTCACTCCCTGCGCCAGGCAGAGGGATCCTCATCCTGCTGTCCCAGCTGACTGAGACTGAACACTAATTTTTCCATCCTTAGCCATGGCACCAGCTGAGAACTAACACAGAGACTGACACAAACCTCTCCTGCTGGTGAGGGAGGGGTTTATCCCGTTGTATCCTGGTGATGGAGGCTTTTTATCCCTGTGGTGAATGGGTTTTTATCCTGGTGATGGAGGCGTTTTTATCCCGGTGATGGAGCTGTTTTATCCCGGTGATGGAATAGTTTTATCCCAGTGATGGAACCGTTTTATCCCAGTGATTTTAGGCACAAATCTAAAGTCAGTTTTCCCCTACTCTTGCTTGCCTTTTTCCCCCCAAAACCTGTCACCAGGAGCTTGGTGGCATTTAAAGCTCCACCACGGCCTCTTGCAGGCGATGGGGGTCCCTGGGGACCAAATCTGGGGTCCAAATCCTTGGGTCTCAGCATCCCCTGACCCCCAACTGTCCCCAAACTCTGCTGCTGTTCCTGAGCCCCCGGGGCTGCTTCACCTGCCTGGGGCAGCCGTGAGAGAGGAAGCACTTCTGAGAAGTTGCCTTTATTTTAGGAAAGAGGAAGGGCTGGAGCCGTTGCGCCACACAGGAGGGGATGTTCACAGTATTCAACTTCCAGATTTCCCAGCACAGCCTTCCCTGGGATTTTGGATGCAAAACTTGCCTTGAGATTGCCTTACAGAAAGCTTTTTTTATTCCTATTTTCCTTGGAATTGCAATACAGGTGGGACCCCTCAGGAGCATTAACATTTAGCAATTAATTTGAAAACCAGCAAACACAAAGCCTCGTTGGGCTGAGTTAGGGAATTGCACGAAAACCCAGCCTCTAGGACAGGGCTTTGCAGGTTCTGGGTGAGTCCAAGGAGACAAGGTCAGGAGCTGAAAGGCAAACAGCCCAGGAAGCAGCCATGAGAGCAAATCTGGGTTTATAAATCAAACTATGAGGCTGGGACAAACGGGAACCATCAACTGGAGAAACCATTTAGGTTTTCCTTTTGTGCCTCCCTGTTGCTTGCTCTTGCTCTCTCCTGGGCTTTGTGCATTTAGAGCAGGCAAAGGCTTTTTTTCCCCCTGCTTTCTCTACACTTGTGCCTGAAACTGGAGCATTAAGAGCAAATTGCACTGGTCCTGCAGCACTGCCAGCCCCGGAGAGGCTGATGGAGGAACAAAGGCAGCCCTGTCCTCGCTGGGCTCCTCAGCTGTATCCGCATCCCATTCTCCTCCCTGGAGCAGCACAAAGGCTGCAGCCAGAGGCAGGAGCACATCCCCAGGGCTGGCTTGTGCCAGGCAAGGCAGCTCCCTCCCAGGCTCATAAATAACTCCCCGTGCTCTTGCATTTATAGGGATGGGGAAGGGAAGGGGGGACAGCACAGCGCAAGTTGTCGTTTCCTTTCCTCGATGGCTGCCGGCTTCCCAAAGCCTTGGAGAACACAGGGGTGTGCTAAATCTTGCTGAGATTGCTGGTTTTAGTCCCACTGAGCTCCGGGGAGCTGTGTTCCAAGGGGTTTTCCCCCAAAAGGCGAGGTGGAATCACCCGAATCTCCCGACATCTGCAAAGAAAGGATGGGCTGGGAAAAGGCAGCGCTATTCACATCCCCTGCCAGATGAATCCAGAGAAATCCTTGCCAGATAAATCAGATGCTGCTGGGGTGGGTTGTTTTGGCACGCCAGGACTTTATTGTTCCAGTGCCAGAACTGAAACATGCGTGTGCATGTGGTATTTTTAACCTGCAGTTTAATTACAAGGGGGTTCTCCGCAGTTTAAATGGAAATTGCTGTGCTTGATTAGTAAAATACACGTTGGGTTCATTATCTCCCTGTCAGCCACTTCCCCCATGCAAACAAACTCCAGTGGGGGAGAACTCCTGTTCTCCCCACCAGTGAGCAGTGGGAGAGTCCCTCTGATTATTTAATTTAATAATTATTTAACTAATTCCATCCCCAGACTCACCCACAGGCAGCCGAGGGCTGTCCAGCCCTGCCAGCTCCACCAGCTCCTCATTTCACATCCATTGCAGGGGATTTTTGGGCTATTTCCCAAGCTCCCAGGGGGAGCTGAGTTTGAAATCTCGTTTCTCCTGGAAAACATCTGGCTTGTGACAGAGGTCAGAGCACGACTCTGCTCCTGCCAGCACGTTACTCCAGCCCTAAGGTACTCACTCCTCTGCATTACAGCAGTGGGCAAACAGCATTAAAGCCATTCCACCCTATGGAATGGAACCGTTTTGCAGGATTTTTATGTTCTTGTGACTTGAGAGAAGAGCCCAGGGCTGGGCAGGTTTGGTTCCCCAGCCCCTGTGGGTTTTTCCCGGCATTCCTGGGAGTTTTGGGAGGAGGGAAAGCCAAGGGCAGGTGGCCCCTGCTCAGGTGAAGGCAGCAGTTTGTGCCTTGGCCCTGGAGATGGGCACGTGGAACACGAGTTTGGATCCCACCTAAGGAAGGCAGGAGCCACAGGAGCAGCTCTGGAGCTGGCCCTGCCCAAAGGCCTCCCCCAGGAGAGGCTGGGGGTGGGCAGCCCCATTTCATCCACCTACCAAGGACAGCTTTTAGCAATAAAAATGAAAACCAGGCAGTGCCTTTGCTCTGTGACAGCAGGGACTTGGTTCAGGGCACAATCCAAAACTTGGGTCCTGCCAGAATTCTTCCCCCTCCTCTTCCTCTTGCTGCTTGCTGACAGCCACTCCTGCTTGGTGGCCTTTGTGTCCCCAAGGGTGTCAGGTTCTGAAGGAGCTCCTGACGTGAAGCATTAGTGGATGTTTCCTTCCCTCCCTCCCTCCCAGCTCCCAGCACAGCAGGTACCGAACACTGACACCACCATTCCTCACCCATCCCTTCGGACTGAAGCTATTTTGGGGTGAAACTTCTAGGAAAAGATCCAGGGAGAAGCCAAAGCTTCTCATTCGTCATCTGGACCACCGAACCCTGGTGTCATCCAGCATTCCAAACTTTTAGCTTTGATCCAAACAGCCCCAGCATTCCCCAGCAGCTCCCAGAGGCAGGGAGGTGACTCTGCATTCCCTAACTCAGCCTTCAGCAGGACGATTAAAGCCAACAACTTTGTTGGGAGTGTATTAATTTGAAAGTTCTACTTTTCACCTGCACAGAAAAGTTCTTCTTGTATAGTAATTTTTTCTATATATTGTTTCTGTATGTACTGTACAAGTAACTTATTCTTGAATAATGCGATTTTACCATAATATTAAAAAAAAAAAAATCTGCTCTTAATAAACTGTTTTTAGAACTTGTTTCTCACTTGTAGTCTTCAGTCTGATTCTCTCCAGATGCCTGGACATTGTTTTAGTGGACAGTGGATGCTAAAAGGGAGGAATGCTCCCTTGGACTCGAAAATCCTCTGGTTTGTCCCCATGGGACGCTGCCTGCACCCCATAGGACAGGCAGGACACGGCACTTGGAGCAGGGATAACTTTGTCTCCCCACCTTTTTAAAGGCATTTTGCCAGGGAATTCTTACCTTTCCTTTCCTTCTCCAGCAGCACCACTGACTTTTATACTTCCATCACCTTAAAGGCCCATTTGGGACCTTTCCCGACCCCATCTGGAGCAGCTCAAGGCTGAGGGATCAGCAACACAAAATCACCTGGACACAAAACCTCCTGAGAAAACTGGGCTGAATTAGGGATTCCCAAACCTTTCCCTTATTCCTGCAATGCCCCTGCAGCAGCAGCACACAACAGCTTCAGGCAAACCCTGGCTCCAGCTGGGATTGGTACGGGAAGAGACCCAAAAATCACCACACAAACACCGAGGAGGGTCAGTTTTTAAAACTTTTTTTATTTTTTAATTTTTTTTTTAAGTTTTTATTTTATATTATCTACAAAGTAAAAGTTTTCTTAACTTAAAAGTTACATCACTGTCTCACGATAGTGATTATCTCATCAAACGTGATTTATAAATAATAACTCATCCGTTTGACGATTAGAATTTTTTTTTTTTTTTACTGAACCTGTTTCAAGTTTAGTTAGAAGTAAAAGGGATCTCCAAGTCTTGATTTTTAGTGATAATAGCAGCAAGAATCACTCTTGTTACTTCTTTTGCTAGCTGACGAGTTCATAACTTTGAAGGGTCATTAAAAAATAAATAACTTCCAGTTTTCAGCAAGCAGAGTTGGGGCACTTGCAGGACTCAGATACAGTGCATGGAATTATGGAATAGCCCACAAGTTCCTAAATGCCTCTACTCAGTCCGAATCTCTCCCACTGCAAGATGAACTGTTAGCATTCCTAGTGGATGTTACAAGAAATCAAATTTTTTTTTTTTTTAAACAAAATAAAATGAAATTCTAGTTTTCTGTGCTTCCAGTTGGCAGAAGCAGTAGAAGGAGGGTATTTGGCCTACAAAAGGTATCCAGCCTTTCAGTTATTCCAGATGAGCCTTACAACTGCTGTTGGTGGTGGGCTTGTACTGTAAAAAAAAAGTTCAAATGTAAATAATAAATTGGCAAGCCACACAACAGTTTGCTAGTAAAGTGGTCACAGGACAACTACTGAGCTCAACTTTCTTTTATTTTTATTTTTTTCTCTTTTTCTTTTATTTTTTTAGAGAACAAAACAAAACCCTGCACATCAAGATGTCCTTGGGATGTTTTTTTCTTTTTTTTTTTTTGCTTTTTCCCTACCTAAGCCCTCAGAAAGCAGCTTTGTTCTGCTCACACATTCCCCAAGAAACATCAGGTAAAACTAAATCACTACAGAAGTTCAGAGGCTGTTTGAACTTGAATAATCAACGAAACCTAAATAAGGTTAAATTTAAAGCGGAAAGAAGTCACACAACTCCTGCTTTTCCCCCAAAGCAAAGCTGCAGAACGTTACTCTGAATTAAAGTTTAGATTTCAGTTGTCACTTTAACAGCAGCCTAGCAGCCCTACCCCCACACATTTCACTGCTGTCCTCAAGATTTAATCAAACCTCTGATCATTATAAACTCCACACAGTCCATCCCCCACGGCAAATCCACAGAAAACTCAGTCCCACAGTGCCAGTGCCTCACACTCCTCATTTCTCTACTCCAGCTAGAGAAAAATCAAGAATATTCCCTGAATTAGGTACATCTCAGCTAAACCTACGCTCCTCCAGGCTGCCAAAGCACAGCTGTGAAACACAAGGACATCTTAAGGTTGGTTGGCTTTCTTTGTCGTCTATTTTTTTTTTTTTAATTTTTTAAATTTTTAATTTTTTTTTTCCCCAAAGATCTGGTTTCTCCCAGTCCTCACTCCTCGACCTGGCTCAGTTAGGGTGCAGGTCTCCCAGGCACACACTCCTCACCTGAAGGGTGGGTCATATAGGGGAAATGTGTTGTTGTCGAGACTGGAATGGGCTGTAGTGCACTTTGAGCGAGGGCGGCTTGGGGACCACCGGGAGGCTGTGTCGTCATTAGCATCATTGGAGCATGGGCAGTTGGGTGAGAAGGAACCATTCCTGACTGTACATGAGCCTGAAACAAAGAGCTCTTTAGTATCATGGTCACAAGGAGGCAGCAACTCCTGGCCACATGACTGGCGAAAGTTTGCTCCGTCAGCAAAGGTTTACTCTTCATTTATTTTGATTTTTTTTTTAATTTTTTCTTTCTTTTTTTTTTTTTTTAACTAGGGATTAAGGCAGAAGTTGTAACACAAAAAAAAAAATTAATAATAATAACAACCAAAAGGAAAAATAATAATTAAAAAAGCGCTCCTCACTGCTGGCTCTGAGTTGCGTTCTCAATTTTAGCCATTTTGCCAGCATTAAACAGGGGGGGTATTAAAAAAAAATAACAATTCAGCAACAAATCTTCAAAACATTTCTGTTAGACACCTAGATCAAAGCACTTCCTAGAGGGTACAGATAGGAACTTCACAGGCACTGGGAGTCTGGCATCCCTTCCCCAGCTCTCTCCTTGCACAACCCCACGTTCTCTCCTGGCTCCCTGCCCTGGGAACCTCCCTGTCCTCTCCAGTGACCTGTGCCCACACAGTGCTCAGCCAAGTCCTCCTGACATGGGTGATTTCATCCCTTCACACTCTCAGGGCAGCTTTGTTCTGCTTCCAGTTCAGCTCATCGCAGTTCTTGTGTAATCTGAGCAATCAGGGCTAAGTCTCAGTGGAAAAGGAGATTATTCCTTCCCATGGCTGATCACCTCTGGCAAACAGCTTCAGGAACTTGGTGGGTTTCTTTAGCTCAGAGCAGTTCATGTCTCTAGAGGTCATCAATTTATTTTATTTAAAAAGCTAGCAAACATTCATTTCTTAAAAGCACAAGGGAACTCAGAGCTCTCAGTGGATTTCTCCTGGGAAAAAAAAAAAAGCCCCAAAACCCCATCATTTGTACCTAAGGTTTGCTTTGTCCTTCTACCATATCCCAGAACTGCAGCCTCACATGTCTCCCATGCCAGTAAAGACAAATAGCAGGTGGTGGCTAGAATTTTATTTCTTAAAGACAAAAAGGGTTACTTGACTCATCACAGACATTCCCCAAACTCTTTGATCAGACTTGCACGTGTTAGTAGCACCCCAGAAGCCTTTAAAGGCAGGAACTGCAATTCAAATCTCACTCTTGCTCTAAAAAAGCTTTAGGAGATCAGGCTGTGGAACAGAAATACCTCCCAGGACTGGCTCCACGTTGACTCTGACAAACATGCTATTGTAGAAGCCATCATTATAAAGCAGCTATTCATAGAGCAGCTGGAGTCAATACACACAGTGGATAAAATTTTTCTGCTGTGGCTCAAACATTTTGCAAATTGGCAGCTGACAGCACTCTCTAATGAATTTTAAAGTACTGGTTCTCAAGTGAGATATCCACCAGCTCAAGATTCATCTGATAACCTGAAGGGAAATTGGATTGATCCCCTGTGTTGGCCTAACTGAAATTTTTACTAGGTAGTATTTCAGAATTGTGTTTAGGAGCTGGGAATGAGGCTGCTAAAAAACGATTAAATCCAGTGATTAGTTTCCCCACGATGGAATAATTACATGCATTTAAAATTTCTGACAGAACTGTAGTTATGCCTTCACTAGAGATTTTTGAGGGAACTACTTCATTGGGAAAGTCAATTAGTTTGGTGTAAATATCACAAATTGCAGCTTTCATTCTAAAAAAAAAATTGCAGAAGAGACTGCACAAGTTAAAATCAAGGGCAAGGCAGGCCTTGTCTGTGATTGCTAAAAATGCCACCTGAGCAGTCAGTTCTGACTCCAAGTTGCATCTGATTTGTTTAATTTGGTTTGCTTGGCACACAGAAAGGAAGGCAATGGTCACATCCTGCACCCCTGGCCTGGCCAGGGCACAACTCAGGCACAGCTTTACCCTTTCATGGCCTTCAAGCAAATGTTTCATGTTTCAAATCCCAGCACTGGACGTGCCACTAAGCCAAGACCCCTGTGAGAAGCTCTAAACACAACCCAGGCATTCACACCAGAGCAGAGCAGGAGTCTTGTTTCTGGCAGAAACCAGAGAAGGGGAGGATGAGCCAAGATGCCACAGCAATCATCAGCTCTGGCCATCCTCTCCTTATCCTCCCCCCCCAAAATAAAGCAGAGAAATCAAAAGCCTAAGAGAATCAAAAAGCTAAAAACTCAACATCAGTAAAACGATTCCTACAGAACTATTGATTTATTGGCTTAACTGACTGTCCCAGGGACCAAAGCAAAGATTTTATCAGAATTCTGCAAGGGATTGGACATGTGTCAGATTAACATCCCTAATCACAGTTAGTCACCTTATCCCAAACTATTGTTAACCTGTAGGAGAAGGCAGAAACCAGACACCAAGTTCTTGGTCTGAAGAAAAAATTGTGCAGGCAAATTATTGATTGAACTGCCCATTCCTTGACAAAGGACACTAAATCCAGGAGATTTAGTAAACATCAGAAAATCTGTGTCACACTGCTTTACATGGAGCTCTTGATTAATCTATCATGTGCTTCCCTTCCCCAAATCCTTTTTCTCAGGGAGCTGACCACGAGGGAGCAGTTAAGAGAAGTGAGTGGGTTTCTGATTCTGAAGCAAAGACTGTTGTTTTAGGTTACCCAACAATCTTTGGGGAGCTTCAGCACAAGCAGTTCATTTAGAACCACACACACACACCACACACACAGAGGCTTCTTTCTGCAAGGATTGTCCTGCAGTCACCTTAACTCTCTCCTCTCTCCCTTGCACTGCCTTGTCTCTCCCTGGAAATCCTGTCACGTCCTTTTCTGGATGTATTTGTATAGAATTTGTCTGCGATGCAGAGCCTGAAACTGCCACCAAAAGCAGCAATTCAGCCTTTCTGCACTCACCTCCCACCTCCAACCTTTCTGTATGCCAGCTCTTCCTGGGATCAGGCACCTGACTGAGCAGGGAACTGATTTGACCAAGAAACAGCCTAAAAAGGGGGTAGGGGAGGCACATTTCAGCTGAATTGTGTCCCCAGCCTGCTCTGCTCCACGGCCAAGCAGTTCTGTGAGCAGAGTGGTGGGGCAGGGACAAGGATGGGAGCCAGGAACTGGGAAGAGAGCTCAATTTATTTCAGTAGCAGTGCCAGCTTAAGATGTCTTCATTAAACTACAGTTGCAGATGCACTAGGTGTTGGAAGCTGAGGTCCAAGTACACCTTGTCAAAATTCTAAATAAAGGCAATGTACAGACAGAAACCTAAATAACAACAACAGGTAAGTCTGTGCTGAGAGGTGACAGATTGGCAATCACTTCAGCAGGCCCGACTGTCCTAACTTTTGTGGCATTAAGACATTTAGTCTTGAAGGTTGTTAAACTGTGTTTACCTGGGGGACATGGGCCATGTGTGGCGGATTGGTATATGCAGGTTGAACATGGGAGGGATGAATGGTGAAGACTGTTTGTTGTGCTGTAGGAAAATTGTTTTGTGGAGACTGCGTGTTGGAGCCTGGCGTCATGGAAGGAGGGGTTGGAGCTAGACCTGCGTGGTAAATCGCCGACTGCTGCTGGGGGTTGGCCAGGTGCAGGGCCTGGGCAGCCTGGTGCTGGTGGTGCTGCAAGAAAACACAGAGATTGTTTAGGTTAGGGCTGAGGAATTGCATTGATTCCGTTAAGGAGAAAGGGGTGGGAAACTGCTCTTCATTCTGAATTTGGAAATGGCGAATCTGAGGATCAGCTGTGCTCGTGGGGGAACTCTTTACAACCCCACCTGTCGCAGACATCTTTTGATGAAAAATCCTTTCCTTAGGATTTTTCCTCCTGAGAAGCTGAGAGGCCTCAGGAACAGAATGTGAACAATGGTTATCTGCTGCTGTGGAATGCAACAGGTGCATCTGGGATTGGTCTCATGTGGTTGTTTCTAATTAATGGCCAATCACAGCCCAGCTGGCTCTGACAGAGAGTCTGAGACAGCTGCCTTTGTTATAATTCCTTTCTATTCTTAGCTTA
Organism: Molothrus ater; assembly: GCF_012460135.2. Classification (NCBI taxonomy): domain Eukaryota; kingdom Metazoa; phylum Chordata; class Aves; order Passeriformes; family Icteridae; genus Molothrus; species Molothrus ater. Next base: position 3,686,686 of record NC_050495.2, read on the forward strand.
GCCAGCCTTCTGATGAAACCTTTTCTTCTATTCTTTGAGTATAGTTTTAATGTAATACAGATCACAAAATAATAAATCAAGCCTTCTGTAACATGGAGTCAGATCTCCATCTCTTCCCTCATCCGAGAACTCCTGTGACACCATCCCACCCACCAGGCTCAGCTTCTGCCAGCAAACAGAGCCCAGAGTGCCAGGTAAAACCATGCAGAACCTGGAGCTGCAAGCAGAGTTATTCCCAGAAGGGAATTAAGGAATGCAGCACTATCCAAGGATCACTTTGTTTTCAGCTGCTTTGACAAAATCCAATCAAACACTTCTCAGCATTTCTCTGCTATTTCCACTTCTCTCATATTGAAAGCACTGACACAATTATGATCCTTCCTTAATCCTTAAACTGAAACATCCCCCATCCCCAGTGAGCAGGGAGTGGTTGGATTCTGCTCCATCCTCCCCCCTTTCCCTCTCAGAGAAATCAACACATCAACACCAAGCACTGGACAGCTGGATTCCCTTCAACACAATTTGCAGCCACTCAGGGATGTGTTACCTGCACGGGGCTTGGAGCAGGGTGGCTTCCAGCATGTTGGCTTTGCTGCTGGCCAGTTGGGGTGGCAGAAGGCTGAGGATGAGGAGGATGCGGGTGCAGGGTAGCATTAGGGTGGGCATACTGCTGAGCAAGTGAGCCAGTGGAAACTAGGATGAAAAAGAAGAATATTTAACACCAGGTACAGGACATGCTCCTCTATCAAGTCACCATCTGCATTTGAAGATTTCACTACAACTCAATCTGTAAATATATTCCCTCCCCCTTCTAAAAAATATATATATATTTATCTTGCAAATAGCTGATGATCTTACCTTGCTTTTGTGTAGTTTGGTTTGGCAGGAAAGTCTATAAACAACCATAATTAGACAGTTCATCTTCCCTAATTTGACAATGTAACAGATACTACATAGAGAAAAGCAGTATTTCATCTTTTGTTTTGTCAAACAGACCAGTTTCAAAGATCAAATTTATAATTTTCATACAATTTAGGATTTCCTGAGATATACTTTTCAAAGCTGTTACGAGCCATTTTTATTTCCACCATCCAAAAAAAATTCTTTGGCCTTATACCTGGCTAACCTCACCATGCTACTCTTCTGGAAATTGCTCACAGAACAGTCAGAGGGAAGCACAAACTCTGCCCTTGCACTCTAGAATAAATAAACACATCGCAGCTGACAAAACTGAGGCTGCTCGAGCATCAAATTTTTGCTGAAGCCACTTTCTTGTGCTAAAATAACCCATTCTGCCTCTGCCCTCGAGGCCAATCTGTTCTGGATCACCACCATCCTGTGAGTTCCCCAACACTGCCATGGAATTCTTCATTCCTTGAACCAGAAGCAAATAAGGTACAAAATTCCCAAAAAGGAAGAAACTGAACAACAGAAAACTTTTACCCCAGTGAAGCCACATCTGTTGCTACAGCTGTGCCAGTTTCCAAAAACAAACTCCCAGTTCCTTCTTGGATCCTGCTCTGTCCTGCTTCAAATGGGCCACACTAAATCCTATTTTTTTTTTTTTTTGAACTTTTGAGGGAATCTAAGCAAGTATGAAAAGCCATAATGACAACAAGTCTTCCTTTCAACACAAAGCATGCAATGCAAAAGCAGGACCCTAAAAATGAGGATGTTTCCCCTATTCTTTGAAGTTTGTGCAACAAGCAGGCCATGTCTGCAGCTACTTCTGTGTGTGACAACACGTGTCAATCCCTCTGATGTCACAGCCTGAAAGACCAAGGAGAGTTTTGCTGACAAAGTGCTAAAAAAGCTAACAGACAAAGAAAACTATCAGCCTGCTCCTCAATATTTCCTTCAACTGTTCCTTATTTGTTTTGCTGCCTTTTGGTGGTTCTGAAGTAATTACTGATGAGTATCTACCAAGTTTTGTATTTTTTTTTTTAATGGGGTTGGTATTATATTAACACTTGATGGCCACTGCAGTTTTCCTCCAGTCTGGTCTGCTATGAACCTTACAAATCCAAGTTCTGACACATTCCAACTCACCAGAATACAGAGAGCCAGGATATTTTTGCCTAATTGAGGTTTTTCTCCCCTGTGCAGGTTCCTCCTTTAGAAAATAACTGCCTGCCACATTTAACTTAATCCCTGGCAAGCTCTATTAAATCTTCACTGAGCAAATGGCCTCGCAGTGATGAGCAGTTTCAGGCTATTAATGCAGATGAACTAAATTCCTGCAGCCTGGAGTTGATCCTAACGTTCTTATCCACATGCGCAAGCACAGCTGTACACTCTGAGGCCTCCTGATTGAGAGGGGGTTCAAAAACACCTCAATATTTTCTAAGCACACTGTCAAAGCCAGCAGGATCTTCTGCCACAGCATTTGGTTATGCTTTAAATCCAAGTATTTTTGATTTTTTTATTGGTATCACTACTAAAATGTATTTTGCAGCAGCATCCCTGCCATGCTCCTACTTGACTTTCAGACATCTCTCCTCTGACAACACCAAAATGATCAATGGCAACACTGATCAATTTTACGGCTTCCTACAGGAGGACAATTTCTCAACCTCATTATTATACACACTCTGAAGAAGGCCAGAAATTATTATCTTTGTCAAAGTAACAGAAATAAATGGAAGGAGGGATTACTTGCTTGCCAAAGGGCAGCAATCCTCCCAGTGCCTCAGCCACAGAGCTGGCAAGCCTGACTACAAATTAACTCCATTCAAGAGGCTTTAAAACGTATATGAAATTTAATTCCAAGTTGTAAGATACTCGAGGCTTCCCACATCACTTGTTAAGAGCCCCCGAAATAATGTGGGACTCCATTAAAGCATTTGTGCAATTCATCTTTTGGTTCTTTATGGCCAAGAGAATAATAAACTCAGTTGTTCTGAAGCGAATATTTCTACAATAAAACTTCACAATAAGGAATTCCTCTCTTAAGACACCAGTTAAACCAAGGAATAGCACCCTAAAGAACAGATATAAACCAGAGGGAGGATCAGGTTTTTGTCTTAGTGGAAGCTCTTCCAAAACCACCTAATATTTTATCCATAGCTTTGGATTTGAAGCACTGGATTTTTTGTATACTGAAAATATTTAATTTTCAGTTTCCCCTCTCCTTCATTTTGTCTTTAGCAGGTCATCCTAATGACCAAATTTGTAAAGCTTAAAACCACTTCAGATGCTGCTGCAAATTATTTTTTAATAGTAGTATTAAAAATGCCTTTCAAAAAATGTTATCTGGGCACTTCTCCACATCCTGGCCAGTCCCTGCACACAAACCAAGAACGACTCAGCAGGTCTGAAATGCATTCCCAGCTCAAAACCTGAGTTCAGACTCCAACTCCAGCAGTGTAAATGGTTTTCCATGTTAGTTAGTGCAAGTAATTCCTGCCAAGCCAATGAAATCTCTGAGACCAGCAGGGCTGTCAAAGGAGTCTTGTAAAAGTCATGAAAAATTCACCTGAACTAAAGCACTTTCCCTGGGATTTTTTAAAGGAATTTTTGCCTGGTAATCAAAACACCTCACTACACAAATTAACAGCAAATAAGACAAGACAGGAGATGAAAAAATAAATAAAAGACCCATTATCCAACATTTTCCCCCAACTGTCAGTATTTTGGAGATTTTCCAAATGGCCACCTATTATCTGAGAGTGTGCCAGGAGAGCTCTAGGAAAGGACACACCTTGCTGCAGGTCACCTCAGCTCACTGCAGCACAAATACACTGGGTTTCTCAGCCTTTATGCCTTAAATTCCTCTGCCTGGGCTGCCCTGCTTCACTTCTGCATCTTTCTAATCAAATTGGGTCTAATGTGAGATATTTCACTGCACTGACCTGGCAGGGACACAGGGAGGGGAGCGACTCAGTCACGGGATGGGAGAAAAACATCACAGGGATTGAATTACTGAATTCAGCTCTAGAGAACTGCACCCCATTTCTGAGAGCAAACAAGAAGCAGTCAGCCACAGAACCCACAGAAGGAGCTGAAATCAGAAGAGGTCAGAGCAGCAGAAATCAAGCAGAACTCTCAGCTACAAGGGAATATGTGAAACCACATCGTGGCATTTTGTAATTTTGTTTTTTCCCTGGAATTTCAATGGTGCCAATGGTGGTCAGTGTTGGTCATGGTCCAAAGATGCACTGAAGAGCCTATTTTCAAGAACTGACCAGTGAACAAACTTCAAAACTATTGCCAGAGCCAGTAAGATGGTGAGGATAACTACATTTAAAAGACCTGAATGGTAGGAAGCAAAGAAATAGCAAATGTTTCTTTCATCATACAAACATTTCAAGAAGTCATTTTACACAGGTACAGTGGACTTGACTTCAAAGATAATCCAAGAAAGGAACGAGGTTATTGCAGTGATTTCAGTGCACCAAACCAAGGGGCATGAACACAGCCCAGGTCAGCAACCTACAGCCCCCACCCAGGCAGAACCAGTGGGGCACAAGAAACACAGGAAATCTGCTCCAGAGGAGATTTTTTGGAGAACAAATGCTTTTTCTCACATCCCTCTTGCATGAGCTAATGAAAAAAAAAAACCACAAAAAACCAAAAACAACCAAACCAGGAGAGTGCCTGGCATGGGCTGCACAGACTTACAGACAGACACAGCAACAAGTGCCACAGCAGGACAGGAGCAAGAACAGAAACAGCCTGAAACTGCAACTCCTCCTTTCCCATGTCCTGGGTGAGAGTTCATCCTGCAAACACCCCCTTCAAACCTCAGCTTCCTCAAAGCAGCTGCTGAACACCAGCAGGGCAGACAGGGCAGGATTTTGCAGCTCTCTGCCTTTGCTGGATGAGCTGGATCAGGCTGCTGTGTCCAGAGAGCACCAGATCCTGTCCCGGTGCCTCCAGTGATGCTGGTGACACCAGCACAGCCCCACCTGAGCCAGGGAATGGAACTGAGACAGTCCCAAGGAGCCCTCATCTCATCCCTGTCACACAATCATGACCACAAGTTGTCCCCAGCACTCCTTCAATGGCAGCTCTACAGAAAACTTCCTCCGCCTCAGCTGCAGCTCGAGTTATTTCCTCCCAGGGGCTCAAAACCTGAGCCATGGCTTTTAAAAGGGATGAGGCCCAAGGTGCTTCTCCTTTAGGAAGCTGGGAACTCATCAGGTGTAAAAATCCTGTTGGGCTCATGAAAGGGAGCAAGGCAGCTCCCACAGGTTTTAACGGAGGCCACAGAGTCACTGAGTGGTTTGGGTGGGAAGGGACCTCCAAGATCATCCAGCTCCACCCCCTGCCATGGCAGGGACACCTTCCACTAGCCCAGGGTGCTCCCAGCCCCATCCAGCCTGGCTTTGGACACTTCCAGGATGGAGCAGCCACAGCTTCTCTGGGCACCCTGTGCCAGGGCCTCCCTCACAGGGAAGGATTTCTCAGAGCCCATTTCTGGCTGCAGATGAAAAGACTGAGCAGTGAAGTCAGAGATTATTCCATATTCAAAATAAATTTTTGAAGAACTGACAACTCAGCTTCCTGTGATTATAGAAATCTGTTCCAAAGCTCCATTCCTGCCCACTGAGAGGAGCCTTCCTGCATTTTCCACATCCTGGTTTGGTGCAAGGAAACTTGTTCCCTCAACAGGTCCCATTCCTTTAACATGTGGTTCTTTAGAAAGTGCTTTTCTGTACAATCAAAATTAGTACAAAAAACCCAACTCACTGGCAAAGTAGAAAGAAGGGCCTGTCTCCTTGCTGTATGGTATTTTGGGACATGCTGAATTTGGAAAATAGAAAGGTAAATTAGCCTCTTGCCACGTGCATACTTCCCATCTTCTGGAAAGGTCAGTGTCAGTTTTAATTTTTTTTAAATTCTTTTTTGAAGACTCTAGAACCATGCAGATATTTTTATTCACTTATCTGCTATCAGAGCTAGATATTTTGTTTTACAAATTAGTGGAGATGAAACACAAGTCTCGAGTAAGCCTTCCTTCTTAACTCTGACACTGAGGTCTGCAGTTCTTCATTAACACAAAAAGAAACTTTATGTCAATTCATGGTCTGTTACTGTCCACTGTAACAAGAAGGTTAAAATGCAATTACACTAGAGCAGAAACTGGCCCTTGCTTTTTCAGCTATAGCACTGCCATTCTGAACAGTTCCAAGAGAATTTTGGTGACTGGTTCACTCTTAGTCCCTGGAGAATCCTCTGAAGTTTATATTATATCCACCATTGTACTATCAGGGGAATAGAATTTACTCTACTGCTGAGACAGAAACCAGATAAAGTTAGAGACAACACCAGACCAGTAAAACATAGCAGAAGGGGAAAAGGGAAGGGAGAACAGGGACAGGAATGAGAGCACAAAAAACAGGAAATGCATCTGCGTAAAACCAAGGTCTGGTTTTACACAAGTTCTTAAACACAAAAGTTAAGTTTTTCAGAGGACTCCGATAATCTGGAAACAAATCAGCCACACAGAAAACTAACACAAGTTCATTGGCACAGGAATGGACAGATCCACCCTCTACTTGGTAACCAAATTCTCTACCAGCAGCAGAAGCCTGGCCTGGGCTTTGTGTGACACAGGAGCCAAACTAGGACGGTGGCCAGCAAACTCCAGCAGCCCAAGGACAGGGCCTGGGAGGCCACCCTGAGCCAGCAGCTGCCAGACAGACACAGAACCTCCTGAACCCAAGGTGCAGCTGAGCAGGGGAAGGATGACACCTCCAGGTCGGCTGTGTGTCACATTTCCAGGTAAGGGTGTCACATTTCAAACTCTCCTGGACATGGTGGCTCCGCAGCTGAGGTGTCACAGATGCTGTAATCGTCTGGCTGGGAGGAAAGTTGTTTGGACTTTGTCCTTCCCCATTTTGAGGGGAAAACCCCAGAGATCTGAACACTCCTCTGTCCTGTCTTTAGCTGGGGTTACTGGGGCCATGCAGCTCTGCTTCTCTCTCTTGGCAACAGCGGGGTTGTGACACTGTCAACTGGCAAGGAAATCCCAGAAGTGCAGGAATATCCCATTAAACAGCATTAGACAAAAGTACTTTAAAATGGAAGAGTGCTTATCACCAAGTGTAGGTCACTCTATGTAATTTGGATTCAGCTATCTCTTCACAAGACAGGAAGGAAAACAACCCCAAAACTCTGGCAGTGAGGGTGGCTCCCTTATATTGACAGGATTTGCTCTTGGCTGCCAGGCTGTTACTATTTGCCACAGACTTTCAACTCGTCCCAAACCATTAGAGAAGGTGGAGTTTCAGATCTTACCAGAAAACATTTCACACCTTAGGAATACTTGATAAGAGGTTTCCCCCCAACCCCCAGGTCTCAGCACAGTAGTTCTTGCAGACATCTTCTCTCTACCATATATGCAGGAGAAAAACTGAGTGAATTTTGCAGGAATAACTCAAAGCAAGCACCAGTACCTTGAAGGGTTAAAAGGGCAGCGTGGCCCACTGAATCCTGATATCAGTGCTAAAATTAAGTAATAATGTATCTTTTAAAAATCAGAGAGCAATTTTTAAGAGCCAAAAGGGAAATTGTTTGAGCAAAATCAAAAGCAGCAGCGGTGGTTGTTTCTCAGGAAGTTGTTATTCTGTACTTTCAAATTATTTTTTAAGAGAGGACCAGAATCAAAGTGCACAGGTATATTTAGTTCAAATATGGGTAAACTTAAGATTCCCAAAAGACAGCACATAAGTTACGGATATTTTCTTATAGTCACTCAGTCAGATGTGAACAATTCCAACATGATGTTCTTTAGCTCCATGAGCAGCTCAGATTGGTCACCTCTGGCATTCCTGCCTTTTCCCACTCATGGATGAATGGAAGCTGAAGTGGACACGTTACAGCTGGACACACTTTGAGGAAGCACAGTCTATCTGGGCCAGGTCTTCAGGCACTCAGCACATGCAAGACTTGCAAAAAATGTGAATTGAGAGGCTGCTGCAGAACATCAGGAGTCATTCCATGTGTCACTGCCACCTTGGAAGGTGAAGGGTACATTTGAGACAGTTCATGTTCACTGAACACGTCTGCACAGGGGCAAGAACACACCCTTAAAAAAGGTCTATCACATGGAGTTCACGATCCTCTTGGGTTCAGTGGTTTCAGTAACAAAAATTTCAAGCACTTCATCATTTACTGGAAGATGGGAGAGTACTTAGAAGAGTCACCAAGTAGCTACTTGAAAGAACACAGGAGGACAGGCCATTTCTGTTAAATTAGGTGCTCTTAGGAAAGTAATATTTAATTACATGGCAGGAAATACCAAAGAATTCTCAAGTTTGACCCAACTTAGTTGTTTGCACTGGCAGGTAGTCACATATCTACAACAGACAAGCTGCAAAACCAACACAGAATGAGATCTAACAGTTGTAAGTTAGAGTATCAGTGAAAAAAAACTATACAGACATCTGATCAAAGCCAAGCAAGGCAACGGGCTTGTACTTCACTGCTGCAGAACCCACTGATTACAGAAGATAAGGATGGTGCACAATGGGAAATTGCTAGAAAGTCACATGCAACCATTCTGAATCAAATCTCATATTATCTCATGTTTGGTTTTATTTTAATTAGAATTTGAGAGGAGGGTTTTCACCAATAAAGGTCTGAAAGCCTTTGATCATTCGCTTTATCAGAATTCTATTTAATCTAATGAAAAAGCAAACAGAAGATCTGCTTACATGGACACCTCAAGCACAAGAGTTGAAAAGATCAAAGTAATACAATTAGCAAGGACCTGGGAGAGAAAGATTAATCTCTACAAGTAACTTCCATTTCAGCTTCAGCACAAATGAGCTCAAATGCTCTTCCTCTGAGCACCAAAATAAGTTATTTTTGTTTCTTAACTCTGTTACCACACCACTGCAGAGATCTGACAAGATGTTTTCAGACGGGTAAGACACCTCTTAAAATCAGAATTAACTTCCCACTAAACTCCAGATTCTCTGTAAGTTTTCATGACATGTCATGGACTTCCATTAAGTAGCAGTGTAAAACTAAGCACCCGAAAACATACAAAGATGTCTAAAGGTACAGAAAATCTTTTATTAGAATCTAAGTCAATAATATATGTGACCCAATAAAACTTTTCCTCAGATGCTATAACAAGTATTGAAATGCCATGTTTTCAAGAGACCATCTGCTGTTTTGACATTTTATGACAATTTCCAAGCCTTAAACAACCTTGACTCTACCTCTTTCAATAGCATGTTTTGCAGTGAGCTCTTTTTCCTCCAAATTGGGCCTTGATTTATCATACATTTATAATGCTTTAGAAAGTTCTTGCACATTTTACTTTTGTCACAAGGTAACCCACATTTTCAGCACTTCACTGTGAGTGAAATATGCCCATCTGATAATGCTAGAGACTAATTGTCCAAGTGAGAGCAATACATGAGCTGTTGCATTTACTTATTCTTGACTTACCAAATGAGAAAGGTAAGCAACACATGGTTTATTTTGCTTAAACAGCAGTGTTCATACTGTTAATAATGCCAGTAGTATCATAAAGACAGCATTTCACTAGTTGCCAGAACTAAAGTCAAGTTTGAAACTGAGGTCATAACCTTGCAATAAAACAAGTACTAATTATAATCAAGGAACAAACAAGGGATGATGTATCAAGAGCATCAAGAGAACTTGAACAAACTTCTTTCAGCAGATATTCTTTAGCAGCTCCCAGGTTGAAATCTCATCTTGGTCACTGGCATCCTACCGAAATCAGCACACTTGAGTTTTCACTTGAACCAGCTGGCTCAGTTTTCAAATGCTCTGCTCATCATCATCATCATTTTATGAAATATAAACCACATCTACTGAGATACCCACGGTGGAAGGCTGAGATTAAATACATCCCCTGCACAAGGTAAGGACTTAAAAAGTTACATATAACACAAAACGTTTCCTACCATACATAGCATGTGTCTGTTCATGCGCACCGTACTGTGTTGCAGAGGAAGATACTAAACCCGGCTGTGCGTGTGCTGGTGGGGCCATCATCCTAGCGTTGCCCTGTATTACAGGGCTATAAACATGAGGATGCTGCAGGCAGAACAAAGGAAAAACCACACAGTTAACTGGGTTAACAATTAACTCCAAAGAAATTTTTGTCATCTAAAGAGTCGGGATTGAAAGGGCGGCAGCTCGGCCTTGCTCAAACGCAGAGCGAGCTGAGGATTTCACTGCTGTGATTTCACACTGCTGTGATTGTCCCAATTGTTTCCAGAATTTAAGGGCTAGAAACTGACAGCAATCACTGGCATGTCCAATTTTTGCCACTCTAATAATGCATTAAGCTTATACATTTATCCAATTACACATGTAGATTTAACAGCCTTTGAAGTAAGAGCAGTCCACCAAGTTAAGTTATTTTTAGAACACTTAACCAGGAGATGTGCTGGCCGTGACCTGAAGAAACTCTTCAAAGAGCTAAAAAACCGTATCAATAATAAATGCCAACTTCTAAACTGACCTTAAAATTCGTTAGGACATTAAAATTCATTAGGACCTTAAAATTTGTTAGGCTTTGAAGCACATTCCAAGATCACCACGTGTGCTCCAGAACACAGAAACTCTTCAGGGTGACTCAGGACTGGACACAAGGGGGTTATTTAGCTCTGAACCACTTCACCATTTGTGCTTGGATTGATGGGGAGCATGGAAAGGACTCTTACCTGAGATTGGTAGTGTGGCACATGCTGCACAAGAGGCTGATTAGGAAACTGTTGGGGGCTATATGCAACATATTGTGTAGAGTAAGCAGGTGGAGTAGCTACAATTGGAGGGCCTGCTGCTGAGGCAGGATGCATCATGGTGCTCTGGTGGTGTTGGTCTTGCCGCTGCTGGGGCATATTTGGTACTGAAAAACAAAGATTGTCTCATGTCAGAAAGACAGAGAGAAAAATATGGAGCTTTCTGAAAGGTTCTACCTTGTAATAATGTTACTGGGACCATGTGGAATATCCTCACCCCGCACCTTTAGCCATAAGTTAGAGCTCTATCAAAAATGAACAGTGTGAAGAAGAGTTTCTCCAGGAAACATTTGATTTTCATCACTGCCTTTGGGCTGGATATACACAGCCACAAACCCAGCCCTGCCTTTCTTGTGAAGGAAGAAAGTGGAGGGAGAGAAAGACTGACCAGAATCAGAAGTGCAAGAGAAAGGTTATATCAGGATACCTACATTAACCAATTAATCCTGCCCCCTTTGAAAGGCTTTTTCACCTTCTATGAGAACAACTCAGCCACTGTTCCATCAGCTGGAAATCTGAGTCTTTATGTCAAAATGACTCGTGCTTATGGCTGAGGAGAGCACAATAAAGGTCTCCACCCAGCCACAACTCAAGGTTTTCACATCTTTTGAGCTCTGTGCTACCCCTCAGGGCAGCAGAAAGCAAATTTTAGGTCACAGACAACACTGAGGGAGACAAAACCTATAAGGAGTAGGAATAATTAAGAAGGAAGAAAGATGAAAAAAAGCAGAGCAGTGTGGGATCACTTGAGCTGTCATGGGAAGGCGACCACCCAATTCACTTGGAACAAACTAATTCAGCCTATAAAGCAGGGGCATGGGAGCTCCAGGAGAGCTCCAGCTTCCTGCAACTATTAACTGAGCTACCTCAGGCTCCTCTAAACTCCACTGCAGGGGCAACCTCTTAGGGAGAGGAGAAAACATCCGTAAATTCACTCAGTGATTTTATTTACGCTGCAGATCAACAACAGAAAGAAGTAAATACAGGAGGCAACTTGAACAGAGTAAAGGCACAGAGCTGTAACCCAGGCAGCTCCCACAGGGCTGTGCTGCACACAGATGGATATGTAGGAAATACTGGAACTTAAAAAGGAACTCAGAATTGGAGCTGCCTCACCCAGCAATGTATTTCTGATTAAAACAGTGCTACTAACCAGAAGATTTCAGGGGTGAGGCCACAGTGAAGTTACTGTGTTTTAACACAGAAATACATTGCAGGGTTTTGTCTCCCCTAGGTTGATAAAGGCCACTTGTTTGTCTCTGAACAGCAGGAAAAAATTTCCTCCTGCAGCGACTGGAGCTGCAGTGCTGCTGCTGTCCTGCAGCATTGCTGCCACTGCAGAAGCATTCACTGGGCACAGTCACAGCACTCCCTGGAACAGGAGCACAAGAACAAGAGCAGCACTTTCTGCTCCCTCACTGCCCTGCCCAGCACAGGGAACATCCCAGCACCCATCATGACTCCACAGCCACGGGTGTCACTTAAAAACGTGGCATTGTCATTGTCAGTCCAGCTGCTCAGTCACTGGGGCTGCAGGAATGAACAAGAACAAACTGGAACCAGCTCTTTCCAGAAGAGCAGCAGAGCAAACTCTTTCTGGAGAAATAGGGACTCTGCATCTATGAAGCACCAACTGCTGCAAATCAGTACAGAAAACCAGCAGGGAAGTTCCCTTTAAACAAACCTGTGATATTTATGAAATACAGGAGATGATCAGCTCACCCTAATGCTCCAAGTAACAGAGATGTTTTCCTGTTTGTCAAATCAGATTCCAAGCCAAGCAACCCCCCATTACTCAAACCTGGCGTGTTTTAGCTGAATTAGTTTATCTAAAAATCCATTAGTATTTCCACTTACTTCCCTTTAATAAAAATAGCATTTAAAATATTGATTGAAACCAAATTGCCATGGATTAGAAAACACACAAACATTTGTCATTTAGCCATGCTGCATGCAGACTGAGAACCAAACAGGCAGTATTATTCTCACCTTTACCTGCTCTATATGTCTTGGCTTGGTTCACTGGCATGGGCGTCATGGGAATAGGATACAAAGGCTGAAACAGAACAAGTTGAAGGTATGATATTCCTTTAAAAACTCAGTGTCTGCAGGGGTGGGGGGCCCACTCAGCTTTGATGTGCTCTGCTACAGGGTTTAGTGAACTCTGCCTAACCTATGAGATTTTCTTGGATCAGTGACATTGAGTCTGCACGGACACACAACTAAGACCAGATGGTTGGCAACAACCAGCCCAGGAATGCTACTGCTGCTACTGCAGGCACTGGGCTCACCCTGACAGCCTCACAGCAGCTTTTTGGTACGAAGTTGACTCAGGAGAAGGTTAGAATGAAATATCAGGGAAAGGTTCTTCCCCCAGAAGGTGCTGGGGCACTGAACAGGCTCCCCAGGGAATGGGAACAGCCCCAAGGCTGCCAGAGCTCCAGGAGAGGTTGGACAGTGCTCTCAGGGACAGGGTGGATTGTTGGGGTGCCTATGCAGGGCCAGGAGCTGGGCTGAAAATCCTTGTGGGTCCCCTCCACCTCTGGGTATTCCATGATTCTATGATAATGGAGCTAGATCTGAAATCCCAGTGATCCCTACAACAACCAGAAACCAGGGGGACACAGCTGGAACAAAGAAACAGTTGCAGAGTGAGAGACTATGCTTGGAGAACTGGGAGGAAACCTGCACAGATCCACAATAAATGTGGGCTGCTGGCATTTACAAGTGTTTGGAATTATTTGAACATCCAGACTGAGGGAGCACTGGGAAAAGTCAGTATTTACACAGCCAAAACTTAACAACAACATGATTTATATTTACAAGAGCAACACAAGCTGCACTATTTCACTCCTTTACTCATAGCTCCCAAGCTGCAACAAGCTGATCTTTAAGGTCCTTCTCAACCCAACCCATTCCATGATTCCTAAGCCCTGGCTCAGCTTCCTGAGGATTTCTGTGAAGTGTTGAGGAGTTTGCAGCACTTTACCTGCACGCCTGGACTCACTGGAACCGGGTACATCATATTTGGTGCAAAACAAACAGGCTGAGTGTACACGGGGGTTGGCTGCTGATGCCCCACCATGGAGGGGCTGGGCTGAGCTTGAGGACGAGGGGAGGTTGGTGTAGTAGAAGGTTTCGGCTACAAACAGAGGTGAGCAGTGGATATGGCAGGGTTAGTTTGAGTATCCTCCAAGGAAAAGTTGGTTTTATAAAGATCTATTCAAAGGCATTGATAAACAGCATCAAATCACTTACTTGAGCAAAAGATCGAGGGTTGAACTCTTTAGCATTGGGATTAAGTGTTGATTTTCTAACTTGCCTAAACATAAGGAACAAAAAATTAAGTTGGGCATTATTCTTTTACAGGAGTATCTGCAATTAATCATTTAAGAAACACCTCATTTCCATCTGTGAGTCAGATTTCTGAGAAGTCAAACACCTCACGGCATGCAAAAAGCCACTCTTCATTGAGGGACTCTTACTACAACTAACCACAAGTCTTCCAGTTGATACCACAGCTCATGTGAGCCAGGAAAACATTGAAATAAGCTTTTAGATGTGAACTAGGCATCAACAGGACCAGAGCTCTGCACTGAGTCAGGAGATGACTTCCAGGGCAGCCCCTTCCCCTGCTGTTTCTCCTGTCAGCACCTGGAGCCAGGAATGTGTCACCCAGTCATGACTTCTACGCAAGGTCTGCTGCTAATAAAGATGTGCTTATTCCAAAAGGCATGGTTACTCACTCTGAAGTATCCTTCTTCTCCTCTTTATCCTCTTTGTCTTGTTTACTTCCAGGCCCAGATGTCTGCACACCTTGGGAGGTCACCTCAGGCCCTCGCTTCTGCTCAGAGCTGTTACTCATGGAAGGAGAAATACTGGGACTGTTGGGTTTGCTACTGCCACCACTGGAGTTGGTGTTACTGCCAGCTTCTATGATAGATTCTTTAGGGGTGGATTCTGTCTTTTCTTTAACTACATCTCTTGATTTTTCACCTTCTCTGGTTTTGTTTAGCAGCTGATCCACTGCATCTGAAGAAGAACTGGACTGTAACTGAAAAAACCCAAGGGATATATTCAGTAAATTGATACAAAACTCAGGAGAGACCATCTAATGCTGTCACATACACAGAGTAAAACACAGTCCCACAAGCCTCCATCATCTGGAAATGACCTTTTAAAACACTCATTTCCATTTCTACATGGAAAGAAATCCATGGGCACTGACAGCGTTTAAGCTGGCACAGTGTAAGGAGCTGCTCAGCCACTCAAGTGACCTGTATGTTGATTAAGGAGTGACAGGAAAGCTTCAGACAACCCTCTGGACTCATCCCCTGAGTGATTAACAGCACCACTTGAAAAGCTAACCTGATTTAATAAACCCTTATAACCAGGAAATAAGTAATATGAATTCATCTTCAATTTTCCTCTGCAAAACTCTTCATTTAATTTTGCAACAGCTCCTCCATATGGAGTGTGAGATAATTATTTGTGCCTAATGATCAAACAGGTTTCAAGTCCTGTTTTCAGTGCACAGTCAATATTCACATTTATGTGCATTAGGCAATTGTACAAACAAGAGTCAGCATTGATTTTGTAATACATAACATGAATTCTTACAGATATTTTCATACATTAGGCAAAAGTATAAAGACCTGTTAACATAGCCAGTGTGTTCAATTCATTAAAATAATCTGGATGCACATGAAAACGATGACACCATTAACAGAGACAAACTTACCCTAAAGTCATTCTTAAATTTCTTTAAATCATCAATCTGTTTTCTATGCTCTGAAACAATTGGAGAGACACCTGCCAAATACAAGATCAACATTGTCCAAGCATTCCTAACACAAGTTTTATACACATCACTATGTTTGCAGAAATAGAATGGTTTTGCAGATATAAAAATGAAATCCAGCCCCTTATTTTGGGTTTTTATGTGGTAGAATTCCATGACCTATGTATATGAGCACACAGAAATTCTCTGTGAAAGCAGAGCATTACATAACTGATTTATCTTTAGTTCTCATGCACCACACCAAGGCAGAAGCCCCGAGGTGCAGGGACTGCAGAACTCCCTGAACACAAAGAACATGCAACAAAAGCCCCAACCCAGCCTGTGCCAGCATTTCAAAACACAGCAAGTGAAGGAGAAACACTGACCAAGGTGAGCTTTATGGCTGGACTCATCCTAAAGGTCTCTCCAATGAGAGAATGAATGGATCTGGTTCTCAGTTTAACAACATGAAAAGACTGGGGTTTTTTCTGAGGACTGAATGAACAAACAGCTCTACAGAGACAAACAAATGTAAGGCATAATAGGAAAAGCACAGTCAGAAAAGCTCTGCTGACCACGATGCTCAGAAGTATTGTGAGCACAGCTCTAAGCAGAAACATTGAGTCCAAAGGCAGCTAAAAAGCAGCTCTGTGAGCAGGGGAAAGAAAGGAGGGAAAAAAAAGAAAAAAAAAACAAGTGAAATCACACCATCCACATGAGCATCTCTACATTTGGTGTTGATGGAATGAGTCACAAACAACATTTCAAAGTGCCACTTCACAACTGCATGACCAAATTTCACTGTAGAACACCAGACTGCCTCCAAGCCTTCCTTAAAATGCCAACTAAAGCTGCCAGGAGAGCAGGTTTAGGGTGCACAATTCCTACATCACTCCAGTACATGAAAGCTTTGGATACAAACCTTTGTTTTCAGGTTTAGAAAAACTAGGAGAAGTCTCACTTGGCTTTATATTCTCCTTGTTTCCAGTTGCAGAATTTTGCCTCTGGTCCTGAAGCCTTGTATCTTTAGCTGGAAAATAAATTACCAAACTTATTCTCTTATACACAATCCCAACTGAGCAAAGAGAGAAGGCAAGAGAGAAACAGGGGAGAGATTTAACCATTTTTAGCTCGAAAAACCTTTTAAGTTACACATTTCCTGCTACCAAGTTGGTGCCTGGAGGATCACCCTCCCTCATCCTCCTTCCCCATCCCACTGTGTAATGAAAAAAACCCAATTAAACTCATCCCTCTCATCATACACAAAACCTTAACCACACTGAGCAAACTATAAACTCAGAGCCAATTATTTTCAGCAGTCCAAGCTCTTCATACAGAATGCTACAAAGATTTGAGAGTTCTTAGACATTTGACTGTGCTCCTGAATGTTTGGGTTTTTTTCCCCCCATTCCTTTTGCTGTGTTTGAAACCAGTTGCCTGTGTTTCTTTAACTTAAAAAAGAGGCAAAACCTCAGTTTGGAAAAAGAAATCCTCTTTAAAAAATTGAGAAAAAAATTAAAAACTAAAAAAAAATATTAAAAATTTTAAAAAAAATAAAAATTAAAAAAATTAAGTCAGACACCTGTAAACCCATATTCCTTAAGGGCACAAGAAACTAAGCATAGAGAATTCTCAAAAAGCCTCTCTCCAACCTTAGTTTAAAGCTGGAGAAGTGGGAACTCACAGTAAAATTCAATGTATCCCAAGTTTTCCTGTGATTCAGCAAGCAGCTGTGCTCCTGCCTGGGCAGATTCCTCATCAGGAATTAGGGAAATGCAAAAATTGCATTTGCAGAGGCAGTGAGGGCCACTTACCTTCATTGGAAGGGGTGACTGCTCTGTTGGATGCAGGGCTGGCAGGTGTAGGAGAGGCAGCTGGAACAGGCATGGCAACAGATTCAGTGGGAATAGTACCAGGCTGAGGAGAAGGCAGAGCTGGTCCCATGGGAGTGCTGCTCTGCCTTGGAGACCTAGGCCTGTGTGTTTTAGGGGATAATCTCGGAACTAGAAACAAACAGGAAAAAGCAGTTATAGGATGAGCTTCCCCATCTGCTCAGCAGTTTGTTTTAGTTTTAAAATGGCTACAAAACATGCTTTGAAAGACTTGGTGAGATATTATGTAGTAACTGAAAACCTGTTTACCTTTCAGGCACATCTCCTAGTTCTTTACAGCACAGCATTTCATAGAGAATGGGGTGATTTCTCTGTAGATTGTCCCCCAAAATTTATCACTGCCCTCTAATCCCACCAAGAATCTGCAAAATGCTTCCCCAAATCCCCAGCAGTGCAACTACACCAGCTCACATTAACCCAGTTTCAGGCAGAACACAAAAGGTGGTCAGGTCTCCACACAAAGAGATGTAAAATATTTTTTAAGAGGGCTGAAAAAACCACATCCATTTTACAGTGTCCTCTTTTGGAGGTTTGCCAGCTGGAAAAAAAACAACACAGCCTATTGAAAAAAGAGTGGTTTTAGGTATATTTTTTGCCCCTGTGTTAAAGCAGCATGGAAAGTTGTGTATCCATTGAGCAGTAAGTTGTGGCTCCTGCTTCCTGCTCATCCCACTTGTGCTTTTTGTCACATATTAACTCCCAGGGAGTGAGCAGAAAGGCAGGTAAGTGGTTTAACAGTCCTACTTGCATGTTAATAATATATAAACAGGGAAGGTGAATCACAAATAATGCCACAATAGAAGAGTTGAAGATTTTTCCACAAGGCAACAAGCCTATGTGGGTCTAATTTGTACCTTCCTTCTGAGAAATGTGTTCCCCACTACGCTCCTCTAGAATTCTGCACTGCTAAAAAATACCCAAAAAGGACCTAAAAAAGACCAAACTGTTGCTCTCTTGCCCTCAAGGAAACACCCAGCTCCTGACAGCCCACCAGAACATGGCCTCAACTCAAGAGCTCCAGACTAGACCTGTGGCACAAGACTGAGCTTTAAGTCAAATATTAAAAAAAATATATTAACAGATTAAAAATAAGACACTGACTATAACTGCTCCTACAGCAGCCAAGAACAACATCACCACTTAAAATCCATGTAAATTTTAAAGGAGAAGTACATCCAACTTAACTTGAGTATCAATTCATCTTTTAACACCAAAAACCTCTACCCAAACACCTCCTTCATTTGTAAACCACAATCCAGCCACGCTGCCATAACCAAACTCAGGGATGCAGTGGCAAATCTCTAACTCCTCCAACAAATCCCCTAAAAATGAATCCTTTCAACAACTAATTCCCACACTTTTCCTTCCTTTCTCTCCCCACAGCACCTGACCCTACAGCGGGTACAATATTGCACCAACTCTCACTCAGCTATCTGGGAACATCCCCGCTCCAATCTTAGCCCAATATTTGATCATTCAGAGCCTGAATTGCCTGGAAAATGATTATTCAGAGCCTGAATTGCCTGGAAAAGGCAAGATTCCCACTCTAAGGATACCCCTGCAAGCCATCTGCAATAAGCCAAGCTTTACCTACCCCCACTGACAACTGATGACCACGTCCCACCTGAAGGGCTGCCTCGTGCCACTGCAGCAGTAGATGCTTCCCCAGGTGCATTATGAGATACAAATTCTAAGCCACTTGAAATTGTACCCCTACCAGTAGAGACTCTGTGACCTCGAGGGTGCCGTTGAGCCTTTGGAGACATCCGTGGAGGCCCTGAGGAAAAAAAGACAACCCCACACGATAAGTGCTTGATGTTCACTACAGAAAACTCAAATGTATCTTCTTCAAATTGTATTTAATCTTAAAACTCTCAATAAAGCAGCAATAAAATCGGCACTGATATATTAGAAAGGCCAAGGCATTGGTTCAGCCAGGCTGCCAAACTCATCACCTCCCCAGGGCAGCTCCTGGGTGTTCAGAGGTTTTATCAGCACTGAAACAGGTGTGCAAGGTCTGGATTTAAAATATTTCAATCCAAGCATCCACCACTGCCGAGTGCAAGCCAAGCCACAAAGGTCAGTGGTGCAGCTGCCCCTGGATAAGCACAGTTCCAGGCTATCAAACATTTTTCCAGAAAATAAAAAATTCCCAGTGTTTTTGTCAGGTGGTCAGTGATCCCAACCATTTACAGTGATCCCACCACTGGCTGCCCAATGCTCTTGGGGAATTTCAGCAGAGCATTCTCTGCAGTGAGGCTCAATTGCCTGCAGCAGGTCACAATTCATTTACAAGTCAGCAAAAATTGCACCTAAACAAGGGATTGTTATCCCAAGGTTCAAGTCATGCATGTTTAACACCAGAAGCCAAAGTCATAAGTGAATACAGGAATTCTACACAGCCTGCACAGCTGCCACACCATAGTTATGCTCAAATCTAAGCAGCAATACAATTCTTGCATATTAATAAACATTTTCTTTACAGGATTAGACTCAAATGTTGATATTCAAGAGGAAAAACTGTGTGTGAACAGAATCTGGCTGATTGCAGCTCATTTTTAACACAGGTCAGTAACAGGGTCGAGTTCAGATAATGGCTTTTAGGTTTCAGAAAAACTTCTAAAACACCAAGTACCTTTCCTGGTTACATAAATCTTTAAATGTCAGCCTCTATTTTAACCATGAATCTCAAGTCCACTTCAATGCAAATTTCACACAGGTGAGTATTTTGAACACACATTTCCCAGGAATAATCTTGCAGCAGTAAGAATTAAACCTTGCAGTAAGCAGCACTTCACTGCATGCCTGACAAACCAACCACAAGTGCTAAGAAAGAATTCAGTTTGCAGGTGGATTCTCAGTTCCTTACTCCACAAAAACCCCACAATAAATGGACAGTAGGCCAGACAGATGTGGCTACCCCCCACTTTTTGGTCAGGAGCATTTCCCAGTGTTCCTGCTGAGTCTCAGGGATCATTCCCCTCTCTCCCATGGCTCCAGTGGAGCCAGCTACAGCACCCACTGCAGGTTTCCAGGGAGCTCAGTACAAACACTTTGCATTTTCTAGGCTTGCAACACCATGTTGTGCAGGGTTTAAATGCACTTGAAATAAAAATTATAAACCGTGTTCCTTACTGCACCCCCCCAGGACAAATTTAGTTGGGATAATTCTGCATACAGCTACCAAAGACTCACAGGTCAGCCTTTCTCTGTATATTATTGACTGCTAGGGAGCTGATTTATAGTTCTGAATAAAAATTTCCTACAAATTCACCTTTGAAGCAGCTCATCCTACCCCATTCTACAGTCCACTTCTCTGAATACAGCATTTTTATAATCATAATTGTCATTGGTTCCTTTACAAGAGGTGATTCAGTGATTTAGTTATGCTTTTTGTGGAATAATTGTGTTAAATTTGGTATTTTATATAAATTGGTATTTTATATAAATTGGCATTTTATATCAATTGGTATTTTATATAAATTGGTATTTTATACAAATTGATAGTTCTGAAAATGCTCCCTAGTTATCAGGTTATCAGATTATCAGGTTATCAGGTCCTGCATGTTGCTGTTGGTTAATTTAAGACACTGAGCAGCGTTTACAAAGCTGAGTTTAATTTCATACCAAACTCGGGAAATTTCACAGCTTTCTTTCGTTTTTGTAAAGCTCTTCAAATCAAACAAACAGGGAAAAAAAAAACAAACAAAAAACAACAAACCACCAACCAAACCAACAAAACAAAAATAAAAGGTTAATAGAAATAGTCTGATAAACTAAAGTTAAACACAAATTATAGGTTAAGTAATGAAGAGGAAAAAAAAAAAAAACAACAAAACAAAAAAAAACGAAAACAACTCTTGTCAATAACAACTCACGGAGGAGTTAAAACAAAAGACAAAACAAAAATAAAAAAGAAAAATTAAAAAAACATGAACAAATCGTGGTATATTTGTACCTTCTGAAGACATGCGTTTAGGCATAGTAGAGACAGGAGCTGGAGAACCATGAGCAGAGGGGTGAGACGGGGGCCTGGAGGGCCGCGAGGGGGGCCTGGAGGGCGGCCGTGTAGGGGTGGCTGCCCGAGGTGGAAGAGAGTTGGGACCTGACTGGTAGCGAGAAGGTGGGCGAGAGGAAGGAGATGGGCAAGGCGATGGCCAGGCAACACCTGACAGAACAAATGATATGAAGGAAAGTATAAAAACTAAAGAAAAAAATTATGGGGGGGGGGGGGGTTTGGGGGGAAAGGGGGAGGGAGGGGATGGGGAGGGCAACAGAAATTAAAAAAAAAAAAAAAAGTAAAATATGACAAAATGATTTTTTGGTTTTTTTTTTTTTTTTTTGGTTTTTTTTTTCCATGGTTTAACCCTTTGGGGATGGATCGAGGTGGTAATTGAGGAATTGAGGAGAGAAAGTCTTTGCAGGGTTGGGTCTGCCTTGGTTTTTGGGGTCAAATTGAAGTTGTGAATGTCACAGGCTCCCCAAAGGGTTAATTAGGATCTACAAACACTACTAAGGAACAGACAGTAAAGTTTGATCTGTTAGCCTGGCATACCAATGCTCCACAGCACCCAGCACTCCACAAGGTCCTTAACAGCTACCAGAGGTTCTCAAACAGCTGTTCACAAACAGTACTGACCACACAAACTGCTACTTTCAAACCAAATGATGAGTAAATATCCATCCAGGAGCTGGATCTTTACAAAAACCAGCGGTGTTCAGTGTCTGAATGCTGACATTTGTGCCTTTATCACTTATCTGAGGTATTGATGGAGGATTTTTATCTAGGATATAGGGCTCATGGTTTTCAAAGCAGAATTAATTGAATTTACAAGCCATTCTGAGTATTTTAGGTCTATGATGTTGATTCAGCAGAGTAATAGGGTGAGAGAAACCACAAATACTACAGACAAATCTCAAGGTTAGCATTGTTTGGGCAAGGCTCAGTAGTCCATCCTTTACAGAGCTGACTCTGGCTTTAGAAAGGAAGTCTCACTTACCTTTGGATGCTTCTCAGACTTCCTCTCCAGATAGATCACTTGAGTATTATACATTTTTCATTTATTCACAGTAATTTATTATAATAGCATTTTTAAATTCTACAAATAATGCCTTGAGGACAGGCCACTGCTGAAACCCATCTCCAGAAATGTTTTTGGCTTCTGGGACACCAATTACTGCCACGCAGTGCCTACTGATGCCTGGTTAGAAATACCTCCCATGTGTCCAGCAGAAAATACTCAAATACCCATTTGGAGGGAAGGCTTTGGATTCCTTTTCTCTAACACTGTTCTTGTTTTTCCCCTCCCATTTTCATCAAGGCAAGCAAGTGGCTTTATTCTTTTCCAGAAAGGAAGAGAAGCTTCCTCTTGCCACTGCCTCTCACCAGGTGTCAGCACTGCTGCTCCTCCACCCAGAGCTTTGCAGTGCTGATGCAGTTTTTCATCTCTAAAACCACACAGTGCACCATCATCTAAGACAAAGGTGTTTGAGGAGGAAAATAAATGACATTTCTGTTCTGCAAAGCCACAGACAGAGCAGTGCAACGAGAGCTCCTCTGTGAGTTAAGCCCAAATCCAACTACTCACAACCTCTGTGTTAAATGATGAATGCTAACCTGTTTTAAGGAATACACAAACCAGTCCCACACCATTTCAACACAAAATGAGGTGATTTTCTGCAGTGTTATGAGGCACATTCACTCAGATTTCAGATACTTGCCTCCGTTAACTACTCTCTGATCTGCTCCAGAGTTAGGGCTGAATTCTGAAGTGTGGGATCCAGACCTTGAGATGGGTGGGCCTGATCCAGACTGGCCCATCCTCGGTGAGTTTTGTCTTCCACTTCCCCAGGACAGGACATCTCTGTTCCTCTGTCCAGGTGGAATGTATTTATTTTCTCTGAAACACACCAAATTTCTATCAGCGTTGAGACACAACTGAGAGGCAACAAAAAGCTCCCCATTTTCCCTCTTTTTCTCCCATCAAACCAAGGGGAAAAGTCTAAATAGTATCAGATGTTGACCCAACAGTCACCTCATGAATTGGCTTTTGATAGTGGCCACACAGTCCACTTTATGAGCCCACAGGCACTGAAGGATTAGCAGTAATGCCTGAAATTCTCCAGGACACACCGAAACCACTGCCCTTCCTGGAATTTGGGACAAATTCACCACGGTGACAGGTCAGAATGGGGAAGTTTGTTTCACTACAGAGATAATACAGGGCCAGGCAGAGGTGTCCAAGTCAGCCTGAGTGCCAAAAGCAGCACAGGATTGTTTACACAAGGCTCCAAGCCTAATCAAGCCTGCTGAAAAAGCCCAGTATCAATGAGCAAACTGCTACAGCACCAAAATACCTCCATAATTTAAATAAAAATACTATTCATAGTGTACTCAAGTACCTAGTGTTCACACCATGTCCTTCTCTTTCATTAGCATTTCTCTGAACAGCAGTATATTTTTCTTCTTCTGTCCTTTCATCATTTTCCAAGGCAACCCGAGCTTTGTATTGGGCACTTGATTCAATTTCCTCTGCTAATTGAGTTGCTCTGGCTTCCCGCTTTAAAAACTCTTCTGAATTATCTCTTTCTAATGGCACCCTAAAAAGACAATGGAAAGGAAAAGAATCTCTGAAATGCATTCAAAAGCACAAAGGAGTTACAAAAATCACACAGTGTTAGTTCTAACCGAGTCAGAGGGGAAAAAAAAACAATCTTGCTCCTAAGCCAGTAGACTTGCTGTCTGTTTTTTAATACAAAATTCCTGGACTGGTTTGGTATTATGGACAAATTCAGGGTCATGTACCTGCCTAGAGAGCTGAGGACAGGGTGTAGAACTTTTCCACAGGATTTGTAAAATCCCCAGTCCCTAAAGCTGTGCAAAGGCTCCAACTTTTAACATGGTTGAGAACATCAGGAATAAAAAGCCTCAGACTGCTGTTTACATAGGAAGCTACACCAAGAGCCCAAATTAGAATTTTTTTTTAGCTATTTACACATTGCCAGCAGACACAATCCTAGTGAAATTGGAGACTAACATCCTTACTCCTTTGATAATTCCAGCCATGGATTTCAGCCCTCCCAGTTCTGAAGAACTGCAGAGAAGATGGATGCAACACTTCAGAGCACAGGACCAGAAATTCCTGACTCATCTGTGAGTGCCAGGACCTCAATCCCATCCTCTCCATGTGTCTATGGCAGGCAATGGAATATTGCAAAAATCATCCCATAGGACAGCCACCAAGCCAAAACTCAATACATGAGCACTGAAACACTGAAAAAACCCAACCAGGGACGGGACCATACCTGGCACTTCCTTCTGCCACCCATTTTTGGGGTTTATCTGTCCTAATGTTTGCATTAGGTTTAAAAAAAAAACAATTTTCCCCCCTGATTTTAACTTGCCAAAGTTGTTCCACCAACCTTACTTCAGAATAAGCTGGATAAAAATACAGAACAGAGCTGAGGCTTGGCCCATGCTCTGCTGGGCATTATAGAATCACTACTGCCCATATTTTGAATAATATAAAGAAGCAAAACAAAGAAAGTGGGTGGAGATACAAGCCAGGTATAGAATAATACATGCAAAATTGCTCAAGTGTTGGTGGCAGAACGAGGAAAACAAGTGGCTTTGCCAGATTCCAAGCCAGCACTCAGCTACTGCAGCACAGGCTTTCCCTCTCATTTTTGGCCAGTCAAAACATTTACTGGCCTTATCAATGGTAACTGCAGGAATATTTAATAAAACCCTTCAGCACAAAGCTTTGGCAAATAACATTTACATGAATGCAAACCTGGTCCCAGGCCCCCTCCATTGTTAATAAGACAATAAAGGAGAACAGCCAATAATCTTCATTTATTTAAAGTGAGTGCAAAAAATGAAGGGATGTATGGCAACCTCGAGAGGCAGGGAATGATTTCATGTTTTCTACCAGGCCATTAAAGATGAGAGGAAGGGGATGGACAGGATGACATTGTTCAGAACCCTGGTGATGATCAAAACATTTGCTGGAACACAAACTTGTACCCTGATGCAGTTTGACAAACTCTACCTGCTACTGCTTAGCTCTAGGAAGAGAAAACAATCAAACAAGAACCCCTTCAGCTGCACATCTAAGCATTTCATGGAAAATCAGCAAAAGAGCTTCCCAGTTTAGCAGACTGATATGCAAAGCAAGTTGCTTGACTAGGGGGGGAAAAATGGAATTAATTTAAAGCCACCTTCATGTTTTTTAATCTGTTTCCATTAATATCCAGAGAGCAGAAAGATGGAAGACTAAAGTTCAAAAGTACAAAAAGTACTTAGAGCAGTGAAGGGAAGAAAAGAACAGCTTCCCCAGGATTCAAATATAAGCTGATTAGGACACTTTGATTATCACCATGTTACAGGTTTTGCACAAAACACAGAAATCACATTGTTGAACCACAGACCTGTAGACAAGTGCACACACACACACACACACACAAAAATCAAAATATTCACTGCTATTCCTTGATATTGAAAAAACAGATTTCTGCTTTGGGGGTTAAAAGAGTGGGGAAATACTGAAGCCATTTCACAATGGCTGTGAACATCTGCAGTCCATTTGTGTTGCAGTTGCAGTGAACATTAGAGCTGCAGACTCTGGGGAATAAATCACTGCCAGAGTAGCCAGAGCAGCCTTTATACTACTTCTATATTCCAGTTGTTATTATATTTAACTAAAACTTCAGTTTAGAGCTGGACAAGTCTGCTAAACAAGCACACAACCCCCACCCTGGTTATCAGCAGCTTTTCAGCATTCCAGGATCTTCCAGATCAATTGTCTCAATAAAATCAGGGTTTAGCCAAACTGCTCTGCTAGGTTAAACAAAAAACTGTAGGTATAGCAGCTACATACAGATTAATTCACAGCTTTCCACCCTATTCCTGGAAGTTTCTGCAAGAAACAAGCCTTATTGCATGGCTAAATTCAGAAAACTCTGCAATGGCAATGAGCTGTGCCCATTTAAGGGAATATATAAAGATTTCTACATCTAACTATTCACAGAAAGCTGGCAAGGTTTCTTAAGCACCATTCATTCATTGCTTTTGCAGTTATTTGATTCCACAACTTCAGAAACTATGCAAAAGGAGCTGCAGAATATAAAGTTTGTCAAACCAGGGAGAACATTCAATACAAATCTAATAACAAAATATTTTGGAACTTACGTATAAGAAGATAAACTGCTGTCATAAGTTGACACTACACCATAATTTTCTTCATTGTAACGAAACATGTCATTGGGATCCCATCCATTAGACTAGAAGAAAATGATGCTTGTTTTTCAAAATGACACTGGAAACACATTCCCTTCAAATGAAGGGCTGATGGCAGAAGTTAAACCTTCTGCCCTTTTTCCTGGGCCTATGAATTCACTGTCCAGATAACAGAGTTATTAATGCCACAGTTTGTTTCAGGGAGCTTTGTTCATCAGCTGCACAGATTCTACCTTCAAAATTCCTTTTTGTTTTGTTTGTGTGAGTCTTTGTATTGTTTTTATGAGGTTTTTTTTTTTAAGTACATGCTCACTCTGTACTAGAAGACTACTGGCTAGCAAGACATACATACATTAGTATCTTTTTTGCCTTTTCCAAAAAGTGCAAATTAACACTCCTGAAACATTTCAAAAGCACTGATGGAATCACCTGAGAGGCACCACAGGCAGAAGACTCCTGTTGATCTGCACAACTCCCCCACTTCAGTAAAACTGCTATCACAGCACTCAAGCACAACAATAAATGCTTTGAATATTTTATAAAAGCACTGAGAGTACTGGGCATTCCAATAAATCTCAGCTCTACAGTATGGACACCAAAAGTGACAGGAGAATTGTTCTGCCCATAGTTAATATGCTCTAATCAGTAATATTATCTCCTTGAACACACTGCAGGCTGAACACCTGGCTACAAGAATTTCTGCTTGAGGAAAAGCTGACTGCTGTGATATATGAGGACATGGCATTTGAGGCCATATTCTTCCTCTAATGATTCATAATCTGAGACTGTCCCTGTGCTTGGGTCAGGCTTCCATCAATTCTCTCCCTCTGCAGCCCAGGGACACTGAGCTGAGCACAATCTCCCCATCATTTCCAAGTGCAATGACAGTCAGACAGGAATGCTCTGATTAAACATAAATCACTTTGGAGCATTGCTGGATTTGGAGTCCTTAACAAAAGCTGCTCTTTGGCTCCTGGAGTCCAACACAGCTCTTACCACAGCAGCTGCCATTGCTCAGAATTTGCCAAAAGTGCCATTTGAAAGGCAGCTATTCTCAGCCAGATCGCTCCAAAGGGCTGTGGCAGCTGCTGGCAAAGACTGAACATCCACCAGCACAATGCAGGACAGCAATTCTGCTCCTCCAAAGCTCATCAGTAAATTGAAATTGAGGAATTATTTCAAGGCATATCCAGGGAAACAGCTCATTTTCTACTGCTGGCCAGAGATGATCAAAGCATCACTCACGACATCGGTCTCCAGCGCCTCCAGCTCCTCAGAAGCCGTGTTCTCTCCTCCATCCCAAGGTTCCAGATCCTTCTCCTTGTGCTCTCCATTAACTTTAGCACTGATGGCTGAATCAGTAAAAGCATCTGCAACACAGTGGGGAGGGTTGGGACCAGTGAGAGCAGTTTGGGTAAGTTTGCACGCTGGTTTTGAGCTGAGGAACAGCTCCAACACAGCTGAATCACAGGCACAGTATCATCATCCCCCTTCTCCTGGAGCTGCTGAGAGAGGTGCCTAC
This sequence comes from Molothrus ater, assembly GCF_012460135.2. NCBI lineage: Eukaryota > Metazoa > Chordata > Aves > Passeriformes > Icteridae > Molothrus > Molothrus ater. The sequence goes on from NC_050495.2 coordinate 3,714,848, forward strand.
TCCAGATTAAAGTGCAGACTAACTTCTCCCATATCAGAAAATAGAATTATTTTCAGTTATTTCAAAATGTTTTCTACGATTCCATGTATATTTGGGAGAGAAAAAGAGAAAAAAAGACAACACAAGGATCCTATTCTTCTAGAAAACCAAAGACTTGTATAAAATTCTTTTCCAACCAGCCCACACAACTGCACGCCACAACAGTGTGCAAATATCAAAAAAGCAGGAAAGCAACTCCCTAAATGGGCAAAATGCAATATTCCTTTCAAATATCCAAATTTCTTCTATTTCCACAACTCCTCAGCACACCAACAGGGCAATTATCCATCAGCTTGGTGCTACCATTTCCTGTGACATGAACAGAGGGGTCTCCTCTCCTGCCAGAGTTTTTCTAAGCAGCAGCTTATCCAAATCACACAGAAAAATTCAGAAACTCTCTACTTTTTGTTCTCAATCACATAAGAGAATAAATAACGAGTAAGGTTCTTCTATTGTTCATAAAAATTATAAAAACATCAAAAAATAAAGATCACAAACATTTATTTAGACTTGTTCATGTTTCATTCAAGCCAGACTTAAAAAGGAATAATACCAGAGTATTTCAATAGCTGTAAAAATATATCTAAAGCCATTCACTAAGCTTTTGTATTTGTAAGCAACTGGATCTCAGAACTACATAAAGAACTTTAAAAAATCAAATAAGCTTGTTATAAGCTCATAAATAAATAAATCAGCCTAAAATAAAGAAGTCTTCAAGCCAGAATTTCCTATCATCATTCTGCTGATAAAATAAGGAGCAAATATTGTAGACCTTTAGAAAAGATGAAATCAAACCACCAGGCAGTGCCAGATAAGGAAAAACGTGGCCTAAATTAACTTCTGGCAAGATGTAAAAATCTGCCTAAAAAAATAAAATGAACTTTAAAGCTATTATGAAAAGAATTCCCAACATATGAAGTTGGCCAGTGATGTAACAGCTTTTACACAATCACTGAAGATGTTTTAAAGAGAGACTGCTGATACTGCTTTTATTCCTGTTTTAGCCAATCTCACAGTGAAACTCTGCACATAAATTGGATAAAAATTCACTGTGCTTGGTCTCTCTAATAACAGCCAGCACTATCCCATGAAACGCTCACACAAACAGCTTTTAAAATATACTTTATTATAATATATACTATAGATATCAGTTCAAATATCATCTGAAACTAAAAAGGAACACAGTGCTACAACTCATGGTTAAGTAGTAGCTAAAGTGCATGTTTTTAAGAATTTTTAAGAATGCAAACTCTGCATTTCCCTTCTCAATACCCCATGGCTTAGCTCAGATAAACCAGTGCTGCTCCTGCCCCAAACATCATTAATTCCATGTTTTATTTCTGCTCAGATTGGGACATTTCACACCAAATCCAAGTTGGAGACTGTTTATGTCTTTTAGGAAACTGAAATTTGTTTCTGCATCGCTGGGAATGGAGGGAGCTCCTCTCCAGTGAGATTGATAAATATGAATTAGGAGCCTGATGGCAGCACCTGATGAAGGCAATCTGTTTTTCAGAAGGGTGTTTCCTTAATTTCTATTAAATTCCTCCAGGCAAACTCCAGACAACTGTGCCATTTTGGATACTGTGAATAAAATACCAGCTTAACAAGACTCATCCACTCAACCCACTAATTTTCTTATTTAAACAGCCACATAAACATTCAGCAGCGCTGTTATTGTAATGATACAGATGAAAAAACACCCAAGTCAAAACAAAAACTCTACTATCAGCAAGTGCTGCAGGTCTGAGGAGGATGTGTGCATTCACTGCTGAGTTTCCCAGTAAATCCAGGATATCACAGGGCTCAGGAAGCTCCACTGCTCTGAGTTCCTCTCTCATTTTACAATTAAAATCACAAGTGAGGCTTTGCCTGTTTAACCTCTACAACTCAAAGAAAACCCAAAGACAGGAGAAATTCAAGCTACAAAGGCACTCCCAGCCACACAACGTGGTCTCAAGAGCATCCAGGTAAAGTTTAAATGCAGCAGGATGGTACCTCAAGGCACAGATCAGAATTTTCCTGGAACAAACAGCAGGGCAGGCACAAGGGAAACCAGAATTAAAAACCCAGCAAGCAAAGCCTCTCCCAAAATTAATCAGCAACAAAATGGAGAATGAATGTAAAAAAAAACCTCTAAAAAGTAACAGTTTCCAAAACAAAAATGTGGCAATTAGGATGATTATTAAAGTAGAAGGTAAAGCATGAGCTGCTGCTGGAAGTGCTGACTGGCAGAGCAATAGCTGACAAGACACTGCCCAGGCTCAGCTTCTCCCTTATCTGGTGCCTCTTATCTCTGAGCTGTTGAAGGAGCAATTCACATGACACCTTGACAAGGCCAAATTTTTAATCAATCTCTTTTCTACATGGTAAAACCCGAGCTAAAGATCAAATGGGACCTGGTGAAGCAAGGGGCTGAGGCTGTAACACTCAATTAGCCCCCACTGCCTCTGTACCTGCTTAATGTGACATTTCCTAAGCTCAGGAGTTGGCTATCAAAGACCTTGTTTTAAAGCCTGGTAAAAAATCATTTTTCATGAATGGAAGAAAATCCCAAGGAGAGCTCTATGCAATGGAAATTCATATTAAAGCAAATTAAAAATACACATTCTGCGAAAAACTCAGCTGGGGCAAATTCATCAAGTGTGTGCTGCTAACTGAGTTAAAAGAAAAAAAGTGCCAGAGCAGAGCAATTAAGAGTCCGGGTTTAATTAATTTCAATGTCTAACATGCTTGTTTTCACAAACAGATTTTGGTGAAGAGCACAAATGTGCAATTAAGTGCCAGTCTGCAGCTGAAATGCCATTAAACCAATCAGTGTTATGTGCCAAAGGTGCTGATGGCACCCACTGAAGCTTTGATCAAGGCAAAGTAAACTGAGGTTTCACCTTAAAGGTTTCAACAGTAAACTCTGATTTGTTTTGTAACTCCTTACTACTGATTTGAAACATTAAAACCAGTTACCACCGGCTCTGCAGAGCCAACATTTCCTTCCTTTGTTCAAAAGATGCCTTCTGCTATTCCCCTTGCAACACTTTCTCTGGAAGGATGCCACTCTCAGAGCTAATTCAAGGAAAAACTTAAATAGCTAATTCTCTTCTGCCTTTCTTTTCATTGGATTTGTAGCATTTTCCTCAGCATGCCAAAAAACAATAAAAACATGCAGAAGTCTTTTACTTTACCAGTAAGTTATGATGTTTGAATTGTCTCGTCTTTAAAGAGAAGCCAAGAAGGCAACTCCAAAGCCTGACTGAAATTTGAATCCCGTGCAAACCAGCTCTGTGGATTGATCAGTGCTCAGGGCTCCCAGGAAACAATTCTGGTGTAGAATCAGGACAAACAGAACCTCCTGCATCAATCAGGAGCCCAAATCACCCAGCAGCAGCAGAATCCCAGCACTCAAAGGTGAAGCAGAAAGATGTGCTAATATTAATGTACAGCCAAGGATTTCAGCCTGCACTGACAGTGGGGTTTTAGCAGCTGATTTGCACTGCACATACAGAAATCGGTGTCAGTCCCTCTTTAGGAGCAGACAGAACAGTCTGGAAGGGGAATGATGGGTGTAACACGGCTTCAGCTGAGTTTTCCAGTGTAGGTTTCATTCATCAGCCTGCCTGTACTGCAGCAAACCTCAATTCCACAGAGAGACACCCTCAGGTGATCCCTCCCCTTCCCCTGGAAGCCAAACAGGCACCCCCAGGAGCTGCAAGTTCTGTGCAGGCTGACAGAGCTGCAGATAAAGGCCCAGCAAACAGGGACACGTTGATTTTTGGAACATTCACAGCCACGACACCCCTCTCTCTGTGCAGACTTAGCAATTTTCCTCCCAGTTTGTACAATCTGGGCAGAGCCCAGGCTTTGCCCAGGGGTGATGCCTCTGAAGGTGCAGTGTCATGCTTGGCACAGACCCCACTGTGCTGCTCCACGCCTGCAGTGCTGCTCCCTCCCCTGAGCTCTCTGGGGGGGTTATCAGCTCCCTGCCCCAAAGCTGCAGGGCTGTGATAGCACTGGGAGCTGCCTGCCAGGCTCTGGCACAGGCTTTTCACACACAGCTCTGTTTTCCTCCTTCTGAAAGGTGACTCCATCCCATTCCCTTTCTGCCCACCTGCTGCTCTTCCCCATTCCTCTTCCAGTCTCTTTTTCAGGATCCAGAGAACGTCTCTGCTACTCAAACCCATTTGCCCACATTCCTCCAGCCCAGCAGGGAAAAAAATGCCAGAATAAAATCCATAGCTACTTATAGTGAACTGGGATGCATTAAAATGTTCAAAACAGTATCTTCTGCAGAAATTTATTTAGTTCAAGGGCTCCACAAAATCTAGAAGTCTCCTACAGGGTAAGAAACTACACAGAGAGAATCACAGAATATTTTGAGCTGGAAGGGACCCACAAGGATCATCAGATCCCAGGTAAGCCTCCCAGAGGAGAGCTGATGAAAAGCTCTTTTATTTGACTATGATTTTAAAGCCTTTCCAACCGAGTATTCCCAAATTCTCCTCACCTGTCTGTGAAAGCCAAAAACCATTGAGGGTTAGACAATTCAAAAGTCTCTGTTCCTAGGTAAGTGTAACCAGAGCACCAAGCAGAGACAATTCCCAAAACAAGGAGCACCAAAGTCAGGCAGGAGTGCAGAGCCAGTTTCCACTTTAAATGAGCCACTACCACAAAGATTTGGGTTTATTTACAGGAAAAAAGGCCAGCAGTTCCTTCATGCACATTCACAAACTTCCAACCTTCTGAATCCTTAGTTAATTTCCCAGGAAGCAGAAAGCCCCTCGTTGCTCTAATTGGAAGGTGTGATCAGAGACTGAGTTACACTTTCAAGTGTCATTTCCAGATAATGTATTTTTGGGACAAAATGGAAAGCAGATTAATTCACCCACTCTGACTTATCAAGTTCTGCAGCCTTCCAGTTTATCATGCTCCAAGTTTTTATGGCTTTATTTCAGCTCTCCAGTATTTAAGAGATTTAGACTCAGTCACTCCACCTAATAAAGTGAACTGAGGGACTGTTCAACCTGAAACAGTCATTTCCTTCTAGAAAATGTCCATTGAGCAATTATTCCTAGAAGCAGTAGCATATTCCTCATTCAGTCTGCTCAAAATCTATAAAGATTGGGTGAGGGAGAGCCCAGTTTGCATTTACATTAAAGTGATGTTCATACCAAACCCATTATAAAACAGCTCTCATGTAATTTAAATTCCAAGTCCCATCCAGAACCTGGAACTTATCTGCATTTCAATGCTGCATTTGCTCTGACATTATGCATCATCATCTGGGAAAAGCAAAAATTCCTTGAAACAACAAACCTCTCATTCTGCAGCTTTAGATCAGGCAAGAACAGGTACAAACACAAGGTAAAGAGAGAAATTCTCATTAAATGTCCTCATCTCTAAGTCCCTGCTAATGGGAATAAAACATGTGTTCCAATAACCACTGAGCTCCTGTGACAGTTGTTAATCAGCCTGTAAATGTACACAGAGATAATTTCACCCCATGCCATAAAAACCTGTAGTTCCTTTTATTATTCTTTATCCCAGCAAATCAGCAACATTAAGCAGAAAGACTCTGGAGATTTGCTGCCCAAAACCTGAGAAATCTGCAAAGGAACAGAACTGACTCATGAGCTCTCAGGTTCCAGAAGAATAATCAGGGGCTTGGAGGTCAGACATTAAAAATATGAACACTGTCAGCAAAATTGTTTAATTTGAACAGTTTCAATTCTTCAAGATTTTAAGATTTGTCTGTCACTTCTCTGTATTTTGAAGAGCTTTACCTACAGGTCTACAAGGAACAAAGGAGAAATGAAAACACATCTAGAGGATTTTAAAAGAATTTCTAACTTTGTTTGCAGGAGTAATTATAGACTATTTCTATGAATGCATGTTTAGACACAGAAGTTCCCTCAGTATAGACTCTATATATCTTAACTCTGAGAAATAACCTTTTTCCAAAGAGTTTCTGTATTCAATGAGTCTTGTATAACACTTAACAGAGAAATTTAGAAAGACATTTACAAAAATGTGTCTACCTCCCATAGAATCTATAAAATATTCCGTAAAACCACAAAGGCTTTGCTTTCCAGACACCAAAACAGCTACTCAAAAATACTTTTTTTTTTTTTAAATTTATGAATTTCTGATTTCACAAGGTGCTAAAGTTTTGTACTCTTTAAGAATGACAAATCTAAATATGAACTTCAGCATTTGGATCCTAAAGGATGTGCTATGAAAATCCTTGAATTATAATCTTAAAAACATAAAAAAAATTAAAACAAATATACCTCTTCTGGCATAATTGGTATCCATATCCTTAAAATGCACCATAACAAAGTCTGAAGACTTGAACAAGATACTCTCCAGGATGTCCTCCCGTTTTGGCCCCAAACTGGATTCTGCAGTTTTCCGATGAGCAGCATCAACCACTAAATCACACTGTGGGAAATACAAACACAGGGCACTGCTTTACTGCACAGTCATCCCCTCCAAAATGTGCAAAATTTGAGGTATTTACAATCTGCTTTAAATCTAGGCATGAACAGTAAAAATAATTCAGAGGAAATATTTAAATTTTCATCAAATGTTTGTTATTCGGTATTAGGAACTTTCACAATAGGGAAGAGTCAAAATCTAAGAAGTTACCTTAGGACTGTAGGTTTTAAAAACTCCTTCATATATACCACCATTTTTCACCTGTACTTCACATTTGGATCCCTAGAATGCAAGAAAAAATGAAAATATAACTTTCTACCAACATGACAAACGACATTACAGTGATTTTCTAAAACATGTGTTCTTTACATAGGTCATGTAAAGAATGTAAAAATACAGCTCAATTTTTAGCCAAATTTCCTCATTCAGCATCTGCCCATTTATAAATACAATGCTGTGCCCTGCAAATTCAAATAGCTGGGTGTGTATGGGCAGTTCTGAAGGGATTTAAGATACTCACTGGAGAAGATTTGGTTCTCACAAGACTCTTGACCAGTTAAAACACACAAAGGAGGTTTTGTGCAAACCCCAAATCTGTGCCTGTGTGGGTACAAATAAGGATAAAAGCTTATCCTGGCCTCAAGCAGATGTGGGACAGTCTGCCTTACTTCATTCTGCCATGTCAGGGCTTCCCTTAAAATCTTGGGAGAAAGGTTTTTAATCCCTGCACATGGACTCATTTTATTTATCCACAACCCTTCTAAAAGAGAGGAAATTCAAAATACAACCAGTGCACCTAAGAAATCTGCTGTAGCTCTGCAAATCAGAGTTAAACCTCTCCCAGCCTAAAATTTCTGTGATCCTTTAAAGCTCAACCTTAGCAAAAAGTGTTTAAAGTTTAATATTTACTCTTTTACATTACAATTAGTGGATTAGTTAAAAATTCTCTGTCATATAGGAACCATTCTTCCAAATATGAAGACTTACAACGACTGATGTCAGTATGTGAACCATTCTCATGTTTGCATAGATGCCATCAAAAGAAATCTGAAAAACAAGAAAGTCATCATGAATATTGAAGAAATTCCAAAAGCCAGAGCACCAAACCCAGCCCAGGCTTTCACCAGTACACAGAAAATCTCAGAAACATTGGGTAAAAATCTTACTCAGGCAAGACACATGGAATGTTTCTTTTTAAATATTAATATTAAACATGCCAGGGGAGATTTTCAGAGGGCCCCTGACTTTTTTCTGACCAGTTAAAGATCTAACACCCTCCCAAACAAGCTAAAAATCCCAGGAGAGCCCCTAATGTCACTCCATTAAGGAAATTCTCTGGCTGGCTGGGTGCAGCTGATAGGCACAGATCTGAGGGATGTCAGCAGGGCTTTGTTTTTAAACAAAAAAAGCCCTGCTGGTTTTAAGAACCATCAAGAGAATAAAGCATTTGCAGAGCTGCAGAAGCAAAAAGGTGTTTTCAGGCCTGCTCAAGCTCATCCTTTCATCTCCCAGCCCTGATTACACACATTAACAGCAGCTAAAGCCATCAAATTGTGGAGTGCTAAATTGCCACCAAGCCTATTATTAATTTAGTCCAAAGTAACTCAGTGCAGCACCAGGACCTGCAATCCTGACTGGGAGAGCTGGGCAGGTGTCCCCAGGCTGCTGGAGGACACATTCACCTCAGTGCAGCTGTTTTGTTGCAATACCTGGTACCTCTTGGTGTTTGTAAAACAAGAGATGCTAAAACAGCTCTTGGGATCTCACCATATTCTGAGTTTTTCAATTGAAAACGTATTTTTCACTGTCACCCACTTTCCTGGGCTGAACAGACATGTTTGGGAACAGCTCAAGCACTCAGTACACAGCACATCCAGATCAACACTTGGGGATGTTTAGTGTTTGTCTATGACCTTTTCCACCAATTTTCCTCAAAGCTTCTTTAGTTTTTCTCAAGTGTCTTGGTATCTTCAATAAACATTTATGTAAGCAAACTGCAGTCTTTTTAAATCTTCCTGCTACTGCTCCATTCCCCAAATTAGGCATCTTTGAAAACCAGGCCAGCAACAAATTGGCAAATATTTGATTAGTGAAGTTCAAAGATCCACTCTTTCAATCAAGATCCATGAATTTAGCTCTGATAAAATGATGTTCTGCAAGTCAAGCCACATCTATGCTCCAGTAATGCACAGCCTTCAGAACAACTAAAGCTGCACATTGGAGCTACTGAGAACAATGGCTCAGCAATTTTATAGTAAAGCTAAACAAAGTAGTTATTTTTATTTCATTAAATGCTGCCTTACTGTCATCTGTTTAAGGGAGAAGCCAATGTTAGAATTTTCAGATAGGAACTAACTCAAAAAGCACTGCCTTAAGTTAAATGTTATTTATATTTACAGCTGCAATTGCAAGAAAATGCAGAATATTTATATTAGCGCAGTCAAAAGTTTAAGTTGAACCTTCCCCCCTTCACCCTCCCAGGAGACTTAAATGAATGTGAGATGCTACTCTTTAGAAAACTGCATTTCACTCTAAAGTATCCACCCACCATGGTATCCCAAGGAAAGAAATGGAGAGAATATTCCAGTAGCTGCCATTCTGCTCAGTTGTTTCCCCTGCCCTGCACTGGCACAAAGAGCACAAAGCACAAACTCACCGTAGGCTGAGGTGGTCCTTTGCCACTGCTGCGGCCTCTGCAATGAAACACACACACATGGCAGATGATTAAAGAGCTGCTGAAGCTGCTCCATTTCCTACCCAGCAAGAATTCCAAGCCCATCCCAATTCAGAGCTGAGAATGGGCTTGGGAAAAGCAGCACTCCCAGAGAGCAGAGCCTGACAAGGACCCACTGGGTTTATCTCTAACCTGCTGAGCTATCAGCAGGCAGGGGGGTACCTGTGATAAATTAAAGGATAAAATGAAGAAAATACTAAGTTTATAAAATCAGAGGAAGAATAAAAGAATAATCCTGCAACTAAAGCAAATTCCAAAATTTTATGGCACACAAAGACAAGATCAGGCTCAAGCCCTACACAGCACAGGGTCCCATCCTTGAGTCAGGAGGCTCCAAATGCTGTCACAGTGTCAGGTTTGGGCCACCCAAAACAGTGACCCTGCCACCGACCACAGAGGAGCCCTGACTGTGAGGTTCCACCTACAGAGCTCAGTTCTAACTAATTCTGTCCATTGCCCCAAAAATACCAATGGCTAAAGCCAATCTGTCAGGGTGCAGTACTCAGGGCACCAGGCTCAGAACACCCTGGCAAGGGTCACTCTGTGTCCTCCACCCCAGGACCTGAGCCCCAAATCATCCCTGCAGCTAAAAAAGTCCCCAACAGCTCCAATTCTTCAACTCCACTGGTGTGCCTTGATTCTAAGCTCCTCCCTTGTACTAAGAAGCCCCAGTTTCACATACTCCTTATAGTGATTTCGATTTGTGTTATGACTTCAGGAGCACTCACTGGAATGTGAGGCAAAAATAAATCTTCTGTTCTATTAAAAAAACTCCTCAATTTTTTAAATAGACTCACCTTACTGACACACAGCCATTCCAATAAAGACACCTGAAGAATCATGCCTGGTATTATCTAAACAACACTGAAATCTAAATCCAACTGGATGTCAGAGAATCATGGAATGGCTGGGGTTGGAAAGGACCTTAAAGATCCATCCTCATGCCATGGGCAGGGCACCTTCCTCTAGACCAGGCTGCTCAGAGCTCCTGAACACCTTCATTAGATGCCAACTGCATTGAAATGCTTTTAAAAACGCCAAGCTGGGGCTGAATACACCCTACCCCCCAGAATAACAGGCCCTTATAAAAGAGAGCTCACAGGGTAGTCAAAAAATCAAAGGAACTTCTCTCAGTGAGCATAAATAACCCTTCAATAAATTCTGCCGAAATAAGCAAAGCCATCAGAGAGCCATGAAAGGCCTTAATGAGGAAAAAATGAAAAACCACTAAACTATCACCTGACTCATTTCCAACAAGCTTCTGCATCAGAACTGTGGGCTCAGAGCATCACACATGCTGAGGGCATTGGCTGATGGCAGAACTGCAGATTTGGGGTGCCCAGCAGGCATTTTCAGGATATTGCAGAGAGCTAATCTCACCAAAAAAAAGCTCTAATGCAAATAACCTTTATTTAACTACCCATCAGCCTTAACTTTCCATAGGGCAGCTTCACAATGTCAGTCTTGCTCTGGAGCAAATCTCAGCATTTACCAAATCTGACATTTGTTAAATGGCCTCTGAGAGAACTAAAGCTTTGTGAACATGGAACAACATTTTTGCATAATATTCAGACCCTTCTCTATCTGAAAGTCATTTCACCAGATGTGGAACCCCCACATAAGAGCCACAGCCCAGTTTGATTTGTCTTTCTACTACAATCAAAAATGTGATCACCATGGTCACCCAGAACTTGGCCAAAGTCAAACGATTTTACCAGTTCCATCTGCTGCCCTCATAGATTTTAGAAGTTCCTCCTTTTCCTCCATCAGCTATAGATCAAAAGTGAAAGAGTTTCGTGTCTTTGCAAGAGCAACCACTCCCATTTTTAGTGACAAAGTATTCTTAGACCTGAAAATAACTGGGTTGCTAGACTGGGCAGAAAGTCTGGAGTATTCCCTCTAAGCATCAACCAGAGTATTCCAGATTTTCCATCTCTTACCACATTTCCAAAATTACTGTTCCTACCCACACTTCTTCAAGAAAAAAAACTGATTGTGCACATCCACATCAGCAAGAACTCCCAGCCTCTACATCAGCCAAAAATTAAAGCAAAAATTCTCTGATCTATCAGGTCTCTTTATAGATCTGACCTCCCATTTTCCAGCTACAACTGTTAATCACAAACCATTGGGGGAAAAAAAAAAAAACCCAACACATTCTCCAAGATGAGAAAAGAAATATATTTACCAATCCTACCAATGCAACAATTTAGCCAAAACTGCATCTTCTGCTAAAACCAAAGCCACCAACTTGAGTTTCATATTCCAATAGGTGAAGAATCAATTTCAAAGTATCATTTGACACATCTTTGATGCAACATATGAAAAAAAAACCCTCAGGACCTTTACAAAAGGAGAAGGTAGATGGGTTTTGCCAGATGTTTAACATAATTTGGAACAGGAGAGTAACACAAAGAAATGGAGGTGGGGGGATCTAGGAAGGCTCAGTAGCAATTTAGCACTGCTACCTAAAAGCCCATTTTCATTAGGGTAAATATAGCAAAATTTAAATAAAAATTTCATTTTGCATTGCAGATACATGGTTAAAGGTAAACCTAGGGGAAGGCAGGACAGCCTGGCAAATCCAAGCTGGAAACCCTTTGCTTTGGGGTAGCAAAGTCACAAACTCTGGACAAAGTAACAACTGAGCAATAAAACTTAGTGCCAACCCCTTGGCTCCAGCAGTTACACCCCAAGAAGCAAAGTCTCCATCAGGGCCCAAAAGCTGCACTATAAATGTTGTTTGTTTGGTTGTTTGTTTTTTTTTTTCCCAGCAGCAACTTGCACATTTTTTTCTATTTTTATGAGTATTTCCTCAGCATCCCTCACCTCCCTCCTTAATGTTTACATGCCAAGTGGAGTGTTTGGATAAGCAAAACAAGGTCACGCATTTGTATTTTCCCAGTTAATGCAAGGGAAACAAAGTCACTCCTGGATGGGAAAGAACGTCTCCAGTTTTCTTTCCAGCAGCATCTTCACTTTGAAACTAAGAAATAAATGCAGCCACGCTGCAATCAATGTCTGGAGCAGAAATGTAGCTACAAAGACTTGAATTTAAAGTGTGAATGGATGTTTCTGGAGCACTGACTGACATTGCTGCAGCTTGGAAAGCAAATTTACAGGGTACTCCAAAGAACTTTAGTGCAGAGAGCTGGCAAAGCTTTTCTTCTAAGGGAGAAATCTGAAGTGCAAGGTTTTATTTCATTGCAGAGTTTGGCTCTGTAAAGTCAAATGAATCGAAGATGTCAAATGAAGATTATGCAAGAAGTCCTGCAGCTTTATTTTCTGTAGTTTTCCCCCACTACTGACAGCAATAATGTCAATTCCTGTCTCCACACAGGGTGACAGCTTCTACAGCATCTGGATATTGAACAACCTGACTCAAGTCTGGCCCAGTGCACACCTGGAACCTCTTGATGGGCTTAGTCATTGGAGAACCTTCACAGACATTGCCATGAATCAGTTGTTCAATTAAAAGTTACTCAAAACCAGGGATGTAACACCACCCTAAAGTGCACTCACAGTGATAAGGAAAGAGGCCTGCAGGTTAAGCAGTCACTGTGCTCAGCAGTTTAGCACATTTGCACTAAAACCCACACAAAGATGTCAGAAGCAACTCAAAAACCTGGGACTGGCACGTGTGAGCAGATCTCCAGAACAGCCACTGCCCTGAAATTCCAGAACCTTGGCATTAAACATTCCCCTTCCCTTCCCTCTGAGCAGGATGGTCACCATGCTCTCAAGAAAGGGATGTCAAGGAAAAAGGAAAATAAATGGAGGTAAGAAGTTTGTGTCATTTTCTTTAAAAACTGAACCATGGGGTGGTTTCAGTTTTACCTTTTTGATGGGAAAAAGCCATTTTTAAAGGGCAGTAATTCCATGTATTCTTACAGGATCCCCAAGCCCAGTTGGGCAAGCAAGTTACCCAAATGAAAAATCCCTTCTGCCACAATTGTAACACCACAAGAAACATCCAAACCCTGACCCTAAGGCGGCATTTTGCCTTCAGATAAAATAACAATGGGGAAAAAATGAACAAAAAAAGGATGGAGATGGAGGAAGGCTGGGATAGATGCAACTTGCAGCCAGAGGACAGATAACCCTCCTGTGCTTGCATAACAGCAAAACTCCACTCCAACACAGAAAGTGGATGTTAGATGATGTTCTGATAGCACAGGGAGCAAGTCTGAGAACCAAGTCTACATTTTCCCTGATTACAGCTTGCTGTGCTATTGGCATCTCCCCTGCAGCCCAAGCCCATCTGCCATAGTGCACATTAACCAAACACAGCATCTCACTTGGGGCCTCTTGATCATAAAGGTATTAATCCTTCTTTCTTATCTCAAACACCTTCAAGGATGCCTTCATTTCTGATTTTTTCCCTTTGTCTAAAGGCAATTAATGGGATAGTAAAGAACACTGGTTGTTCACACGGGATTTTCCCTCTTCTAATCTGAAATACAGATGTGCAGCAGTGTGAACCCATGGAGACAAGGCAGTGAGCAGAGCTGACCCTCCCCTCATGAGCAGAGGTAGAAGGACAAGTGCTCAGCCCAATTCTTCCAGTAACACAGAAAATCAGGCCTAGGACAGTTAAGTATCAATGAGTTTTCTGCCCAAACTAAGCTTTCAAGAGCAACTTAGCCATGAAAAGTAATTTGTTTTTCCTTCATGGGAATGTTAGTGCTGCAGGGAAATGAGTTGCTGGGCAGAAAGCTTGACATACACTGGAGATGTTTAAGCTTTTATTAAAGAATATAATGTATCAAATTGACACCAAGATGGCAGGCCACCTAAATTTTCATTTTTCTGAACAGAAAAGCCACTCAGCTTTTCATTCACGTGACCAGATTTACAGCATGAACCATCTTTGAATTTGCACTCCCCAAAAGACCAAGGACAGGTGTAGGGGAAGTTCTCTGAAGGTGCTCCATGGGGCTCCAGCAGTGTGATTTTACACACCCTCCATTCAGAAATAACTTGAAAAATTAGGAAAGAAAGAGCATGAACACCTCTGAGGGAGCACATCAGTTGTTCAGCAGCCCCATCAGAACCCCCTAAGGAGTTCTGAAATGGAATTTATCCAATAGAACCAGAAAGGCAACACTGGTTGGAGAAATCCAGTGGCTTTAATCTTAAACTTGGGAGAGAATTTGAAGCTCACGTGCCCAGATCTGTGGGGGCAAGTGCTTGCCATCAGGCTGAATTTTAAAAAATAAGCTGGAGGTTTTGTTGCCCTTCACGTTAACCTCTACAGTGCCACGGTGTGTTGGCAGGGACAGAGCCCAATAAACATCACGTCCCACCTAATGCCATATGAAAAAACTATTAAATCGGTGCTCTGAGCTGCTGAGGTATTGTTGTTGTTATTTATTTTGTCCTTTTCATACCATTCCAAAGCTCTTCCGCTTCCAGTTCCACTGGCTGGGAACAAAGTAAAACCCTATTTCCAGTGATGTCCAACAATGGGGCCACTGTAAATTCTGTTTTATTGCCAGTGCACAAAACCGAGTGGGAATAAACGTCCAGTTGAAGAGGAAGATGAATAAAACTCGAAATGAAACTACTCTGAGTGACTGTGACCTTCAGAACTGTTAACGTCCTGCTCTCATCGTTTGTTATGACCCCCGCAGCCCCGGAAAAATTCACAGCGCTATAGAGTTTATTATTTGAGGGAAAGAAAGGGGGAAAATGTGAGTGGATTTGCGTAGCTAATGATCTGAGAGCAGGAGCGGGATCAATCTTCCAGAGGCAGCGAGCGTGGGGCGGGGGGGGGGGGAGGCGAGGAGAGGGCTCAGCCTCTGCAAGATTCCTGCCCCAAAAATCCGGGAAAAAGCGAGGCCGCGCTTGGAGCCACCATCCAGCGGCGCGGCGCGGCCCGCCTTCCCGCGAGAATTTTATTGCGATTTCCATTATTAAAAAAAAAAAAAAAATCAAATAAAAATACTAAAAAAAAATATTACAAATAATAACGATCGCTAGAGATTAAAATAAATTTTAAAATCTAAAAATCACCACCCCCCCCCCTCCACCCGGGTGAGCCGAGGGCGCTGCGCCGCCATCGCGGGGCCGGATCGCCGCCCCCTTCCCCGCCCGGGCCGCCCCCCGGCCCCGCCGCCATCGCTCGCGGCCCTTCCCGCGCCGGCCCCGACACGTGCGGCCCGCGCCCCCCGCTCCCCCCGCTCCCTCCTCAGCAGGCGGGTCACGTCGGCCCGGGGGAAGCGGCGCCCCCCGCCCCGGGCCCCGCGGGGGGCCGAAATGGAGCCTCCGCGCCGTGCCCTCCCCGCGCCTGAAGGGCACCGGCCGCGGCCCGGCCTCGCCCCGGCACTGCGGAACCCCCTCGACGGGGCCGCGAGCGCCGCGCCCGCCGCCATCGCGGCCCCCGCCCCGGCCCCGCCATGCTGCGGGCCCCGCGGCCCCCCTCCCCGGCCGCCGCCGCCCATGGAGGCCGGTGCGGGGCGAGGGCGGGGGGGAGGGGGGCGGCGGGGGCGGGCGAGCGGCGCCCGCGCCGGGCCCGGGGCCGGAGCCGGGGCCGGTCCCGCGGCACTGCGCACCCACCTGCCCATGTTCTGCCTCCCCGCGGCTGACGGGAGGCCGGGGCCGCCGCCGCCGGGGGGCTTGCGGTTGTTGCCGGCGGGCTGCGCCGCCGCCGCCGCTTGCTTGAGGGACATGGCGAGGAGGGAGGGAGAGCGCCGGGGGTCGCGCCGGGCTGGGTGCGCTCGGCCGGTCCGCGCTGCGCTGGCGGGGCCGGGGCGCCGCTGGCTCGGCCGGTTGCTCCCAAACAGTGCGAGCGGGGCGGAGGGAGCGGAGCGCGGCGCGGAGGGATCCGCGGGGGGGGGGCGGGCGGCGGCCGGGCCGCGCCGCGGAGCGAGGGCAGCGGCGGGGCCGGGGGGCGCGGCGGCCACACCCGCGGGCTCGGGGCACCCCCGCGGGGCCGGCGGGGGGCGGTGGGGCTGCGGCGGCGGGCGCGGGGCGGGCGGCGGCGCGGACTCTTTACGGGAAGTCGGAGGGCGCGGCGGCGGTGCTGCGGCGGGTGAAGGGGCGGGGAGGGAGGGGGGGGGGACACGTGAGGCGGCGGCGGCGCGGGACGGCGGCAGCGCCCGCCCGGCTCGGCCGTGAGGCCCCGGCAGGGTCGGGAGAGTCCCCGAGCCCAGCTCAGCCCCCTCGGAGGCCGCCGGTGACACCGGGCGGGGCGGCCCGCACGGTCCCCGCGGGCTGCGCTCCCCGCGCTGCGCTCCCCGCAGGCCGCGGCCTGGTGGGGCCCGGCCGCGCTCGCCCCTCCCCGGGCCCCAGCGAGCGGCAGTGGGAGGGCGGCGGGCTCGGGCCGCAGCGCATCGTTCAAAAGAAACCAAGCGTCGAGAGACAACGAAATGGAGGAAAAATGGCCGAGCCCCGGCCGGCTGCGAAAGGCCGGTGGAGGACGCCAGGCCCCGATCCGCAGAGAGCCCGAGCCATCGCTGCCAAACACATCCCTGCTCCTGGGGGAAAGCAAGATGGGGCCGGAGGATGGCTGCTTTCCCTGCAGTGCCCCTCCATCTTACAGATTTCAGAGCAGTCAGGGCTTCCCCTCGTAGTAAAGAAATTTAAATTTGCCTTGAGCTGATGGGTAAAATATTTAAGCTCAAGATGCTCAAGTTCTCCCCTCACTCTGTGTTGCCTGTCCACCATCAGCAGGCTCCCTGCAGAAATCCAGGGTGCAGTGGTTGTGTGTGGAACCTGCTTGGTGCAGAGTGGGAATTTCACCAAACCAAAACCCAAAAACCCATACACAAAAATAAAGCCTGCTCTGTCCTATTAAAAAAAAAATGCACATACAGGATTAGTAAGAGCAGATGTAACTTGAAAACCAAGAGCTAAATTGATTTATAGCCATGGTTACTCGAAATGCTCAGAGTTTAATCTATTCATAGAAATGCTCTAGAAATCCCACAGGATTCCAATGGAATAAAAAGGAGCCGTGCTCTTAGGCAGGCATTATTTATACACCTTGCTCCTAAAGCAACAGCTTTCCCATGCAGTTGGAAGAGTTGTGGGTGGCAGCACACAATGGTAAAAAGATAAAATATTGAACAGCTTTCTTAAATTAGCATTTTCCTTACATTTTACCTTTTAAACTGATTGTTTTGTTTTACCTCACAGGCCCAAGTAACCTTGTGGTTAACACTTTATGAGCTAGATGACAGATCCTACCCAAAATGGGCTCAGCATGAAGAATTTTCCCATTGAAAATACTCTTAACAGAGATAGTGATTTAAAGAAATTTCATTCTTTAATCCCTTCAATGAACTCATCAGATGCTTCACTATTTCACAGCCACAGAACTGAGTGAGAAGGACACTGAGGATTTCTGGAGCTCAAGAGTTTCTGTGGGAGACATCAGCACCTGCAGAGCCAAAGGGTACCACTGGCACCAATTTTGGGAGCATTTACTGTAAGAGCAAGAATCTGGTTCACTGTATGTGATGGGATAAATAAATCCCTAAGAGCAGCTAAGAACAATCCTTTCTATATATTTGTGTAAAAAACACTAGCATGAAAAAGCACTTAACCAATATAAGACAATATATAACAATTCAGTAGTAGTAATAATAATAATAATAATAGTTGTAGTAGTATGTAGAAGTATATAAAAAATAAGAAATATATAGAGCCCAAAAGAGGCTACAAAAATGTTGAAGGGTCTGTGCAGGGCCAGAATTTAACTGAAAGATCCTTATGGGTCCCTTCCAACTCAGGATATTCCATAATTGTGTGAACCAATCTCTTTAGGGTGCTGTTTCTACGTTGCACAGCTTTGGGTTAGTCCTGAACCTTGAGCACCTTTGTAAAGGAAGTTGTTAATAAAAAACACAAGGAAGTTTGATAAGAGAGTGAGTAGAACCCATCCAGGTCACTTAATGTGGGGTTTTTAGAGGACAGCACTTCAGTGCTTTTCCAGCCTGGAATGCTCACAGCAGTTAGTGACTGTTTCTGTGCCTGAAGGTTAAGAACCACAAAAGCACCCGCAGCAGTTTGAAGGGGCTGTGGGGCAAAGACAGAGCCCTTGAGAGTCAAAAATGTCAAAAAGCACAGAACCAAGTTCCACAGGCAGAGACAGCCTCTAAGACATGAGGTGAGCACAGTAAAGTACATTTTAGGGTGACATTACAGGCTCAGAAAACAGGGTATGAATAGGCTGGTGTTCACATCCTCAGGAATGACTCAAGAGCAGTTGCAGTTTGACTTGTTTTCCCCTTCAATGTATTCTTTGTTTTCTTAAGCTCTGTTTGGCTTTCGTTGTGCCCTCCCTTTTTTCTTTGTTGAGCATCCTTATAAAAAAGCAGGTTAAAAGTAAATATAGAAGTGATCATTTAAAATAGCTCAGCAGTTACCACCAGAGAGGCTGCAGGGTGGTTTCCAGTGGCAGCCAGCTTCTCCAGGGACACTGCTCTTCCTGTGTCTGCAGTGACCTCCCCAAATTCCCAGTGTAAAGGGGTTCTACTGCTGTCAGGGCACGTCATTCCCTTTATTTTCTCCTGAATATGCTTTTCTTGATAGCCCACCATTCCCAATATTTATTATTCTATGGCTTGGTTTTATCAATTTCTCACCCTTTTTTCTGCTCTTCCCCACCATTTGTAGCTGACACTTTGGGTGTCAATGATGTGACAAAGAGCAGCCAACACTGGATGTGGTGGTTTAGTTGGAGAAAAATTCAGGATTCAGTCAAGAGAGAAAGGAAAGAATTCCTAATGGAGAATCATGTTCCCTTTTGCCTCTCCTGTGGGATCCAGGTTAGAGCTGCTCCTTTCCAGGACTGCTATTTCCCTCCAGATGTGTGACTACGTGTGCAGGCTGTATTTGCATGTGGAGATGAATGGGGCTGATAATAGCAGCACTTAGCAGGAAGTGCCGTGTGATGTAACATTTCCTTGATCTAACCTGCTGTTGGTCTTGTGCTGCCTTCCCTGAGCTACCCGGGGTGATCCTCAACAGCATCCAGCAAGACAAAACACGCCTGGCTACACAGGGACCGCAGCCCAGGCACGGGGCTTTGCTCTGAGCGAAATCAGCTGCTGGGGAAGCTCAGAGAGCGGAGCTTTTCCACACGCGTGTTTTCCCTGAAGATTTCAGTTGTTCAGTGCCATTATCCCCACCCCTCCTCTCAGAGGGTAAAGCTTTGTGGGCAGTGCTGTGAGCACGGGGATCTCCAGACACTTGGAAGGAAAATAAGAGAACAAATCAGGTGCTGACACAGAGGCAGCATTTCCCAGAGAGATACGATGTAGCTCGTCAGCAAAGCTGCCCTCAGTCCTGGCTGAGGACACACCCCTGGCCAGACCAGAATTGGTGCCACAGCAAAACCAAACCCCAAATTCCAAACCAGCCACGTGGGACAGCTCCTGCCACCTCTGCCTTTCCCCTCCAACCCTGATCTTGCCTCCAGCTCCCAAGTTCCCAGCTCAGCTCTGAGCAGGGACCAGCTCCCATCAGATGCAGTTTTTGATCTGCACTTGCAATTTTATTGCCATTTCTTCCCCATTCTCAGCCCTGCAGCTGAGTGCAGCCAGGGTGATGGATGTCCCTGCTGGGCCATGCATCTCCTGCTGCTTCTCCTGCAACCCACAGGAGATGAAGGGAAGTGCTGATGTCCATGGAGTTCTGGAGGGAGGCACAGCAGTGCCAGAGCTTGTGCACCCTTGCTCTCTACTTCCACAGGCCTTGGACACAGCAAGGGCATTTCCTTCCTCAGCCAGCAAAGCTCCAGGATCCATCTGATGAAGCCGTGGCTCTGCAGTGATTCTTGGGACAGAGCTGCAAACTGGGAGACACCAACCCTGCCCAGCAAAATGCCAGGTAATCTCCAACCAGGCGCTTTTTGCCTTTAGATTTCACATTTTTAGGAAAAGGAGGGGGGAACCCAGCCTGGCTCCTGCTAAGCAGCAGCAGCAGCACACAAAGCAATCGTTATGCCAAGATTTAGCTGTTAAATCCCTCAAGATCTGGTGCTCACAGAGCATAAACAACCTTTGCCTCCCAGCCTGGCTGAGCTGTACCTCCAGGTTTCCCAGCACAGCCACACAGACCCTCCCATACCCATCCTCTCCCCAGCCCTTTGCTGAGGCTGCCGTGCCAACAAGAAAGCCAGTTGCCATGGCATTTTTCCCCCTACAGACAGATGTCCATTAAAAACCAAGTCAGCCTCAGGTTTGCTTCACAGAGCAGCTTTCAGTTATTATTACCAGCCTGCAAGGAATTTCCACTGTAGCCCTTCACCTCAGATGTTTCAATGCACTTCAGGATTAATCCCTGGGGATTAGAAGGAAACTACTACAGAGCAGGCACAGGTATGCTCAAAGGACAAATTTAGGATTATGATTGTGGTTTATGTTTTTGGCAAATGACAACCACGTGACTGTGTTTGGAAAGGGTTGAATTTGTTACCTCTGGTGCTCTTTCCCCTGTTCACCGTGCTAAAATCATCAGGGAAATTGAAAGTGAGATGTGAAACTTTCCCCTCCTCAGGGATGTCTCACCTGGGGCTCAGATCTGGGATTTTGGCTTCAGGAGGAACCTCCCTGTCCTGGACAGGGGCATCACCCAAGGCTCCATCCATGGAGAAGGGAAAGCCCAGGCAGTTTCTGTGAGCAGGGCCAAGCACTTCCAGCAACCACATGGCTCAAGGAGCCAATTCCTTGGCCACATTTCTATTGAAGAATGGAAAAAGGGATGAATGGATCCCATACTCCCATCCTGGGGGCCAAGGGCCTGTTGGAAATGTCCCTTGGGAAAAACAGAGGAGCTTCCTACTGCAGTGCTGGCAGCACATCCCAGCATCTCTGCAGGGATGGGTTTGAAGGGAACAGTCAGGTATTTTTATTTGGACTCCAACAGTGCTGAATGTGTGAAAATGAGACACTGAAATTTAACTGTGCAGTGGAATTAGTTTTCCTTACTTAGCACTGCAGTGCTGAAATCCTTGGTGATGTCCAGGGAGGGACCTCCTCTCTCACATCTGGCTCTGAACTTGGCAGGGCTTCCACAACATTCCTTGTTTAAGCTGTGGCACTTGGGAAAGCTCAGCCTTCAGAGATTTTGGAGCCACCATTGCAGTTCAGAGCCCTGCATCCAAGCTCACAGGGAGGTTTCCACTGGAGCCTGGATCTCTGAGGGAGCCGAGTGCCACAATTGCAGCTGCAGGAATGACAGCTCCTTGTGGCTCTGGGGAGCAGCAGGGGCTGAGCACCCCCTGGCTGCAGGGTCCCAAGGGAGCACTCCCTTCCAGGCTCTCAGTCACTTCCCAAGGCGACACATTTGGATTTCTCCTCTCAGTTACAGCAAGAACAGCTGCAAATATGATCAAAAATATCTAATCCTCTTAACTGCTTCTGCAGCTTGACTCGATCACTGCAGAGGAAAATGCTGTGATTGCAGAGTGCTGCCTGCATTCCCACGTAAGCCTCGGCTTTTACACCATTGATCATTCCTCCACATTGATTTTTTGGAAGGAGGAGAAGATGTTTGGCTCCTTGTGATGAAACTGAGGGGATTTTTCAGGAAGGGTTGGAGGCCAGGAGCTCCCAGACCCCAGGCCAGCACCTGGCTCTTGGTGCTCCTTCACTGAACAAGCAGAATCCAGCTGGGATTTGTTCTTCACCAAAAACCAGAGCACGTTTGAAAGCTGCCAAAGAGAATTGCTTGGGAAAAGTCCTCTTTGCTCCTTGTGCAAGCCCTGCACTTGCAGAGGGAAACTCTTGGCACAGCTGTGCTTGGACAAGACCATCCAGCTTCCTCTGCAGCTGCAGCAGCATCCCTGTGTCCTGTGGATAACTCCAGCTCACCCATCTCGCTTGGCCACATCTCCCTTTCAGCTCCTCCAGCTCTCACAACTGAACTCCACACAGACCATGGATTCCAGCCAACAGCACAAGGAGTTTCTCCAGCCTAAGTTAATTCTGTTGGGCTAAGATTCCCAGTAGTGCAGAGGAATTGTTCTGGGAGATCTAATCCTGGTGTAGATGCTGAAAGGATTGATTGTGGGTTTGCTTTAGTTTTACAGAACTCTGACACACAGATCATGAAGATGCTTTGGAACCTCATTCACACCTGTGAGTGGGGGTCTCCCAGCACCCCAAAGAGGAGCCTTTCCCAAGAGGAAACCCAGAGGGTTTCCTTCACCTGCTTAAACCCCTCTGCTGTACATGGCAAGAGGCTCTTCTTCCCCAAAGAGTGTCCCACATCAGTGGAGACTGATAAATATCACAAATAACACATAAAAGAGGGAAGAGGAGACTGGGAGGCAGAGGCCTTTAAATTGTTGTCAAAAGCATCATCTTTGCATCCAGGAGACCAAGGACTGACATTGTCCTCCAAGGCCATTGCCACCACATAGGGACACTGAAAACAAGCAAAGAAACCAGCTCTGTCTCCAGGAAAAATCAGCACTACCAGGATCTCAGGCTGGGAATAAAGCATGTGCTTAACACAGCTCATCCTCACCCACTGCCCTCGGGCCCACAAACCCAGAGAACCTCTCCAACCACCAAATCAGCAAATTACTGAACCTGCAAAGACCAAAATCTCAGTTTCCTGGTGAGCTCAGAGCTCAGCTCCCAGCAGCAGCAGCAAAGCTTTCCACAGCTTCCCAGCCTCAGCAGAGCTCAGGAAACCCTCCCCAAAGAGCTCCCACCTACCTCAGCTCCAGCTCAGCAGCAACCCCCCAGGTGCAGCAGCTTTGGAGGAGCTGCTGGCCCTGAAGAAGTTTCAACAGGGCCCAATTTCCTGGTGGGGAAGTAAACATTGTTCTCCCGGAGGTGTTTGATGTTTTTCACCAGCTTGGGATGGAAGGAGTTTGGCTCTCCAGCTCCCTGGGAGAAGGTGGAAGGAAACCAAGCCAGTGTGCTGAGGTTTGTTGTCTAACTCAATTAACCAATTACTTCCAGGTCAAGAAGGGGCAAAGCTATAACTGCTCTTGCTGCTATAAATAATGTTTGCTCAGGGGTGGTGCAGGGGCAGGAAGCTGTAGGTGTGGGGTTTTTGCTGGAATGAAAGCAAATATCTCTGATTGCTTCCTGCTCCCAGCAAACCTGTCCCTGTTTTTTACTGTTGCTCCTTGGATTCTGGGGTGAACCCAAGCACAATTCT
The DNA here is from genome assembly GCF_012460135.2 of Molothrus ater. NCBI lineage: Eukaryota > Metazoa > Chordata > Aves > Passeriformes > Icteridae > Molothrus > Molothrus ater. Next base: position 3,738,177 of record NC_050495.2, read on the forward strand.
TGCCTTGGGAAATGTGTGCAGGAATTCAGGCTGGGGGAGGAATACACAAATATCCCTCCTGTGCTGCAAAACACATCCCAAACACCACTGGCTGTCCTGGTGTGGGATCTCCTTTGGAGCAGCTGGATGAGTTTACCTTTAAAACACAGTTATTAGACCAAAATGCCCATTTATGAAAAAAAAAAAAAACAAACAAACAAAAAAAAAACAACGAAACAACAGGGGGAGGAGGTTTTGGGGGAAATGGATGTGAATTTCTCAGAGCTCAAGGGAAAACAGACAAGTTAGTTGGTGCAGATCAAGGCAGGAATTTTCCAGTGGGCCTTAGGGATTTGGGCTTCAGGGGAAAGGTAAAGGGTGTGGGAGATCAGAGCAGCCCCTTGGAGGGCATGGCTGTGGGGGGCTCCAGCTCACACAGGTGGACACCTGTGGATCTTTGCCTCTGTGTCCACTCTGCTCACAGCACCGTGCGAGGTTTTCCTTGGGCACAAGCCAGAGATGTCACCTCACCCAGGACTTTGGCTCCTCTGCAGAATGGTGACATGAAGGGGATTAATTGGTATTAAGGGACAGGCTCTTCCCAAGGGACAAAAAAGGAATGAAACCCTGGAACCAGAAACAGCAGTGTCAGGTGTGTCACCCCAAACTGCCAACCCAGCTTTGCCATGGCTCAGGTGGACATTCCTGTCATGGAGCAGGGACAGTCCAGCCCTGGGCCCCAGCTCACCCCCAGCTGCCCAAAACTTCCCTCCCAAGCAGGGGAGCAGAGCCCTCTGTCCCCCTGTACCTTCCCCCTCCGGCCCTGGAGCTGCCTCTCCCTGTGCTCACTGGGAGCAGCTGCTGGAGTGAATCATCTCAGCATCCTCCAGCCTCTGCCAAGCTCTGCTGGCTGGGGCCCTGCTCCAGCTGGGCTTTTCCCTGGCCCTGCAATGGCACAGCCTCTGCTGCAGCCCTGCCACCTCCTCTGCTGGCAGCTGGCAGCTGTCCCCCCACAGCAGCCACAGCAGAGGCTCCAGGGCACCGTCCTGCCCCTGCTCACAGAATCACTTTGCTGTCCCACTCCCTCCCTGCCAGGAGGTGAAGCAGGGACCTTTTCCAGAGGGAACAGCAGCATCCAGGGGAGTTCCAGCACGTGCTGGCCACCAGCAGTGCTTTGGGGAGAGCAGAGCTCTCATTTCTTGCTCCTGCAGGAACATCTCTGTTATTCCATGGAGCCCACGTGGCTGTGTCCTACAGCTCCCTGGGAGTCCACCCAGCAAACCCCTGTGTACAGCTGGGGAGAGGTGTGTTCCTTCCAGGATTTCCAAATTAAAATGTCTATTTCAAGGGTTGTAACCGCAGCAGGAGCTCGGCCAAGCTCAGCTGTGCAGTGCTGGGAGTTTCAGGCTGTGCAGCCTCCTGCTGTGGGGACAGTGAGTCACAGCCAGGGCTGACCTGCTGCTCCACTTGCCGATGGCAAAACTTCACCACAGGCTGAGGTCCCAGTGCCAAAGCTTTTCCAGGCACTTGTGGGTCCTGATGAGGGGTAAGGAAAAGTCACAGACCAGCCTGAAGTGGGACCTTTCCCTTCACCACAAGCCCCAGTTCCCCGTGGGAAATCGCCCAAGGGAAGGAGATTCCCAATGATCTGCAGCAGTGAATAAACACCCAGACAGACACTGCAGGGTCTCTGCTCACCTGGGATGGTTTAAGAAGCTGGAGGCTACTCAAGGACTGAGAATTATTTGGTTTAACACAAAGCCTTCTACAATTCATGCTTTTTCTGCACAAGCTGCCCAGAGATAACTGCCCAGCCTTATCTGCTCCTATCAGCTCAGCTGGGCCCAACTTCCCCAGCCCAAAGAAGGCCAAGAGCTCATTTGGACAGCTTTGCCTTTGAGTTAAAAACTATCAGGCTTCCAAAACAACCTCCTCCCTCCCCTCAGTGGAACAAACACACAGAAAGAACTGCACGCTGGTTTAATTTTCCATCACATTTTTTGAAAATGAATTCCAAGATACAGTACAGCATCTTTAGTGTTCTACACAAAGCAAGCCTTCAGCAAAAGGTCAGAGGATCTTAATGGTGTAAAAATATATCTTAAATAAAATAGTTTCTCTAGGAGAGCAAGCCGTGCTGTACATCTCGAGGTCCTTAGAGTCATTTACAGAAGGCAGAGACCGGGTAGTACAATCCACACACCGGAAAAATGAGTGTACATTCCTGCTCCAAAGTCAGAAAAGGTCCAAGTTCCAGGTGGTGGGGGCAGATCTCCAAACCCAAGCAGGGGATGCCCAGAGTGCACTACCAGCCCTGTAATTCCAGTGAGGAAGTTCAACTCTCTCTGTCCATGCAGGCAGGAAGTGGATGAGACCCACCCACCTTCCCAGGGTCATTCCAGGGACTGGGACTTGTCCCTTTCAATGGGCCAAAAAAAGAACTTCTAGCAATAAAGATTGGCTGTTCCATGCCTGTGTTCCAGGCTGGACCTGCTCAGCCAGAGCTGTTTCAGTGTTCCAAACTAAGGTCATGATTGTTCCAACAAGGATCAGGATCATCCTGTGGCCTGGAAAGACAACTGGGGACTCCCCTGCCATTTTTAACAAAAGATCAGCCTTTAAATGCTCTGATTCTGAGCACAACAGCAACCAGGACAGTCGCTTCTCCAGGGGAAAACCTCCCACCCCAGAGCATTGAGTCTTAGATTCTAAGTGAAAACCAACAAAAAACCCAAACCAAAGCAGATTTGTGCACAAAATTCCCTTCCAGGACCTGTGTCCCTTTGGGACAAGTCACACAGCAGCTCTGCCAGCTGAGGTTGTGGATAGTGCCACGTTTTGGTGAGCACAGGAACTGAACCAAGAGCTGCAGCTCCTGGGGAGGACCCAGTGGAGGGGCAGCTCCAGGAATGTGGGAAGAGTCTGGAAAAGGCTGTGCTTGTCCCTCTCCTCACCTGGCTCTGAGGAGAACAGCTCTGGAGCTCCCACCAACAGTGCCAGAGCAGCTCAGGCAGGGACACACACACACCCTGCTCCAGGAGCACTGGGAACGTGCTCCTCAACCCACAGATGACTCCACTGAATTTGTAGAAATACCTATAAAATAACCACATTAAACAGCATCCAGAACACAAAACTTCCACCCTTTCTGCTCCACAGGCAGCACAGCAAGCACTGGCCTCTCAAAGGCCACCTTTAAAATGAAGAGAAATCAGAGGAAAGTCCCTTAAAGCCTTTGAATTCCCAGACCAATGGCCTTCAGGACTTGCCTGGTTTCTTACACCACTAAGATGGTTTATTTTCCACACCTCACTCCTTTTTCTTTCCAAACTACAGTTCTACTCCTGCACAGGCAGTTCTGCAGTGTCAGGACTGCACATACAAAAAGAAGATGTATATAACCTAATTTACACCGTTTTATTTAAATAACTTCTTAATTGAGAATACTTTTAATCCAGGAGAAGAACTGGAGAAGCCTTACACAGCGGGCTGAGCCTACTCTACAGCATCCCCACAGGGAATGGGATGTTGGATATGGACACACCCCACACCCCCCCACCCCAAAACACTCTCCAGCAAAGTCAAATGCATGACAGGAGGGGCTCTGAAAAGGAGGGAAGGCAAAATGGTCACCAAGATCTGCCTAAAAACAGCTAAATTGTGCAGTGAAATGCTTTTAAATACCACAGACACCTCCACTGACTTGCAGCCAGTTTTATGAGCAGCTCTGGAGACAATTTCTAGCTGAGCTTTAGTGAGCTGGGTGTTGCCAGCCCGAGTCCCGAGGTGAGCCTGGCCTGCTGCTGGCACGGCCAGTTCCAGGGTGGCAGCAGAGAATTCCTGTGCTCATTTCCCTCTCTTGCCACGGCCTCTCCTGGAGGAAGGTTTGCCTGTGCCTGCTGTGGAGGAGCTGGCAGAAGATGCCACTGCAATGTTGATCTGTCCTTCCTGGATCTCCTGGCGGGTCTCAGCCGGGAGGTGGTTGATTTTCTGTTGTGTCTCCAGGTAGAACATGACATCTCTCAGCTGCTCCTGGATCTCAGAGATCTGCAGGTCCTTCTGCTCACAGGTTTCCTTCAGCACCCTCTCCTCCTCCTTCAGTTTGTTCTGCAGCAAGGCCTGGTTTGCTCGCAAGCACTTGTTCAGTTCCTGCTCCTCCTTCAGCTCGTTGGAGAGCTTTGCCACTTTGTTGTTCAGCTGGGAACACCTTGCAGAGAGAAGCAGGAGTCAGGACAGCATCTCAGCCTTTTCACTGGATAACTGACTCCCAGCCCCCAACTCCACCTGGAATTTGGTTTTCCAGCAAAGATGGGCAAGGGGGGGGGGGGGCAATACAAGATTCTGAAATCCCCCCCAGGTCAGGCAATTCCATCTCATGCCAAATGCCAACAGCACAGGCAACAGGCAGAGTGTGCTTGGGAGATGGAACTGACCTTGGACACACACCTGCAGCTTTTGGTGTCAAAAAGGGCACAGGGATTACAAGGGACCCTGAGAGAGCTGAGGGCAGTCAGGGGCCTCTGGCCACACTCCAAGACCCTCAAAATACCACTTCACTGGGAGGGAGATGCTCCCACAAGGGTTACAGCCCTGTGATTCACAGACAGGGCTTCCTGCTCCCAGCAACTCTGCTTTTGCCCTGGCAGTTTGCTGGCACCCTCCTCTGCCTGTTTCCCACTCAGGAAGGTGAGCACCATGGAGCTCAGTGCCTGCTCCCTGCTCCAGCCAGGACTGCTGGGCAGGCCCTGGGCTGGGAGGAACAGGGACACAGTCCCACACAAGGATTGCATGGATCCACAATTCCCAGGCTTGACATCTTTCCTGCAGGCATTCCCAAGATCTGTGTTCTCCTCTGTGATGCCCCTGCTGAGCTGCCTTTCATCCCTTTGGATGCACCCACCAAGAACAGGCTGGCATCTCCCTCAGAGCAGGGAGAGGAAGGATCCCTGAATGCTGAACATGCAGAGCGTGGAAAGGGAGCTCATGGCCCCAAAGCTGGGCTCACTCAGACACTTCCCATTTGTGAACACCTACAGAAATCAGAGCTTTTTATAAAGCAAGCCATGTTCTCAGTATTGCAGCTTAAACAGCTCAAAACCCAAGAATAGCAGGAGTTTTGTTTTTTTTTTCTTTTTGGATGTCAGTGCACGGTGTTTTAATGGCTGCATGGAACTAAACCTGGCAGTGGTACCCACTTCCTCTCCACTGACTGCTTTTCTTTGAGCAAGTCATTGAGCCGCTGTTCCAGACTGTCACACTTCTCAATGGTCTCTTTAAATTTGGTCTTCATGTTGTTAATCTGTAAAAACAAACACAGGGGCATTTCCAACAGCTCAAAGTCCGCTGCCCTTTCGTCAGGACACTTGGTTTTCCAGAGCTGTTTCCAGACTTTGACCAATTCCTCTCCCCAGGTAAGGAAAGCTTGGAGCCAAGGCTTTGTTCTGGTGAGGACCCCCCGTGTTACCCTTGGATCCCAGACTCCCAAGGAGCCACGTTGCCGTGGAAGCTGCTCCCACAGAACAGCAACTCCGGCTGCAGATCCGTGCCAGGCACTGCCAAAAGCTGCAGCAGCTCCTTAACTTCTTCCTGCCTGCATCCAGCACTCCTTTGGCCACTCTCTCGTGGTTCTGGATCCATCAGCAAACTCAGATTTCCACCTCAAGGCCGAGTTTTTGCTCATTTCAAACTAAACCTCAGAGGATGAGTGTGAAGATGAACAGGGGCTGACTCAGCACTGACCCACTGACACCAATATCTCCCAAACACAAACACAAACATCCCCTGGCCATGGCCTTTCCTCTTCCCTCTGCTGCTCCTGGAGAAAGCCAAGCTCTCCTTCTCCAGGTGTCAAACCTCCAGCAGGAGACTTACAGGAAATTTAGAGTCAGGAATTCTTGTTTGCCTTCTGTTGGTGCCTCCAGCACGCTCACAGGCAGTGGGGCAGGAATTTAATGGCAAATGCTTTACTGGAGGAGCAGCCTGGACCAATGTCAGTGTCTGCACACGTGGGTGCAGAGCAGGTTTGAAGCCTTCCAGTCCAAATCAGGGAATGTTGGTGCTGCTGATGGTTAATCTGGGGAAGTAGCCTGAGCACTGATAATGGAACACACTGCATGGTGGCAGCGATCCAGACAAGACTTACATGGAGCAAGTGCCATGGATAAAATTATTGCGATCTTTAAACGTGAAACCACGTTTGGAGCAGGGATCAGAGTGGTTTCATTCTGAAGCTGCTTTTAGGATTGTGTCTCCTGGCCACTTGCAAGATGATTTTTGATCCATACTTTCCTTTTATAAGGCTCTCCATAGGATTCCTGGAACTGTTCTTTAGGACAAGGTCAATGACCAGCCTTTTCAACAGTCACAATTTCTATTTTTACTTAATTGCAGACCCTTAAATGGTTAATTAGAAGTCCTGAAGAAAGTTAAGGACTTAATTCTAAATCCTGACTCACTTTAAACCTGGTTGAAAGGATGTATGTAGAGTGAACAAGCAGTAGAATATCCTCCCTGGATTTTTCCTGGTGACATTTTGAAGCAGTCCTGCCTGCAGGATGCTTTATAGGAGGAGACTCTGAACTTTTCCCAAAGGGTGATGAGGAGAGAGAAGGGATCAAAAAGAAAGGGCAAATCAATATGCATTTGGAGCAGAGAGACAGTTCCACCTTCTGCAGCCGAGCAAATTAAAGTCATATTGTCTCTGCTCCACCAACATTCCCTGGAGATCCGTGTCGGAGAGACGGATGGCTCCGGGATCCTGCAGCACCACGCTACCTTCCTTCCACCACTGCTGCATTTCCCCAGCAGCACATTTAAATCAAGCTGCAATCTTTGTGGCAATCTACCTGCTTCTGCACCACTGAGCAGCAAATTGCTCCCTGGGAGCAGCCAGATAAGGGACAGATCCATCTTGGAGCCAATTTTCCCAGCTGGGAGCGGAGCTGGCTGCACGAGGCTGCGGCAGGCGGCGCCCAGGCTCAGCCAGAGATCCAGCAGCTCCTTCTTCTCCCACTGAACAGGGCCAGGACCCTTCCCAGAGCCCAGGGCAGAGCTCACCTCTTCAGCCGTGTCCTTCTCAATCCTGACAATCTTGTTTTCCCAATAGATCCGCTGGGATTCCAGCTGGCTCGTCAGCAAATAGGAATACTACAAACACAGAGACACAGAGCACTCAGGGTGGCCCTGCTGCTTAAGGAGCCCTAAGGGTTTCAATCCACAATCCATTTCATCAGTTTAACACATGAAATCAGGAGGTTCTTGACACACAGAGCCCAGCTGCAGATCCATGGCTTTCACCAGTTTGATTTCCCAATCAAGCAATTTTGGAGTTTTTTGAAATTAAGGAAAGCCTCTACAGCACAACAAAGATCAAGTGAAAATATCAAACCAAGAATTGTTTAAGAAGGCAGATTTTTCATGGGAATAGCAATAAATGTCTACAGGAAAATGAAGCACCACCCATCCCTGTCCTGAGAGTCTGAGATTCCAAAGGCTGAGGGGAAGAGTTCCCATCCACAACCCAAACTCCAGTGCAGTAGGATCAACGCACATATCCAGTTTTCCTATAAGGAGATTCCTGGGAAAGCACCCTCAGCTCTCTGTAACCAATTACTCCCAATTACTACTTCCCAATTACTCTTCTCCAACATGTATGGCCCATTCCAATGTCATTTTGGTATCTGAACAAGGATCTATGCCCTACATCCCATCTTTTCCCTTTTGGTTCTGCAAATGAGTCATGAGAAGGTTGAAAAAGGTGATTACTCCTTTTCATCAACCTAATAAGCATCAAATTAGGCATTCACTAGAGAATTAAACATGCACAGAGCCTTGATCACTCTCAGTAATTTCCGAGTGCCAAAACACTGAAATATTTCAAGAGAGAATGAATTTGGCAATCTCATTAGACAGAGAGATCTTACATGCTTTAAGCAACCACCTCACAGGAAAAAAAAGGGTTAAAATCAGCTGGTTTAGCATCTAAGTGTTATTCAGAAAATTCACTGAAAAGCAACCAAATATTTATGTGAGCAACGAGCTGCTCCAGTCTGGTCTCTGTGGGCTGTTCCTCCTCACAAACCCTCGTCTCTAATGCGGCTGAAATCGTGCTGCAGTGGCTGCTCAGTGAAGCAGGCATTTCAAGCTCCTCTCCTTTAGTTAGGAGAAGCTGGGCAACAGGTACAAAAAAATAAATAAATCATTATCTGTTCAAGGGAGGGGAACAGAACAGGGCTGGCACCAGACTCTCAGCTCTCGGTGCTCGCCAAGGTGAGCGCACAGCTGTGGATTCCTGCATCCTCCTTCAGTTTGGGAGCTGAACTACCCAAACTGACAGAGCCACACAGGTCATGGCTCTGAACCCAAGCCATAGATCCACTAGGAAGGGTCTGGGGAGTGACTCAGACCCACTTCTCCCTCCAGTGCCCCCGGTGTGCAGCAGCACAGGCAGCTCTGCTTCAATCACCAGTGACCATAGGACACTGCAGCCAGCTCTGCGCTGCATCGGCTCTGCAGAGCCAGGGAGAGGCTTAAAAAAAAAATTAAAAAAAAAAAAAAAAAAAAAAGGCAGTAAACCCATCCTGCTCCTGCCTGGAGACAATTCCAGGCTGGGAGCAGATCTGCTGCCTCAGCTGATGGGATTGAACCGTGGTCGTGGCGGGGTTGGAAGCATTTCTAAAACGCAGAGTCCAACAAGTGAAAATATTTACCTCTAATTGTAAGGCATCAATTTTCTCCTCCTGGCACATATCCCCCTCACACTCATACTGAACCAGCTTGCCATCAGTTTTGCTTGCCACCAGCCGATGGACATAATTGTCTGGGGAGAGAAAATCCAACCATGGGCCCTCAGATCTGAGCAACCCCAATCATGGAGCACAATGAAACCACCCAGACCCTGCCCCTCAGCCAGGCACAAAGCCAACACCACATGCATTTGTTCTTTAGCAGATTCCTCCCAGCCACCTTATGGGCTATTTGGAAAAAATACCTTATGGGGTGTAGCAGACCCCATAGAATTGTCTAAGACCCCATGGAGGGCTGAGACTTAACAGTAGGAATTGCTGAGTCATGATGAGATAGCAAAATAAGCTCCTGTCTTCTGCCTCTCAGACTCTAGCTTACCTCTGTAACCCCATAGGTCACTTTCCCCTAACCCCTACTACTGGACAAGTTTGGATTCCTCTGTACCCTATAAAAAGGGGCTGGTTTAGCCCATTTGGCAGAAGAAGAGCCATTGCTGGAACCCTTCACAGACCCCTCAATAAACCATCACTGTGGAACCACCAGGAGCTCTCCTTCTCCTCTCTCTCATCTGCTTCTACCCCTAGCCCACAGGTGCCTTAGCAGGCAAGAGCTGAAATCATAAGAGAGCTGATAATCACCAAAGAGCTGAAATCCACTTAGTTTGCTTAAGGTAGCCACAGCTATGAGCAGCCTGGGTATTTGGACACTCTGTCTCCAAGAGGGACTGAGCTATCTGGACAGGACTGCCTTGCTCAGGGGCAAAGCCAGCTCTGGGGCAGGGGGGACTTTAATGGGGTATGATGGAAAAGGAGTAACAAACATTGCAGAGACGCTGGACCTTGTGACAGAGTCACCTTCCCAAGAAGCTGCTGCTAGAGCAGAGATGGCTGCTCCCCAAAATCAAGAGATGAACCCAGACACAACTTGCTCCATTGGCAGCACACTGAGCCCCTGGCCAGCCCCTCAGGGTGCCCAGGCCCCCGGGCTCACCTCCGGCGTAGTCCCAGACGCGGTGGTTGGTGAGCTGCATGGCGTACGTGTGCTGCGTCTCCTCAAAGTGCTTGTAGGCGTGGCGGCTCACGTAGCGCCCGCAGCCGATGTGCCCGCAGATCAGACAGATCCACAGGTTCTGCAACACACAGGGAGCAGCTCTGGGGGGCAGCTCTGGGGGGCAGCAGCACCCCCAGACAGCCTGACCCACCCCACACTCCTGACAGCGTTTGCTTTCCCGCTCCCCCCTGCAGCTGGAAGGGAGCCCGGCCCATCAAAGGCAGTTACACCCCTGCAGGGGCTGGATAAATCCCACCCAGATGGGAGAGTGGCCTTGGCTAAGGAATGAGGGGTCTCAGCAAGCTCTGGAGGGCACACACTGGAAGGGCCACCACCATCAGGCTGGTTTAGCTCCCTGCTGTCACACTGATCTAAGAACCACAGAGATTCGTCAGAACAGGAAACCTGTGAGGTGACCTCCCTTCCCAGCACTGATGCAACTCAAAAGGAAAGCTGATACCCCACTGGCTGGTAAAACCAGCCCAAAATCAGCCTGAGAGTAAGCCCCAAAGCAACCCAAGCAGCTGTGCAGTCAGATCTAGGCCAGATCTCACCTTCCACCCACCTACTTACTTCTTGAACTCCACACTCAAAACACTTGTTCTCTTCCACGGGCTCTGGAGTCTGGCAGTACCTGCACACAGGGCACCTGGAGGGCAACAAGAACATCATGAGACACAGGGAGCAACATCTTCACTTTCCAGTCATGGAAAAGAGAGCCAGAGAGCTCCAGGGAAATGCCTTGTGCAGCAGAGGTTCCCTGTTTCACCCATGAGCTCACATTCACCCATTCACCCCACCTGAATTCACTCCACACAAAGTTACTGGTTTTGAGCTGGTGACAGAACAAAGAACAGTTCTCCCAAAGCCATTTCAGCTGGATTTGGTTTTGGTGCAGTCCAAGGGGTTTACACAGAAGCTACACACTGAGGAAGGGCATTGGAGCTACACACTGCTGGGAACAGCCAGGTGACACTCTGCAAACACCTCTCAGTCCTTAAAACAACCCTGAGGACATGCTTCAATCCCACCCCAACCCCAAGGATTCAATCTCAGTTTTCCCAGGAAGAACACCCCATAACTGTACCCTAAAAGCATCAGTAGCAGGAAGATCCAGATCTTTCACCTCTTTTGGAACTTCCTTGATGCTGCCACAAGGACAGAACAGCCCAGAGCAGAAGGAAGCTGTGTCCAGCCCCGGAGCAGCACAGCTCAGCTCAGGAATGGGATAACTGAGGCTGCCAGGACTGGTTATGTATTTTTCATCAGCTGCTGGGTAAGCCCCAGAAATCTTCCAGGTAAGAGACAACTGGGCTGCAGTCAGTTCCTATTCAAACTCAGGCACCTGCAGCCTCTGTGGTGCCTGAGCAAGGAGAACAGAGGTTTTCCTTTGTTATTTCTTTAGACTGGGAGCATAAGCTCTGTTTAAATTGTACATTCCATATTTAAGGGCTATTTGGGATCGTGCTCCTGCACTGGCTATGCTCCACTGCCCCAAATTTCCACTGGCTGGATTTATGGAGCAAAGCAGCCCTTCAGCCTGCACAGCTCCAAATCTGATTAATCTCACTGAGTTGTTACTCTGCCTTAGGAGTGATAGATCACAGAGAGCTACAATCTCCCTCTCATTCCATCAGAGAATCCAGGAATTGGGACAGCAGGGATGGAGCAGGCACAGGGAGGATCTGCAGCCTCCTGCTGCAGTGTCTGTGCCTGCCTGAGGCGCAGCAAACCAGAGGAATGGCAAACACACCCAGCTGACAGCAGCACTTGGGGATCCAGGCACACCAAAATCCCACTCCACAGGGATTTGGGAAGCTGGGAGCACCAAGAGGAAAGGCTCAGTGGCAGCAAGGACAGCTGCCTTAAGGACAGACACATGCCCAACCTCCAGCCTGCCCAGTGTCATGACACGGCCATCACTCACCTGGAACAACAGGAGCCTCCCCTGCCTGATCTACTGAGCCATCTTGTCATCATCCCTTCTTCCCCTGCCTTCCCCTTCCCTCCACACCTGCTCTTCCTCACCTCCTCCTCCTCCCCTCCCAGCATCCAGGTAGGAGAAGGCTGCAGGGCTCCCCACAAGGAGCTGAGCTCCAGATCCATCTGCAATGCCAAGGCAGGGCCTGGCCTTGCTGCCAAGGCTGAGTGAAGCAGGGCTGTGTGTGCAGCCAGGCCTCTTTAGCCCAGCACTTCTCTGCTGGAGTATTTTGAGATAATCAGCACTCCTCTACAATTCCCCCTGGGAATCACTGTTCAATTACTTTTGGCAGGGAGATTTTTCTCTGGGAGCCCCTTAATGGGAAAACTGAGCATGAGGACTTGCAGTAATTCCTGCCCCCACAGTGACCAGCAGAGCTTTGTCAGCACAGCCCCCAGCACTCCAAGCAGGGCCTCAGAGGTGGAAATAAAGCCCAGGCTCTCACGTGGTGTCCTCCCAGCGCTGCAGGCACTGGCTGTGGAAGCTGTGGTTGCACAGAGTGGTGAGGATCCCGTTCACAGACTCATCCATCCTCTCCAGGCACACGGTGCACTTGGGCAGCTCTGTCAGGTCCATCACAGGCAGGCTGGCCCCCTGCAAGCACCAAGCACACAGAAACTGCTCAGCACCTTCCCAGCACCAGCCATCAACTCCAGCTTCCCATCACTGCTGGCACCAGGGGTCAAAACCGTGACACAGGAACGCTGTGAGGCCACACAGTGCTTGGGATTTATTGCAAAGATAAGAAAAGTGATCCCCAACATTCAAAGGGCCACAGTGAAGGGGGCTGCACCTGCCACCAGCCCCACTGTGCTCTGTAGATTCCCTAAATTACAACCCAAGGCACGTTTAGGTCACAGCTGAGGCCCAAAATCCATGGAGCCACCACACAAACTCTTCCCATTCCACTGGAACGGGAAATGAAGGTGGGGATGATCTATTAAGGCATTTTTGCTGCTTATTCTTAAAAAAATCCTGTTAAAACCTTCTGAAATGCAGGGAAAAAAAACCAAATCAAACCAAACTTACATCTTCTGACTTGAAGACTTCAGCCCTTTCCACATAGACGAGCTGGCAAACGTCCTCCTCGATGGAGTTGAACTGCCGGCCATTGCAGGCCATGTAGAAACTGTCAGCATCAGCCTGGGCACAGAGCAGGGGAAACTGGTTACAGACAGAAAAACCCACCCAAGGGAGAGGAGGAGAAACCTCCCATGTCCTCCCTTCTTCCCTGGAACCCAGAGGGGCCTTCAGCCAGCTCCAGGCACTGCAGTTTGGTGCTGGGTTTGGTATCAGCTCTGGAAGACACAAGTGAAGCTCAGGGCAGTGACACCACACTGACATTGGAGCAATCAGCAGGAACTGGGGATTCCCCTTCAGCACCTGTTCCAGCCTTTGCTGGCAATTTCAGTGCATTTGCAAAGCAAATTTGGTCTCTGCAAAAATGTAAGAGGCTACTGTGAGGGACAGGAGCAACAGCTTGACTGTGGGGGAGAATCCATTCACCACTCACAGCCCAGGCACCTGCCAGGGCAAAAGAGGCAGAACCCAACCAAACCCTGCCAAATCCATCATCTCTTCTCCCTCAGGGGCTCCCCAAACCCTTTCTCCACAAGCACCAATCAGCTGAACACCACTTTCTCACTCTCCTGCTGATTAGGCAGGAGCATAAAGAACCTGGAGATTTGTTTTGCTACCTGCACAGCCATTAGGGGTCAACAGAGCTTCAGGGAATTGCCTGAGAAACAGGAATTTCAGGGTGAACTGAGCAAAAGTTTAGGGATTTGCTGCAAGGCTGTTCAGCACTAAATATTTGCCTGAGTAATTTAATGCAACAAGAGATATAAAACCAATTTCTAAATACTGCAATTAGCACAAAACTCACACAAATCCTCCATCTGCACTAAGGGCTTGGGGAAACCTCTCAGGCAGAATTCACAGCTGGGGGAAACCTCTCCCTGAACCCCAAAATAAATCATGTGCAGCTGGGAGAAGAGAATGTCCAAGTGAAAGGGTCCACAGAAGAATTAGGAGGGAATTTAGAGGCGCCCAGTCCAAGGGGCCTGAAGGAGCACACTGTGTTATCTGGGTACCAGTTCACCCCCAGGCTCTCACACTGGGGGGCTCTGTCCTTTCCACACTGGCAGTGGAAATCACCCAGCTCCTCAGAAAAGCAGGAAAAGTCTTTCTTAAAACAAAGGGAGCTCCCCTGGCTGGGTCTTTTCTGTTCAGCACAGCATAACACTCTGAACAAGCTGAGAGACAGCAGAGAACTCTGTAAATGGATTCATTTTTGAAAAATATCCTGCCAAAAGAACAGGACAGCCAGAACATGGCATCCACTGCTTCCAGGTGTGGGACTAACCTCAGCAGCCCCAGGGATTCTCTGGGAAGGAGGACAGGGCTGTTTCTCCATAAGTACAAGCCTGGCTCAGGGCTGCTCCATGCAGCCCCAGATCAGTGACCTGGTGTGACATTCCTGCAGCCAAGGAACGCTGGCAGCACCTTACCTGGGAGCTGAACTTGATGAGCACCATGTACTGGTTTGGAGTGGAGTCTCTGATGATCTTCATGTGCTCAATCACCTCGTAGAAGGAGGCCACAAACTTCATGAGGTCGTGGCTGGTCATGGTGGCGGGGACAGTGAGGATGCAGAGCATGGCACTGCGCCTCACATCCTCCTTCAGGGACGTCATCTTGCTGGGGACACAGCAGGGACACAGCTGGACACACAGCTGGACACACAGCTGGACACACAGCTGGACACACAGCCACAGCAGCTCTGCTGTCAGACTTTAACCCCCTTTTGTCATCAGGAGTGAGCACAAACAGGCATCCTTTAGCCAAAGATGAACCTGGGAGCTCCAAGAAGTGTGGAATTGTTTGACACCTGTTTTTCTATAAAAACAGCTGAGGTTGGCAAGCCCCAGATGTTTAGCACTATTCCTAGAACAACTGAGCAATGTTTGTTACTATTGCCAGTGCCCATTTGGTGGCTCCTGCTCTCCTTTCTTTCAGGAAGACCTGAAATTGGAGTTCTCAGACAATTATAGGGGAGTGGTGTGGAATTGGAACCCCTGGAACACAGGATAAGACCTCCATAAATAAACATTTCCCCTGCCTCACACAGCTCCCCAGACCTGTCACCAAGGCCCCAGAGATCACTTTTTAATTGTGGGTTGCCTTGGAAAGCTGCTTTCAAATGTGGTTTTTTTTTTTGAATCTGTGTTTGTCTTACACTCTCACAAGCCCTCAACACCCCCAGTGTCACCCACAGCTGTCACAGGTGCCACCCACAGCCCCAAGCTCCACCATTAGCACCAGTCACTCTCTGCATTCCCAGGAGCCACTCACCCTTCCTGTTTGTCCCCACAAGGAGCCACAGCCCCAGGGTGGCCAACTCACCCTCCCATTCCCACCTGAGCTGCCACGAATAAGGAATTCTTACTTTGTTTTGTACAGGTGCATAATTCCATGAACAATTTCGACCGAGGGGTTCCCGCTGAAGAAGGAAATCTGGTCTGGGAGCTGCTTGGAAGGAGAGTCTGGAGCAGCCTCACACTCCTTGCTTTGATCCTCCTGTTTGGTTTTGTCCTCAGCTGATGCAGCCTCCGAGGATTTTCTTCCCTCCATGGCAGCTTCTGCTTCATCTTTCACAAAGGCAAAAAGTTTCCCCTTTACTGAGGGGAAGGGACCACCAGGATCACCCAGTGCAGCACAGACACCCCAAAAATCCCAGCTTGGAGCTTTGTCCAAACTCTCCTGGAGCTCTGGCAGCCTCGGGGCCGTGCCCAGCACCCTCTGGGGGAGAACCTTTCCTTATCTCCACTCCAAACCCCTGACACAGCTCCAGCGGGTCCTGTCCCTGTCCCAGAGCTCGGGGAGGAAGCTCGGGAGGAAGGTGTGGATTGGGATGAGCTCAGTGGGCAGCGCCCACCGGGAATCACCAGCTCCGCCCCCGCACTCCTGAACTTCTCTGCTCGTTCCCCAAACCGCAGCCCCACTGACCCCGCAAACCCCACAAACCCCGCACCGCCGGGGATCGCCGGCCCTGCCCGGCCAGTGACAGCACCGGGACGCTCCCCCCACCACGGACAGCCCAAACCGCCGCCGGTGCCCGCGGCCGGTACCTGCCCGCGGCTGGATGGTCTCGATGATCACGTCGGTCATTTCCCTGCGGCCCAGGTGCTGGTGCAGGATGGCCGCCCGC
This sequence comes from Molothrus ater, assembly GCF_012460135.2. Classification (NCBI taxonomy): domain Eukaryota; kingdom Metazoa; phylum Chordata; class Aves; order Passeriformes; family Icteridae; genus Molothrus; species Molothrus ater. The sequence goes on from NC_050495.2 coordinate 3,754,142, forward strand.
TCCCCGGGGCCCTTCCCCTCCAGGCAGGCGGGCACGGCGCCGCTGCTCTCCGCTGCCATGTCCGGAGCTGCGGGGACAAAGCAGGCGTTGGGACCGGCAGCCCCGGGACGGCCCCGCCGGCAGCTGCGCGGTGCGGAGCGGGCCCGGCCGCGCTGCCCCGAGCTGCCCCGCCCGTGCCCCCGGCGGGGGGAACCCACCGGCCGCGCTGTAGGCGAAGCCCGCGGGCAGCGGGGAGGTCCCGGCCAGCTCCAGCCGGATCACGACCAGGGACACGCTCATGGGCTCCGCGGGGCCGCCGCCGACCGGGACCGGGACGGGCGCCGCTTCCGCCTCCCGCACCTTTCCCCTCTGACCCCGTGACGTCACGGCGCGCTGACGTACCCGGCGGCGGCGGCTGCGGCGGCAGCGCGCGGGGGGCTGCGAGGGGCGGCCGCTGCTTCTCGCGAGAGTTCGGGGTACGTTCTCGCGAGAGCGGGAGCCTTGGCCGCTGAGGGCGGGCCGGGAGGTGTGAGGGGATCCCTGAGGGGAGAGACCCCCGGGATCATCGGGCAGGGAGGTGTGAGGGGTCCCTGAGGGGAGAGACCCCCGGGAGGTGTGAGGGATCCCTGAGGGGAGAGACCCCCTGGGGTCATGGAATCCAGTCCCTGACCAATCCCCACCTTGTCACCAACACAGAGCACCCAGTGCTTCGTCCAGGCCTTCCTTGGACACCTCCAGGAATGGGGACTCCAAATGTCCCTGGTCAGTTCCAATCCCTGACCACCTTTCCCATGAAGGAATTCCTCCTGCTGTCCAACCTGAACCTCCCCTGGCACACCTCGAGGCCATTTCACCTTGTTTGTGTCCCTTGTTCCCTGGGAGCAGAGCCTGACCCTCACATGGCTGCAATCACTGATTATGATCAGTAATTAGTGTGTGTGTTAGTGATGAGTCCATTGTCCCCAGCACTTGAAGGGATGTGTGTATAAAACGCCATTTGGGGGTCCCTGGTTTGTCTGGGACACTTGAGTGGCTGCCCAGGGTGGAGCTATCATCCCTGGAAGTGTTCAGAGCCCTTGGCCCTAGTGTTTGGTGGATCTGGGGAGGTTGGATTTGATGGTCTTGGAGGTCTTCTCCAACATAACAATTCCATGATTCTGTGTGCATAAACAAACACTTCCCCTGCAGCTCTGCAGTTGTGCTCCAGCCTGTCCCTGGTTGAGGTGTGAGTTTCCCTGGCCCTCCGTGGTTCCCAGCATGTCCCTGAGCAGCGCTGCCCGTGCCCAGACCCTTCTGTGTGCCGGGATCCGGCGGCTCCTGCTGATCCAGCAGCAATCCAGAGGGGTCTCGTACAAAGCTGTGGTCTTTGAGGAGAGCGGGGTGCTGCTCCCAGCCCCTCACAGGACAGCCACAGGTGTGTATTCCCATTGCTGACCCCACGCAATCACTGAGTATCCTGAGCTGGGAGGGACCCACAGGGATCATCATCCATTCCTGGCCCTGCACAGACACCCCAACAATCCCTGAGAGTGGTGTCCAAATTCTCCTGGAGCTCTGGCAGCCTCGGGGCTGTGCCCATTCCCTGGGGAGCCTGGGCAGTGCCCAGCTCAGAAATATCAGGGAAAGAACCTTCCTGAGCCCTGGCACAGCTCCAGTCGTTCTCTTGACCTGGTCCCTGGTCACCAGAACTCCTGTGGTTCCTGTGCTTGGAGGGAAGATAAATTTCAGGAGCCTCTTTCAGCTGGCTCTGGTGAGACACCCAAGAACTTGTGATGGTGGGACCTGTTGTGCCATCAAAAGTCACAGAAGTAACAGTGACCACCCTGCACCCCCCTGGTAACAAAACTGTCCTGTGGTGCCACCACCTGATGCCACCCAAGGCAGGTGCAGCTTTAGGAATTCTCCACACTGAAAACAGGGCTGAGGTGCTGCAGTTCCTGGAATGCCCAAACCCTTTGCTCTGTGCTGTGTCATTCACCCCAGTGCAGCACATCATTCTCACCGTGTGGACCCCAGAGGGACTCCCAGCTGATTTCCCACTCTGCTGATGCTCTTTCCTGGCTTCCCTGCTGTTCTCCATGCAGAGTGGGAGGCCCGGAGCTGCATTCCAGCCGGCACCATCCAGCAAGCTGCACTGTCTGGAGGGGAGAACAGCCTCTCTCTGCAGTATTCCAGGGGAGAGCTGACAGCTGTGGAGTTCCTGCAGGAATTGGGACAGCAGTGCTTTGAGATTGTAAGTCTCAAACCTGTAAACTCCCCCCCTGCTCTCCCTGTGCTTCCTGACTGCATGGAAACAGGTCCAGTGAGGAAAGAGGAGCTTTAAAAAGAAATTCTGTGGTTGAAGGGTCTGGATTTTCCATCTAGGAAGCACTGCTGTCAGAGCAGGGCAGATTTCCACCAGTATCCCGGTGCCTGGGCAGGCAGGTAGATGAATTTGCCTTAATTTCCTACTGGAATAAAATCCTTTTTAAACATCTCAGTCTAAAATGCAGATTCCTTTCCTGCCTGCTGAGCTCTCAGTGTCTGTCTCTAACCTGCCTTGATCCCATGGCAGGCACAGTCCCAGTGATTTCTCTCTCCCAAAATCAGCCCTTTATCTCTGCTGCAGGATTAGGAATGTGAGAACATTTGTTTATTTGGGCAAAGCAATTTAGCTGAGAGATTCCCTGCCTGCCTTCTGCTGCCAGAGGCAGCAGGACAGCAAGATCAGATAATCAGATAACCTACCTACCCAAGCACTCTTATTTTCACCCCGTTTCTGGCCCATCATCACTCCTGGGGTTTCTCTGTTTCTCAGGCAAATGTCCGTGTTCCAGTGCACTCCTTTCTCTGGGATTTAATCCAAAAGGAGGTGAGAAAACAGCTCCCCGTAATGGCAGAAGCAGCTCAGTGTATCCGGGCAGAAGGGCTTCAGACAGCTCTGCTGGGCCACAGCTTGTGCCTGGGGCATGGAGAGAGGCTCCTGGCCCTGGACCAGCAGCACTTTGATGTGGTGAGTCTGGATGGATCCCAAACGGGGCTCTGCTCCTCCACCTGTGAAAGCAGCGACTGAAATTCTTTAAGTGCAGGTAGCAGACGAGCAGCAGCACAGTTTGGTCGACATCAGCCTGGGAGAACATTTCCTCACACAATTCCTTGTAGGCACTTGGAGAGGGGCTGAGTGACATTTGCAAATCCACTGCAAAGTGCCCACACAACCACGAGTCTCTGTGTAACAGGCACAGCAGCGATGGAGACACAGGACTTGGAAGCTGGAACACAGACTAGAAATAAATGTTATTATTCAGTGCCCTGCCTGCTTTAAAAAACAAACAAACAAAAATAAGCTTTAAAAGAGTAAGGACTCTTCAAAGAGTTCATGCACCCCTTGTGCTAAAAAACCCACTACCCCAACATGCTGAGCTGTGTGAGATGAGGAGCAGATGCTCCTCTCCCAGCAGAGTCTCCTTCCCCAGCACACTTCACCTTTGCAGAGATGACACAGATTGGCAGATTGGGTGACACATGAACCTCAGGGCTCCAATACCCACGGCCTCTCCAGCGTGTGCTGCTCCTGGAACAGGAGCAGCAGCCCTGCACAGCAATTAGTGGGGGAAAAATAATTGAATGTTGGTTTCCATTAGTGTTGGCTTTATATCCATGCAATGGATTCACTGCTGCTCCTGGAGTGTTACAGAGCAGGGGAATGGCTGCTTGGATTGTTCGTGGCTGGGAGGGCAGTGGGAGTGTTCAGACACTGAGTCAACGCTTTTTTGATCCAGACTTTAGGTGGATGGTTATGGTCAACACAGCTGCTGTGGAGGTGGCTTTGGGGTGGCTGGTGGCTGCAGTGGTCAGGACACTGCTTTTCCAGAGCCTTTGGAAGGTGCTGCCATCCAAGGCTTCCTTGGACAGCACTGAACAACTGGTCTGGTTTGGTTTCCCACTTTGGGACATCTCATTGGATATCTTCCATCCAAGGACTGGCTGATCCTGTTTGGCTGATTTGAGCTGAGGAGCCATGGCCACAGCAGTTGGCACCCACACAGTCCCTGGAACCACGGCCTACCCAGCTCCACATCCTTTATTTCTCATGTTAATTAGACCAGACTCTTTCCCACCCTCCCATCTCCATTCAGCACTGCCCAGGTGTCTGTGGTCACAGCAGGCTCATGCATATTCCATCTCTTGTTGCTGTAGGTGGTTGAATCACCTCAGGAAGGGGTGCCCAGGCCAAATCCTGGGATCTACAAGCTGTGCTTGGAGCGCCTGGGTGTGCAGCCCCAGGAATCCATCCTGCTGGACAGCAGCAGCCAGAACCTGGAGGCAGCAGCCCAGCTTGGCATGAAAACAGTGAAGGTACAAAGTGACACAGCCAGGGTGGGATTTGGGGGTGGATTTTGGGTCCAGAAGCTGCTTGGTTTCACCAGCTCAGGATTTCCAATTGGCAGTGGCTGACTCTTGCCAAGCCTTTTGTTCCAGCCTTGCTTGTCCCTGCAGGATGTTGTGGGGTTAAAGCAGGGATCACTGGCCAAGTCTGCTCTGGGCTGTTTCATTCATGGCTCCAAACCCTGTGTAACCTCAGGGAAGTCTCTCCTCATTCCTGTTCCTCTGTTCCCTATAGGAGAAACAGCCCCATCCCTATGGTTGGGACAACCACAGCAGAAAATGAGCTCCAGTTAATGAATTCCCAGAAACTCTGAGGCCTCATGGATGAGTCAGCTGGGGACTGCCAGGTTACTCCCAGGCTTTGGGGTCACTGAGCACAGGGGTTTTAATTTGGGGACCACTGGGGAAAGGACAAGAGGGACTGGTGGGAAGAGTGACCTCCACTCCCCTGGACTGCACTCAGGGAATTCCAGCTCTGATCCCAGCCCAAGCTCACAGTGCCACCATCACAGCTCTCTCCAGGGCAGAGTAAAGGTGGGAAGCTCTGTGTTGGCAGGGAATGAGCCATGAATTCCTCACATGATGGACTCACAGATAAATGCATCCCAACCAGGCAGGGCTCTCTCTTTCCCAGGAAATTTTGTCTTCTAACTGTCACCCAGTGCTACTCTCTCCCTCCTGGTTTCAGGTTGATGATCCAGCAGCAGCACTCAAAGAGCTGGAAACCCATCTGGGATTTCCTTTGCAAGGGTTTGTTCCCTATACTCGTTCAGTGAGACCAGGCATGGAAATCCCAAAGGATCATCTGCAAAAGTACCTTGAGGATGTTCTTGGTGCCCACCCAACAGGTATTGCAGTGGGTTTGGCCCTTCCATCAGAAAACCTGGATATTCTGGAGCTTTTGGCTTTTTCCTATAACATAGGGACTGAAGAATAATATTAAGGAAAGGCTCATAACCTCCAAGCAAACAGCACAGCCATTCCAGTTCAGTGATCCATCACTTTCCTAGAATTAAGAAACAACATTTTAGGACTTGCTCATTTTGGGAGAGGTTGAGCACAAGTTGCCAAAGAGATGCCAGGAATATTCCTGTCCTGTGAGGCAGCTGTGAGCTGCTGCTGTGTTCCCCAGGGGTGTGGGACACAGAGGGAGCTCTCAGCCCCAGGTGCAGGAAGGGGATGGAAAGCCTGGAGAGGGGCTGACCCTCTGCTCCCACCTCCCAGCCCCACTGGAGTTACGGCAGTTTGACCACGGAGAGTCCACCCGGAGCTATTTGGTGAAGTTTGGAGGTCGTTTGCTGGTGCTGAAGAAGGAGGAGGAGCCTCCCTCAGGCCCCTCAGGCCCTTCTGTCCCAAGGGAATACAGGTGAGGGGGTCCTGCTGCAGTTTGCTGGGCCAGAGGAGCAGGACACGTGGGGAGGATCGTTTATGGCCTCCCCTGGTTTTCCAGAGTGTGGGATAGGACTGGGGGCTCCAGGCCATGGGAAGATGTGGGTGTGCTCCTTTCACCTCTCCCCAGCCACATGATTTTAGCATATTTAGAGCTGAGCACAGGGATATGGTGTGTCTGCTTCCAACACAGCAGTTCCAGGACTGATTCCTTGCACCTCTGTCCCTCCCTGGCAGGGTCCTGAAGGCTCTGGCTGAGGCTGGTGTTCCTGTGCCCCCTTTGCTTGCTCTCTGCGAGGACAGAAGGTAATCCTGTCCCTCATCTTCCACTCTGTGCTTGGCTACTGCAGCCAGATTCCCCCAAAGGTGAAGAGAGAAGGAACAGAGCTCACAAAGTGCTCTGATCTAATGAACATATGTGCAGTGTGGGGCTGGAGGAGACCCTAGAAGTTCAAAGGACAGAATCACTTTGATTTGATTTGGTTTAGGTATGTCCCATTTTAGCAATTAATCCAAAAGCTCTCTTTGAAAAGCACTTATAAAGCAATATTGTAGGGCTTCCTGCTGACTCAGAGTGCTCAGGTTTGCAATAAAGAAAGGATTTTTCCAACTGCCAGACCTCAGGCAGCAGTGACAGCAGCAAATCTGTGACAGGACAGCCCTCAGGCCTGCAGCCTGCTCAGATCTCTGCTGGCTGCAGGACTCAGTGTCTGCACTGCAGCTCGCTGTGTGCCCACTGCTGCTGGTGTTCATGAGCAGCCTGGCAGCCCAGCTCACAGGCACTGCAGGGAGCAGGGCAGCAGCTGCTGCTGGAGCTCTGGGGCTGGAGGGGCCAGGGCTGAGCGTGGCACAGCCAGGGGCACAGGCAGCCTGAGTGGGCTCCAGAGAGCGCCCAGGTGCTGCAGGGTGAGGCCTGGGGGCACGTTCAAGGTGCAAGGTGAGATCTGGGGGGTAGTGGCAGGATTGACCTCAGCCCCACACATCCCAGTTTGCTTCCCCAGCATCCTTGGCTCTCCCTTCTTGCTGCTGGAGCACTGTGCTGGCCGCATCCACCGCGCCGCGTCCCTGCCCGCGGTGCCGCCGCGCTGCCGCGGGGCCTGGTACGGGGCCATGGCAAATGTCCTGGCCAGGATCCACAGCCTGGACCTGGGAGCAGCCAAGCTGCAGGACCTCGGGGAGCACGGTGAGAGCAGCCTCTGCATCCTTTCTTCTCCTGGGTGTCAGCATTTCAAGGGATGGGCAGGATGGACCAAACTGGGGGTAGGTGGGAAAGTGAAAATGAGCAGTGCAGAGTCTGAATCCCCAGGTGTGGTGGGAGGGTGTGAAGAGCTCTTCCAATCCAGGTTTCCTGTGAGTTCCCAAAGTTCTACTACCTCCCAGAGCTTTCTGCCATGTTTGTTGCCATCTCTGCCCACTGTGGGTACAGGAGTAACTCTTGCTGCCATCTCTGACCAAACCTCCCCAAGCATCCCCTCCAGTTCCCTTTGCAGAGACAGCTCAGCTTCCTGGAGCTGGTGGAGAAGTTACATTTTTGTCCAGGATTGGATTCTTTCCACCTCAATATTAAATCCAGTGCCCAGTTAAGTATGAGACCCCTGGAAATTGCAATTAAAATCTTGGAGCTTAAATCAGGGTTCTGGACTGAGATGTGCTTGGCTGTTTGACTTTTTCTGTGTCCCTTTTGAAGCCTCTTTGTGCCTTTCCCTGGGAGCCTGTGTTCCTCTGTTCCAGGGAATTACATCCAGCAGCAGGTTGAGACCTGGACAAAGCAATATAGAGCTGTGGAAACTCACATGATCCCAGCAATGGAGAGGCTCATCCAGTGGCTGCCTCTGCATTTTCCTGAATCCCAGAAGACAACATTGGTGCACGGTGATTTCAGGTACTGCCCTGAAGCACATCCCAGCAGGAAACAAGGACTGAGTGTAAAATGACCCCCAAACTCCAAAAGCTGCTGATTGGGCTGGGCAGTGGCTTCAGAGCAGCCCAAAAGCTGGGGTTTGGGTCAGGGTCAGCATCTCCAGGGAATGAGATTGAGTTTCTTCATCCAGCAGCTGCAAATGCTGGTCTGACACTGGAGGATCATCAGCTCTTCCTGCAGTACTCAGGAATCAGCCCTGATCTGAGGCTCTGACTAACTTGGTTTCATTCTCCAAAGCCCAATTTAGTCCATTATTAACCAGGGAGTTCAATATTGAGTAACCTCCATCCTCTGATTGCAGAAATTAATGTTTCACTTTGTGCTGCCATCCAAAGGACTCTGCAATTTTTGAAGAGAGTGAAGAGCACTGAAAGCACCTACTGCTGCTGAGCACTGGGATTTTTCCCTCCTCTGGAGACTTTCCTGATCTCTTTTTCCCTCTGATACAGGATGGACCACCTGGTCTTTCATCCAGACAGGCCAGAAGTCCTTGCTGTGCTGGGCTGGAAGTTTGCCACTCTAGGAGATCCCCTGTGTGATCTGGCGAATAACTGTGTGAGCTTCTTCCTGCCAGCCCCCTTTGGTGCTCGCAGAGGTACAGAGGGGCACAGTCACCTTTGGCACACGCAGAGGAACCAGAGCTCAGAGCAGATCAGCTCCTGCCCAAGCAGCTCAGCTGGCAGTGGGGCTCAGTGCAGCTGGAAAGGGCTCTGGGTTTGCATTGCTTTCCCTCTCACTCCAGCTGGGAAGCTGGGCAACTCTTTTGGGTGGGAAAGTTGTGAAGCAGATCAGGACTGGTTTGTGCACTAAGTTATACACTTGTTAAAAAGAAAAATACAGGGTTAAAAAGAAAAATACAGGGTTAAACGGAGAGGTTCCATCATTTAGGAGAGATCTCTGTCAGTCACAGTTTCACCCTAACCAGGAGAACTGCCCCATGTGCATTTAGGGGCAGGGGCTGGTGCCAAAGCCCAGAGTTCCATTTGGAGCCAGCCCTGCAGCTGTGCAGGTCCTGCAGGGTGCAGGTGTCTCCATGGAGGGGCCTGGCTGTGCCACAAGGCTCTCAGCATCCCCTGGGAGCTCTGAGCTGCTCTGGCAGCTGATTCCCTGGTACCTCTTCCCATCTTCCAGGCTTGAGGAAGGGTGACTTGGGGCACCTGGGCATTCCCACGGCAGAGGAGTATTCCCAGATGTACTGTGGCCACATGGGAGTGGAGCACCCAGAGAACTGGAATTTCTACCTGGCCTTTGCCTTTTTCCGCCGGGCTGTGATGCTGCAGGGACGTCACCGTGGCTCCCTGGCAGGTGAGGAGGGCACAGCCAGGGCCACAGGGCTGCCTCCCTGCTCCAGCACAGGCCTGTTCCTGCCTGCTGTCTGTGCTGTGGGGTCTTTCCTTTCCTGGGAGAACTGAGCAGAGCCCAAAGCTGGGAGCCCAGAGCTGTGTCCTACAGATGGAGCTCTCAGACCTTCCAGCTCAGCACCAGCCTTTCCAAGGGACTCACAGGGAGGTGGTGAGAGCTCTCGGTGCTGTTTGTCTGCACACATCAGGTGTGGCCTGGGAGCCTTTACCAGAATTAAATCTGATGTTATTTTCCACATCCCTTAGAGAGGAGTTTCCCCAAGTCCCAGAGGAGGGCAGGTGATGCTGTTTGGGATGTGACTACCTAACACAGGCTTTTCCAAACAAGTGTCCTGTTCTCTTGTCCCCAGGGAAGCCAGCTCCAGGTGACAGCAGCCCCAAGGACACAGAGTTTGTGGCTGAGCTGGCTTGGGATTTTGCCACTAAAGAAGGATTCCGTGTGTTTGAGAACCTCCCCCCCACAAAGCTGCTCCTGCGATATTCCAGCACCTGGGCCGGGCAAGGGCCTCACCTGGGCAGGAGTTTCAGCACCTGGGCACAGCCTGGGGCAGCCCCTGTGCCCAGAGCCCCCCTGGTCACTCCCCCCAGCAGCCTGGTGGGGATGGCCCAGGGGCTTTGCTGCAGGATGGAAAATATGGGCATCCAGAGGGGCTTTCCGAGTTCCCATTCCAGAGGGACTCCACATCCTCTGCCAGAGCTGCAGGTGAGACATCTGTGCTGAAGCTGCTTTGCTGCACCTGCCCCGGGGTGGGGATTGTGGCCTCCAAGCGTCCTGGCTCTCCTGATCACCTCAGACATTTGGCACTCCTGGAGCCCAGTGGTTTGGAGGGAAAGGGCTGGGTTCATTTGGCTGCAACAGAGTTCATACCCTGGGAAACAGTGATTTTGGGAGCTGGCACTGCCTTCCAAGAGGAGCAGATTAACACCAGCCCAGCTGTGGTTGCTTACCCAGGTCCTGCCATCCCTGCTGATGGTGTGCCCAGAGCTTGGCTGGGCTGGGCTTTTCAACACTTGCCAGTCCAGGAAGAAATGGTTGTTCCTGCTCCTGTCTCTCTCTGGGAAAGGCTGAGTTAATTCCCTTGTCTCCCTCTGATGCTTCCTTGAGAGGTCCCTTGCACCTCCCCAGCTTCCATTCACAGTGTGAGTGGAAGCAAACAGCCCCACCCTTGGGCTGCTACCAAGATTATATTCCTAATTATTCTGGTGACATTATCAAATTCTAGTGGGTTACTTAACCTCCTTTCAGCTGCCAAATAAATACCCAGGTGCCCTTCCAAAGTGTTTCCTTGTGCTCTGGCAGAAACCAGCAGACACCAGCGTGTCAGGGCACTTGGCAGCTGATCCACTGGGAAGGTGGAAAGGGCAGGGAAGCAGCAGCTGTGGGGAATTTGGAGGTGCTGAGATAAGCAGATCTCCTTGCCCTTCCTCGAAACACTCATCTTTGCCAAGTCTCCAAACATCAGGATTGCCACACTCTTTCTGCTCCAAGCCTTGGGCTTGTGGAGATGCTGCTCCTGGTGTGTGGCACCACAGAGCCCCCTCATCCCTGTCACCTCCACGTCCATCCCACTGCCCTTTCCCTTGGCATCATCCCTGCACTGTCAGCCTTTGCTGTGGAAGTGTGTTGTGAAAGCCAGGGGAGGAGTTTTGCTGCCTGCAACAGCAAGATAATGCAGAGAACTGTTACACAGCCAAATATTCCCAGCCTGGAACTGCCACAGTGCTCCAGAGCTGGGCACGGCCAAGGGCAAGGGCAAGGCTGCCCCTGCCAGCTGGCACTGCCAGGGGAGGTTCATCCCTGGGAGTTGGCAGCTGAGGCATTCCTGGCTGAGCAGGGCAGGATCTCAGCTGATCCTGCCTCATCCCACACCAGGAGCCAGCAGACTCCACACACTGATCCCACAGGTTACCAAGGGGACAACAGTGTCCCCAGCTCCCGGGAGATCCTCTCCAGAGGAGCAGAGGGAAGCTCAGTTCCTCCTTCAGAGCCATGGCTGCCCATCACAGGGGCAGCACCAGGGGCACCAGAGCTCTCACGGGTCTCATCCTCCTCCCCCAGGCACAGAGTCCCAGGACCAAGGCAGTGGCACTGATGGCTGCACAGGCCATGGATCAGGGCACCAAGGTGAGCAGATTCCTCAGGCTTGAGCCTTTCCTGACCCAAAGAGAGCGACCCTGGGGTCAGTGAGCATGAGGGGTGATTTGTCCTGTGTGCTGTGGGGTCCCCAGTGAGGCTGTTTCCCCAGCACTGGGTCCCCAGGGGTTTGGAAGGCTCTGGGACGCTGCTGCCTGGTCCTGCAGCCCTGTGTGCCCACATGGGCTCTGCTCTCACTCTCCCACAGGTGCCTGGAGCAAAACATCTCCACAGTGCAGATCCCAGCCCAGCAGTTCCCTTGGAGCTGAGCTCCACATCTGGCTGAGGGTCCCCAGGGGGTCACAGGGCAGGACTCCCAAACCAGAGCTGAGCCAGGAGCTGCAGCCCTGGGAAACCTCGGATGGGGACCCAAACCAGCCACTCTGGCATGGGAGAGGCCGTGCTGAGGGCAGCCTGTGAGCTCAATTCCAGTGGTGGTTGGTGTTATCTGTGCTCAGTGCTTTTATTGCTTGGCTCAACACCGGGCCAAGTCACCCTTGGATCGTGGGGCTGCAAGAGTCAGAAGTGCAGCAGGGAGAGTTGGCTGGGAGTGACCTGGCTGGGGGTGCACAACTTGGTTTTGGGAATAAAGACCATGGATCAGCATGTCTCTTGTCCTTCAGCACATCTCTCCTTCTTCAGCACAACCTCCAGCAACTTGCAGATGCTGGAAGAATCCTCAGTGGTGGAAGGAACTGAATCCAGTCCTTGAGGCCTCTGGATTCAGGGGAGACTCCAGAGCTGAGGCAGTGCCTGCCCTGTGGAGCTGGGAGAAACTGGGAGGATCCATGGTCCCATGAGTGTGGTGGGGTCTCTTTGGGGACCATGGAGGTGCAGACTGGATCAGTGGGAGCTTTCAGTGCTTTACAGAGCCAGGGGAGAACTGTGAGAACAATTTTATGAGCATGAGCAATTTATATGTAGTATTAATTAATTATTAAAGTAACGGGTAAGGTTCTTTGGGTTCTCCTGCCCTTCCAGCGTGGGTGCAGCCTCACAGCCCATCTGCCCAGGGTGGGCACCACCTGCCAGCCCTCAGGAGCACAAGGGGCGCTGCAGGGAGCCCTGGGGGCCGTGCTGGCTCAGCACAAGGACCATGAGGCTGTAGGGAAGCCGGTAACCCGAGCCTTGGATTCTCCCAAGCTCCGGGGTGAAATTCCACCTCAACCTCGGGCATTTGGCTCTGCCGTGGAAGGGGGAGGGAGCTGAGCCTGTGTGTGCCCAGCCCCGATATTTGGGATGGTTTCCCAGCAGGCACCTGACTCCAGCGCCTCCCACCTGCTTCGGGCAGGCTCTGGGGGCCGAGGGCCGCGTCTGCCCTGGGGGTTTAACGCTGCTGGATCTGCCCCGAGCCCCGGGGGAGGGACGGGGCTGCTCGAGAGAGCCAAAGGCTTTATTGAACACTCCCCAGTGCTCAGTGCCATGGCTGTCCATGCCGGGATCAGGCGCAGACAGGGCTTAGCCCCGAGCTGGAGCTCAGCTCTGTGACGTGCCCTGGGGACACCTTGAGGCGCTCCCTGTGAGAGACACGGGCACATCTCCGCAGGGACAACAGGTCTGGCATCTCCCGCGGGGGGGTTAACATGAGCAGGGCTGTGACAGGAGGAGAACACATCGGAACAAGAGGTCCACTTGTGGGGTCTCTTTGGGGACCCCAAGAGTGCCACTTTCTAAAGGGCTGCCCAGGAGCCACTGCCCGGGAATCCACCCCCCTGCCAGGGACACGGGCGGACAGGGATGAGGGAGCCTGAGACCAGCACAAGAGGATTTCTTTCCAGCTGATCCGGGAAAAGCACGGTCTAATCCGTGTCCTGCTGGATAACCTGGGGCCGGCGCTTTGCCTTCTCTGGGCTGGGCTGTTCCTCCCTGCACAACTGGGCTGATACTCCCCTGAATAGGAGAGAAATGCCTGGAAAGTGCAAATGCTGGAACCTCCAGCAAGACTTTCAGCGACTTGGGATGTCCAGGACAGCGGGTGAAACTACTCCTGAACTCACATATTCTACAATTTTTCTGTCCCCTTAAATAAATCAGAACCATCCCTGTCACCCTTCACAGACTCCTCACTGAGTCTCTTATACAGGGTAATACCACAGGTCTTTTTTTTTAGAGGTTAAAAACCTCTCTGTATTTTTGGTCTGTGGCTTCCTTAGTGATGATAACCTGAGCACACCTCTGTTCCCTGCACTTGGATACGCTGAAGTTGCACAAGGCATCTAAAACAAACCAGAAAGAAAGGCCTTTAGCCATTGTTGGGAGCGATTTCACAAAGCCTCTCATTTGCATTCACCCAGAAACTCCCTGTTGTGAAAGCACTTCCCTGGCTTTGTTCCACTGCCCCTACACACGGGAGGGCTTTTTTGGGTGTCTGGGTGGACGGTAATGGCGGCACATCCGTGCAACCGAGAGTCCAGGTCCCCACATTCTCCCTCATCACCTTCCCAGCTCAGTGGAGACGTTTCTGGGGTTTTTTCCCCCTCTTTTTTCCTGGTTGTTGCCTGCAACTAGGCACAAAGTTCCCTGAGCATGGGCCGGGACACGGCAGAGACGGGACAGGGACAGGGACAGTGCTGGACACGGATGAGGCACCCCCTGTGCACCAAACCAAGCCTGATTTGAACCGAACGGAGCTGAACCGACCCGAACGGTGCTGAGCTGTGCCGAGCCACGCCAAGCTGATCCGAACAGGACCTTGCTGAGCCCAGCTGAGCTGAGCCGAGCCAAGCTGTGCTGCTCGAACCGAGCCGGATCGAGCCTTTTCCATAGGAACCAAGGACACCAGGCTGGTTCTGCTCGTGCCGTGGCCAAGCGAGCCGCGGTGGGCGGTGCCGAGCGGTGCCGAGCGGGGCGAGCGGTGCCGGGCGGTGCCGGGCGGAGCGGGGCGGAGCGGGGCGGGCGGAGCGGGGCTGTCCCGGCTTGCGGGGCCCGGCCCGGCCCAGCTGCGCTCAGCATGCTGCGGGCGGCGGTGCGCGGCTCCCGGCTCTGCCCGGCCCTGCTCCGGGCTCCCTTCTCGGCCGCTGCTGCCTCCCCCATCCCGGCGCCCAACCCGCGCCCCGATATCGCCTATAACAAGGTAGGGCCGCGCTGGGAGCCCGGGGCACCGCGCTGGGCCGGGGGTTCGGGGCTTCCGTGTCCGCCGAGCGAGCTCCGTGCGGGGCTGGGCCAGCCCGGGGTGGCGCTGAGCCCGGAGCGGCCGCGGATTTGGGCCCAAAGCCTCGGAAAAGAGGAACCCTGGGCGCAGCCCAGGTGCGGGCACAGGGCGTGTGTCCCATCGGCACCCGGCTCTGCCCCCTTCCCTCGCTGGGTTCAGCAATTCAACAACCTAAGGAAAAAACCCCGGGGAAGGACACGGGAGGGAGGGAAGGGGAAAGTGCCTGGCCGGTTATCTGCAGAGACCGGACCCTTGCTCCAGGAAAATCCTGTGGGATCACCTGTGCGAGGTGCTGCTGCAAGGCAGCGTTCCAAGGCACCCGGCCACTCCTTCCCCGGTGGCCGTGCCCAGGCTCTTGGTGGTTGTCTGGGTGTTCTGCAAGTTCTTGGCGAGCACCTCGATCTTTGCACTCCCATTCTCTTGCCACAGACCTGAAAAAAAAATTACCCTTAGAAAGAAAGAGTCGGTAAAAAGTTGCTGTTAGCACCTGGTTCTGGTGTATGGGGAGCCTAAAGCTGGTTAATCTGGGAAATAACAGAATCCTTTAGATTGGAAAAGACCCTTAAGACTCATAAGAAACACTGTAAAAGCTCTGTTGCTCTGGGAAAAAACAACTCACTCTACTGTCTGTGCCTAAAGCATTTTCCCACTCCTCAGTCTCCTGAGCTGTCGCTGCACAGCCCCAGCCAGGCTTCCAGCTTTTGCAAGGACCCACCAGGATGGGAACCTCTTCCAACTCACGTGCTGTTTGCTGAGCTGTGAATTCTTTTATTCACTCGAGGCTGTGTTGTGTGCTTTTTAGGCTAAAGTATCTCCTTCATATTGCTGCAGGTTTGGAGCCCACACAAGTCAAGTTAAGCACTTTTAATTAACCAGGCTCCTCAGATGCCATCAAAGAAGCAAAGCTCCCCCTGATTTCCCTGGGATCTGGCTCGAAGGCTCACCCTGCTTGGCTTTTTCCTTGCAGATTTTCATAAATAACGAATGGCACGATGCAGTCAGCAAGAAAACCTTCCCCACCATCAACCCAGCCACGGGAGAAGTCATCTGCCAGGTGGCTGAGGGTGATAAGGTAAATGCTCTGGGGCTGAGATGGGTTTGTTCTCCATGGGAACAGGTCCAGAGGGGATGCAGAGGAAGGCACCACCCCACGTCCCACCTGGGCAGCTCCGTGTTTGCAGCAGTGTCTGATCTGTGTAAATCCCACACCAAGTGCTGCTTGTGTCCTTCCTTGGCTACTGCTTAAAAGAAGAAGAAATGGTGGGGAATAAAGTCCTGTAATCATCACCTTCCTTATGCAAGGCCCTCCTGGGAGTCTGTGGCAGAGCTGAGGTGGTGTTTCCCAGCAATTTGGGGTTTTTCCTACAGTCTGGAAACCTGTGTGTGTTCCCCAAGGGAGGAGTGATGAGGGAAACCCTTTGTTGTTTGCTTCTCTGTGGCAGCCTGGCTTGTCCTGGCGAGACCATTGCAGCAAGCCAGGACAGAGAACCAGGTAGGAACCAGCAAATGCCCTGACAGGACCAAATCATGGAGCAGAGACAGCTGATCCAGGAAAAAACTCCTTTGGACTGGGCTGTGAAAAAGTGCCCAAAGCAGACTTCCAGAGGTTTTTCCATGCCTCATTCTAGGATGCAAATATTAACCCAGCAGGTGACATTGCAGAAATAACCTGATGATATTTGCACACTGTGTAGCTGAAATAACAGAGGGTGAGCACAGGCAGAGGTTGCACAGCTGTTGCACCCATCTGCTCCTCTGCCATTGCTGCTGCTGCTTCCTCCTCATGATGCAGCCTGGCTGGGGAAGCTGCTGTCCTCACAGTGTGTGCTCACCTGGCTGGGGAAGCTGCTGTCCTCACAGTGTGTGCTCACCTGGCTGGGGAAGCTGCGTCCTCACAGTGTGTGCTGAGCTTGGTGCTCCTGG
Source organism: Molothrus ater (assembly GCF_012460135.2). Taxonomy (NCBI): domain Eukaryota; kingdom Metazoa; phylum Chordata; class Aves; order Passeriformes; family Icteridae; genus Molothrus; species Molothrus ater. The sequence continues at coordinate 3,770,368 of NC_050495.2, forward strand.
GGAAGGGGGCCCAGGGTGTGCTGCCCTGCCCTCAGGAGTGCCTTGCAGCAGGGCAGCTGCCGAGGCTGCAGGTTCTTCCCCTCCTGTGCTGCCTGGCTGCGGGCAGTTTTCTCCTGCAGAGCAGGGAGAGCTTTTGTTGTTTGCAGAGAGGGAGAGGGGGCTGGTTACTCCTTCCTCAGCCTTTGCCGGGCTCCCCCGCAGGCAGATGTGGACAAGGCAGTGAAGGCAGCCAAGGCAGCGTTCCAGCTGGGCTCTCCCTGGAGGAGGATGGATGCATCGCACCGCGGGAAGCTGCTGAACCGACTGGCTGACCTGATCGAGAGGGACCGCGCCTACCTGGCCGTGAGTGCAGGAACCACGGGGGGCTGGGCTGGGCCTCACCCCCGGCTCACACCTGGGACACACTCACAGAGGGTGGGGAGGCATTTCTGGGGAGCTGAGAGCAAAAAGCCAACAGACAGGACAGGCTGCAAACTGAGAACTGACTCAGGGCTGTACACCTGAGTTCCCCCAGCTCCTCAGGAAACTCTGCTGTCTTTGCAGGCCCTGGAAACTCTGGATAATGGCAAACCCTACGCCATCTCCTACCTGGTGGATTTGGACATGGTGGTCAAATGTCTCAGGTGGGTTTGGAGGCCACAGCCACAGCTGGGCCATGGTACTGAGTCTCTGCAGGTTCAGACACCTCCACATTCAGGGGCTGTGGGATCTGGGTCTGACTGATGGCTTCATATCAGACACTTTGGGTTTGCTTTTTGCTTCTACTCTTTCTTTTGTTTCTACTTTTTGCTACTCAGACTTCCCCAAGTCACACAAGTGGTGGTGACCTGTTAGCACACAAATATTTCTATTTTCTGTCCATTCTTTGAATCACCTGTTTGGGAAATATCTGCACTGAATTGTGTCTGAAGTGACTGAGACAGAGGAAGCCTCTTTTATTTTCTGTTGGCAGCAGACCTGTTCTTTTAATTCCAGTGACCAAATTGTTATTGTTTCCAGATACTTTGCAGGCTGGTCAGATAAATTCCATGGCAAAACCATCCCATTAGATGGAGACTTCTTCTGCTACACAAGACACGAGCCCTGTGGGAGTCTGTGGGCAGATCATCCCTGTGAGTAGAGAGTAGCAGCAGTTCCTGCAGGGCTGCAAGAATTCAGTGTTGCACTGCAAGTTCCCCTCTGCTGCCAACCACTGCTTCCTCCCAGGGGTGAACAAAGCTGGGCTTGCTTTGTTCTTACCTCACTCACCCTGGGAGAGCAGAACTGCCTGTTGATTTCATGGGCTCTGAGGGAGGTTTAATTTGTATCTGCTGATTAAAAAAAACCAAAGAAACCCAAGGGGTTTAGGCCCGTTTATAGGAATTACCTGACTCAGAACCACAATTAAGTTTAAACTGCTGCCTAGAATTAACCCCAAAATTTTGTGTGATGAGGAAAAATCCAAGACTCTCCCTAAGTGCTGATTTGAGTGGAGCTGGTTCATTACTGACTAATCAGAAACTTTTAATCTCTCTTTGTTTTCCAGTGGAACTTCCCACTGTTGATGCAAGCATGGAAACTGGGGCCTGCCCTGGCCACTGGGAATGTGGTTGTGATGAAAGTGGCAGAGCAAACCCCCCTGAGTGCTCTCTACGTGGCCAGTCTGATCAAAGAGGTGAGGACGAGGCCAGGATTCCATCACTGCTGGAGACAGGAGCAGGGAAGGGCTGTCTGCAGGAAGGCTGAGTTGATTTATCAAAAAAACTCCCTTGTTCATATAAATGCATGTGCAGGTGATGTAAGTCTTGATTAGGGAAGCACTCTTTGAGGTTTGATTACATAATGAACTTCAGGATGATCAGAAAGTGAACATATATCTGTATTCCCATGTGTATTCACACCTTCAAGTTGTGCTTGGGATGTGGGGTGGGGAGAGGAATTGTCCTGGTTATTGCAAACAGCATTAAAACGAAGCCCTGGGAAATGAAAGGAGAAATCAAAGGAGTGAAGGCTGCTGTAACAAACACAGGAGGGGAGGGCAAGCCTTGGTTTGTCAAAGGGATAATGTTGCTGTGTGCTGCTGGCATTGCCAGGCCGGATTCCCCCCGGGCGTGGTGAACATCATCCCTGGCTATGGGCCCACGGCAGGAGCTGCCATCTCCTCCCACATGGACATTGACAAAGTGGCCTTCACCGGCTCCACGGAGGTAAGGGAGCCCCCTCGGCCCTGGCACCATGGAATAGCTCATGGCTGTAAGATACTGCAGGTGCTTTGCCTTCTCCACCTCATTCAAAGCTGATTGCAGGCTGTGAGATGTGTATTTGCATTAGGCAAGACTCTTCTGTTCTGATTTGATTCTTTAGAATATTTCCTCTTGTTTCTTATTGGAGGTGAAACTCTGGGCAGACTCAAAGCCCTGACAATGAGGATTAGCATTAAATGCTGGCTGAGATGTAAACCCAGAGCCCTCTTGCTGATGTGGGAGTCAATTCCAACACCTGCTCTGCTCTCCCTGCAGGTTGGACACCTGATCCAAAAGGCTGCAGCAGAGAGTAACCTCAAGAGGGTGACCCTGGAGCTTGGAGGGAAGAGCCCAAATATCATCATGTCTGATGCAGACAGTGAGTAGCTGCTGGGCAGTGTTTGATCTGTGCCTTTTACCTTGGCTTCTTCCAGAGCTGGAGGGGAAAGGAAAAGGGAGGGAAGGTCTCCAGTGTGAGGCTCTAGCCCTGATACCACCACTCTGCTGTAGCTGCTGCATTTGTGTTTCAGCACTCCTCCACTCCCACTTCTTTTCCCAGTGCTGGGTAGTTCAGCTATCAACAAACAAAAAAAAAAAAAAAATTGTTTCAGTATCTTCCTCCAGTCCTTGCCCCAGTTTTGTTTTAATTTCTCTTGGAGCACACCACTCTTTTCTTCTCCTGTGAAGTCCTGCTTCCCTCATCCCTTGCATATAAACTCATTTTTGGCCTCAATGAGTCAACACTCACTTAACTGAGCAGTTAAGTAAGGAGGAAAATTAGTCCCTAACACCTGATAATTTCCAATGAGAACTGTAACCTGCCTCAGGTTAGATATTTTTCTCTAGTCTGGGGTGCTTTAATAAAGAATGAAGTCTGCAACTCCTGTCCTACCAACCCATGGCAAATGCTGTCAACTGAAAGGACTTTGTATCCCCAGCAGTCTCTGTGATAATTGTGCTAAAAAAGTCACAGGTCTGGTTGGGTTTGTTTGCTTATTTGTTTCTCTCTCCTCTTCCCAGTGGACTGGGCTGTGGATCAAGCCCACTTTGCCCTGTTCTTCAACCAAGGGCAGTGCTGCTGTGCTGGCTCCAGGACCTACGTGCAGGAGGACATTTACAACGAGTTTGTGGAGAGGAGTGTGGAGAAGGCCAAGGCCAGGGTGGTCGGGAACCCCTTTGACTTCAAAACCGAGCAGGGGCCTCAGGTGGGAGCAGGAAAAGCCCTGAGCTGTCATCTCATGAAACTGTCCCAACTTTGAGTCATTGTGTAGATTAGAGTGGGAGCACCCTTGGCTCTGTTGATTACCCTAATTTGAACCGAGCCCATTAGCACCGGTGCAGCAGGGAGGAGTTAATTAACCAGGGGGACAATTCCAAAACTCGGTGCTGGCATTTAAAAATGACCATTTCCCTTTGGAGGTTGCAACAGGCTGCCAAGCAATGAGGCATTGCTGCAGCACAGCAGCTGTTTGTCCCCTCCTGGCTCTTAGGTGGATGAGGAGCAGTTCAAGAAGATCCTGGGCTACATCAGCACGGGGCAGAGGGAGGGAGCCAAGCTGCTGTGTGGTGGCAGCCCCGCTGCAGACAGGGGCTACTTCATCCAGCCCACTGTCTTTGGGGACGTGCAGGACAGCATGACCATTGCCAGGGAGGAGGTGAGTGCTGCAGCATGTAAATACAGCTATTTGTTCTATTAATATCCATTAAAACTAGGTGGAGCAGTGGTTTTTTAATTTTTTTATAAGTTATTTCTTTTAGGGGGATCTCTTTTGTTAATGAGCTGTTGAGGTTTATTGCATGATTGATAAAATAATGTAATTTTATTGTGAGATGTTTTACTTAGAGGGAGGAACTAAGCCTTCTTAATTAGTATGTTAAATCTCAAATTGTATCTATAAACAGCTTTTTTATTAAGCTGAAAAGCCTCAGAGAAAAAGGAAAACAATATTATCTCATTTGTTTCTCCTGTGTTTTGCTGCTTTGGAATGTGGTTTGGAGATTGCTTATCAATCAAGTGGTTTCATGTGAATTGTTTTTACTTATTGGCCAATCAGGGGCCAAGCTGTGCTAGGACTCTGAGGAGAGTCACAAGGTTTTCATGAGTATCTTTCAGCCTTCTGCCTGGATCCTTTCTGAATTCTTTAGTATAGTTTAGTAGAGCATTATATATTATATATAATGTATTATATATTAGACAATATAATGCAATATGAAATAAAGTGTACAATATAATGTAATATGAAATAAAGTGTACAATATAATGTAATATAAAATGAAGTGTACAATATAATAAAATAAAATATAAAATGTAAAATATAATTAAATATAAAACATACTATATAATAGGTAATATAATATATAATATATAATATGATATAATATGTTATATTATATAATAAATAATGTAATATGTAATATATAATATAGGATATAGAATATAGAAGAATAGAATATATTATAATATATAGTGTATATTATAGAATATAGAATATGATATATAATATGTTATATAGAGTCTAGAATATGATATAATATATATAATATAGCATATGATACGTAATATGTAATATATTATGTATTCTATAGAATGATATATAATACATGTTATATATTATATATAGTACAGCATATGATATGTAATATATATATAATATAATATGAACCTTCTCAGAGCACATTGTCAGACTGATCTTCCCTCGCCTCCGTGGGGGCCTCAGGCAGTCCCAGCCCGTGGTTCCTGTGGTCCCCACTCTGTGCTGGCTCCTTGCAGATCTTCGGGCCGGTGATGCAGATCCTCAAGTTCAGAACCATCGAGGAGGTGATCAAGAGAGCCAACGACTCCAAGTACGGCCTGGCAGCCGCCGTGTTCACCAGGGACCTGGACAAAGCCAACTTCGTGTCCCAGAGCCTCAGGGCTGGCACTGTCTGGTGAGCCTGGCACCCCCTGGCACCCCCTGGCACTCTGGGCCTCTCTTTGGGTTCATTTGATTTAGGCTGTGCTCAGGGTCATGGCAAAACTTCAGGTGTAATGGGAACTTGGCAACATTTGGGTGCATATTTATAGATATTTGTTTTTAATAAATATTTATTTTTAATAAATATTTGGTTTTAATAGATTTTTGATGGATTTTGATGGATTTTGATGGATTTTGATGGATTTTGATGGATTTTGATGGATTTTGATGGATTTTGATGGATTTTGATGGATTTTGATGGATTTTGATGGATTTTTAAAATAGATTTTTAAAATAGATTTTTAAAATAGATTTTTAAAATAGATTTTTAAAATAGATTTTTAAAATAGATTTTTAAAATAGATTTTTACAGCTTTTTAAAGATACAGAATTTTTGGCTAGGTTTTTTAATAGATTTTTGGCTAGGTTTTTTAATAGATTTTTGGCTAGGTTTTTTAATAGATTTTTGGCTAGGTTTTTTATACATTTTTGGCTAGGTTTTTTTAATAGATTTTTGGCTAGGTTTTTTAAATATAGATTTTTAAAAATAGATATTTGTTTATTTAGGCTGGAACATCTCTCCTGTGAGAGTGGCTATCTAGGGTTGTTCACCTGGAGAAGGCTCCAAGGAGACCTTAAACCCTTTCCAGTGCCTAAAGGAGCTCCAGGAGAGCTGGAGAGGGACTTGGGGTCAGGGGATGAAGGGACAGGACAGAGGGCAGGGCAGGGATATTGGGCAGGAATTCCTGCTGGGAGGGTGGAGAACCCTGGGAGTCACAGCTGAGGGTGCAAACTGCACACCTGGCCCTGGCTCCTGAGAGCTGTGGGTGGGTTCTGTGTCCTGCCTGCTCCATCCCAGTGCTGCTCCGTGCTGGGGGAATGGACAAAATCAGGAATCCCACCCAGCTGAGCTCCTCCCTGAGCTGTTTCACCCTCCCTTTCCCTTCCAGGATCAACTGCTACGACGTGTTTGGAGCCCAGGCTCCCTTTGGGGGCTACAAAGCCTCTGGCAACGGGAGGGAGCTGGGGGAGTACGGCCTGGAGGCCTACGTGGAGGTGAAAAATGTGAGTATTCCTGCAGCCAAGGCCTTCCCAGCCCTCTGCTGCAGCTCCAAAATGCCCCTGTGCCATTGGTGAGGGCTGGGCTGAGAGCTGGAACCCAAACCTTGAGCTCCCCCCTCTCTTCCTGAGCTTTCCCAATCTCCAAACCTGTCCCTGACTGGGATACATTGGTTTTTCTAAAAAAAAAAACAAACTTGTAACTTTCCCCCTTTTTTTTTTTTTAATCCCTAGGTGACAATCAAAATTCCACAGAAAAACTCCTAAAGGACGGCAACCTTCTCCACAGATTTGAAAATAATTATGCAGCTTTATGAGGAAAGCTCAACACAGAAAATTTAGTATGCAAAAATACGTAACTCTGCATTAAGAGGCGTTTTTTTAGGTGTTTAAAGGAGCTTTTGTTAAAAAAAGAAACAAACCTACTTGGCTTTATCTTTTTAAAATACCAAATGCAGCTGGCTGAGCACTAACAAGGTGGGATGGTTATTTTGGGAATGTATTATGTGAGTGCAGTCACCCATAGGAGAGGGGTGTGATCTTTACATCTCTAGTTGATAAACAAGCTTTTTTCCCCCAAGAATTCATTTAAATGCTTCTTTAGTCTAGGAGGATTTATAGAATAGAAAATAACAACGCTGTGTTGGCTTACAGAACTAGGTCTATAACCCTTGTCCTATGAACTATGTTTATTTTCTGTGAGCAAAGTGAACGGAGTTCGATGTGTACCTGGGCCAGGGAGCAGTGTGAAATCTGAGGGAAAAGTGCTTTTTTTTGTTCCGTCCTGCTGGTTGTAGCCACTCCAAATAAACATTTCTTGTCTCGGTGCAGTCAACCCTACTTTTGTGGGAGGTTTGTGCCAGTGAGCCCAGACACACACCAATTCCCTCACCCGTTATTTTTAAGGGTTTGCTCTTTCTGCCCTGCCCGCTGTGCTTGTATTGCCTTGATGTTACAGGGACATTCCAGCTGGTACCCGGCTGGAGGAGTGAGCGGGGTCTGAACGTGAGTGAGGGCGGTGGGGCTGCCCTGGGAGGCACGGCCATGCTCCTTCATCGCCGCTTCCCCCTCACGGCCCTGAGGGCGGCCATTCCCCTCAGATCTCGCGAGACTTGGAGCCACCCGGCTCCTCAGCCCAGCGGCCGCGCCGAGTTCTCGCGACACCTCCGGGCCCCGACGGGCGGCAAATCCCTTCGGTAGGTCCCGCCCACCGACATCTCGCGAGACTTCGGGAGGGCCGACTTAGGGGAGGGGTCAACGGGATTAGCTCCGCCTCCCGAGTCTCGGTGATTATAACGTCATCACAAAGCGCCACCCTTCTAGAAAGCCCGGCAGGGGTCCTTCCCGTTGCCGTCGCGCTTTTAGAGCTGCCCGCAGCCGCCTGCGAACCGCTCCAGCGCCGTGGCGGCGGCTCCCAAAACCCCGCGGCGGGCGCGTGGCGGGCGCGGCGATCCCGCTCCCTCCTTTCTTGCCGCTCTCGGCGTCGGCAGCGCTGCCGCGGCGGCCCGCGCTGTCCGGCGGGGCTGCCCGGTGGGGGCTCCGGCGATGTCCGGCTCCCGGGCGGCTCCTCCCGGTTGAGCGGCGGCTCCGCGCGGGCCCCGCGCCCTCCCCGCGCCGCACCCGCGGCCCGCCCGGCCGGGCATGAGGCGGAGCGGCGGCGGCACAAAGGCTCCAGCGGGGCTGCGCCTTGCCTGAGGCGGCGCCGGGCCCGCCGCGCCCCGCGGGGCGATGTCGCACGATCACGACATGGACAGGACGATCAAGGTTGGCGGGGGACGCCGCCGGCGGGGCGGATTTTGGGGCGGTTCGTCCCGGGGGGTTTGCTCGGGATCCCGCGAACCGAGGAGCTGAAGTTTGTGCTGTTTGTGTTTTAGCGAGCAGAGGAATTGGTGCTCGCTGGCCGCGAGTTGTGGTGTTCGCTCATTAATTAGTGCTGCTGGTTAATGAGGCTCTCATTATCCATGGTAATTAGTGCCGCGCTCGCTCCTGCCCTTCCATCGGGGCTCGGGGTTGCTCCTGATCTGTCCCTGCTGCAATTCCCCTTTACCCGGTGCAGCTGATCCCAACTCAGATATGAAGTTTTTTAGGGTTTTTATTTTCTTCCTTATTCTGCGGGTTCTGCCCAATGTCCGCATGGCCCAGAAGTTCCTCATTCCTTTTGTCGAAATCCTTCTTCCCCAGCTTTGTTCACCTTTCCCAGATTAATGTCCACAAACCACAAAATTATCTGAGTTAAATTGATCAGAAGTTTCTGTGAGCTTCTCCTGAAACCCCCAAATTCCTCTGATCCACTGGGATTTCTGCGCCTTCCTTCTAAATCCTGTATAAATTAAACTTGTATAATTTAATACTTTTATAATCTTTAGTACTTTAATAACTACTGATCATTTTCTACTTTATGCTGATTTTATTTTACTTTTCAAATCCTTGGTTTAGTTCAGGTTTGGTTGTTCTGGGGTTCAGGGTCTGGAATTTAGGGCAGGATTTATTTCCAGATTTGGGGATTGAGAGAGGTTGGAGGAACAGGAGCTGGAATTCCCCAGGATGGGATTTTTCTCTGGTTGCATCCAGTTTGTCCCAGCAGCGTCCTGCACTCCTCCCAGTCACCCTGGGACTCCCAAAACTTCAATTTCCAACTGTTTCCCATCAATATCTGTAAGAAATAGGTTTTTAAATGTTTTTAAAACATGATGGAAGGTTTACACAGTCTGCATCTGTATGCAAACCTTGAAATTACAAATGCTGGCTTAGAAATGCCATGGAACAGGACAGGCCATTGTTGAGAAATAGAATTAATTTCAGGACAGAAATTCAGAAATAAATTTAAGGACAGCCTTGCAAAAAAACCCTAAATACTTTAGAGAAATAGAACTATGAAAGATGCATTATATTAGGACCCATGAGGTCCTAATTACTAAAATAACTAAAATTACTAAAATTACTAAAATAACAAATTACTCCACAGGGGTAATTTTAGATTATTGGGTTTTTTTTGAGGCCTTTACAGCATGGAGTGGTAAAAGCTGATAGGCAAAGAAATGCTTATAATGTATTGTAATTAAAACATTAAAAATTAAATTAGAAATAATTGGCTTCTGATTGTGATGGTGAGAATTGTAACACCTGAATTGTCTCACCCTTCACCTGAGACTGAAAATGGAATAAATGTTTATAAACCCCTCTCAGTTGCCCCATCTCTGGGTCAGAAAAGGGACGAATCCCACAAATTGGTGTTTTGTGTGAGGGAAAAAGGCTTTTTTTGGGGTGTGCTGGTCAAAAAAAAAACCCCTTAATCCCACAAATCTCCAGTGGGATCATGGAATCCGTGGGGTTGGAAAAGCTCTGAGCAGGGCTGGGCTGGGAGAGGGACCCAGGCTGGGAGAGCTCTGGGAATTCTGCTTCTCCTTTTGGAATTCTGCTTTTCCCCTGGAAATTCTGCTTCTCCTTTGGGAATTCTGCTTCTCCTTTGGGAATTCTGCTTTTTCCCCTGAGAATTCTGCTTTTCCTTTTTGGAATTCTGCTTTTCCTTTTGGGAATTCTGCTTTTTCCCCTGAGAATTCTGCTTTTCCTTTTGGGAATTCTGCTTTTCCTCTTGAGAATTCTGTTTCTACTCTGGGAATTCTGCTTTTCCTTTTGGAATTCTTTTCCCCTGGGAATTCTCCTTTCCCAGGCCCTGGGCATCCCAGCCTGCTGGGGTAGTTCCCAAATTCTTGGCTCAGCCTTGGTGAGAGGGATTTTTGCTCCTGGGGAGATCCCAGCTCCACGTGGAGTTGTGAAACTCTGCTGGAATTCTGGATATTTCACATCATGATCCCCTTTTTCCCCACTGAAAATTCAGATTATTAATCAGAAGTTTCAGGTTCCTGGAATTTTGGATATTCCCAGGAATTCCATACCAGTGAAATCCAGCTGAACCACTTGGATGGTTTTAAACACATTGGTGCTTTTAAAGCATTTTCAGCTGTTTAGGATCAAAATCCTGGAATTTTTCAGGTTGGAAAAGAGTGAACATTTCCCTGGCAATGCTGGGAATTCCTGGTGCTAAGGCTGGAGCTGCCATTCCTGAGCTGGGAGGTGGAAGTGGCTCCTAAATCCTGGATTTGGTGTCATTTGTGGTTCTTGACCATGAATTACTCATTTCACCTCTGAGTTATAAAGCTGCTTTGGGATCAAGGTTGGGATCCAAATTTAAAAATTGCAGGAGGTAAAATCGTTGCTTTTTTTCTTTAAAACAATGGCAAATACACAGAATAGGAAATAGATATTAAATGCTCATTAATGCCCTCCTAAAATTGTGTTTTCACCCCACCCCTGCTGTTTTCAGCCCTCTGGAGCTGAATAGCAGAAAAATTAAATCAGCTTTTCCCTAACAAGGGAAATTCTTCCTCACAAGTGAAATTTATCTGAGTTCAATTGGTCAGAAGTTTCTTTGAGCGCCACAAATTTCTGTGATCCACTGAGATTTCTGCCCCTTCCTTCCAAACCCTCTAAAAACCTTCAGGGGTGGCTTCTGCCATGAATTTCCAGTGGATTTGGGAATTGTTTTTTTCCTTGTGCTGCCGTTGCAGCAGCTCCTTGTGCTGTGATTTATCCTGAGCACAGGCAGGAATTTAATAAAGGAACAAAGGCCCAGCTCAGGGCATCAATCAAAGCTCTGAGCTGGGTTTAAAGCTGGGTTTAAAGGCTGCCTTGGGATGTGGTTAAGCCTGAGAGCACCCAAGTGTGGCCTAACAAAACCCAGCCATGTTTGTGTGGGTTTGGACAAAAGGAGCCTGGCTCATGAGCAGAAAAATCTACAATTAAATCAAGCAGGGTTTAATTTACACTGTGATGGTTCCAGTGGTTTGAAACCTGCAATTTTCTGGTTTCTGTGATCAAAAAAATGCATTTTAATCCTGAAATGGGCTCCTTGTTTCATTGAGATTGATCATTTCTGGGTAGGAAGCTGGAACTGAGTCAGGGAGAGATGCCCCTGGTACACTTTGGGTATTAAAAGCACAAAATCCCATTTACTGCTCTCAATAACCCTGTTTGGAAATTCCAGCTGCACAGAAACAAAAATTTTAATAATTTTAATCAGCTAAATGATGATGTGAGCATTTATATTTATATTTATTTTCATATTTGTATTTCTAATTATATAATGGTATATTTATTTTTATATTTGCATTCGTGTTCAATGGCATATTTATATTTATGCATAATGGTATATTTATATTTGATTTTCTATGTTTATCTTATATTCATCTTTATAGCTATATTTATATTCCATTTTATATGTTCGTTTTATATTTATATTTATAGTTATGGTTACATTTATATTTATATTATGTTATATTTATTAAATATAAATTTAAATATAATTTATATTTATAATAATATAATAATTTATGTTTAAAATTAAATATTTTCCTCAGAAAAGCAAACTCCCCAGCAGGCATTTTTACACTCAGATCTGCTGAGTTGTTTTTGGTTTTTTTTTTCTGGGAAAAGCTGTAATAATTTTATTTATTATGTATTTATTGACTGTGTTTTCCCTCCTGCTGCTCCTTCCTGAACAGGAAACCTCCATTTTAGAGGAATACAACATAAACTGGACTCAGAAGCTGGGAGCTGGGATCAGTGGGCCTGTTAGGTAAGGGAACACCCCAGGATTGTCCCTGCCCTGTGGAGGAGTCTGTGAGTATTTTACTAAAAAACCTGATGGGATACATGGAAAACCCAAACCAACAAACGCCTGTGCCCCATGTGGGTCATGCAGGAGGGGTTTTGTCTGTTTTTTTGGGGGGGGAATTTGGGGAGGAAAATTTCTCCTCCCGTCTCTGTGCTGGTGTGTTCCCCCAGCCAGGCAGGAGCAGGAGCTGGTTTGGGATAACGACACCAGAAATTCCTGCTGAGCCCCCTGCCCTGCCCCTTCCCTGCTTTCCCTGTTGTTTTTCCAGCTTTTCCTCTGCATTTGCATCCCAGCCCTGCTGCTCGTGGATTTTTAACCCCTGGTTGATTTCTGGGAAGGAGAACACTTTTCCAACAAAGCCCTTCCCTTCAGAAAATAGGAATTTGGGCTGGAAAACCCCTGTGTGCTGTTCTGGGTGCTCCCTTTGTCTTTCCCATCATTTTTCTTCCTGTCTGGGTTCTCCTCATCCTTTTTGGGTTGTTTCATTAAAACACTCATTTTGTGCTTTGTTCTTTTGGCTGCCTCTTCAAACGTGGGCCCTCTCCTCAATTGTTAAAGGAGGGGGAAAAAAGAGAAAAAACATCACCCAAAATGAGGATTTCCTTCCCAAACCACTTTATCTATCTCAAATATTTCATTTATTCCAGAATCACTGGGGGGGTCTTCAGGTGTGCTTTGGGTTATTTCCATCCAAAATCTCTCTTGGGGCTGAATTTAGGGTGAGATCTGGGATGTATCCCAGACTTGGGGCCTTCCTGGGAATTCCCATGGGGAGAACAAGCTCAGAGCTACAAATCAATTACTTCAGGTGTCTCTTTTGCATCTCCTTGCTGACTGAATGATTTTGTTGCTGTAATACCAGAGTCTGCATGAAAAAATCCTCCCAAGAACGCTTTGCACTGAAAATCCTCCTCGATCGTCCAAAAGCTCGAAATGAGGTACAGTTCCTGCTTTTCTCTCCAAAAAAAAAACTTAAATTTTTGAAGCTTTGGGGATGTTTTAAGCATAAAAATCCCACCACCAAACCCCCATTTGCTGGCTGTGCATCCAGAGATTTATTTCTAATGAACTGAGCTGTGTTTTCAAGCTGTTCTTCTCCCTGTAATGGAACAGAACCAGTTTGAGAGGGAATTTTGTTGCCACATGCCACTGCTCAAGAATGCTTCGAGTTGTTCTGGAAATGGATTTTTTTTTCCATGTGCCAGGACCTAAAGCAGCTCCTGACACAGGTTGGGATTTCCTGAGGTGTCAGACTGGTCAGCCTGTGGAATGATGGGCACTCCTCCAAGCTGTGGGGAATTTAAAGAAGGGTTAATTGTCCTTGAGGCTGAAGCAACTTCCATTTCTTGTCACTGAGCAAATTGTCCTTTAAAATTCCCATTAAAATCATCTGTGTCCAAAAAGCACCAAGACTTGGCTTGATTGAACAGCCCAGGGAGCTTTAAAGTGGGGGAAATTCCTGAATGTTGGGACAGGAGGTCCCAGTTCCTTCCCAGCTGGAGCCTCCCTGCAACCCCAAACCCACAGCCTGGCTCAGCAAGGGACACATTTGATGGGATTTGTGCTGGGAGAGGCAAAAAGGGACAGCTCTGAGCTGGGGTTACCCTCCAGACACACTTCAGGTTCTGGTTCCAAGCATGGAGGGGTTGGAGGTTCTGAGCAAGGCTTTAATTCAGATGTTCCAGCTGTTGGGAGTGCTTAGCCACGAATGGAATGATGGAATTTTGGGGTTTATTCATTCCAGATGATGGAGTTTTGGGGTTTATTCATTCATTTTCACTTCCATTGGAGTGCTACATTGCTCCTTTAAAGCTGGTTCTGTCCAAATTCCTGTAAAACACTCCCAAGATCGAGCTTTTCCCAGAGCTCTGTGTGGGATCCCACAACCTGCCCCAAATTTGGGGTGTTTTTAGCCTCAGTGCCTGTCCCTGTGTGCAGTAACAGCTCTTCCCTTCTCTTCAAGGTACGTCTGCACATGATGTGTGCAACACATCCCAATATTGTTCAAATAATTGAAGTTTATGCTAACAGTGTGCAGTTCCCACATGAATCCAGCCCCAGGTAAGGTTACATAGGGGGATTCATTCCCACAGCTTCTTTTCCATGTTTAGCCCAAGGTATAGTGGAGTTTGCTTTGCTTTGCTTTGGTTTTAATCACAAAATTATTATTTCAAGGGGGTCCCAGGTGTAATAATTATCCTGCAGACCAAGCAGCTCTTGTTTTTTTTTTTTTTTCCCTGACTTTTGTGTATTTAAATTATTTTGCCTCCTTTATTCCCTGTGTTGAATGCATCTCCATTTTTTTAGGTTTTCCATTGATTCAGTCTGCATTGTGTGAAAGAGTTGTTTCTAAAAATATGAAATTCAGCCCTGAAAACTCTCAATGCATTGTCCTGCTTAAAATGAACACAGGAAAACATGGAGCAGAGTGATTTTTTTTTTTTTTTTTTGGTGTGTGTATGCATTATTATATTTGGATAAAAATATTGTCTTCTGATAGGATCTTAGTGGAGAAAATCATCAGAGCTGGGAGAATGAAAGAGCTGAGACCTGCCTTAGGCTCTGGTGTAGCTGATTTTGCTGTGTGGTGGGAACTGGGAGTTAATTCCTAGAGGATCTGGCAGCCCTGATCTCCACCTTCCTATTTTTTATCCTTCATATTGATGGCAGTAAAGCTGTAAATGAAAATAATGGGGGATCCAGACTCAAAACCATCCCTGTGCTGTGTAATCCTCGAGGGCAGAGTGTCCACATGGCTTCCAGCTCCATCCAGGCTGGAGCTGGATGTATCCATGTCCAGTTTGTTCCAGCTGGATGTGGGAGCCCATCAGGAGGAGCAAACTGGAGATTTCCTGGGAGCCAGAAAAATCACGAGGATTTTAAACTCGGACAGCACCAAAATAGCCCCAAAAGCAGCACAGAGAAAGCAGTGTTTGTGTGAAATATGCATTCTTAGCTTAGCAATTCTGTTCTTTTGGATGATTTTTTTTTAATGTAACAACATGAAATGCTTTTGAACAGGGCTCGGCTCCTAATTGTAATGGAGATGATGGAAGGGGGAGAGCTCTTCCACAGAATCAGCCAGCACCGGCACTTTACTGAGAAGCAAGCGAGCCAAGTAACAAAGCAGGCAAGTCACCCCCTGTCCCAGCAAATCCATCATGCTCTGGCTAAAGTAGGGACAATTCCCGGGGCTGGAAGGGTGGGGAAAAAGGATGAATTCAAAGATTCCTCAGTTCTGATCCGATGATCATTGCCTGCTTTGTTATAAGTGACAATGCCCAAGCTTTACTAGGAATAAAGGATTCAAGGTGTGGGCTTTGTTCTCTGGGTCTGCTGTGCTTAACGTTGCTTTTCCACACCTGCTCTAGAGAAGACTCCCGAGAGAATTTTGTCATTCTTCTTGTCCTAAAAGTGTTGCCTCCAGCAGGAACTCCTGAGCTCTGGAACCTCCGTGACCCCCTTGGCGTTTCTCTCCTCTGGGCCAGGGGTTTTCAGGCTGGGTTCTGGGCTTGGGCTGTGGAATTCCTGGAAGATCCCAAGGAAGGAATGTGTCTGTTTGTTCTGGTTTTGTGTCTGTTTGTTCCTTCACCCTTTCTCTCCCAGCTGACTCCTGAATGATTTTATAACCTCCATGGTGGTTTCTGCAGGGGGTTTTGGTGTCCATCAGGTTTTTTGTTGCTGGTGGGACTCTCAGAAGGATCTCTGTGGAATTCAGTGCTGGGATCCCCAGTTCCCCTCAGCTGGAGAGAGAATATTTGAACCTGGGGCAAAAAATTTGTGTTACTTTTGTGCTTTGACTTGTTTCTAATGAAATGCTAATCATGCTGGTACTTTTTGGTCTCATCCAACAAAGAAATGAGGTGGAAGTACAGAATTATTCTTGACAGTTTGTTTAGCATCCTTTGGGCTGTTTGATTTCTTTGACACGATGGGGAAAACTTGTAAAACTTTACCAGAAATCAAGACTTTGGTTTGAATTCTGTGTGTACACTTGGGTTATTCATGTCTCAAGTAACTCTTTGCTTTAATGTTCATAGAAATGAAGTTTGAAATGTGAAATTATTTTCTAAGGTGGTTCTTCATCGTTGTCTTGTACCCAGGAATGGTTAAAGCTTTTCACAGCACTGCCTCATTTTCTCTGGGAACGTGTTTGTATTCATTGCTGAGCTGAGTTAGCAGTGAAGTTCTCTTGTGACAGTAATTTGGAGGTTTTTAAGGACTCTAAACTTGGGTAGGATCCTACAGAATGCAGCAGGGATGCTTCCAAATAAGGGTTGTGAGGCTGTGCCTCGCTTCTGTCTCAGGAATGCTGTTTAAATATTTATACTTGGCTTTTCTTGAAATGAATTGCACTTGGAAATGTGCAGTCCCTGGAGCTTTTCCTGCCTGGACTGCAGGTTCCCAAAGCATCCTTGAAACAATCCAGGAATGCATTTCTGTGGGGTATCCACAGAATGACTGAAGTGCAGGCAGTGCCCATCCAAAATGAAAGAATAAAAGTGCCTGAGTGTTGGATCTGCAGATTCCCTGGAATCCTGACCTCCCTGCTGGGCAGGGGCAGCACCCTGGAACCCTGGCACAGCAGGGAAGGGGCACTGGCACCTCCTGCTTCACTTTGGGGGGCTCTCAATGCCTTGAGTTCCCAGACTGAGGAGGTTGGGACGCCCAGGCCAGCCTGGCTTTTGTTTCCTGAGGGATTCATGTCCCAGCTGTCACCTCGGTGCAGCAGGGTCAGGCTTGTCCTGAAGGAGAGCTCCACTTGGGTGGAGTTAAAATATTTGGGGTTGGAAATGTCCTTTGTAAAGCTGCAGTAAATGTCCAGGCTGCAGGAGGAGGTCAGTGATTGTAGCTGATTTATTGTGCCCTTTTCCAGATAGCTTTGGCTTTGCAGCATTGCCACTCACTAAACATTGCACACAGAGACCTCAAGCCTGAGAATCTCCTCTTCAAGGATAACTCTCTGGTAAGATGAACATTTGCAATTCTTTTGCTGCTGAATTCTGGTGAAGTGTGGCTCAAGGGTGACTCTCAGAGTAGTGGTAAAATGACATTAATGTTTTGGTGACAAAATTGAAATTGAAAATTCAATTGAAAAAAAAAAATGGAAATGAATTTTCAGTTGAAAATTTCAGTTGAATTCAATTAAATTGCAAATTGAATCACCTGGATGGACTTGGTGCTTTCCCATCCCCTGATCTCCTTGCAGGGCAGTGAGTCCCTGCTGCTGCTGCTGTAAAATAGGAGTCAGGTTCTGCACCTGAGCTCAGGGTCCAGCTCTGCCCCCTCATCAGGATGTTCTGAGCCTCTGCCTAGAGGTGCTCTGATAGATCCAAACAATTCTTTGTGTCTCCTGCTCACCACCAGCCTGGATATGCAGTGACCCCCCCCTCCAAGGGGCTCAGTGCCTTCCCAGTCCCTGAGGGGGCTGTTCCTGGCCCAGAGCACCCAGAAGAGCAAAACCCCTGCTTTGAAAGGTCAGTTTGGGACCTTTCAGCTGCCTGGTGGAGTGTGAGGGTACAAATACAATGCTTGGAAAAGGTGAGATGAGGACGGGGGAGAATTCTGTGTTAGAAAAGCTGGTTTAATGAGATTTGTCTAATAAAACCTCTTCTCCTTGTTTTAGGATGCACCTGTTAAATTGTGTGACTTTGGGTTTGCCAAAGTAGACCAAGGTGACTTGATGACACCCCAGTTCACTCCCTATTATGTAGCACCTCAGGTAACAACCAGTTCCTGCTCTGGCCTAAAGGGGGATCATTTATTGCCTCAGCCTCCATATCCACACTATTTTAACCCCCTTTTCTGTCCTGGAAGGGCTCTGAGTGCAGGAACCTTGCAGGAATCCCTCCACGCTGAGCTGGAGTGCCACAGGGATTTGTTGATAAAGCAAATTTCCCAGACTCTGCTCAGCCCTGATGGTGATAATTGGCCTTTAGCTGAATTAAAGCAGCTGCTTTGGAGAAATCCCTGCCTTGCCATCCTCCTTCCAGCTCAAGCTCATTCAGGATTCCATTAAAAAGAAGAAAAAGGTTCTGAAAAGGTTGCTCACAAAGGGCAGGGGCAGAGGGTTGGTACCTGGGCCACCTGGGCCTGGCCCCTGTGTCATTAAACACAATCTGTAATTACACACAGGCTGCTCTTTGTAGTGCTGCTTTGCCCCTCTCCTGTCCTTTGTGTTGGATCCTGGAGGAAATGAAGAGCAGCTGCAGATGGAGATTTAATTGCAGTGCTGGGCTGCTGCCTTTAATCACTGGGAAGGGCAATTCAGAGATCAGAGCATGCCCTGAAAATTCATCAAATTCCTTCCCAGCTGGAGCCTGCTGGGGCTCCCTGCAACCCAAACCCACAGCCTGGCTCAGCAAGGGACACATTTGATGGGATTTGTGCTGGGAGAGGCAAAAAGGGACAGCTCTGAGCTGGGGTTACCCTCCAGACACACTTCAGGTTCTGGTTCCAAGCATGGAGGGGTTGGAGGTTTCTGAGCAAGTGTTTAATTCAGGCAGAACTGGAGATTTCAGTGCCCTGAAATATTATATATTTTAGTATTTCCCTCATGTAGAAAGCTTCAGACTTTCTTAAGGAGAAAAACTGGACTTTGGTAGTGTTCAGTAGCTGAAATAAGTTTCTTGAATGGAAAATCATCAGGAATCTTTGGCATAGGCTTTGCTGGTTGTGTTGCCTGTCCATGAAATGGATTTTTCTTTGTTTTTATTTCCCCTCTCACCAGGTATTGGAGGCACAAAGAAGACATCAGAAAGAAAAGTCTGGTATTATCCCCACCTCTCCAACCCCTTACACTTACAACAAGGTGAGCTGGGAAACATCTTTCAAAGTCTTCCCCACCCCACTGGTGCTTCTGATAGAGCAAAAAATAAAATGCACACTTAGTGCAAGCCTAATTAATGATGCTCTAATGAAGGAGGGATAAATACACAAATGCTGTTAAGGAGCACTAAATATGAACAAGATTTTGGGGAGAGTAGAAGGAGTCTGCTGGAGCGAGGCCATGAGGGAAGTTCCTTTCAGCTCTGTTCAAAGGGAATCTCTTTCCTGCTGCCAGAGTTTCTGGATGTGCACAGCATTCCTTGTTCAGGCAGCTGTGCCAGGAACTGCCCTGTACCTGAATCTTCTTGAAAACAATCAAGAATTTATTGTCTAGCTGCTGGAATCATGGCAGGAAATGTCCTGAAAGGTCCTAATCTTTTTTTGGGCATTCCAAAACGTTTTCCTGCTTATTATCATCACTGTCTCCTGCTGGCTGAGCAGTGCTTGAACCACTGAGTGTTCTGGGTGTGTCAATTTTAGTTCAGGTTTTCTGGTTTGTGATCCCAGAGTAAGGATCTGTCCTGATTCCAGCTCTAGGGATGGTTGTTTATTCCACCCCGTGCCTGAGCAGGTGTTTGATATGCAGTGTTGGCATTTAGTGGCCTCACAGAGAGAGTTAAAGCAATTATTAATTACTCTGCACCACAAATCTGCCTCCTCAGGGCTCTGACTGCCTCTCTCCATCCTGGAGAGCCAGGCTGGTGATTGCAGCAGACACTTCTGTTTCTGAACTCCTTAGAATGTGCCAGTAGTGTTTTCATATGGAGTTTCTTCTTCCCTCTCTCGTCCCTTGATTTGGGATTTCCAAGGTGGGAGGGATTTGCTTTCCATGTTCCATGTGAAGAATCGCTCTGGTGGCACTGGGTGACAGAGCAGCTGAGGGAAGGGCCTTGTCCCCGGGGGTGGTTGTGCAAAAGCAGCACCTGGCACTCACCCAGAATGGGCACCGAGAGCTTCCAGGTGCTCTGTCCTTCCATGGCAGTCCTGTCCTGTCCCTGGCTGCCCCCACAGGCAGCTCTGATTCCATTTCCCTGCTGTTCCTTTCTTGGGTGGTTGTTCTGTTTTCAGCCTCCCATTGGAAACAACTGGATTCTTTTATGGGATTGGGGGTAGGACTGAGGATTGGGGGTAGGACTGAGGATTGGGGGTAGGACTGAGGATTGGGGGTAGGATTCAGGTATCCTGAGAGATGCAATAAGGCTCTCACACCTCTGCAGCCCCGGCTGTTCCAGACAAAATTCCCAAGCCCCTGGAATTTGTTCAGCTCGGAGCTGCCTTGTCACAGCAGCCAGATTTATCCACAGAGCAATAAACTGTGCTGGTGTTCACAGGGGTCCCAGGAAGAGGGAAGAAGTGAGGATCTGGCTCCATGTTTCAGAAGGCTGATTTATTATTTTATGGTATATTAGAACTATACTAAAAGAATAGAAGAAAGGATTTTATCGAAAGGCAAAGAAAGGAATGGCAGTAAAATCTTGTGACTCTCAGACAGTCTGAGCCAGCTGGGCTGTGATTGGCCATTAATTAGAAACAACCACATGAGACCAATCCCAGATGCACCTGTTGCATTGCACAGCAGCAGATAACCATTGTTCACATTTTGTTCCTGAGGCCTCTCAGCTTCTCAGGAGGAAAAAATCCTAAGGAAAGGATTTTTCATAAAATGTGTCTGTGACAATAAACCTCTCACGCCTCTGCAGCTCTGGCTGTCCCAGACAATTCCCAAGCCCCTGGAAGTCGTTCAGCTTGGAGCTGCCTTGTCACAGCAGCCAGATTTATCCAGGAAGGTGGATCTGGAGGAGGAGCTGAGCTGCTTCAGTTCCTTTAGGGAATCACACAGAACTTTTATGAGAACTCCCCCAGTATTTGCTGCAAACTGCTCCCCAGAGTGACCCTTTCCTTGCTTGCAGAGCTGTGACCTGTGGTCCCTGGGGGTGATTATCTACGTGATGCTGTGTGGGTACCCCCCCTTCTACTCCAAGCACCACAGCCGGACGATTCCCAAGGACATGAGGAAAAAGATCATGACAGGAAGCTTCGAGTTCCCAGAGGAGGAGTGGAGCCAGATCTCAGAAATGGCAAAAGACATTGTCAGAAAGTGAGTCCTTGGAGGGAACTCTGCTGTTGCTCTGTGCTTGTGTTAAGGAATTGGAATGGTTCCATGTTAAGGAAGTGGAAAAGCACCTGGAAGTGCCTTATCCCAGCACTGGGGATTGTCTGCAGCTCATCCAGCTGACAAATTCTCTGTTACATTCAGCATAACCAAGTCTAGGAAATGTTTTCTTTCCCCTGTCCAAGTGTTTAATATTGATGTCTCTTTTGTTGGGGTGAATTGTGTATTGAGTCTTCAAGGGGAGTGGGAGCACTGAAGGGTTTCAGGATAACACAGCTGGCATGGATTTCCTGGGATAACATTTGAATTCCTGTGAAAATCAAGTGCCTTTAATGGGATGTGGTAAATCTGTCCCCTAAAGCCCTGTGCACATCATACAGGACCTAAAAAGAATCAGGCAGGAGGATGGAGAGGGAGATTAAGATCTGTCATGAGGTGCCAGACTCAGATAAGGTTTTGCATGGATGTTTTATTCCAAATGCTAATGGAGTCTGTTTTCCATGCAGGGCACATCCCTCAGCTGGGAGTGTTTCAAAGACTTGGTCTGTTTGGGAGCAAGAATGTGGCACTGATTAGGGCTTGACCTCACTTATTTTTGAAAAAGTAACAGGGACTTACTGCCTTTGCATCACCAGACAGAGGAGCTGAGGGAATAAAAGCAATATAAATAGGAAAAAAAAATCACTTGGGGAAGTAATTTGAAAGTGTCACTGGCTCCTGAGATGTACTGTAAATTCTCCAAGGATTCACATTGTTTGGAGAGGGTGCTGAGCCCTTTTTAGAGCTGTGCAGGGGAACCCCCAACCTTTCATTAAATTAACTTTCCTTTATACCAAAGTCAGCTCTTTATTCTCACACAGAAACTCCACAGGGAAAAGGTTTCATTGTCTTTCAAAATTCCCATGGAAGTCAGCTCTGAGGATGTTGTCACATGGATCCAGGCTGATTTCTGACCTCAGGCTTGATGAGGGCTTGATAATGGCTTAGGATCTGGGAAATGCATGGCAAAGGAATGCACGTGGCTGCTATCAAACTTGAGCTTAACCTGCTTGGCAGCAAGTGGGATTGCTGCTCTCCCCCGTGGTGCTGCTGACATTTTGTACAAGTTATTTCCACTTTCTTGGTACATTAAACAATTGTGCTCTGCAGCCAAGAAGCTGATCTGGAGTTGTCTGGGGAAGTGTGACAGGCTCATGGAGTCATTCCCATTTTCATTCAGACTTTGGGATGACTTGTCAGCACTCTGGGGGAAATCTTGCTTTTTTATTTAGTTGTGCTCATTGTGAGAACACAAATTGATCTGTAAATCCTCTTTTTAGGGTTTCATGCTAGGAAAAAAAAAAAAAAGATTTAATGGAGTTTTCAGCAATCTTGGAATAAAGTTGCTTTTTATTTTGAGGGGCTGGAACCAAAGTGTTCATCACTTGAGGACTTTGCAGGGGGGAGAACAGCTGAGGAGTGGCACGGTGGGAGCAGTGAATGCTGCAGAGTTTGCATGCCCAGAGTCCTTGGGATGAGTGTAACCTGTTCTGGGCGTGAGCTCTGGGAGTGCCTTTCCAGAAAGTGCCAGCCTGGATCATTTCCAGCTCCTCTGGAGGTGATTTCCCACCTGGGAGCAGCAGCTGTGGAACTCAGCAGCACAGGGGTACCCCAGGAATGCCTTTAGCACCCTCCTTTGCCCCGACTGCCCTGGATGAGCTGTGACAGCACTAAACCACAGCAAGCTCAGGGAGCTGGCACAGATTTTGGGCTCGTTTTGGGGCAGTCTGAGCTCTTGGCAAAGCTGGTTTTTTAGCCTTGAAAATGCTTGAATGCTCTGTAAATCACCACAGCCCTTCTTAGGGATTTATTCTTTCCTCCCCAGGCTGCTGAAGGTCAAACCTGAGGAACGTCTGACCATTGAGGGGGTGTTGGACCATCCCTGGCTCAATTCCACAGAAGCTCTGGACAACATCCTGCCCTCTGCCCAGCTGATGATGGACAAGGTGTGAGCAGCAGTTATTTGGTCAGGAATGTTGCACAGGAGCAGGAGAGCTCTGGGATGGGTGAAGGGCTTTTTTTGATGTGGGGTTATGCAGATAAGGAGCTTCTCTTCTGCTTAAGGGGAGCCTGAGATCATAGGGAGAAAATGGAAACAGAAATGAAGATGGGAATAAAATGTGAAATTTGGGCTTGAAGGAGATGCTCCCAGACGATGGTAACAAGCAGCCATGTGCTGATGGTGGAATGCAGAGCCTGAGGGATCTTCCATAGGTCTTCCCTCTTTTTGCCATGTTTTATGAGGTCATACAGCAATGACCTCACTAATTAAACAAATAGTCCTTGTTTCCTTTAATTTCTGCTCAAAGAGGATTTCAGTCAATCTAGTGAACATGAGAAGGAGATGATCCTTTGTCCTGTTTCCCCCAGGGATATTTTGTCACTGGTTTTAGTTCCAACCAATACCTTGCTTCATGCAAACCTGATTTTTCTTGCACATCTCCAAAATAAATCAAATTTTGGTGCCTCTTTTTTTTCGCCCACGGCAAACACTGTCCCCATTGTCTTTCCAGGCCATGGTGGCAGGGATCCAACAGGCTCATGCAGAACAACTTGCAAACATGAGAATCCAGGACCTCAAAGTGAGCCTGAAACCCCTTCACTCCGTGAACAACCCGATCCTGCGCAAGCGGAAACTCCTGGGGTAACTCCAGAGCTGGGCTTGGAAGGACAACCTGGAGCCAGCTGGGAATGGCTTTGGGAATGGCACAGGCTCACTTGTGATGGTTTAACACACTTGTGGTGTTGCTCAGACAAGTAGCAGTGGCACAGTGTGGGTTTTCTGCCAAGATGTGCCAGTGAGGGCAGGAAGGAGGTTGGATGCTGTTCCTGCATTGAGCAGATTCCTGTTGGGATGATGGGTCACATGTAAGATAAGACAAACTGGGAGAAAAAATTCTTAAGATATTTTTTTCTCATCCTGACATTTATTTAGTGAAGAAGTCAGGTAACCTCTCCGTCTCTCTCTTTCTTTGTTGGAATTAATCTAAAAAATAGACTCTTACATTTTAGGATCACCCTTATTTGAAGTAATTTAAAAGAATATTCCTTTTTCTCCATACTTAAAATGATCAAGAATTATAATTAATGCTGAACCTGTCTCCCAGTTTCCCAGAGAGGGAAGGAGCTGTGTTAGACTGCAGCAGTTACACAACAAGTAATGAGCTTGAGCTCGTTAAATTCTAATTATTTCCCCCTTGTTCTTGTGCAGCACCAAGCCAAAGGATGGTGTTTACATCCATGACCCTGAGAATGGAAGCAATGATTCCAACGTGGCTCTGGAGAAGCTGAGAGATGTGATTGCTCAGTGCATTCTACCACAGGCTGGTAAAGGTTGCCACTTTTAAGAACCTTTTATTCCTAAATGTGCAAGACCCCACCTTTGGGTCTGTCTGTGTCAGTGGTGAGGAAGGAAGGGAAGTCCTGAGCAGCCTCTGAGCTGGGATTTGGGTTCATGTGGAATTTTAGTGACATGCAGAGCTGTTAAAAGGACTTTTAAACAGGAATATTTGGTTTGAAGGCCATTTCCTGGTTTGTGTGGGGTCAGCAGGAATAACTGCCCCGTTTGCTGAGCCCTGAGTGAGGCACGAGGCCAAACCTCCTCTGTCCCTCTGTTGTCCCAACCAGGAGAGAATGAAGATGAGAAGTTGAATGAAGTGATGCAGGAGGCCTGGAAATACAACAGGGAGTGCAAATTGCTGCGAGACACCCTGCAGAGCTTCAGCTGGAACGGTGAGAACCCCTGCTCTCCCCCAGGGAATGTGGGAAAGGGGAAGCACACACCCCCTGCTATGGAAATAACCCCCAGTGTATTGGATTTGGGCTGATTTAGGTTTTGACACTGTTTTATCCCTTCTGCCACAACTGATGTTCCCAAAATGGGGGTGAAAAAGTTGCTTTGAAATTTTTATTTGAGGCTCAGGGTTGAGTTTCCTGAAGCACCGGGAATGTAACAGCACAAATGGATCATGATAGAAAGGGGGAATTTTAAACTGCCAGAGGGCAGGGATAGATGGGATATGTGCAAAAAAACCTTCCCTGTGAGGGTGGGGAGGCCCTGGACAGGTTGCCCAAAGAAGCTGTGGCTGCCCCATCCCTGGAAGTGTCCAAGGAGGGGTGGGACAGGGCTTGGAGCAACCTGGGATAGTGGAAGATGTCCCTGCCCAGATGACCTTTAGGGTCCTTTCCAACCATCCCACGATTCTGTGATCCTTTTAGGAACCTCTCCAGCTGTGCTGAGCTGCTTTCCATCCAGCTCTTTATTCCCTCTTTCTGCTGGAGGCTGCTCCTCCCTGTCAGCTCAGTTTGGGAAGCAGAATGAAAGCAGGACAGGCACCTTGGAATGCTCAGGTGGCTCCTGGCCAGAGGAGGCTGCAGAGGGCTCAGCCCCAGGAGCAGGTGCTGGTGGATGGAAGGGACCAGGAGCCTCAGCCAGCTTCTCAAGGGCTTGGTCCTGCTTCCTCCTGGTCTGTTTGCTTGGCTTTCATTGAGATCTTTAATTGCTCCATTTTTCCATGGTCTGCGAGTTCTTTTGGATCCTCTGCTGCTGTTGCCCTGAGTTTGTGGGAAGCATTGTTTAATTCCAGCTGGGATTGCTTTCCACCTTGTGCCCAGCTCCAGCTGATTCCCTGTTTTTATTTTTCCCCTTCCAGGCAGAGGATTCACAGACAAAGTGGATCGACTAAAACTGGCAGAAATTGTCAAACAAGTGATTGAAGAGCAGACAAATTCCCACGACTCTCAATAGCTGGAGCTTCTTAATCTTATTTTTTTTACCATTTAAGATTTATTCTTTAACTGTAAAAAGTATTTTTATGTAAATTAATAAATCATAATTATTTCATTAAATTTCCATACTGCTTGAAAATGCTGTATAGTTGTAGATACAAAAAAAAAAAATCATTGGTACTGTAATATTTTTTTAAAACTCAGTTCCTTGAGGTATATATGATCACTTATGTACTGTTAATCATGGGCCCCACAAATGGGGTGGATTTATTGTTAAAAACCATTCTTTTTCTTAATAACCAGTTGCAGAAGCTGCCTTTCACCTGCCACATCCAGCCCCTGCAGTGACTGTATGCGAAGGAGAGCCACAGTTTCTCAAGCCCCTGCTCAGTGAGTACTTGAAGCCAGTGCTGTGAAATGCAAATTCACAGCTCCCCTTGGCACCTAAATTCCAGGTCTTTAGGTAGAGAGAAATCAATTAAATTAAATCAATTAAATACCTTCAGTTTGGCTTGGTGCCTGGCCCAGGCACCTGAGGCCATGTGCTTGCTGAAATTTTCAGTTCTGAGCAGTGACTCTCTTTTTTTGTCATCTTCCCCATCTCCCTCAGACCTTCTTTAAGGCTTAACCTCCTCTCTTTCTTTCTCCTCATCTTCCTCAGAGCGTTTTTAAGGCTGAATCAGCCATTCAGCACAAAACTCTTCTTTTTCTCACCTTGTCCAACAGCAGAACAGAAGAATGTTCAAGTCTTTATGCACAAATTCTTTTAATTTCCATGGTGGGATCTTCTATGGACCGAGACCAGCCTGGGCTTTGTTTGTTTGGGATATTCCCATTCTTTCCTTCCTAGAAGATCCAAGGCTTGGGTTCTGACTTGTCCTCTTGTTTGGCAGAGCTGTTCCCAGGCAGGCTCCCAGTGCTCTGGGGAACTCCTGGGATTTCTCTGGAGCCCAAATTCTCATCTCTGATGCCTTCAAGCTCCTTCTTGGGGGAGCCACAACTGCAGGGCTGCTCCCTGCTCCCCAGGGCAGGTTCTTACTCTAGTCTGGAACATTGGCTCCAAAAGCTGCTTTTTTAAATCCTGATAAAGCAAACCAATGGCAAGAATCTGTACATAGTTCTAGTTTTCTACCTTTTCTGCTTCTCTTTCTTTCAAAGATCAGGCGGAGGCTTTTTATAGAGCTATTTTGGTACCAAATCCGTGCAGACACCGGCTGAGTGTGGTCTGCAGACTGAAGTGCCAACCCAGGGCCCTCAGTGACCACTCCTGAACGTTGTTGTCTTTCACAGCTCATCCATTTTTGGGTTTACATTGACAAACCTGAGCCATCAATCTCCCAATTCTCTCCTACAAAAGTCCAGCCTTGTTCTTTTTTTTTTTTTGTCTCTTTTTCTATACCAAAATTTCCTTGCAGCTTTAGCTGGATGGCAAAGCAGTGTCTGACTCTTTCTATACAATTTTCTAAACAGTGACTTCTTGTTTTTTCTACATGAAGGAGATGCTTTGTTTCCTGTTCTCTGTCAGCTTTCCTTAATCCTGTGGACAGTTTTCCAATGCCTGATTTGTTGCAGGGTGAGAACAGTCCCTGCTTATCCATCCTCTGATGGGAGCAGGGAGTGTCTGTGTGAGCTGGAATTGTACCTCTGACACTACCTGGAATATTTGTGCACTGACCTGTTGATGAAAACTGAAGAGAATTGGCAAAAATTGAGATGTTTTGTCACTTTTTTGGCTTTACCATCAAGCCCTGTTATGTGCATTTCTGTCCTTGCTGTAATTCTAGGTCATGTCTTGAAATGGTTTCATTTTGAACTTGAAATCCATGTTTTTCTGGGGAATTGAAACTTTCAAGTGTGGCAGATAGAGATGGAAGCAAAGAAATCACCTTTGTTTGAATGGCAGAGCAGAAAATCCCTTCCAAAAGCACTTTTTGACTCTGCCCTCCCAGCAGGAAAATCCTCAGGCAGTTTTTTGGGAGTCAGAATTTGTTGGAAGTGCAGTCAGGGGGGAAGGTGGGATCTGATGTGTGTTAGAGGATTCCTCCTTTTCTTCATCCCTTAAGTGCTGCTGATCCTGAGGTGGGAACATTTGTACAAATTTCCAAGGGCTTTTGCCACAAGGAGCTGCTTTTGATGGATTTAATCTACTTTTTCTTGTCTGTGATAAATAAGAAGGGCCTGATTTGAAGCAGAGGGAGGAGGGACAGATTAAGAAAACACAATTTGAAGACTCAAGGTCAAATGGTTTTGTTTCTATGAGAAAGTTGATTTTTTTACTCTTGGAAAAATTCTGTTTTGCATTTCAAAGCTCAGTAACTTTAATGGATTCATTTATGTGTTTGAAAGTAGCATTTGACTTTCTCCTTCCTGTGTTTAGTTTATTTTTCAGTTGAAGCAAGTGCAAAACACCTTGTCTTGATTCTCTGAGGCTTGACTTGGTAATAAATCTACTGATCCTTTATAGCAGACTGTGAATAATGTAAATATGTCGAGCTGGAAGTGTGGGATCAAAGAAGAATTTCTTTGTACAAACACTAAAATATGTGGGAAAGCTCTGGAGGTTGTTGGGTTTTGGGTTTTTTTAGAATTTTATTTAAGTGAAGAAAAATGTCTGAAATCATTTGACCTTTTCAAAATTTTCCGTATAACTGGCTTCTCCTGTGATTTGATTATTTGAAGCTTTTCTATATATATTAAAATTAGGAGAACCTGATTAGTGAAAGAGATTTTGATTGGAAATAGCAACATGTCAAACTTTTGCTGTCATTACTTCTGGATTTTCTTTTGGAAACTCGAGTCTGTCCCCATGTTTAACTCCTGTGTGTTAAAATGTTCTCATTTCTCCTCTCAGTGTTCCCTGTTAGTTCCTTTTGGATCAGTATTACATTGTAAATATTACCCATCCTGTATATAAATGATTTTACTAAACTCAAAAGTTCCTGGCTGGTTTTGTTTGGTTCCCAAATCCCTGCAGGAGAGAAGGAAGGAGCAGGAGCGAGGAGCAGCAGGATTCTGCTTTTCCCTGGAAGTGCCCAGAAGGTGTGGGTGCAGCACTTGGGGCTGTGGTTAGTGGTGAGCACAGTGGTGCTGGGTTCATTTCTGCACTTGGTGATCTTAGAGGGCTTTTCCAGCCTTAGAGATTCCATGATTCCATTATTCTGCCACGCTCAGCCCCCCATCCCACCTCCCTGATCCATGGGAACAAACACTTGAATGAGGATTTGAGGCTGGAGAAACCCCTAGGGAATCCTGGGCTCTGCTTGGCAACATAACCCAAAATTGCCTTTTTTAAGCCCAGCTTTCCATCAGATGGCAGCAGCACCTGCCCAGTGCTCCCAGTTAACCCCTGAGGGCTGTGGGGTTGGACTGGGCACTCAGGGAAGGGAGGGATGAGTCCTTCTGTCCTCAGGGACACTGGAATAGGACCCAGATCCCCATGGCTGGTGCTCCTTGCAGTGGGAGCCCTGCTGGGACTGGGGGACACTGGCTGGTCACAAATGGAACAAAGCTTTGTTGCTGCTGGCCCTGTGCTGGTCCAGGGACTGGCAGTGCTTCCCTCCCCTCTCTGGCCACAGAGCCTCGGGGTGGCACCTGGGCCCTCCCTGCCTCTGGAAATGGTTTTGTTGTCCTCGAGGTGACAGCAACCAGACCCACCCTTGGTCCAGGAGCATCTCAGGACACAAGAGGGGGCAGGTGTGAGGGCTCAGGCTCCTCCCTTGTGAGAGAATTTCCCTCTGCTTGGTGCCTTGGGGGAGTTCAGAGCGGGTTGGGTGGTGAGTGACCCTCAGAGCCTCCAGGCTGGGAAAGGGACTGAGGGGACAATTTCTGGGAGCACTTAGTGTTTGTTTGAGGGGAGTTTTCTTGCTGGGTTGGCTGCTCTGAGTGACTCCTGCATTCTGAGGAGCGCTGGGGCTGTGTCAGCACCCACTGCCAGCCCTGCTGCTCCATTAGCAATCCAATCATTGTTCCCTGGGTAATCTTCCATCACTTAGGAAGCCTTAATCCCCTTTTAAACAAATTGCACTGGCTCCACAAACGGGGTCAGTCGCAGGAGGGTGCAGGAGGCTCTCAGGGATGAGGCTGGGTGTGTTTCATGCCCTGCCAGGGCACAAATCCCATCCTCCCTGTGGAATATTTGCCTTGGAAGTGGGGCTGGAGAAACACTGAGCCATCCATGTCCAAACGTTGGGACTAGAGGAGGATTTGAAGGACCAAGTGGAAGAAGATGGCTGAAAACTTTGTTTTTATCCTGTAAGACAGCAAAATTGAATTGTTTCACTCAGTCTGACTCTGTAGGAGAAAATAAGTCATTGACCAAACCTCCAGGGCCCTTGTGTGACTTGCACAACTGTGTAAACTCTGGGTAAGTTAATTACACAAAGCTGGAGTATTTCCTCTTCTTGTCTAACCTGCTATGAGAAAAATTTGGGTTGGACCCAAAAAGTGAAGCTGTTGGAAAAGAAAGAGTGTAAAGGTAAAGAGTTGTTTTTAACACAGCTTAAGACCTGGTTTATTTCCTATAGAATGGTGGGGCCTCAGTAAATAATTCATGTGAATGTCTGGAAATGCAAAGAGAGATTCAGACAAAGTCCTGCTCACCTGGTTCATGAGCGATGCTCCACAGGGTCGAAGCAGCTGATTTTGGGGAGTATTGTGGCTGGGCAGGAGTTGGCAGGAAGAAGGAAAGGGAAATGTGCAGAAATTCCAGGCAGCTTTTGTCCTTTGCAATTCTTCCCACACATCTCCCTCCCTTCCTGAAGAGCCCAGAACCCGCCCTGAGCCCCTCTGGTGCCCCCCCAGGTTCTCAGAATTTGGGATAAATCCTCTGTTCAGCCACAGGGAGGCTGTGACCAAGACCCTTGGTAATGCTTTTGAATTTTTTGTTGGCATTTAGACAGGAAAATCAAAAGGTTTTAGGTTCTTCCCGGGTGTGGAATCACCTGGATGACAGGTGAGCTGTGCTGAGCAAGGACCTGGGGGTATTTGCTGAGGGCAGCAGCAAAGGTTTGTTCATTGACATCTCCCAATTCAGGGACTGACAGCTGCAAATTACTCCAGATCTTTTTAAGATCTTAAAAGAGGGAACTTTGTGCTTTGCCACTTGGGAGGAAATTCAAGTTTCCACCTACTGTTGGCAAGAACTGTTAGGATTTCCAGGAGGGAGAGGTGTTGACTTCCTACTCCTGGGTTTCCAGCCCATCTTTGACTTTGTAATTACTTTAATGGAAGTGAAAAGCCCTTTTGTTTTTTTTTGAAATGACACCAGTTTTTATAGAATATCCTTGTTACCCTTCCTCTGGTGTTCTCTCTGAGCTGACACTATCACCAGTGAATTTACACTGGCTGTGGCCTTGCTGTATATGTTTGCTTGGGTTTTTTTCCCCCAGTGTGTTTTTTAAAATAAAAATGACTTTGTTTACATGATCTTGCATTGGTATTTTAACTCGGGCAGGGAGGGGGGTTGGAATGGGGAGTCCCTGTTCCCCCCAAGGAGCCAAAGCCATGAGCACGTCCTTGTCCTCGTCCCCGTGACCAGGCACAGGGCCAGGGCACCTTTGTCCCCCAAGGATCGGGTGTCCCCCTCCCTCCCTCCCTCCCTCCACCCTCATCTCCGGCAGAAGTTTTCCAGACACGTTAGCAGGGAAATATTTCTGCACAGCTGTCATAAAACTGCCGTAAAGCGCGACTGTCGTAAAAAAAATTAAAAATAAAAATTAAATAAAAAATAAAATTCGAAAAATAAAATAAATACATTAAAAATAGAAATATTCGAAATAAAAATTAAATAAAAATAAAATTAGAAAAATAAAATGAAAACCTTTAAAAAAAGAAAAATTAAAATAAAAATTAAATAAAAATAAAATTAGAAAATAAAATGAAAAGCTTTAAAATTAGAAAAATTAGAAATAAAAATTAAATAAAAAATAGAAAAATAAAATGAAAAGCTTTAAAATCAGAAAAATGAAAATTAGAAATAAAAATTAAATAAAAATAAAATTAGAAAAATAAAATGAAAAGCTTTAAAATTAGAAAAATTAAAAATAAAAATTTAATAAAATTAGAAAAATAAAATAAATGCTTTAAATTTAGAAAAATTAGAAATACAAATTACATAAAAAATTTAAAAAAATGCTTTAAAAATAGAAAAAATAGAAATAAAAACTAAATAAAAAATAAAATTAGAAAAATAAAATAAATACTTTAAAATTAGAAAAATTAAAAATAAAAATTAAATAATAAATGAAATTTAAAAAATAAAATGAAAAGCTTTAAAATTAGAAAAATTAAAAATAAAAATTTAATAAAAAATAAAATTAGAAAAATAAAATAAATGCTTTAAAAATAGAAAAATTAAAAATAAAAATTAAATAAAAATAACATTAGAAAAATAAAATGAATACTTTAAAATTAGAAAAATTAAAAATAAAAATTAAATAATAAATAAAATTTAAAAAATAAAATGGAAAGCTTTAAAATTAGAAAAAATTAAAAAAAAAAATTTAATAAAAAAGTAAAATTAGAAAAATAAAATAAATGCTTTAAAATTAGAAAAATTAAAAATAAAAATTAAAAAATAAAATTAGAAAAATAAAATACATTAAAAATAGAAATACAAAAAAAATTAAAAAATAACATTAAAAAATAAAATAAATGCTTTAAAAATAGAAAAATTAAAAATAAAAATTTAATAAAAAATAAAATTAGAAAAATAAAATTAAAAGCTTTAAAATTAGAAAAATTAGAAATAAAAATTAAATAAAAAATAAAATTAAAAAAATAAAATGAAAAGCTTTAAAATTAGAAATAGAAATATTAGAAATAAAAATTAAATAAAAAATGAAATTAAAAAAATAAAATAAATAATTTAAAAATAGAAAAATTAGAAATAAAAATTAAATAAAAAATAAAATTAGAAAAATAAAATGAAAAGCTTTAAAATCAGAAAAATAAAAATTAGAAAAATAAAAATTAAATAAAAATAAAATTAGAAAAATAAAATAAATACTTTAAAAATAGAAAAACAAAAAAAAATTTAAAAAAAATTAAAAAAATAAAATAAATGCTTTAAAAATAGAAAAATTAAAAATAAAAATTAAATAAAAAATAAAATTAGAAAAATAAAATAAATGCTTTAAAATTAGAAAAATTAAAAATAAAAATTAAATAAAAAATAAAATTAGAAAAATAAAATAAATACATTAAAAATAGAAAAACAAAAAAGATTAAAAAATAACATTAAAAAAATAAAATAAATGCTTTAAAAATAGAAAAATTAAAAATAAAAATTAAATAAAAAATAACATTAGAAAAATAAAATTAAAAGCTTTAAAAATAGAAAAATTAGAAATAAAAATTAAATAAAAAATAAAATTAGAAAAATAAAATAAATACTTTAAAAATTAGAAAAACAAAAAAAATTTAATAAAAAATAAAATTAAAAAAATAAAATAAATGCTTTAAAAATAGAAAAATTAAAAATAAAAATTAAATAAAAAATAAAATTAAAAAAATAAAATGAAAAGCTTTAAAATTAGAAATATTAAAAATAAAAATT
Organism: Molothrus ater; assembly: GCF_012460135.2. Lineage (NCBI taxonomy): Eukaryota > Metazoa > Chordata > Aves > Passeriformes > Icteridae > Molothrus > Molothrus ater. The sequence goes on from NC_050495.2 coordinate 3,803,540, forward strand.
AAATAAAAAATGAAATTAATAAAATAAAATAAATACTTTAAAAATAGAAAAATTAGAAAAAAATTAAATTAAAAAAAAATTAAAAAATAAAATTAATTAAAAATAAATGAAAAACAAAATAAAAACCGTAAAGTGCTGTAAAGTAGCAAAAAATTTCCATAAAGGATGGTGCAGTAAAGCGAAACTGTCGTAAAAGGTGCCGTAAAGCGCGACTGTCGTAAAAGCTGCCGTAAAGCGCGACTGTCGTAAAAGGTGCCGTAAAGCGCGACTGTCGTAAAAGGTGCCGTAAAGCAGAACTGTCGTAAAAGGTGCCGTAAAGCGCGACTGTCGTAAAAGCTGCCGTAAAGCGCGACTGTCGTAAAAGGTGCCGTAAAGCGCGACTGTCGTAAAAGGTGCCGTAAAGCAGAACTGTCGCAAAACAGCCGTAAAGTGCGACTGTCGTAAAAGGTGCCGTAAAGCGCGACTGTCGCAAAAGGTGCCGTAAAGCGCGACTGTCGCAAAAGGTGCCGTAAAGCGCGACTGTCGTAAAAGCTGCCGTAAAGCGCGACTGTCGCAAAAGGTGCCGTAAAGCGCGACTGTCGTAAAAGGTGCCGTAAAGCGCGACTGTCGCAAAGGCTGCCGTAAAGCGCGACTGTCGTAAAAGGCGCCGTAAAGCGCGACTGTCGTAAAAGCTGCCGTAAAGCGCGACTGTCGCAAAAGGTGCCGTAAAGCGCGACTGTCGTAAAAGCTGCCGTAAAGCGCGACTGTCGCAAAAGGTGCCGTAAAGCGCGACTGTCGTAAAAGCTGCCGTAAAGCGCGACTGTCGTAAAAGGTGCCGTAAAGCGCGACTGTCGCAAAAGGTGCCGTAAAGCGCGACTGTCGTAAAAGGTGCCGTAAAGCGCGACTGTCGCAAAAGGTGCCGTAAAGCGCGACTGTCGCAAAAGGCGCCGTAAAGCGCGACTGTCGTAAAAGGTGCCGTAAAGCAAAACTGTCGCAAAACAGCCGTAAAGTGCGACTGTCGTAAAAGGTGCCGTAAAGCGCGACTGTCGCAAAAGGTGCCGTAAAGCGCGACTGTCGCAAAAGGTGCCGTAAAGCGCGACTGTCGTAAAAGCTGCCGTAAAGCGCGACTGTCGCAAAAGGTGCCGTAAAGCGCGACTGTCGTAAAAGCTGCCGTAAAACGCGACTGTCGTAAAAGGTGCCGTAAAGCGCGACTGTCGCAAAAGGTGCCGTAAAGCGCGACTGTCGTAAAAGGTGCCGTAAAGCGCGACTGTCGCAAAAGGTGCCGTAAAGCGCGACTGTCGCAAAAGGCGCCGTAAAGCGCGACTGTCGCAAAAGGTGCCGTAAAGCGCGACTGTCGTAAAAGGTGCCGTAAAGCGCGACTGTCGCAAAAGGTGCCGTAAAGCGCGACTGTCGCAAAAGGCGCCGTAAAGCGCGACTGTCGTAAAAGGTGCCGTAAAGCAAAACTGTCGCAAAACAGCCGTAAAGTGCGACTGTCGCAAAAGGTGCCGTAAAGCGCGACTGTCGTAAAAGCTGCCGTAAAGCGCGACTGTCGCAAAAGGTGCCGTAAAGCGCGACTGTCGTAAAAGCTGCCGTAAAGCGCGACTGTCGTAAAAGCTGCCGTAAAGCGCGACTGTCGTAAAAGCTGCCGTAAAGCGCGACTGTCGCAAAAGGTGCCGTAAAGCGCGACTGTCGCAAAAGCTGCCGTAAAGCGCGACTGTCGTAAAAGGTGCCGTAAAGCGCGACTGTCGCAAAAGGTGCCGTAAAGCGCGACTGTCGTAAAAGGTGCCGTAAAGCGCGACTGTCGCAAAAGCTGCCGTAAAGCGCGACTGTCGTAAAAGGCGCCGTAAAGCGCGACTGTCGTAAAAGCTGCCGTAAAGCGCGACTGTCGTAAAAGCTGCCGTAAAGCGCGACTGTCGCAAAAGGTGCCGTAAAGCGCGACTGTCGTAAAAGCTGCCGTAAAGCGCGACTGTCGTAAAAGCTGCCGTAAAGCGCGACTGTCGTAAAAGGTGCCGTAAAGCGCGACTGTCGTAAAAGCTGCCGTAAAGCGCGACTGTCGTAAAAGGTGCCGTAAAGCGCGACTGTCGTAAAAGGTGCCGTAAAGCAGAACTGTCGTAAAAGGTGCCGTAAAGCGCGACTGTCGTAAAAGGTGCCGTAAAGCGCGACTGTCGTAAAAGGTGCCGTAAAGCGCGACTGTCGTAAAAGGTGCCGTAAAGCAGAACTGTCGTAAAAGGTGCCGTAAAGCGCGACTGTCGTAAAAGGTGCCGTAAAGCGCGACTGTCGTAAAAGCTGCCGTAAAGCGCGACTGTCGTAAAAGGTGCCGTAAAGCAGAACTGTCGTAAAAGGTGCCGTAAAGCGCGACTGTCGTAAAAGCTGCCGTAAAGCGCGACTGTCGTAAAAGGTGCCGTAAAGCGCGACTGTCGTAAAAGGTGCCGTAAAGCGCGACTGTCGTAAAAGCTGCCGTAAAGCGCGACTGTCGTAAAAGCTGCCGTAAAGCGCGACTGTCGTAAAAGCTGCCGTAAAGCGCGACTGTCGTAAAAGGAGCCGTAAAGCAGAACTGTCGTAAAAGGTGCCGTAAAGCGCGACTGTCGTAAAAGCTGCCGTAAAGCGCGACTGTCGTAAAAGGTGCCGTAAAGCAAAACTGTCATAAAAGTGCTGTGAATCCCGACTGTTGTAAAAGGTGCCGTAAAGCGCAAGTGTGGTAAAAGGCAGTGCTGTAATGCAGTGGTTGAGGATGCTGCTTCTGCTGGTGCCACACTGGTCCAATCACAGGACAAACTCACCCTGCCCCCGACAGACATCTCTATAAGCAACTGAAGCCTTTCTGAAGTTCCATGCCAAGTCAGTTAGCGAAACGGGAGGTATAAAATCCTCTTAGAATGGACTTTAATGAATTTCCCCGATGCTGACTGTTCAGCCGTGTTTACCAGAGACTTTTGGACACAGTTTTTATAAAGCAGTTTAATAGTATCTCCCCCCGGGCCATGGCTGCCAGGGAGCCGGTCCCAGCTTGCCGGGTGCTGCTTGAGCTCTGTTTGCCGCACAGGGGACGCCCTCAGCAGCCGCCCCGCCGAGTTCCGCTCCTCCTGCAGCTCCACCCCCCTCCGCCGCGAGTCTCCAGCCGGACACACCCCCACCTCCCCTTGGGACTGCACGGCTCCGGTCCCTAGAGTCCTGCTCGCTCCTGCCGCACCGCCCCCTGCCCTCGCCGTTCTGACTCCCGTTCCCCCGGCCAACCCCCGGCCGCTCCCACCGCTCCCGCCATCCCCGCCTTTGCCATCCAGTCGGTCCCGGCTGTCCCGGCTACCGCGGGCCCCGCCCCTCAATCCCGCCCACCGGCGTCACCGCGACTCCGCCCCCTCCTGCCCCCGCCGCTCCCCACGAGTGCAGCTGCTCCTGCCCCCCCCCCCCCCCCCCCCAACGTTCCCCTCGCCCCCTTTGCCGACCCAGCGGGGCAGGTGCTGGCCCCGGTCCCGCCGCTGCTGCTGCGTCTTTGAAGTTATCAAAGCCGTAGGAAAAGAAAAACCCACAGAGCCTGAAATGATCAATGCAACAAAATTGGGAGTCCACAGCAAGTGGGAATTACCCAGGCAAATGAACTTGGAAAAACTCTAGGAGAAAAAATTGAAACAACTGTTGGAAAATAAAGCATGTAAAGGTAAAGAGTTGTTTTTAACACAGCTTAAGACCTGGTTTATTTCCTATAGAATGGTGGGGCCTCAGTAAATAATTCATGTGAATGTCTGGAAATGCAAAGAGAGATTCAGACAAAGTCCTGCTCACCTGGTTCATGAGCGATGCTCCACAGGGTCGAAGCAGCTGATTTTGGGGAGTATTGTGGCTGGGCAGGAGTTGGCAGGAAGAAGGAAAGGGAAATGTGCAGAAATTCCAGGCAGCTTTTGTCCTTTGCAATTCTTCACTCCCTGCACTTGGTTCTTAGGGTGGTGCAAATTCTCATGGTTAAGAGTGAATTAAAAGGCAGAGATTGACAAATACTCATTTTGATTTCTGTTAATTTGTAAAGGCAACAACTTGGAGAAATAAACCAAAGTAAAACATCCTCTGCTCAACCTCCATGGAGCTGGACCGGGTCTCTGAGCCTTTACATGGGGTTTGCTACATTTCTAGGGATATTTCCAGGAGAAGAAAGTCTGGACTAAAGATTTACCACGCTGAAAGAATCCATTAAATAAATAACTGTGTCCACTGAGCGCCTGGCTCTGCCAGCCCCGCGGGGACAGCTCCATTCCGGCTCTGGAGAACGAGGAGCTGGAAGGACTCTGCCTCTCTCCTTGCAGGCAGGGCTGCAGCTGCCTCAGAGCAGGGTGGAGGAGGAGCCTGCGGGTTCGGGCGGGCCGGACGGGGCTGTGCTGGAGTAGAATTTCTTCTGGGAGCGCAGGAGCGGAGTCTGCGTGTCCACGTCCCGGTGGGAGCTGCGCTTCAGGGCCAGGAACGCGTGCTGGGTCCAGCCGTACACCAGGCAGTTCAGGAGCCCCTGGGAAGCTGCGGTGAGAGCCTGGGAGAGAGCACAGAGGAATGAGGGATCCCAGCTCTGGGATCCCCGTGCTCTGGGAGCCCTGGAAAACTTCCCCCTCCCAGCAGGATTTTATTTTCCCTGTGATGGAGAAATTGTGCTGTGATTTTAGATAGAAATTGGATATTTAATGAATATCTAAATAGAAATGCTGTACAAATAGAGAATATATTTTATGTATGTTTATATATTAAATAAATATAATAACATATCTAGATAATTATAACTATAGTATATATAGTATAAATCTATGACTATATAGATATAATTTAATAAAATGTCTAACTTCTGCATCAGACACAAGAAGGAGCTGGACAAGTGTTATTAAGGAATAACATCTGGAGATTTAGGGACGTAGGGAAAACAAAACAAATTTCTGGGGATCCTTTCTAGTCCTATTTGCTGCCATTTCCATGACCACAGAATCACTGAGGTTGGATAAGACCTTTGAGGTCACCAAGTCCAAACATCCACCCAGCACCCTGTTCACTACTTAACTGTTGGGATTTTGGGTACTGACACCTTCTCATGCCTGTGAAAAACATAAACCACCAAACCAAGATGTTTGCCAGTCAAAAGCACAAATCAGACTTGGGTTCACACAGCAGAGATCCTTGCCCAGCTGCATTCAGCAGGGATGCAGGGCAGGAGACTCAAGGTGAGGAGGCAGGAGGCTGCAGGGGCAGACATTTACCTGCAGGATCAGCAGAGCCATGTAGATTTTGCTGGTTGTTGAAGCTGCCAATTTCAGCATTCCAAGGAGGACAGCTGTGGAAAGGGATGGATGAGAGGGTGAAGTTAACCCTACCTCCCTGGGGTTCCACAGGGGGATGCTGTGGGAGGAACTCTCTGCTCACCTGGGGCCCAGCAGCAGAAGAAGGCAATGGGGTAAAAAACCACCCTTTGTTCCACCATCTTAATCATGGCCCACTGCTGATCCCCCAGGAACCCTGTGGAGTTCACAAACCTCTTGTACAGCCCTCGGGCCTGACTCAGGATAACCTGGAAAAGAGCAGGCAGATGCTATTGTACAGGCTGTGATCTGCTGGGTTCATCTAGGATGGATCCCAGTCTATCCAGCCTTTTCACACAGCACTGAAATCCTGTGGGAGGTGTTGTTTTGCATAAGGCCTTTTCTAAACTGAAGACTCTGAATTTATTTCAGAATCAGTAAATTGCTTAGGCTGGAAAAGATCTCTAAGATCATGGAGTCCAACTGTAAATCGCCTCTTGCTGACCCATGCAGGGGGTGATCTCTTCTGCCAAGCTCCAAGCCTTTGAATTCCTGCTGAATATTTCTGGGATGGGTTGACAGAACACAGGACTCCAGATGGATTTATCTGGAGGCACAGTGGTATTTTCCCTCCCCTACCACCCCTTCTAAAAGGGAGGCAGCACCACACAGTTATTCCCCTGCCCTATTTACCAAGAGCACGGAGTGAGCAGACAGGGAGGAAAGGATTGAAAACTGAGAGCAGGTTTAGATGGGATATTGGGAGGAAATCCTTCCCAGAGAAGCTGTGGCTGCCCCTGGATCCCTGGAAGTGTCCAAGGCCAGGCTGGACAGGTCCTAGAGCAACCTGGGACAGTGGAAGGTGTCCCTGCCCATGGCAGAGAGCGACACTGGATGAGCTCAAAGATGCCTTCCCACCCAAACCATTCCAGAATTGCCCAGCCTCTGGAACCCTCCAAGGCTCCACAAGCACCAGTCTTACCAGGATGGCCACGAAGCTGACAAGGAAGGAGACGAGGAAGACGCCGACGCCGTAGAAATGCATCGCGCGGCAAACGGAGCCGCTCAGGCCCTGCGGCTCGCCGGGGGGCTCGGCCACCTCCGTGTGCATCAGGAGACACCTGGGGACACAGGGGACAGCCTGAGCTCCTGCCCACCCCAGCAGGGCAGCCCTGGGGCTGTGCCACAGCGAGGCAGGAAGCTCACCCGTGCTTCTGGCTGAAGTTCTGGTAGCAGTTACTGCTGTTGCCCAGGCAGAACACCGGCACCATGAGGAGGAGAGGGATCAGGCTGAGAGGAGAAAGGACAGCACAGACATGGTTATTGCACTGCTCGGTTTTTCTCCCATCACTACAGAGCACTTTAAAGTTGTTTTTATTGGCACTGCTATGGAAAAGTATTTTATCAGCTTCACCAGTGTTGGGGCTTTCATTTGTGAGGGCTAATCATTGGTAAAGGGAAACCTTCTGGAAAACCACATCCAGTTAATAAAGTTATCATTAACTTGGTTGAAAAAAACCTCTTACTCTGCATTCATGAGATCACTCTGCTGTTAATGATGAGCTTTACAGCTTTTTTAGTAAAACTTGCTTCAAAACAAGTAGGAAGCAGGGATAGGCACACTGCAGTTTGCCAAATCCACACTCTCCCACTAGGGAGAATTAAGTCTCACCAAATCCACACCCTGTGCCAAGGAGAATTAACTCTTACCAAACCCACACCCTGTGCCAGGGAGAGTTAACTCTTATCAAACCCACACCCTGTGCCAGGGAGAATTAACCCTCACCAAACCCACACCCTGTGCCAGGGAGAATTAACCCTCACCAAATCCACACCCTGTGCCAGGGAGAATGAAATCTTACCTTGACAAGATCGTTGCTATTCGGCCAACACAACTTGCATAATCTACAACCTGCAAAATCCAAAAATCTTCATTAAAATTATTTCTGCACACTCCCTGGTTCACAGGAATCAGCTTCCACGGAGGATTTCAGCAGCTGAGGGAGGGGTTGCCCAGCCTAAACTTTCAGATGGAATATCTGGGATACAAAATTTGCTGTGCACAGCAAATGTCTGGGAAAGCTGTGCAGGGCAGTGGGGCTGATGGGTTTGTTGGGAAGAGCTGCAGAAGGAACGTGCCATCTTGCAGGAGTACCTGGGATATTCCCCAGCCTGGTCATGGCAGTGGTGGTGCCTCCCCATCCTCCCTGTTTGGGTGTGAGGGAGGAATTAACTGCAAGGAGAGATTTTGGTCACGGGGTGTGTGAAGTATTTGCTCAGCCTGCAATGCAGGGAGGTTTTTCCTGAGTGTTGTGTCCTTGTCCCTGGGTTCCCAGCCTTTACACCAGTCCCATATCAGTCCCACTCACCTGGGGGGGCACCCTGCAGAGGTTCTGGTTGTATTTCACCTTGAGGTCCATGTACAGGTGCCAGGTGTAGTTGACAGTGTAGAGAAAAGAGGCCACGTAGAATATCTGAGAGATAAAACCAGCATTTCAGTCCTGGAATAACAATTCCTGGAGCATAACAATAACAACTCCTGGAGCATGTTTAGCTCCTCCCAAATCCCATGGAGCAGAGGCAGGATGATGAACACCTGCCAAAGGTGAGGGTCTGAGCACAGGGGCTGAGCCAGGTTGGAAATTCCCACCTTAAACCACACAAAAGCAGCTTCACTTTGGCCTCAGACAGGAGAACTAATGACAGCAGGACTGTCTTAGAAATAAACATTTTTGTGATCTGGCTCATTTTTTTTGGCTCAGAGCCTGGCAATGAGGGTTTCAGAGGCACTTGGACCTTCTCAATTCCATCTCCATTAGGAAACACAGCACAGATGTGACATTTAGATTTCCTTCTTGCATAATAAGCTCACTACACAGAGAATTCACGGAAACAGAAAACAATTGGATATTTCAAGAGGAATGTGAGGGCAGATATTCTCTGCCCTCAGCCTGAGTTAACATCCCAAAACCCCTTTTCTTCCTCCATGGGAAAAAGGAGAAAAGATAGAGCAGCACACTGAGAGTTTCATAGCCTTTGATTCCAGCTTGACATGAGTCTAATTATCTAAAACTTCCTATAAACCTCCCCAAATCTTGATCAAATTTGTTTCCAAACTCATGCTTACTCCAGGTTGCCTAATCAGACCATGTACATGCATGTGCTGTGTTTGTCACAGGAAACACAAACTACAGTGGCAAAGAGGAAGGGCTGGACAAGGGAATTTTTTTTTTTTTTTAATTGTGGCTTTGCTATCCTTTGCCAAAAAGATAAGGAGCACAGGTTTGCCACCCTGGTATCATCCACGGCTGGGAAAGTGGTCACTAAACAAACTTGGCCTCCTTCACTGAGGTTGTGAATGCTCTTGGCTGGCTCAAGAGGCTGAGTCCAAGGGCTGCCACAGGAACACTACAGTGACTTTCCAGCTCATTAAATGAGTTTTAATGAGGGGTTGTTACCCTTTTCCAACTACTTCCAGAGAAGGCCAAAACAGCCCACAAGGATCATTCTCTTGCACTTCAGGACGCCTGGGAGAGGCTCATGAAATGTCAGTGCTGCCTTCTGGGACAGAGACCCAAATGCCCCTTGTGAAGGTGCCAGCAGGAAGGGAAGGGAAGGGAATTCTGCTTTCCTGAGCCCCAGCTTTGGGGCTGGGGACAGTGCTGCAGCACTGGCCATGAGGAGATAAAGCAGAGACACAAGAATCCCTCATTATCCCACTTGTGTGGCTCCCATTGTGCTGCCCAGCATGAGCAGAGCCTGCCAGGACATTATTAGTGCCACTGGAACTGAACTGGAAGAACGTGGGGGAGTTGTGCAATTAAAACCACAATATCTATTCTGGACTTCATTATTGCAGTGCAGGACAGTAAAGGGAGCAGTATTTACATTCATATCAATCAAAGCTCTGGGGCTGCAAGAGGGAAAATCCAAGAAACAAAACAATCTCCTTCTTTATGATACAGTTTGGACACTGGGCAGCTCCATCCACTACAACATCAGCCTGTGATGACAAATAATGGCAAACAGCCTGAATAAAGCAAAATATTGTCTAAGGCAGTGCCTTGAGACATCACAAGGACTCCAGTGTGAGCCTCTCCAAGGGCTGCAAATTCCACTGCTGGGCTGCCCCTGCCCGTCCTCACCTCGGCTCATCTGACACCTTCTGGTTGCTGGTGTGCAGAGAGGCCCCAGGTGTTTGTGTGACACCCAGCAGCACAGTGAGACATTTATTTACTCATTCCATCAGCTCCCAGATCCCTCCTGCTCTGCAGAATTTGCTGGTCCAACCTGTTACGGGCTCCTTCTTACGCAGAAGGTGTTCCCACCTCTCAAGGGCACTGCAGGGTGCTGGCTGAGGAGGTCCTGCACTGTCACGGGGTGCCCTGGGGGAAAGGTTGCTATGGCAAGGGCTCAGTTTGTTTTAATTTCTCCCAGAGCAAACAGCAGCCACAGCTCTTGCCAGGCACAATCCGGCTCTGCCACCCAGGCAGTCCCTGTGCTGTGGGGACTGGTGGTGACACACAGGAGAGGAGCCAGGGGACACTGGCTGAGGTCAGGGTGTGACTCTGCACAGCCCAGCACAAGCCCTGTCCTGGCCCAAGGCCAGCTCTGCCCACCCAGCATGAACAACAAAGCCCCCACCTTGTCCCATCCTGTGCTGGTGTCCCTGAGAAGCCACAGGCTGGAAAAGTGAGGGCAGAAAAGAGCCAGAAGCGCAAGGGAGCTGAGAAATTATGGGCATATTTTCCACAGCCAAATTATTTCTCCTCTAGCAGGGCAAATTGCCTCCAGGCCATCATAAAAATATCACACCAGCTGAAAGAACTGTCCCCCAGGCAAGGGAAACAGCTCAGGAACAGCCTCAGTCCTGCTTTGCTCCTTCCACCTTCCAGCTCTGAAAGCCTCTCCCAAGCTCTCCTCATTTTCCCATTTACCATCACCATCTTTGCTGTCATTCTGCATCATTCCCAAGGGGCCAAGTTACCCAAACCTCTCTGTTTCTCTCCACATGAACATACTGTGGAGCCAGTAGGGCTGGAGGGACCAGAGATGAGCCTGGAGTAGAACAGCTGCTCTCACCACCCTCAGCAACACATCTGTACCCCCAAAACAGCTGCTGAAACAACCCTGGGCTGCAGGAGCCCATCCCCAGACACACAGCAGCAGGAACAATTCCATCCTGCACCTGCAGCTGCTTCTCTGCCCTCTCTGAGGCACATGGAGATCCTTTCCAGCTTTGGATGCTGCTGTTCCATGAGGACATTCAGTTCCCAGTTGTGGGTGTCACCATGCTCCCAGGGAGCTGCCTGAGCCCACACATCAAAGCTTCCAAAAGCCCCTTGCTCTTCCCAGCCATATCCTTTAAAAGCAAAAAAAATTAATTCCAGAGATCATTTATGAACCTCCATGTTCAGATTTTTGAGAGCTGAGATTTCCAAGGGCTGGTGTTGAACTGGGAACTGGGTGAGGCAACAGCAAACTGTCAGGAGAACACCCAGCCTAATGCAACTGGTCCCCAGCACAGGAATCAGCTGAGTCAATGGGACACAGGCTGAGCTTGTGCTGATCCTTGGGAAGAGCAAGAACTGGGATGTTCATGTGAGCAATTTAAGTCTGAGCTCGAGCAAGTCACAGAATGTGTCTGTTCCTGCCCAGGCTGGAGGAAGCACAAAGAGAAGTAGAAAAGCTGCAATGTGAGAGCAGAGATCCATGGGCACGGATCCAACAGGAGAGAGATCGAGTCCCATCTGCTCATTTCACACAAGCAACCACAAAATCCCACCTTGTCCTCCTCTCACACACCAGAGGATCCCAAACCCCAGTGCCATGATCTCCCTTTTCCACATAAAGCCAAGAGAAACAGCCCCCACGGCCACGCTCTGATCACCAGCGAGGTTAATTATGACAAATTACAAGGCTAATTATGGAATGTGGTGCCAAGGCCACTCACCTGTCCCGTGGCCTGCAGGTTGTAGCAGATGAGGTCTTGCTGGGAGGTGGGTGAGCTGTGGAGCAGGGCCCCAGCCAGCCAGCACAGGCCCAGGAGCAGGTCTGAGAGGCTCAGGTAGAAAAGTGGACGCACCTGGAAAAGGGAAAAGGGAAAATCTCAGCAGGTGTGAGTGGAGTCACAGCCCTCCCACCCCCCAGCTGCAGTTTTACCTCCTTATCAGACATAAAGATATTTAATACAGCCTTCCAAAGGTTTTTCTGTAGGTGAGAAAAGTTTTTCAGTACAAAAACCTCACTACAAAGTTATTTTGAAAACTTTAATTGAGGGGAAGTGGGGCATAAGTGGCACTTTGTGGAGGGATGGTTCTACCCTCAGGGAAGCACTGTGACAGCATTTCTGAGACCAGTCAATTCATCTGCAGCAAACCTTGAGAGCTCCAATAAAAAAAGTCTCCTTTACTTTAAAAGCCAAGCAAGTTCAAAGAAAAGTTACCAGATGAAAACTTTTCAGGCTGTACTCCTGAATATCATCCTTGTTTTCAGTCCTTTAAAACTCCTACACCAATTATAGCAGAAAGATTAATTGTGCTCAGACATCAGTGCCAGGTTATCCGGTGTTATCTGAACACTGCCACCTCCCAGCTCTTCTGGTGAGACAGGGAAATTCCACACTGTGCTCTCAGGAGCTGTTCCAGTGCACATTCCCTACTCCAGCCACCACTTCTGCCACAAGAGCAGCATCAAAACTTACAGAAAATATCCCAAATGTCCACTATTTTACAGTTTTGCAGAACAGGACAGGTAGGCAGGGAGAAGAGACATCGTGTTTTAAATAAACTCACATAGAAATCAAACTTCCAGTAAACACAAACCCTTCCTCAGCTCTGGAATGACTTGAAACAAACATTTTTCTAAGTGTTCCATGTCATTTCAGCTGATGACTAAGGTTGGGTTTATTTTACAAGCTGCATTAATTTCCACTGGGAGCCACTTTTGCTGCATCTTGCTGGAAAGCAGTCATGTCTCCTTTAACAACAGCTTCCAGCCCATTTCCAGTTTGCACACACTGGCCAGGACTGTAAACACTGCAGGAAAACATTTGTGCAAAAATTCTGGCCGACATTTTCTTTGTTAGTGGGAGAGCAGAGACTCTGGAAAAGCAGCCTAATTACCTACATCCTTAATTAAATCCTTTGGTATCTCATTTTCAGCATCCAGGAGAGAAAATTGTGGTGTTTTTCTTTCCCTACAGAAAATTCTAATGCCAAACACAGCATGGAAATGCTTCAGCAGGCTTTGATTTGGTATTTCTTTTCATGGAGCCGAGTTTTTGGTGAGATTTGCCTCAGTATTGTCCTGGAAGTAAATGTATGGCACCCTTCACATTGTGTTATCCTTGTTCCCATGTGCAGTGAGAGACAGCTTAGGAAGTCTGATAAGAGTTAAGGCAGATCTGATTGAGCCAGATTTGTCCTTAGGGCGTGAAGGAGCACAAGGCACAAAGACCTGCAGTTAATTTTAATTTGATTTCATCTATAAATGCCTTTTTTTTTTAACCAGGCTTTTCCTCACTGGTGCAGAAATGAAGCCTTGGCACGACAGGCTGGGGGCACTGTCCAGTTTGTGATCAAGGCAGGTTAAACCAAACAGATCTAAAATAAGCAAAGAAGGCACTTTTGCAATCAAACAGGTGACCTCTCTCCAGCACAAGAGCCCTTGGAGCAAGGCACTGCTGGTGGGTCCAGGAGCTGTTTTGGATAAAGAAGTAGGTGACACAGGGGCACGTGTGGCTCTGGCTTGAAAAAGGGGAAAAAAATAACCACTGGTATTTATAAAATAGAGGAAGGGACTGCAAAGATGTAATGATTTACATCCTGGCAGCTCCAGCTGCAGCACACACGGGGATTGGGCTCTGTGGCCATGGCCCAGGCACATGCTGAGCTGAAGGCTCTTCCTCAAACCTGCTGAGCTGAGGTTTCTTCCTCAAACCTGTTGAGCTGAGAATTCTTCCTCAAATGTGTTGAGCTGAGCGCTCTTCCTTGCTTGTCACCACCTCTTCTGAATGATTTACCTCAGGCTGAAGGGTTTTATTGACCCCATAGAGACAGAAAGCGAGCTTCAAGAATGCAATATTGGATTTCTGAGGTTGGGGGCAGGAAGGGAAGTGTTTCTAAGATCCTTCTCCTCCCAGCCTCCAGAGCTGTTTTATTTTTAAATGTTTTTCTGTGGGTCCTCATGACTCAGGGAATAATCTGTTTGTGGCTAGCCTTGATATGGATCACTTCCAACCCTTTTGTTTACAAACTTCCACTTCAGACCCGAGACATGAGGACAAGACTATGGGGAAGTTAATGGAGATTTTGTCACTTTTGAAACCCAGATCTCCCCTGGCAGCAGAGGAGCCTGGAAGGCTGATGCAAACCAGTCCCTCCAGCTGGCATCCAGCCCTCCTATCCGGATTTGCAGAAATAATCTGAGCAGAAACATCTGGACCCTCTGGAGCAGGAAGGGCCCATTGTTGACCTGGAGCCATGAGTGGCTCATGAGCAGCTCCCAGGCCACAGCCCCATCACATGACTGAGAGCAGAAGGGCTCCTGAGCAACCAGGCCATGGGAGCCAGCAGGATGAGGCTGCTGAGTCACAGCGGGACACTGCCAACCCCTGCTCCACACCATTCCAGGGAGAGGACCCCAGCAGGAATCACATCTGGAGCCTTCCAGGTGCAGATGTGGTCGAAGGAGGCTTTGATGTGTACCTTGAGCAGCACAAGCTCAAGCAGGTTTTCCATCCCAGCTCTAAAGGTGAAGTCCCAGCCTTCTTCTAAGGTGAATTCCCATTCTTCCCTGGGGATGCATGGAGAGCTCCACAGTTTATTCACAGCATTTCCAGGAGGTTGGCTGGGAGCAAGGTCCTGACTGTTGTAAGCAGGACAGTTTTGCCCTGCAAACATGGAATCCTGTTCTCCTTCCCACCGTGTCATCCAACAATGTGTCAGTTTCCTGCATTCCTTGCTTCTCCAGGGGTAGCTCCAGGAATTCCCTGAAAGTCCCGTTCTCTGGGCTGCAGATCGAATCCACAATGTACAAAGAATATGAAGATGAAGGAAGGACAAATACAGCTGCTGCCAGCTCCTCTGACTTTCTGCATGGTCCACAGGTCAGGCTGAGCCTGCAAACCCTGGACAGCAAATCCCAGCTTCACAGGGATCAGCTTGGCTCACTGCCCCCAGGAAGTCCTGGACAGACAGAGGGACTGTGTGTGGACACCCAAGCCTAGCAGGATGGGATGGAGGCTGTGGGGTCAGTTTTAGTAGCACACCTGCCCAGAGAAACTCCTCAGAGACAGCCAAAAAACCAGCACTTATAAAAGCATTGCTGCAGAGGCAGCTCCAATTTGCACTCCAGCACCTTTGTGCACAACTCCTCAGCCCCCCAGGAGTTTGGCCCCACTGAGGAAGGCACACCAAGAAATCCCTGCTCCCAGGAACAACTGGAGGACTTTCCTGGAGCAGCAGAAAGCTGCAGGAGCCTGCTTCTCCCTGCAGAAGCACAGGTTCAAGGTCAGTCCTTTCACCTCCTACCAAGACAAAGAGCCCAATTCTTAGCAAGCCTTTTGCCTCCCAGCTATTAAACAAGGTTTAACCACATAACCCTGAGACCTGCAGCTACTCCTAGGGGAGGGTCTGTGCTAAAGGTGTGACCCACCTGCAGGGACTGACACCACAGCTTAGGGAGGGAGAAGGAAGCTCAGACCTTACCTCGGGGGACCGCACTGCGTTTTGGAAGACGGCGTAGGCAATAATTGAGCTGGAACCTACAACGCTGAGAAAACAAATCACAGGTTGGAACAGGAGCGCGTCTGCCTCGCTGGGAGACGCGAGTTCTCTTTTTTTGCTTTTCTGGGTAAAATAATCTTCAGGATAGTAACTCTCTGGGCAGCGTGTCGTACCTGAGCATGGCCATGGTGAACTGGATCCACTGGAGCGCAGAGTAGACCTGGGGAGAAGGACGGGAGGGAGCTCAGGTGACACGGGGTCCCAGGAGGAGCGGGCAGCTCGGACCGGGGACCGGGAGCGCGGGGAGGAAGGACAAGGACCGGGATCGGGATAGGAGCGGGCAGCGCGGACCTGGCAAGGTGGAGTGGCGGGTCCCGGAGAAGAACGGGCAGCACGGACCGGGAACAGGCACCAGGGACCGCGGGGTTCCGCGGAGGGGCAGCACGGACCGGGGACTGGGGACAGCGGGGTCCCGAAAAGGAATAAGCAGCACCGAGCGGGGGAGGATCGTGCAACGCTGCCGGTGCCGCCGAGCACGGAGCGGGGCGCAGGGCTGGGGCAGGACCGTGAGGGGATGGAACAGAAGAGACGCGCACAGCGAGGTCCCGGGGACGGGACAGCCGCTGTCCTTAAGGGTCCCGGTGCCGGCGGGGCTCGCTCACCTCCTGCCAGCCCCCATCCAGCCGGTCCGCCTCCGCCGGCAGGGCCATGGGTACCGCCGCCGCCGCCGCACCGCTCCGGGGCTGCGGGCGCCGCCCGCGCTCCGCCCCGGGGCCGCACCGCGCCCGGCCCCCGCCGGCGGGGCCGGCTGCGGGGAGCGCCCGGTGGCAGAGAGGGGCTGAGGGGACAGAAGCCCTGGGCAAACAGCGGGATTGGCGTCCCGGGCACCGGCGTCCCACGCATCCCTCCGGGGGCAGAACCGGCCGAGCCCCGGTGGGTGGGCTCGCTCCGGTCACCGCCGCCCCGGGCTCCCCTCACGGAGCCGCCCTGGGGCGACCCTGCGGAGCCTCGGCCCCGCCCCTCCGTGACGTCACCAGCGCCCGGGGGCGGGAAGGCGCCTCGGGGAGCGAGCGGCGCCTCTGAGGGGGCAGCTCCCCTCAGGGAGCCCGAGCACGGCTCCTTCAGGGTCCCGGGGGCTGCTCCTCCGAGAGACCGGGTACCGCTCCTTCAGAATCCCGGGGGCTGCTCCTCCGAGAGACTGGGTACCGCTCCCTCAGAATCCCGCGGGCTGCTCCCCTCAGAGATCCCGGGGACCGCTCCCTTCACAGATCCAGGGCACGGCCCCCTCAAGTGCTGATCCTATCAGGGGCTGCTCCCTTCAGAGTCCCGGGGAATAGTTCGTTCCCTCAGTGCTTAGAGAACGGCTCCCCTCAGGAGACGATTCCCTCAGGGTCTCCGGGGCTGAGCCAGGCGGGACACATCACCCAGCGCTCCCAAGGACTGCCCGCCCTGCCGGGGTCCCTCCTCTGCCGCTCCTGAGGGGGGAGAGAGCGCTGGGCCGCCCTCAGCTCCCCTCACCTCGCTTCAGCCGTCAAAGCCTCCCCTCTGATCACTATAGTTCCTCTATAGTGGTTTAAGAAGCAGCTCTGAAGTGGATTTTTTTTTTTTTATTATAGCATTATTAATACATTTTATCTCGCAGCAACATCTGCTCCTTGTACCCACCCCAAGATTCAAAAGGCAGCAAAGCTCCTACAGGAATCAGTTTTGTTTAAAGCATACTTTTAAGGTAAAACTCACTGGTGTTTCTCTTTTCAACTCTGTCACCCTGACCAGGGCTTCAGCATCTTCCAGAGGCATCCGAATTCCACAGAGTGTGAACTGCACAGTTCTGAGGACTGACCTGATCCTTGGGCCAGGCAGCTCCTTTTAAATAACACAGATGTGGCTTCTAGGGACACAAATACTTCTGCTTCCTCTTACAAGACCTAATTTTCAAATATTCAGAGCTACCGAACACTGATGAGGCTTTAGTTTGAGAGTGTCAATTGTTTCTGGAGGCTAGAAAAACATTTTGTTCATGAAGCTTGGACAGGTAAAACACCTCTTCAGGTGTAAAAATCCTCATCCAAATTTACCTCTGAAAACCCGATTTTTTTTTGCACAAACTGGTGAGACTGAGTGTAATAGCACCTCAAGGAGACTCTGCCCTTGCTCAGAACTCACTTCACTGTGTCAAGGTATCACAAAGGATTTTGGGAGAACATTTGATGAAATGGCTCCTCTGGACAGAAAATGAGGGGCAAGCCGTGAACTGTCTTCACTGCCAGCATTTGGCTGATATCCAAAACAAACAGGGACAGAAGCCATGAAAGGCAGAAAAAGGAAGCTCTGAGTCTCTTAGTCAACAACAGGTAAGAACAAGACTTAGAACCAAAGTGGGACAACACAAGGAGTGTGAGGGGTAGATTAACAAGCATAAAACCCAAGGATATTACAGACAGGGAAAGGTGGGGATGTAGAGGGCACCCAATCTGTACCTTTTCCAGCATGTAAGATGGAATGAGAGACTGAATTTTGTTATTTGTTAGCCAGGGAACAGCTGTAAAAACCACCAGGAATAAGCTTCTGGCGCCAATCTAGAGCTTTTTTTTTTTTTTGTTGTCTGCTTAAACACTGTTATTGGATAGCATTACACAATACTTGCTGTGTCTTGCTCTTAGGTGATTTTCCCAACATTTACAATACTGTGTTTTTAAGGAATGTCTTCCTCTTCCTCTTCCAAACGGAGAATCCCAGAAGGAGATCTGCTGCCCTCTTGAAGTCAGCGGGAAGTTTGCTTGCATTAAGGAGAACTGCTTAGGACTCTTGACAATGTTTCACAGCTTGTAGAAGAGTTCTCCAACACATCAGAGCTCATCTTTTTCACTATTCTTCTTCCGGAAAGAAGCGAGGATGTTGAGGCTTTTCTGGAGCTCCTCCTTCTTTCCATCACTCATCTTGTTCTTCTCGATCAGCTTTGTGATTCGGACAACTTCGTTAGCAGCAAACTCCTCTCCCTGCTCCAAGATCTTGCTCATAATTTTCAAGTATTGCTCTGCTGACTTCTTCTCGGTTTCTTTTGCTTTTCCTAAATTCTCCTGGCCCTTTTTCAGGAGGGCCTGGCGATCAGATTTCTCTGTGGTGCTCATAAATTTGCTGGCCAGCACATCATACTCCTTCAGGCAGCCTGGCATCCCCAGGTAGATGCCATTACTCTTCAGCCAGCGCTGAATAGCCCCAGCCTTGATCTCACCACCATAAAGTAAAGGATTTTTAAAGTCACCATCCTGGAACAAGTAAAAAACGGGGAATTTTTCCTTGTCCAGCTTGTACTTCTCTCCCAGCTCGGTGTTCAGTTTATCACCGTAATCTGTCAAGGGACAATGAAACAGAAAAGCACAGTTAATCAAAAATTAAATTAGGATTCCCTCCCACACAAATATTTGCAGGCAGAGCTTCAACATGTCCTCATAACCTGTCTGCCAGGAAATCACAGAGTCATGGAAATATCCTGAGCTGGGAGGGACCCACAAGGATCACCAAGTCCAGCTTCCAGTCCTGCTCAGGACACCCCAAAATTCCAAATATTTCCTGAGCTCTGGCAGCCTTGGGGCCCTGACCATTCTCTGGAGAGCCTGTTCCAAGGAAATGCTGCACACTGAAATAAAAAACACCTCATAAAATCATTTGTGCAAGGCAAACATTCAGTGGCTTTTCCAAAGAAAAAGACTTTAAAGGTGTTTTGCTGTGACTGTGAGAGTGTAAGACATTGTCAGGACCTTTTGTATAAACCCTGTCCTCCTTATGGGAAATCAATACCCTTTTCCCTCTTATTTTCCTCCATCCATTGATTTTACCTGATTTTACAGTGAAAGAAGAGTTTTTCCTGTCTGTGTGCAGAGAATGATTTGGTTCTGACAGCATGCCAAGCTACAAGACATTTACTCATCTTACAGAAATTATATTTATTCTTGAGGACAGAAAACAAAGCCATTTCAAATATGCTACTTAGAGAATTCCACATATGTTCAGAAATACCAGAATGGGTAAAACTTCACAGTTTGATAATTAAGCCTAAATTCTTAATTCAACCCACAAAGCCAGAGCACATCAGGTGACAGTGATCTATTCTTCACTCCTTTTCTCTTAAACCCAGTCACAATCACATCGAGTTAGAGCAGCCACAGTGCAAGAACCCCTTGCTGTGCTGCCCCAGGGTTTGCTGCATGGAATTAACCACACCAAATATTCTTTGTCTGAGCCAGGATTGTGGCTAAAGCACGATTCCTGTGAGCTCTCTTCCCTGCATGTGGGACAAAAAGGTTTCTCTCAGGAAAGAAGGGGGGGAAAAAAAAAAAAAGGCAAGAATTGCTGGGGATGAGGAGGTGGCAGCAGTTCAGCAGCGTGGGCTGACTCCTCATTACCCAGCCCAGATGGAGAAGCAGCTCTCCCACGCACAGCCAGGCTCAGCCGGGGCAGGAGCTCCACTCTCACATCCATCCCTCGCCCAGAATTGCTCAGAACCTGCAGAAATCACTCTGAAATGTATCCCCTCCTCACCAGCCCACACTGTTTGCACGTACTCAGAGTTCCTCACCTGATATTCCCACTTCAGCCACCAACAGATCCTCACTGGAGCCTGAGCTCTCCGCCAGCTTTTTAAACTCATCTTGTTTCTCACCATAAGGATATTGTGTGTCAAACTTCACAAGGACAAACTTATGCTTTGGAATAACCTAAAACAAGAAGAAAAAGGGGAAAAGACAAGACAAAACTTGATCATTTCAGGTCTGAGCAATGTACAAGTCACCAAAAGTTGTTTTTGCTTGTCCTTTTTTCCTGTGCAATGGGGAGATGCAGAGGAGAATGGAAATTTTATATAATTATGGCCTTTCAGAAATGACTCACTGTTGTGTGGAGGAAAGACTGAGCTTTGGGTGTCTGTATTCCTGCACCAGATCACAAAGATAGTACGTGGTAGGTTTGGGGGATCTGCTAATGCCTTTAATTATAAGATTTGCTTATTGTAAATCTGACTGTCATCTCGGAAGAAGATCAGCTAAAACATTGTCCAGTGGGACATGAGGAGGAGAGAGGCCAAATGTAATGTCATTCTGAAGTGTCCCAGCATGAAAGCTGCACTCTTGGCTGGGAGGAGGCACAGGGAGGCCGTGCAGATGCTGGAGCTGTTGTACTGGTATGTGAAATGGAGAATTCACATTTAATTGATTCCTTTTCACTTCAACCTTGCTCTGCTCAGACGATGCCTTTTCCAATTAGTTTGGCAATGGACTCTGTCACCCCCTGGGGAATTTTCCCCTCCCTGCAATGGAAGACCTTGCAAAATCTTTTTGTTCTCGCGAACAGGTTGAGGTTGCACCACAGCTCCCCACCTACACAGCGCTCTGCCAGCCCTGCTCAGGCACTGCACAACATCTGCATGCACAGGTGGCTGCAGGCTCGGTCCTGGCCTGCCGAGCGGTCGGTGTCCCGGTGGGGAGCGCACAGGGCCCGGGGCAGATTCCGTCCTTGCAAAGTGATTTAGTGAAGGGAAAAAAAAACGGTTAAAAAAAAAAAAAAAAGAAAGCCTGTTGCTGTTTGATAAACAAGTGGAACCCAAGCAGCGCGCACCCACGGCCCCGGCTCCATCCCCGCACGGTGCTGCCGTCCCTCAGCGGCACACACAGCACAGCCCGGCCGAGGAGCGGCGGCTGCGGCCGCACCTCCCCGCGCCGGTACCGCCGGTAGCGCCGGGCCGGACCCCGCGGCTCGGCTCCACTTGGACCGCGCCGATTGGCTGCCGGCCGCGGCCGCCGCGCTCCCATTGGCTGAGAGCTGCGGCCGCCGCGCTCCCATTGGCTGCGGCGCGGCCGCTCCGCCAGCACCGAGCGCTCCCCGCGCCGGTGGCGGCGGCGGCAGCGACCCCGTGCCCGCGGCCCCGCCGCGCCCCCCGCCTTCCTCCCGGGCCCCGGGGCTGCCGCCGGCCGCGGGGATACACGGCCCGGTGCGGCCCCACAACCGCCCCCCGAGCGCTCCGGCGGGCCCCCAGCGCCGTACCTTGTAGAAGGTGATGGTGTCGAGCGGCACGGAGCCCTTGGTGTGCAGCGTGCTGCCGCCGGGCAGAACCAGGCCGAGCAGGCAGAGCAGCACCGAGCCGGCGGCAGCCGCCGCAGCCATGGCGGAGCGCGGAGGGAGCGGAGCTGCGGAGCCACGTGACGGCGCGACGGCCGCCGCCGGGGGCTCGGCTCGCCCCGCCCCGCTGCCCGGGGCCACCGGCGGAGCGGCAGCGCTCGGGGGCGGGCGGGGGCTCCGACAGCGTGCGGGGAGCGGGCAGCGCGCACGGGAGCTCCGCGCCCCCGGGACAGCAGCGCTGCTGGCGCCGGGGAAATAAGGACAAGAGAGCGGCTGAAGGCAGCGAAAAGGCAGCAGGGAGAGAAGCCGTGGGGTGGGTGTGCGTTTGGATCCAGGTGCGCACTGCCACAGCCCTCTCAAGCAGAGGTTTTTGTGCTGCCAGGGGAGATTTCATGCACTGCCAGACCGCACGTGGACACAATCTGTCCTTATCGTGGATAGACCGGATGAAAAGCACTGCAGAAAGACAGACTGACAGCTCATCAAGTAAAAGCACTGAGCCATCCACGCTCCCTCCCCCCAGCAGACATCATTCTGCACCTAATCCCCAGCTGGAAAACAATGAGCATTTTCCCTCTTTTTCCATCCTTCGTCTTTGCAGGATCTGCTTGTCCTGCACCAGCATAATCTGGCTTCACCACGGAGCTTACAAAGTGCAGACAAGCACTTTGATCACATCCAGACCATCCAGGCAGAAAAATGAGGCAGCAATACTGATTTGTAACGAAACTGACTTTTATATAAATTATAAACCCATCCAGTTTAAAGCAGTTCAGTTGCAGCTGTGTCACTTAAGTCCGTAGAAGGCTGAGGCGTACATATCTCCTACAGTCATAAATTAACAATAATCAAGGAAGAGAAAGTTCAGATAAGGCTGCAAATACAACAAAAAAAAATCCCTAAGTTTACTAGCCGTTAAAATAAAGTCATGATTATCAAGGATTGCAAAATATAAATGCAATTTTTGAACAGTTAAAAAGTACAAAAATGATGGACAACACAAACAAGCATTGTACAGTTTGTCCTGTGTGTAGACAAAGCAGAGTAGGAGATTTCCAACCTTTATCTACATCAGACACTGATTTTAAGCCAAGAGGAGTTGAGGAAATCTGTAAAAGGATCGTGGCTCATGATCCCAGTAGTATAAAAGCAGTAATTTTTCAGTCTGTAAACAGTAGTCTTGGTAGCTTCTTCTAGGTATGTTTTTCAATTCATCACCCAAAGAAAATCCGAAACCAACAAAAACAAATCCTAAGAGTGGAAAAAAGGGGAACAGCAGCAATGGGTTATAGCTTGAATTTCTTACCAGGTCCGTGTGGGACATATTCTGGAGGGGAAATGCTCTTTCATAAGAAATATATAATATATTTAACTGTACACAATTTATAGGGGGAGAGAAACTCTCCCTCAACCAAGCCCCCAGTCAGTGAGTACGGAGTCATTTTTGTACACTGTTTCCTCCTAGAGAAACTACAGCTTGGGAAGAGACAGCCTCTGCTTTTAGAAACCACTGAGGAGCCCCAAAGTTCTGTGTTTGCCAAGGTTGTCGTTCCCAGTGGCTGGAAGTGGCAGGAGAACAGCAGCTGGCACTGAGAACAGTCAGAGTTCCCTGTGCTGGAAGTGAGAGAGCCACGGCTCCATCCTGTCCCAGCCCCTGCCTCAGATGACACCAGTCCCCCCCACAGTTTCAGTTCTGCTCTCAAGGGATGCAGGAAACCATTTTTTAACCCAGCTTCTGCTTTCAGGCACACAGGAGGATTTTAAATGCTTGGTTCTCTTAATCTTAAACTTCACTTACACTGTCACCATTGCTTATTGATACGACTGAGTTCAACCTGGTGTAGCAGCAGAGGAAGGAAACTCCAGCCTGGATCAGCCCTGGGACTGTCCCCTGTGTCACCTTTGCTGTGTTTGTGCAAAGGCCTCTGCAATCAGGGCAGGGGACAGGGACAGCAGCGGTGCCACTGTGCCCCTGACTGCAAGGCAGTGCCTGTTTCTGGCTCAGGGCTGTTCTGAGCCGCCCCACGCCAGCACTGGGGTGGTTTTCACTCACCCTACACACCTGACAGCATCACCTTCACTCACCAGCCTTGCTTTCATTTAAGGAGCACACCCTCCTTTTCAAAAGTGATATTTCTATACAACATGACAGTTCTGTTTCTTTTTTTTTTTTTTTTTCTTTTCTTCCTTTTTTTTTTTCAGTAAAAGTATTACTATAAAACAAACTTAACACATTTTGGTATTCCTCCAGCCCAGAGCACTTACCAGACATTGTGATTTAACCATCAGGACATCCTTTACAATTTGACAACCTGCAGACATTCTTCTTTCCCTTTCAGGATGGGGCAAAGCCAAACTAAATCCAGCAAGAGCAGCTATGGGACGTTTTTTTTTTTTTAATACAGGGGATTTATTAAAAAAATACTCTCATCAACATTCTAGCATTACTAACAAAACAGAGGAGATGACAAAGGCAGTCAAGCTCTCTTCAAACTTTAAATCTAGACTCAGATACCTGTGGCTCTAAACCAGGAGATGAGGAATCTGTTGGGTCTGACCTGTCCCTTGTATTGCAGGTACATGAACTTTTTTTTTTTTTTTGCCTATCAATTTTAGGCTGCATTGCTCTTTGAACATGAAAAAAACCCAGCAGAAATACAGATTCTGTGGGAGCAGATGATATGGTCACTTCTAACAGAAAGCTTCATGGGCCAGTGCTCGATAATCAAAGTTCAACTGCAAAAAGCAAGCAGACAGGTACAAAAAGGATCTCAGCCTCAGACCACAGCGGAAGCAAAAGTTACCTCTGCCAACTTAAAACCAAAGCCAATAGGATTCCATTTCTATTAAAATATTGAAGTCTTAAAGTTTCAGTAATCTAAATACACTTTTTAAAAGTCATGACGTTGCTGTTTGACATTAAACTGACATGATACCAGCGCAGTGTCACACTTCACTGCAGCCATTATTTACAAGGTCTCTCTTTTTGTCTTTTTTTTTTTTTTTTTTTGCTGAAACACCCATTCCCATTCCCATCTCTCTCTCTCTCTGAAGTTTGCTCCTCATCACATTTGCAGTTTTCCCGAGTTGTGCACAGACACCTCCTCCCTGGAGGATCCTGCCCCAGCTCCGGATGATTCCCAGCCCACCACGGAGGCCTCACCTCTCCCTGATGGACCAACACATGGAATTCTGGCAGCAGGACCAGGTGGTTTGCAGACCAAACAGGCAGCTCCAAGCCAGATCAGTTCATCAGAGGTGGCTGAACGTGGACATCTACAATTCCTGCATTTCTAAGGCAAGGACCATACAAAAGTTATGAACACTGTATGGTGATGAAAATATCCTTGGAGATAGATGCTTTACACTGGATTGCTATTGCTGCTTCTAAAGACCATCTCCAGTTGGTTCTAGAGATCAAAAGGGAAGAAAGTGACTTTTCTCCTGTTGCAATATGCTTATGAACATGTATAAAAAGTGGTCAAACCCCAGGAAGGGTCCCTGCTTCTTTTATGTACAATAATTTAAATCAGCTCAATACATCTGTAATACCTAAAAAAATTGTTTCATGATTTTAAGTCCTTCATGCATTATGAGGAAGTTCTGGATTTAAGTGATGGTAGAGTGGATGTTGCTTCTGTCTGGGACTCTGGTGTCACTCCCCTGTGGAGTCTGTCAGGGATGCATTGCTCAAATCTTTAGTTTTTTAATGGTATCAAGTCTCTTTTTCAGCAGCTCTCCAATTTCCTGAACTGAGTGATGGTAACTGCTCTGGACCTTCCCTTGCACAGTCTTTGTAAACTTTTTTTCTTCCTGCAAAGTGCAAAAGAGAAATCACTCACTTCACAGCCAATGTTTAAATCCCCCTTTTAAACCTTCTCCAACATCTCAAGCAGCAGAAGGAAATTCCTGAGGACCACGGTGTTTGCCCAGGGAATCTCTTACCTGTAAAAGCAGAGTGTCCTTGAGGGACAGCTCTTCAAGTTTTAGTGCAGTCAGAATGATTTCAAGCCCTTTGATATGATCTATTACATTGGAAGTTAATGTCTGGAGTTCAGTTACATAATCCAGGAAATGGGTAAATACAGGTGGCTACAAAAACAAACACAGGTCTTGAATTTATAAACACATATTAATGTCCATTTTATAACTCACTTTGTAATATACAATTCTCTTCTTCCCACCAGTGCTAAGCTATAATTTAGCTCCCCAGATAAACACTCCCTGCTGACGAGTTTACTGTGGTACATTCCAGGCAGGAAGGTCAATGACACTCTAAACTGTATTTCTCATTAAAAAACCGTCACATGGTGTCACAGATATGACATGTCACTGATTTTAAACAGCAAGAATTAGCCCCAAGTAACCATTACCCACATCGATATCCACAGGTTTATGAAAACCAGTTCATGTTATCTACCCTGATTTTTCCTTCAGAATAAATAAACTGTGATTAGGGGTGGGGGAAGAGAGAAAGAAACATGGTTTGTACCATTGCTACACTGCTTTCTTTTTTTTTCTTCTTCTTTTTTTGCAGGTTGGATTTAAAAGGTCGGAGGACGCTGTCACAGTAACTCGATACCCACAGGGCAATGGAGATCGTCTGGAAGAAAGGTAAAAATATGTTCTAAGTTCCTTTTAGAGGAGGCTTCTCAAGTCATTTTAGTGTTCCTGGTAAAACTCAGCATGATTAAAATATGCAACAAAATCCCTCATGAGTTCTCTTGGTTGTCTGAGATCAAACTTGCACTGCGTTTCAGTCCCAACATTTCTACCCCGCAGCACTCCCAAATTTCTAGTGTTCAAAGGAAAAAAAAAATACCTCAACAAAGAAGACTAAGTTTTCTAACAGGTTTGGATGAGTTTTCAAGGTGCCATCTCTGACTTCAATCAAATCACCTTTACATTTATTGAACAAGTCTGAAAAGAAAAAAGAAAAATGGCTTACTGAAGGATGAAGGAGGTCACCTTAAACGTGCATTTTCTGTACACCAGGCATCTGAGTGCAGTGTGCAGAACTGTCAGAGCACTGACCACGGAGTCCTCCCCATCTCCTCTGAGTTCTGGCTCATCACCAACATTTCCACGCCCCTGATGAGCCCCCCTGGCCCAAGCACCAGGAGAAGCAGCTGCCCAGGCTGCAGAGAAATGCTCTGAAGGGCACAGCACGTTCTGAGCATGCAGCAGCTTCAGCACACAAGCCAAGGGCAATCCCAGCCTTGTTCTCAAGCTTTCACAGGGTCTGCAGATGCATCACCACAGCCCATCCCTGCAGACACTCCAGAGCCACCCTCAGACAGCCAGGAAGCTCTGCCTCAGTGTCTGCTCTTGAGTTACCATTTACCTGTCAGGCGTTCTACTAAAGACTTGAAACTACTCCCTATTCTTTCCTGGATTTCTGCTGAATCTTCTGAAAAAAAGAAAAAAAAAAAGGAAATTAAAAGTGATAAGCTACAACTTCTCTTGTTTTCTGCTTCCAGCAACTCAAGAGGGTGTTTAAATGCAATTTAGTGTCAGTACTCAAAAGTAAATGCAACTGCTTTCAAAGAGGAGCCAGTATTACAGCACCATATACAGTAGAAAAATGAAGACTTACATAAAACATTAAAAGAAGGCACTGGCTCTCAGATAATTTAGTTTCAGACAGAAAATTAACACACAAGTAACAGTTTTGAGTCCATATCCTCCAACACCCAGCAGTTTTCAGACTCTACAGAGCCATGTGGCTCCCTCCCACCACCCACCACAGCAACGTGGTCAAACCCCTGCCCCAAACACTTACCTAAGCCATTGGTATCTAGTTCATAAATATCACTAACAAGATAAAACAAGCTAGTCTGGCACTGACAGCTGCCACTGCTGAAGAAGCCAGCCATTCGGGTAGGAGGAGGGCCAAGGACAGGATACTAGGCAAGAAGCAAAGAAAAAGATAAAGGTGTTGCAGCTTTTCCTCACCCCACCCAGTGCCTGGCACATCTCCCAGTCAGTCACACACACAAACCCAGGGGCAGTTCAATGCACTCTGCAGCCTGCACGATGCATTCACGGCCAACCTTTGGGGAGAGCTTTTGCCTTGCTGCTGGTACCTGATTTTTTGTTCTAGAAACTTCTTCCCTGAATCCACCGCCGCTTCCAGCTGCTGCAGCAGGGCTCGGATGGTGTCGATCTTGGAGGAGACACCGTTCTCTGCAGTCTTTTCAGAGTTCTTTGGTTGGATGGTGTGACCGAGGGTCGGGAGTCCGCTCACCAGCCTCAACGTTAAAGAGCGGATTCGCAACCACAGCGTTTCCTCCTCCAGGGAGAGCTTCCGATGCTCCTCAGAAATGTCCCTAGGGAAAGGCACCAAAGCTTTCAGGCAAATGCTCCAGGCACAAAAGCCTACCCAAAGCTCCCCAGTTCTGTATGATGAGGAAGGAGTGGGCAGAAATTCAGAAAAATTAATACCTAACAGAGCAGCACTGCCAGATGTGGTGCATGGTGCTTAAGTCAGCCAGCCCAAGGAACACTGAAATCTGGGAATTGCCCTGGAAGGAATTTCTTTGCTATGTGTGAGGATATTCCTACTCACCTGTCTTTTGGATCCCAGCTAAACAAGACTGTCAGGTCTCTGTTGTCACGCAGATCTTTCCATGGAATGTCATCCTCCTCTGGGCTCAGACTCATGGACTTTATACTTTCTTCTAAACTGGTTGATCTGTAGGTAAGAACAAGCAGCACTAAATC
This sequence comes from Molothrus ater, assembly GCF_012460135.2. NCBI lineage: Eukaryota > Metazoa > Chordata > Aves > Passeriformes > Icteridae > Molothrus > Molothrus ater. The sequence goes on from NC_050495.2 coordinate 3,831,348, forward strand.
AAACATCTGATCACTGCAAAGAGAAAGCAGCTCACTAACAGATCATATTCTGTGCACTGCTCAGCTCTTCCCTCTGCCAGGAATGTGACACACACAGCACTGACAAGGATGTTAAGGGACAGCAAATCAGAATCACAGAGTCCCCAAAGTTGGAGAAGTGCTTTAAGATCACCAAGTCCAACCACCAATCTGGTCACTACTAAACCATGGCCTCAGTGCCCTCCCACGTGTTTTCTGAACACCTCCAGGCATGGTGACTCCACTGCTTCCCTGGGCAGCCCATTCCAACACCCGACAACCCTTCCCACAACAGAACTTTTTAAAACCTCCTCGGCGCAACCCGAGACCATTAAAATCAGAACGAAGCTTTAGGAGCAGAGCTGCAGCTCCGAGATTTCTGCAGGTGCAACTCCCCAGAGGCCCCTCTTGGCCCTTTCCCAGTTTTCCCATGGCAGGAGCTGTACTCACATATTTGCTTCAAGTAAGAGGTCCAGCAGCATCCGCTCGGTGCGAACCTGCGCGAAGTGAAGGGAGGAGTTCAGGCGGTTCCTGAAGGCGATGAACTCCGGGATCTTCTCGAACGCCCCGTACTTGTAGGCTTGGATGATGTACTCTGAGGTCTGCAACACAACACACACCAGCTCTCCTCAGTGACTTCCCAAATTAGCACCAACCAACAAGGTCACTGCCAAGGAACTGCATTTCTCTGGGTTTTATCAGCCCAGAGGTGCAGGACCTGGCAGATCCTCAATCCCTGGGGAGGAGTTTGTGCTTCTGCTTTCTCCAAGTCACCCAGGCAGTTTTGCTGCTTTGAACTGGGAATGCCCAGCTGCTCCATGGGCAGTGAGGTTTAACAACAAAACCAACACGAAACATCACGTTGTTGTCACGACAATGAGAAATGCTTCAAGGGGAAGAGATGCTTTTTTCCCTTCCTTTTCCTTTCAGATACGTGATTCAAATAATTAAATCATAATTTCATTGTGAGAAATAATTCCAGGCAAAAGAAATATAGCCCGGATTTTCTGGAACTGACTTGGATGTGCATCACATATCACCGCAACATAGATTAAATAAAAATTACTCACACATTTTTTGTTTCTCTTTTTTATTAGAGTTTTAAATACAGTATCACACAGTGTGTACATGGCACAACACAAACACCAAAGAAAATTCTCAGGGTCCATGGGATATTCTGCTTTCTCTCTGATGAAATGCAGCAATACAAGGCAGGCAGCCAATATTTCACTTCAGTCCAAGCAATCTCCAAAAAAAGAGATTTTTTATGATGAAGGAACTCCAGACAAGCAGTGTTTTAATGAAAATGTCTAACTGTAGAAACAGAGTGAACCATTTCTGCTCCCAGCCATGAGTGATAGCTGAGTTTTTACATCAGAATTACTCCACAACTGAGAAATTCTGGCAAATCAACCATTTTCTTCTGAACAAACTTATGAACTGCACTGAAGATGAAAAGCACCAAAAAAGGCTTCTGCTTAACTGAATTCTATATGGTCCTAACAGGCTCAACCTGTCTGGAAGGCTCTGAGAGACCAGAAGGCAACACACACAGATCCAAAATTCCTTTTTTTTTCCCCCTCCAAACCAAGAAATGTCCTCTAGGGAGTTGTCTTTATTTTTTTTTTTCCCCTTAAGTAATTTGGTTATTTGCACTGAATGAAAAAATACGCCAAATATTCAACAACATACTAACAACAGCCTTGCAGAGGTGACTGTCAGGGACTATGGGCTTTAATTCAACTGCATCCATGTGGTTTTTAAATCCCCCCAGGACACGTTGGAGTGGTTTGCCTGCAGTATCTGGAGAGACTAAAGATGGATGGACACAAGAAAATTAGAGAGATTACTGGTGATTCTGCATAGTTGAAGGAGGACTATCTTGAGGAGGATAAAGTTATAAAGTTGTCTTTTTAGTTTTGGCCAAATATAGCAATGCTGCCTTCTCTGTCTCTCCTCCCTGTCCTTGGCATCCTCTCCCAGAGCAGGAATAGTGGCAGGATTGCAGAGCAGCCTACACGGCTGTTACTCATGGGATCACTCTGACACAGGATTCACGTCAGGCTGGGAAGTTCAGCAAGTCAGGAGAATGGATTTATCCAAAGCAAGGAGTCTGATTCAGGAGCTCTATTTTTATGCCAGACTTCATTTACATCCCACACTTCCTGCTCCAGGCAGAGTCCCACACACAGCTCTGTGCTGTGACATTCCAGCTAATCTCAGCATCAACCTAGGGAAGAGCAGGCAGCAGCAGCAATCTGTAAAAAAGGGAACTTTTAAAGGACAGGCACCTTTTAACACTGCAGATGTGATTGTGGGGCTTGAGTGGGAGCCGGAGCATAAAGGGGCAGCCCCAGCAGAACCACAGCAGAACAGAAACTGGGAGCAGATCCTGACCTTGTGACATGATTTATGGCAAGGAATCCTTCTTCATCCCCACTCTTGTCACACCATCATCCTCAGGGAACAGCAGCCTGAACTGAGCCTTCACCTCTTGCAAGTCCTGGTTGCAAGAACAGCTTTTGAGGCATTTCCCATCCAAAGGATCTTAAGGAGACAAGCACTGCAAATGTCCAGAGCAGGAGAGATTTGGAGACCCCAGAGCAACATCAGCTCATGGTCCTTTGGCTGCAACACCATCTCCAAGGTATGATGTGAGTGATTCCAGAGTCCCATCCTCATGTTGCCACATGAGGAATTCTGTCCTCCTGCTGCACCACTGCTGGCCTCTTGAAATCCCAACATTTGAAGGTGTAGCAGCAAGGCAACACCTTTTTGGGATTTCTGGAACATGAGTTGTGTTTTCTTGCCAACAGCCACTGGAGACATCCAACTCTTCTCTGCCACATCCACTCCATCATTCATGCCAGAGAATAACCTGCTCCCAAGGGAACCACACCTCAATTACTTCAGATTGTTTTCCATGGAAAGATGATTTCTTGATGCATTACAACACTGTTCCCAAGCAGAGGAATCACATCCAGAAGTTTTTTCAGTTCACTTTTCCACCTGGCACCCAGCAGTCGTGGGTTTCATTCAGACAGTTGGTTCCAGGGATCTTTTTTTGATTAACATCCACCAAATGACTTTTAAACAAGACTGAAAAGTTACACCTCAGTAAAAAAAAAAAAAGGTGTCTGGATCCAGGGCTTCCCTTCCATGAATCCAAAACTTATTAGCAAGTAGGAAAAAAATGAGCAAGTGAGGGATGCAGAGCAGAGTGAGCTCCCATCCCATTGAACAATCCATGTGCAACCCTCAGGAAAACAGAAAAACTGTGTCAGACACAGCTCACAGAACTGGGCACAGGGAAACGGCCACGGGCACCCTGTACACAGGAACACCAGTGCTGCCAACAGAGCAAGCTGCTGCTTCTGAGTGATTTCTGTGTGAGAACCTTTACTGCTCAGTACAGACAATTCCTGTGGTTTTATCTATTGCTGGGACAGTGGGGAGCAAATTGTGTGACTGCAGGGCCTCTGGAGCCAACTTAGCCAGCGGCTGACTGGCAGATTTAAAACTGGGCTGCACCTTTGTTTCTTAGGAAGTAAAAATAATCTTCACCTACCTCTCAACAGTGCCCACCCAGGGTGTGAAATACAAATGCACAGGATATATTCCCACTCAGAATGGGATACTCCCTTTAAAGTGAAGTGCACCCCTGGCCATGCACTGAAAACACACAGCTCCAGTGACTGTAGGATAAAGGATTCATCCTGTGCTATCCCCATCCTGACCCATCATCACTGGCTGCTGTCTTACTTTCCAAAATGCCAAATTTATGACACCAGCATTTATTTCCACAGGACATTCAATTATTGCATAAAATCACCAACATTAATTCAAAAGCAATCATACCTGTTTTATGAGGAGCATTAAAACTGGCTTTAACAGAAAGGAAGCTGAAGCCAAACCTCGTGTAACAGCAACTCACAAATCCTTGTAGTAGGAAATGCAGGTTGAGACAACCTTTGCCACAAAGCTGCACCTACTACTGCTCTTTGTTGTGTTTTAAACCACTGCATTTGCACAAGCCTTGCACAGGGCTTCTCTAAAGCCCTAAAGCTTCTCAAAGACACTTTGCTGTGTGACAAGGTCATGGAGGGGATTTCTTTCAACTTACATCTTTCTGGTTGGAGTGGAAAAACCTGAGTGCAAAGTTGCAGGATTGGGAAGCAGCAGCGTAGTGGCCCAGGGAGCCGGCGTAGCGTGTCAGGAGATAACTGCAACAAACAGCACGAGGCAAACGTCAGCCACTGCCCTGGCAAGCAGCTGCACAGGAGACATCTGGACATTTAACAGCATTAACAGCAAGTTCAGGCTTTTAGTGGAATGAATTCTCAATTTTTTTCAGGCAGTATGTGAGGGCTTGGAGTTCTTTCTTCATGTTAAGGGTGTAAGAGCTGCTCAGTGAGAGACCCCCAATCACACCAGGGTGTGTTGGCTTTCACGGGTGCTCCCAAGCTGGAACACCAAGCTCTGACTGGCAGCCAGCCAGCCATTTCACCAATTTCCTTCAGATTAATTATTAATCTAAAAAAATCCAACACAGCTCAAAATCACAACGGGGGAAGATACCCTAGAGAAAGGGGGAGCATGCAGTGGACGTGCCTCCCAAAAACCCCAGAACACTTTTGCACAACAGCACCCAAAAATGTGACAATGTGCTGAATTCTGGGTGGCAGAGGGTGCTGCAGCTGCCAGGATGGGTTGATGAGGAGTGAGTGATTGTGATTATTCTCAGTATGTACCACCCACCCGATGGTGTCGTGCTGGATGTGCTTGGCGTCCAGGCTGGAGTAGAGCTCCGAGACGGGCTCGAAGGCGCCGAGCCTGCAGTAGATCCGGATGAGCAGCAGCTTAAACTGAGCATTGGAGGGACTGTGAGACAGCCCCTCCTCCAAGAGAGTCAGGCACTGCCACACAGCTGCCTCTTCACCTGGTGACAGACACAGCACGGGCAGGTGTGAGCAGGGACAGCGCTGGCACAATTCCCCGTGCCCGCGTTACAGCAGGCTCAGAGCGCTGCCAGGGATTGCAGGGTGCCCAAATAACAGCAGCTCCAGCACTCCAGCTGCTCCCTGAGGGAGTGCTGGGGGAAAAATCCCTCCCAGGGAATATCTAGCTCACATCTGCACAGAGCACACTGCAGGCAAAGTGACCTTTCCTGATGAATCCTGGGCTGTTTGGGAATTCCAGCTTGCACATTGCAAAAGAGGCAGGAATTCAAGAGCCCCCATCCACGTTCCTGCCAGAAACCTGACCATGGATTTATAGTCAGGTTAAAGACTAAATCTTCCTTGGGAAATACAAGGGTGTAACAGATAACAACATGGCAGGGCAGGAATATACACGTGGACACCCAGCACTGGACACTGTGGGATGAGAGACTTAACACAAAGAGCAGGGGTGGAGTACAGGCAAATTTAATTGAGGGAACAGGTCCCAGCAAGTCTAGAAACAAGGGATCCAAAAGACAAAGTATGTCAGGAAGAGAAAGAAATGCTCTCAAAACACTTCTGGTATCAGAAAGGAGTTGTCAGCAGAACTCGTGCCAAGGGAGAGAAAAAAGGAATTAATCAGAAAAATTAAATCTGTTTATAGAGATCAGTGAGATGCAGGGCAAACACCAGCTGATCAGAGGGACTACTGAAATACCTCATATTGAAAAAAATAAAACAACTCAGGAAGCTCCAGGCCTAACAAGCCATGCCAGGCACCCACTGGTCTCCCTGTCCCAGCCTCCCACAGAGATACTGGAGCAAGGCACAATTTTGGAAACATACCTTCCAGCCACAGATCAAGCAGCAGGTGAACTGCAAGCAGGCAGTAATAATCTGAAAACTGCAATTCAGTTTTCAAACAAGATTTCCCTAAAATGAGAAAAAAAAAAAAACAGTTACCCTTGAATTACTAAAACTAATTACTAATTGCTGCTAGCTGATCTCACAGTCAGGGTTACTGAGTGGCACCACGATCAGAGAGCACATTTTAATTTATAAAATCAGAATTGTCTTAAAATCCAAACAACTTCACACATCACTGAGTGGCCTTTGGGGCATTTCAAACATTGACATCTGCTGGAAGAACTGACTCCCACAGCTGCAAGATTTACAAATTAATAACTCCTGACCACAAATGTGTCCTACGCGCTTCAGTGAGAAAACCTGGCTTTGCTTAAAAGCACAGGCAATCCTGCAAAGTACAAACAGACCATCTGAACTACCCTGGAAAGCTTCATTTATCTTTAAGATACATGGCTGAAAAGAAAAAAAAATTAAAGGAACCACAATTCAGGGAAGGTGAAGAGTAGAACCAGAAAGGAGAAAGCCGAGTTTTATCAGCGTTACAGATTTTCCTCACCAAACTCCAACCCGTGGCGGTATCTGAGCATCAGCTCCCGCACCACTGCCAGCTTCTGCTTCTTCTCCATGGCGTGGTAGATGCCCAGCAGCCTGGAGAGCTGCACCACACACAGGTGCTGCTGCAGGGCCTTGATGTCACCTGGCAGAGCCACCTCGTTCTCGGCCGCCGCCGCCAGCGGGATCACGTCCAGCAGCTGCCGGGTGAACTGCAAGAGAAACCCCGGTGTGGCACAGACAGGTTCTACGGAAAATCCTTTCCTCAGGACCTTTTCTCCTGAGAGGCCAAGAAGCCTCAGAAAGGAAATGTAAACAATGATTATCTGCTGCTGTGGAATGCAACAGGTGCATCTGTGATTGGTCTCACGTGGTTGTTTTTAATTAATGGCCAATCACAGTCCAGCTGTCTTGGACTCTCTGGTCAGTCACAAGATTTTATCATCATTCCATTCCTTTCTATTGCTTGCTAGCCTTCTGATGAAATCCTTTCTTCTATTCTTTTAGTATAGTTTTAATATATAATTTTCTTTTAATATAATATATATATCCTAAAATAATAAATCAGCCTTCTGAACCACGGAGTCAAGATTCTCATCTCTTCCCTTGTCCTGGGACCCCTGCAAACACCACCACACCGGTGGCAAAGGCTGCAGGGTTGCACCAAATGATGGGGAAGCAGCATTTCCTCCCTCCAATCAAACTAAAAAAAGGCAAGGTGGGAACATCCATGTTGATATCACACTGAATCCGTGGTTCAAGAACAGCCTTCAAGATTTTCTTTTGAGTTGCTTGAGGTTTTATTAAGTTTCATCAAAAAGATGGAGGGAACAAAAATCAAGAGGCAGGTTTCCAATTCATTGATACACCAGGGAGTTCAAGCACCTGTTAACTCTTGTGGTAGTAAGAGATGCAATTAAAATAATTAGTTACTGACAGGCTTCTCAGCACACTTCCAGGCAATGATGGTTTTGCACTGTTACATTTTCCCTCAGCTCTGAAGTAATGTGCAGTTCTCAGTGAGGTCATCAACTCTGATTAATGACTCCTTTTTGCAATTAAGCTGTAAGAAAAGCAGCTTCTCATTGTTTGATTTTAATGGGAGACAAAAGACTCCTCACAATACACAGGGCTGGGCAGCAGCTTCTTGCTCTGCTGAAAACCCAGCATTGTCTGCAAACTGAAACCTGCGTTAAAAGCCGATGAATTGGTTTTACTACACTTGGTATTGACATAGAAGAACTGCATCAAATGCAAGCCTGAGGCAAAAAGCTCAGGAGCAGCACCAGGCACAACACAAACCAATTCCAGTTTTCCCAAAGAATTTGATGAATGCTGTGTTGACAGATCTCCTCAGTCTGAAACTCTGCCAAGCTGAGCAAGGTCAACCACACCACTGGCTCTACTGTCCAATTTACACCTCCAGGAAGTCAAGGCTGGTGTCCTGACCATTATTTCTGGACTATCTCACATGTCAGTGGCCCAGCAAGATCATGATCTCAGCTACTGAAGTGGAACTCTCTTGTCAAACCTCCTCAGCTCCTCGTGTCCTTGACCAAGCTAAAGTGCTGCAGACGCTGCTTCAGGGACAACCAGAGCACCACCCAATACATCAGTTTGACACAATATACATTCCAGAATATATTCAGTAAAATCAGCAGCAGTTTTAAGGCCAGACAGAGAATTTTGAAGTCAGAGTCATTGTTTCACAAGCACTGTGACAAAACTGAAGTCTGAACTATTATTAAATATAATTCTTCCACTCCCGGTCTTGAATTTGCTCCCTGGAAAGTTGGGATGAAACCTGTTCAGTACCTCAGGGTTCCCTTACAATGGAATCACCATTTCCAGGACTAGGAGTTCAATATCCTCCTGGCCACATCTCTGGCCAGGGGGCTAAAACCACACCTTCAAACATAAAACATCAGCAACATCCACCCCTGCCAGAGCCACCGCTCCCATCAGCAGTGGGGCTGTGAGAAGAGCTTGCACCAGGAATCAAAAAATACTTCAATAAACCAAGAGAACTTTGCTACCTATGCTTTGTTTACCAACATTTTATCCCCAGGCTCTGGCTGATCCCGGATTCTCTGCCCTCCCCAGCGCTGATCCCTGGACACAATGGCTCAGACAAACACTGGGGTGAGTGACAGAATTCCCAGCTGCTGAAGTCACTCCAGGCTGCTCATGACTCTGCACAAATGGGCTTTTCAGAGAAACTCTTTTCCAGAGAGCTGTTTCAGAAAGAGATTCTGGAAAAAACTGCCATAGGTGTGTCCATGACCCCTGGAATGGGGTCACTGTGTCCCTTTGGCACTGCCAGAGCCAAGCAAAGCATCTGTGACATCCCTGCATGGGATCAGGGGGCAGCTTCTTCCCATTAAACACAAACTTTGAGCTCAAAGCACCCTGACACCTTGAAAAATGGCAATAAAAAAACCAAAGGAATACCAGATCTGAGACTCTGCAGGATCAAACTTAGCTTTAAACCTCCAGTAAAAATCCTCTGAGTGAAACTTCTCAAGTGTTCAGATGTTCATGATATTTTCTACAGCACAAAGAGCTCTCTGAATTTCAAGCAGAAAGTAAAAATTTGATGTTTCCAGTCTTTTAATATGATCCACAGGTATTTTAAGATAAAGGGATCAGAGTGCAAACAACCACTGCAGTTCCTGCCACCACTTCTTGATTATTTCCTTACCTTTGTGTACTGGCTGGGTGGGAGGAGATCCACAAACACTTTGAGATCAGTGAAACAGCAGGGCTTGTCCCCAAATTTTTTGAAGTACTGGAACATTAGTTCTTCTGGATCACCTAGATAAAAAGGCCAGGTCACCTTTTTAACACCCTCCAGCAGAAGTGAAATCTGTAAAATCACTATGAGAAATCTTTGTTCATGATCACAGAGCGATTTAGAAAGCAGAGAGCTGCACTAGTGCAGATTTTAACAGAGCCTCAACGTTTCTGGTAACCAAGGACACATTAAAAAAAGCCCAAGAGCTTCATTCAAGCTCCTTTAGCAGATAGGAGCTCAGCGACCCAGGCAGGCACACGCAGCCTCCACTTATCTCACTGTGGCTTCTTTTGGGATGGAAAAATAAAAGGAATTAGGAAATAGCACAGATGTTGCTCTAATCACATTCCCTTTCATTGATTCCCTAAATGCCATTTTGTGATGCAGGTTTTTAAAAGGCAAAACCTGGCTTTGTTGCCATAAAAACTTAAATCAAAACCCACCCAGAGATTCCAGCACTAACAGCAAGACTTTCCACTAAGAATACAGTGTCAGTGACTTGATGCTCCTAAATCCCTGAGGTCCTTTTGAAAACCTCCCTGCTGGCTTTTCCAAGCCCTGGAGTAATCTGAAAATACCTTCCTGTCTTCAAAGTCCATCTTCCAACGCTTTTAAAATTCTTTATATACACAACAACAGGTTATCTTTTCCTGGTGAAACCAGTCTTCAACTCAGTGATTTAGCAGCAAGTTTGTGCTCTGTGCAGAGCTGAACTCCTGCCCCAGGAGGGCTCTTACCCAGCTTGTACTCATCGTTGCAGCCCCGGTGTCGCAGGCGCCTGATCAGCTCCAGCTTGGCCAAGTAGGGTCCCCGCAGCGGCCGGGAGCTCTTGGACTCCTCTGAGATCCTCTCCTCGATGAAATTCACGGCCTGCTCGATGGAGCAGTGCACCTCCCCCTCCAGAGAGCTGCAACCACACAGACAAAAGGTTCTTGGGGAGGTCCTGCTGGTAACAAACGCTCAGCATGCTCCCAGACAGGGAAATGAGGGATTCCGCAACTCGGTCACCACAGGAAACACGAGCTGGAAGATGCACAAACTACTTCCATGAACTATTCCCAGCCTCCAGATAAAAGCAGGGAAAACACACCAAACAAAGCAGGGAAAACCCGCCATTTGGGCTCTGACATCAAGAAGTCACTCTAATATTGAATATATGAACCCAAACAATTTGCTGTAGCACAAAGGGAAAACAAATCCAGAGCAAAATTCTCAACTTACTGCTCTTCCTCTGCTGGAGGCGTCCAGGATTCATCAATGAGTTGAAACACTGAATCAAAGTAAGTTATATAAAACTGCCAATCATCTGAGCTGAAACAAAAATCAGGCACAGGGCAAAATTTAGGGAATTGCCAGAACAATTAACAGCTAAAGCTACATTTCTTGCCAAAGCTGAATTAAGGAATAACACATAATCATATTACAGAAAAAATTCAATTCTAATCATAAAATTGTTTCCCCTTGAAAAGGTCTCACATCTTAGGAACACCATCATCCTGAATTTCTGGAAACATATTAAGCAAAACCATTTCAATTCAAAAGTGAGGCAAGCTATGAACTCTCCTCCTAAAATTCACATTCCAGTCAGAGCTCAGCAATATCCCCACAAAACGTGAAGGCAGAAGTTTCTGTTCTGCATTTAACTTATATCTAAGATGAAAGCACAGCTAAATCCAAAAGCAAACACCACATCTCTCCTGACAGTTCTGAGACAGATTTGATCACACTGGAATGTTCTGTCTCCTGATGCATCTGCTCCATGCATTAAATACATTTCCCACGATGAAGTCTGGCCAAATGGGAGAAATTTAAATGTAGAAAATTTAATGTAAATCATGGACAGGATGAGAACTGCCAAGTCAGAGTTAGACAATCAGCACAGAACTTAGAAATAAGGAGGTAAACAACCTTTTATTGCATTAATGTGTTGCTAAATTCTACTTATAAAAAGCAGCAACTCCAGCCCTGACGCTGACTCCCCTGTGACCTTCACCATGCCTGGAGTGCAATCTTTGGAAAAGCTTCCCAATATTCTCCGATTTTCACCACAAATGGCACCAAACGAGGCCATTCCCAAACAAGCAGGGGATTTTGTTGCATGTCTTTTGCAGGAGTGCAGGAATCCTCTCTCACTTTTTGAGCAGCAGCCTCCTGGCCAGCGCGTTGCACTCGGGCCACCGGTGCAGCTTCTTGTACATGGCCATGCACTTGTTCTCCCGGCTCTGCAGCTCGCTCGTCAGCTTCTCTGCACCAAAACACAGGCAAAGCTCAGCTCAGCCCTGCTCAAACCTCCTTCTTCCAGCCCAGCACCAAACCACCAGGTCTAACACGGCAGCAGCCCTCAGAAAGATTTCCCATGGAAGCCTCCACAAGTGCACTTTAATCTTCAGGTAAACTCCTCTAAAATGCAGATATTGAAGACTTTTCAATTTTGAAGATGGCAGCTACGACCAAGAACACAATCCAAATTTACCACTGCAAAGCTCAGCCCTGAGTAGTGTTTAAATACCATAAACAAAGTAGGTAAAACCAGGCTGCACAAACACCTCCAGAGTTTACACTCAGGTTAAAATTGGTGCTAAGTCAGGCTTCCTAAAATTTGATTTTTGGAAGCAGTGGACAAGTTCTGAAGTAAAGGGGAACTGCTGTATTCTCCACACAGCTCTGATTTATGACAGAATAAATTACCTCCAAGTTTTCCCCTCACAACATCTAAAGCTTCCTTGTACTTCTGATTTATGACAGAATAAATTACCTCCAAGTTTTCCCCTCACAACATCTAAAGCTTCCTTGTACTTCTCCAAACGTTCCAGGATCATGTAGTACAGCTCCACCTTAAAAGAAAAATTAAGCTGCAATCAAATTTGCCAGGAAGAACACACCCAGGTGTGCCAAAAGAGAAAATAGGGGATACCAGGCCTGCAAAGCTATCTTTAGTATCCCAAAGGGTGCAAGACTCAAATTTAGGTCTTTTTTTCCATTCTTAGTCCTCAGGTTTTTCCTGGGGCCTCCCAGAGAGCAAAGCACTTCATCAGTCAAATCAAACACCAAAAACTGCCTCAGGCACAGGATTCTGAGGCTCTGTTAAGCCCCTACTTTTGGTTTTCCTTCTGTCCCCTACGTTCACATTTAATTCCAAAACATTTTTTATTATTTTAAACTTTTCCAAGGTAATCAAGTTCCCTTAACAGTGCATTCCTTGTCTCAACAAAGCTCAAACCAAGCCTTACTTCAGCCTCAGCTTCAATCTTGTCCTCTTTCACCATTTTTTCCACCATTCTTTCAGCAAGTGGCAAAAACATTGTCTTGGAGAGGTTTTCATCCTGTGCTGAGATAGACTAAGAAAGAGAGGGATTATTGTAACAGTTCAGCAGCTTTCTGCGACGTCCCACCCACTGCTCTTTTCCCTTTAAAAAGAGGGAAAAAAAAAACCCAACCCAGGTGTTCCAATCCCCCCCAGCCACCTGTTTGGAGCTGCCATCTGTGGCCTGAGAGTGCAACTGCTCTGGCAAAAGGCAGCAATAGAATTGCTGCTGCACAGAAAAGCTCATTTTGGATCAGATCAACCAGAGCCCTGCGTGTCTGAGCACACAAACCTTGTGGTAAAAACACGGAGCCAGAACGTTTTTGTGTTTTACACAGCACAGGATTTTAGAGGATGTGATTAAAACCCTCCGAGCTTATTTTTGTTTGATTTTATGTCTGATTTTTAGTGGCCAAATGTGCTGTCTCAACCAGCAGCAGCACAGCTGATCTGTGCCTATTCCTGCAGACTTGCTGCTAATTCCAGAGCTCTCATTTATTCCCTCCAAGAGCTTTTATAACCTCGTTAAAGAGGAACAATTCTGACTGAGAAACTGCAGATAGCTGAGGATTTATTCATTATCTCAGCCAAAAGGACAGGTGGGTATTAGTGCAGATGAGAGAATAATTCAAGTTGTATGAAGGCGGTGAGGCAACAGTTAAATTGGTTTATAAAAACACCTCAGAGTTTATTTTGGACCAGAACAATAATGCTACTTAAGGAGGGCCCAGTCTTTCTCCCAGCATCACAAAGAAACAGCTCAAACCCACATTTTACCCAAAATCATCGTGTTTTCCCTCAGAACATTCCTGCACCAGCACTGCAGTCAGAAAAAAAAACAAACCCAAAAAACAAACCCAATACTGCACACACCTGCATGATCAGGCTCATCACAGACCAAAAATAATATGGATTTTTGGGAACAATCTTATAAAGTGCCATTCCAGCCTGAAAAACAGCAAACACAAGTTTCATCATCCCTGAAATAGATTCAACGCTCAGATCTCGTGATGGGCAGCGCTGATGGGAGGGGATTTGCACATGGAGGATTCTCCCCACCCGTGAGCTCTTCCCTCCCAACACACATCCCTGAGGAAACCAGAGGGTGGAAATGTGGAAATGTTTCCAGGGACTCTGTGGAGCTCTGGCAAGAGCAGCAGCGAGCACTGACTGCCCACACAGCTTGAACTGACTGGGAACTCCAGGAAGAAGCAGCTTTGTTCTTGGGGAATGAGGGGATTTCTCCAGTGCTGTGGGACACAGCAAAGCCAGGAACTGCCCTTCAGCTCTCACTTCACGCCCACTGACACCCCCAAATTTGGGGTCACCTCCACGTGCAAAGCAGGGGGAGCAGAGGTTGAGCAGAGAACTTGGTTGGATCAAAGCAGAGCCAAAGAATTCCTGATTTTCCCTAACGTTAACAGCTATTCCCACAATTCCCTCACTGTGCCTGTGTGTAACCAAGGACAAGACTTTTACCCCTACAGAATCTGTAATTAATTTCAAGAAACTACACACAATATTCTACCTCCACAGCTGGACTTTTGTCCCAATTCCCTGACTGCAATTGGCATTTTCCAGGATTTTCAGCTGGAATACCCCAGAGGACTCTGGGGTTTATTTTCATTCCCTAATCAGACACCATCCACACACTCTTCACACCCCTAAATCCAACAGCAAAGGCCAACATCCCACCCTGACAATGTGATATTGATAATGATGATTTGATTCAATTGATATTGAAAGTAATTTAATGAGCTCCACGTTTTTATGTCACTTCAGACATACAAAAGGTCACATCAATGTTAATTATTGTTATCTGAGGCATTCACTCCACTCATGATGGTGATCTATCACACACACAAAAAAAAGGTTGGGTTGCACCATGAGGTTTCTCATTTCAGGTTCACCATCACTCCTTTTTAGCTATTTAAGCCAAACCTGTCACAGCAGGAACAAGAGGGAGCTTAGCACTTATTTCTTGGCTCTCTGTGGGTTTTTTTTACACAGAAGAGTGAGCACAGAGGCCTTGAGAACCATCTTCCATTTACAGGGCATTCTCCAGGCACCTAATTTGGGAGGGATGAAAACAAAACCAACCAGTGTGGCACTGTGCTGCCAACTGACAGGGGATATTTCAAGTGCTTTTTAGTTTTTCCTCACTGAATGCCATCAATACAAGCTGTATTTTAGATACTCAGGAAGAGCATGGGGAGGATTTATGTTCCTAAAGTTAACAGAGAACTGAGGCCAGAGTCAAATGTGAAAACTTGGATCAGAAGTTCTGCTTAGATGTGCCTGCTCCAGAATTCCTTTATTTTGTACTGCAGCTACAAAACCACAAATCAGTAAAAGACACAGCCTTAAATTAACAAAGCTTGTGTCTCAGACAACCCATCTCCAAAAACTGAGCTTCAAACCTCTCTATAAAAACCAACCAAGAGTTTAACTTCTGCATTTACCCAGCTCAGCTTTTTTGAAGATTACTCATAACACATAAATGACAGTAAAAGACAACGAAAAATACACTTTAAACCATCCAGAACACACATTTTTGGTCATACCTGTTGCATTTTCTTGTATTCTCCAACCCTGGCATAGGCCATGAAGAGGTGGGAGTGATATTCTTCACTGTTGGGGACCTTCTTCACAGCTGCCTCATAAAGTTTAGTCACCAGCTCAGCTAAACCAAAATCAGATGCTAAAGTTAAGGCCAACTTAGGAATACTTTAAAGCACAGCTCCCTAAAGAGCAGCAGGGATTCTCTGAACAGCAACTAATTCCATTTATCAGCCCCAAAATGCTGCTCTGCCCCCTGGGCACTGCAAACATCAGGAAAGTGGTTAAAAAACTCTAAATAAACCTCAAAAGAGACTTAAATCAAAATAGAGTTCAACAGCAGCAACTGAACTGCTCAGGAGAATTTTAGGTCTACTTTTAAAGTAGGTTTTTCTCTATTTTTGTGGATTAAAATGAATGAAGGTTTCTCCTGCTGGCAGAATTGCTGCTCCATGTGAATCATGTATCAAAACAAACACTTTCAGAGCCTAAAAGCCAATTAATTATTCTTATCACAGGTTTACTCATATTAATCATATCCTGCTATTTTCCAATTGCCTGTATCAGAACTCCAAACAATTGTTTCACACTCAACTTTTAATAACAGGTCTATCATGACAAAATACTTCTGCTACATGCAGAACTTTCTTATATTTTGTACAACATGCAAAACTTTCTTACACTTTCATCCTTCCATAGTCTTTTTTCTTACACAAACAACTGTAGCTCAGAGTAGAAACAGAAAAACAAATGAAATTTGTCTTTCACACAGTTTATACATCCCTGACACAAATATAGAAAGCATTTATTTACAATTTTCTTGCAGGATCAAAAGTGGAAGTGCCTCACACCCAGCAGTTCCTGAGTTACAGAGCTGAAAGTTACAAAGCTCAGCTTAGTGGAAGCTGTTAACAGTCACAGAGAGGCTCTTGTCATTCACAGGGGTTTATGCTGAACTCAAAAATACACAAAAAATGTTGGTGCTACTCACCAAGTGATGCTTTAACTCCACAAACACACACACAGAAATCAACTGGGAGAGCATAAGCAATTCTCTTCTGCAGACTGAGGCAAACACCCTTTCATGAAGCTGTTTCACCCCTTGATCATTTCTCCAGCAGTTCAACAATAAATTTGGTGCTACCACCCACCAAACTCCTCAATAAGCATTGGTACCACCACATCCCCAAGAAGCTGCCAGAAACAACAACTGTTCAAGCTGCAGAAAGGCAGGACAGGAGGGCTGGCATCTTTCAGAAGAGCACAGGAAACTTTCCTCCATCCCTCCAACGCTGACGATTCGGTACTTTGAAAATACAAATCACTGTGAGGAACCTGACAAAGCTGATGTGGCCAAACTGGGAGGTCAAGATTTCCCTCCTGTTTTTCACCACTTTCCTGAGGCCTTTCATCACACCCTATAGGATTTGCAATCTCTGTCACCCTACTGATAACAAATTCCTGTAGTTTCACTAACAGAAGTGAACTCCCAGGCTGCTGGATCATTATCTTGGGACCTGCCACACAATTGTGTTCATAAGAAGTTCAAATGAGGATTTTTTTTTTGCTCTATGAAGATTACTCCAGCCTTAGAGGCATAACTTCAATTCTGAGCCTCTTAACAGTCTCTCAATACACAAATCCTGAATTTTACACGTTTCCCACCAAACTGTGGGGGGCACAAACCCTGTGGAAGAACACAAAGAGAGATTTCTGGGAGAGGAACAAACTCACGTCTGTGCATTTCCCGGTACAGAATGGTCAGTGCTTGCAAGGAATTGTCATCTGTGGGCTCAAGTGCTGCTACTTCTTGTGCCAGGGCATAGGCTTCATCCTGCTTGCCAGTCCTCTGCAAGCCAATGGCCTTCAGCACCTGTGGGCACAACACAGGCAGCTCTCACAGACACAGTTTGCACCTGGAAACCCTCTCACTCCTGCTGGGAGCAGCCCAATCACCTCATTCCCTCTGCACAGCTCCAGGATTGATCAAGTTTTGGCTGGAGAGGAAAACCCCCAAATGCAACAGCATCAAAGAGGGGATCTGACTTCTTGATAAATGTTGAGGCTGCCCCGAGGCATCATCACATGGGTTTCCCTACCTGGAGGCTGCAAAGTGGCAATTCTCCTTAGTTTTCTCTCTAACTGGCCAGAGAGAAGTGACATAAATGAGATTCAGGTCAATGACACTCTCTGCAGCTTGGGAAGCTTTCAAAATGTAGAAGTGGAGTGAAGTGCAGAGAGGGAAACCCCCAGGGAAATGAGAAAAGCAGAAAGAGAGTAACACATTCAGAAAAGGGAGGAACAGAACCCTTTCCCTCAATAGGGAAGGTGGTGAACAAGCAAAAGAGCAAATGCCTCCAAAATCCTGGAATCCTGGAGTGCTTTGGGTTGGAAGGGACCTTAAAATCATCCAGCTCCACACCCTGCCATGGGCAGGGACACTTCCATGGACCAAGATGCTCCAAACTGGCCCTGAACAATTCCAGGAGCATCCACAGCTCCTCTGGGACACCTGCTCACCTGGGATGTTTTCCTCAGCCATTCCCTCCCAAGGACATGCTCTGATCCAAACTCCTGCAGATGGGTGTCCCAACCCCAGGGCTCCAAGAGGCATTTTTAAAAGCCCAGCCCACCTGCCAAGGTCACTCGGAGCGGTGCTGACAATCAGCCCAGGTGGAACCAAACCTCCAGTCCCTATCAGGTCATTTTCAGACAAACAAGATGCAGGTGGGCAGGGAACAGAGACATTCCAGAGGGCTCAGAAACCACTGTGGAAGCTCCCAGGGAAAGGGACAGTGGCACACGCTGAGATTCAGGCAGAATGAGCTCAGTGCCCCCCAGTCCCACTCACCTTGGCACAGTGAAGGTCCTTGTGCTTTTTGAGCAGTTTATCTGCTTGCTGGATTGCCATTTTATTATTGCCATTATCGAGATAATCTGCAGAGGAAGAGCACACACAAAATCACACCAGAACACCAAGGCCATTCTGGAAAGCCACCTCCAACTTTACCATGGAGCATCTGCTGTCACACCAGCAGCAAAAACCACGTTTTCCCTGTGCAGCTCCTCCTAAGCCAAACATTCAGGAAACTGTCGTTTCAGGGATGAAGGATTCATCTCGTTGTACTGGTTTTAGTCACTCGAACAAACAAGCTTTTGTAATTACTCCACACAGATCATTACAGCAACAAAAGAGAGCCATAATAGAGAGGATTCTGCAGAAACCGCTCTTTGCTGGCAGTGCAGCTCCAGTGCTTCAGCAGGAAAAGTAGAAATTAATTTGGTGTGTCTTTGGGAGACCTTCAATGACTTTTAACAGGCAGGAGGTTAGAAACCAATCACACACACACCAGCAAAGTGGGAAAGACTTGTCCACAGCATCCAGACCTCAGGCTGAGCAAACCTGTCCCCCTGGAGTGCCACCACCCTTCCCCCAGACTGGTTCTGAAGGCACAACTGTGGAGCATCAATATTTCCTAGGGGGATATCCCAGTATCTCCAGACCATTTTCTCCTTTTCTAGCTCAGAATTACAATTTTCAGATTATTACAAAATTACAAAGAAGCAGTTTTAGGCCAAGACATGACCCCTATGGGCTCCCCTTCCTTCAAAAATCCCTCCTCCCTCAGCAAACCCAGCTTTGGAAGGGGCTGCTCACACTGCTCTGGCCTCTCTCCTGCCAGATAACTTCAATTATACCACACACCTTTTTTCCTCATCAAACCTCTCATTCTCATCATAAACCAGAACTCTCTTACTGAGGGGTGATCCTTGGCAATCCTCAGCACAAATTGTGCATCTATTCTCATTTACAGATTTCTGTTAAACAGTTCCCACATTTGCTCCTGTGGCCAGGTGGATGCTGTATAATTAAAGCAGAGTTAATTGGGCTCCTGAGCCCAGCCACAGCA